>NC_073230.2:161740000-162365000 GCF_029281585.2 Gorilla gorilla gorilla
CTGCCGGGCCCAGACGTCCTAATTCCCGTCCCCTTTGAGGTGAGATCCCGTTTTCCCCCAGCCGAAGGGACTCCGGAGCCGCATTCACCTGACTTGGCTGCCAGCGCCTGCCTTCCTCGGGTTCTCAGGGCAAGGGGCTGTGGTGCATTTTCTGGGGATGGTTTGTGGATGTGGAGTAGGGAAATCCTTTCAGGGATTTTAGTCATTTGGCAATTGGTGATTTTCATATGACGTGCTGGTTTTAGGGGCCAACTCTGATAAGCTGGGATGCCCTCCCCCCCTTGATTCTAGAACAGAAGGCATTTTGGGCTAAGGACGCTCACAACCTGGTTTCCTGTCCCGCGTGGTTCATGGGGCTTGCCCTGGGCCTGGGAGGCCGGTGGCGGGAGCCTCCCTTACAGTGAGGTGGGCGGGGGGCGCCACACGGCGTCTCAGGGAGAGGGGAGAGGCGGCTTCTGTTCCGGGAAGAGGGAACGGTGGAGGCCGGCGTTCTCTGGGGCGCGGCCTCTGCTGGGGGACGGCGGGGATCGCAGGGCCGAGGGGCCGGGCGCGCGCGGGGGAGGGACCCAGGCCAAGGGCCGCTCGCCTCGGGGCGGGGTCTCTGGAGAGCGCGCAGAGGGGACGCTTCGTAAATGCCTGCAGGCCTGAAGGATGTCGCTGATCTCCTCCCGCTTCGCCAAGGCCAGGCCAGGCCAGGCCAGGCGAGTAGGGGCGCGGCCTGAGCCCCTGCGGTGATTCCTCAGGTGTGGAATCAAAACAGATCCCGGACCGCGATCCGCGGGGCTTGGAAGGAGCCGCCCAGGGCTGGAGATTCCGAGGCAAAGACCCGGAGGCCCGCGGAGCTGTGGGCGCAGCTGGAGATGGCGGAGGCCCCAGCAGGGAGTGGGGTCTCGGGGTCCGCAGAGGCAGCTCCATCCCCGGCGGCGCTGGGGGCCGCATGGTTCTCGCAGGCTGTGGCCAATCAAGGACCGGGCTCCGCATTCTTCAGACGTTCCTGGGCCCCCTCTTGCCCCAACGTCCCCCTCCCAGGCAGCCCCACAGTGGGCGATTTTCCCGCACTCCGCACGAGTCCATCCCCATGGTGGACTAGGGGCCGGGTCGAGGCTCTGCGCTACCGGGCCAGAGCGTCCAGCGGCCCCACTGGGCGGTGGCGCCATGCGGACGTGGGTGGGAACAGTCCCCGGACCCGCCGGGAGACCCTCGCGGGGAAGAGAAGCCGAGCAGCCTGGGGGCGCCCCGGCAGGGAGGGACGTGCGGCTGGGAAGAGCTGGCCGGTGGCACCCGACCCGCAGCCTGGTGAGCAAGGCACCAACTGCCCGCCCAGTTTCCTGTCCTTCCAGGAAAACTGTAAAGGGAGACATTTAGCTCGGCAGGAAACTCAGAGCTAAATTTTGCAATTTAATTTTGCAATTTAATTTTAATTAAAAACAAAATTATCTCTTTTTTTTATATGTGTATATATATAGAGACAGCGAGCGAACTGATTTGGGAACTTTATATATATACATATATACGTATGTGTATATACATATGTGTGTGTGTGTATATATATATGTATATACATATAGCTGGTTTGGGAACAAATAGCTGCTCATCGTGTGGAATTTCTGAACATTCACAAAAGTTATTTAAAGAAAGTAAAGGCCGGACACGGTGGCTCACACCTGTAATCCCAGCACTTTGAGAGGCCGAGGCTGGCGGATCACTTGAGGTCAGGAGTTCCAGACCAGCCTGGTCAACGTGGTGAAACACCTTCTCTACCAAACAAACAAACAAACAGAAAACAAAAATTAGCTAGGTGTGATGGTGCACACCTGTAATCCCAGGCTGAGGGAGGCTGAGATTCTCAGGGAGAATCCCTTGAACCTGGAAGGTGGAGGTTGCAGTGAGCCGAGCGGGATCACACCACTGCACTCCAGCCTGGGTGACAGAGTGAGACCCTGTCTCAAATAATAATAATTAAAAAAAGTAAAAAGTTCTGACATACCACTATACAGATGGCCAGCCACGTAAATATGTCCATGTATGGGCTTGACTTTTTTTCTAGTAATATTCAATGCATACACGGCTTATGTGGCATATGATGCTTTGTAAATTGCTTTTTCATATACTACTGACGTATTTTATGTCAGTTAGACATCTACCTCATTTTAATTTTTAAATTTATTTTTATTTTTCGTTGATATTTAAAGAACTTTTATTTTTAAACCTTTTGTAAGAATACAGAATTTCAGTTAGGAGGAATAGGCTCAGGAAATCGATTGTTCAGCATGGTGACAGCTATTCATTGATAGTAATGAATTGTGTACTTGAAAATTGCTGAGAGAGAGTAGGTTTTGAAACGTTCTCACCACACAAAAAAATGTTAAGTATGTGAGGCTGGGTGTGGTGGCTCACGCCTATAATCCCAGCAGCTGTGGAAGGCTGAGGTGGGTGGCTCACTTGAGGTCAAGAGTTCGAGACCAGCCTGGCCAACATGGCGAAACCCCATCTCTGCTAAAAATACAAAAATTAGCCAGGCGTGGTGGCACATGCCTGTTATCCCAGCTACTTGGGAGGCTGAGGTGGGAGAATGGCTTGAATTTGCGAGGCAGAAGTTGCAGTGAACCGAGCTTGTGCCATTGTACTCCAGCCTGGCCAACAGAGCGAGACTCTGTCTCAAAAAAAAAAAAGAAAAAATGTATATATATATATATATGAGGTAATGCATACGTTAGATAGCTTTATTTAACCATTCCATAATGTATCAAAACGTGATGTTGTACATCATAATTGTATTCAATTTGTCAATTAAAAAACCTTTTATGAAGTTGCTAGTGTCTTGCTAATTCATCTTGATAAATCTGAATTCCTATAGGTGCTTCTCTCCCCACCACCCCCAGCTTTATTGAGTAGTGGGTACACAAAAAACATGCATATAGTTAATGTAGATGACGTGATGAGTTTGAGTTTGGACATATGTATATACTGGTGACTCCTGTCATTGTCACCACAATTTAAATCGAATTACTAAGTCTAAGTTTTCTGGTGAAGTGATTTTTTTCTTCCTCCTTCATTGAGTAGACTTGCCATTTTACTCATATTTTAGTGATTTTCACTGCGTTCATGTCCCGTGTCTTTTTTTTTTTTTTTTTTAACGGAGTCTTGCTCTGTTGCCAGGCTGGAGTGCAGTGGTGCGATCTCAGCTCACTGCAACCTCTGCCTCTGAGGTTCAAGCGATTCTCCTACCTCAGCCTCCCGAGTAGCTGGGACTACAGGTGTGTGCCACCATGCCCAGCTAATTTTTGCATTTTTAGTAGAGACGGGGTTTCACTATGTTGGCCAGGATGGTCTTGATCTGTTAACCTCATGGTCCACCCCATGGATTACATGCGTGAGCCACCGCGCCTTGCCTCATGCCTTTTTTTAAAAGGCACCACAAAGTTTTTTTTTTTTTTTTTTTGTATAAGTCCTGTTACTTATGTGAACATTCTGATCTAGCCAAATCATTGTATCTTGCCTAAATATGGCTTTTAATCTTTTTGTATGTGTCCTTACCTGGGGTGTTTTCTTCATTCTTTTCTGCTATTAAAACTCTCCCATTTTCTTCAAATTCTTCCATCCTATGTGAAGGTTTCCCCTTTTATAGTGGGCCTGAGTGACTGGTACTGCCTCTGAAACTGAAAGCACTTACTCTCCCACCTGCACTTTTGATTCACACACATATATAGCTTTGTGATAGCCTTGTTTTCTTGAATTAGTTACAGGCCCCGATAATGTTTTCAACTTTTTCCAAGTGTGGGCATGTCTGAGCTAACCTATACATTCCAGGAGGAATATGCCATCATCTTTTGTAAGGAGGGTGATTATAGGTAAAAGTATATGTAAATACAGCTGAGACTCATTACTCAGGTGAATGGGGGCAAGGCCAGAAGGAATCTGTGCCAAGTCTGAGTGATAGTATTCATTCAAACCGTTGTCACCTTCATGTTTACACAAAACACTAGTGAGATTAGCAATGTGTTGTGTATTCATCATGCAAACTCCAAGGTTCTGTTTTAATGAATGAATGGATTCACAAGGGTTTATATTTGATTTTGGTTCATTGTATGTTAACAAGTCCTCTGTATTAAAAAATTGTTCTATTAAATTCAGTAAACTGCAATCTGTTCACACTGTTAGCAAACCTATTTCTGTTTTCTCCTTTACATATTTGTGGAGTATGTGTGTTCGTTCCATGCATAGAATGTGTAATGATCAAGTTAAATATTTGGGGTACCCATCACTGTGTTAGTCCATTCTCACACTGCTATAAGGAAATACTTGAGACTGAATAATTTATAAAGAAAAAAGGTATAATTGACTCACAGTTTTGCAGGCTATACCAGATGCATGATGCTGGCATCTGCTGGGCTTTGGGGAGACCTCAGGAAACTTATGGCTGTGGTGGAAGGCGAACGGGGAGCAGCACTACAAATAGAGAAGGAGAGAGAGAGAGAAGAGGGAGGTGCTACACACGTAAACAACCAGATCTCATGACAATTTACTCACTATCACAAGAACGGCACCAAGAGAATGGTGCTGAGCCATCCATGAGAAATCCACCCCCATGATTCAGTCACTTCCTGATATGGTTTGATTGTGTTCCCACCCAAATCTCATCTTGAATTGTAACTCCCACAATTCCCGTGTGTCGTGAGAGGAACCCAGTGGGAGGTAATTGAATCATGGGGGCAGGTCTTTCCCATGCTGTTCTCGTGATAGTGAATATGTCTCATGAGATCTGATGGTTTTAAAAATGGGAGTTTTCCTGCTCAAGTTCTTTTTGCCTGCCACCATGCATGTAAGACATGACTTGCTCCTCCTTGCCTTCCGCCATGATTGTGAGGCATCCCCAGCCATGTGGAACTGTAAGTCCACTAAACCTCTTTTTCTTCCCAGTCTCGAGTATGTTTTTATCAGCAGCATGAAAATGGACCAATACACCTCCCACCAGGCCTTACCTCCAACATTGGAGATTATATTTCAACATGAGATTTGGGTGGGGACATGGATCCTAACCATATCAATCACCTTGAGTGTTCATCATTTTAATGTGTTGGTAACATTTTAAGTCCTCTCTTCTAGTCACTTTGAAATATACATATAATATTGTTTCTGAGTATAGTCACCCTAGTCTGCTATCAAACATTAGAACTTACTTCTTCTATCTGTCCATTTATACCCATGACTATCCTTTCTTCCTCCTCCATCACCTCTCACAACCTTCCCAGTCTCTGGTATCCATCATTCTATGTTACATGTCCATAAGGTCAAGTTTCTTTTAGCTGCCATGAGTGAGAACATGTGATATTTGTCTTTCTGTGCTTGGCTTATTTTATTTAAGATAATGGCTTTCAGTTCCATCCATGTTGCTGCAAATGACATGATGTCATTCTTCCTTATGGCCAAGCAGGATTCCATTGCGTATAAGTACCACATTTTCTTTATCCATTCATCTGTGGATGGACACGTAGGTGGCTTCCACATCTTTGCTGTTGGGACTAGTGCTATGATAAACATGTCAGTATGGGTATCCCTGCCATCTACTGATTTCTTTTCCTTTGGATTAATACCCAGTGGTGGGATTGTTGGACTGTATGATAGTTCTAATTTTAGCAAACATTTCTTTTATATTTACTTATATAATACTTACAACTCACAGGAAATTCAGAGCTAAGTTTTATATTTAATTTAAAAATTGATTTTGGTTTTTTTTTTTTTTTTTTTTTTTTTTTTTTTTTTTTTTTTAGCATCCAGACATGTATTAGTCTGTTCTTGCACTGTTGTAAAGAAATACCTGAGACTGGGTAAGTTATAAATAAAAGAGTTTTAATTGGCTCACGGTTCTGCAGGCTGTACAGGAAGCATAGTGGCTTCTGCTTCTGGGGAGGCCACAGGAAACTTACAGTCATGGCAGAAGGTGAAGGGGAAGTAGGCACATCTTATGTGGGGGGGGGGGTGGGGGGAGGTGTGATACACTTTTAAACAACCAGATCTCGTTAACGAGTACCCACTCACCATCAGAAGAACAGCACCAAGGGGATGGTCCTAAATAATTCATGAAGGACAACCCCCATGATCCAGTCACCTTTCACCAGGTCCCAACTCCAACACTGGGGATACAATTTGACATGAGATTTAGTGGGGACACAAAACCAAATCATATCGAGACCTTAACCTCAATGGATGCCCATTCCGAATAAGTAGTGTCTGAGAAATGAGAGCTTAATTTTCAAACCCTGGTCCTAGGAAAACGAGCCCAGCATGGGAATTCAGAACATTTGGCTTCTAGGAGTTGTGTCCTGCCATCATGATCTGGGTGGCTTCCCCATTTCTACACTGAGAAAGTCTGATGATCACCAAGCTGTCTTGCAGGTCTATGAGTTTATGTGGAAATAGGTCATAAGGGTCCTTCCAGGAAGCAAGAACTCAAACAGCCTGGAGCCTCCTGGATTGCATGAGCTCAGTGTGAGGCTGACCTCAGGGCTTGTTATGCCCAAGTACATATCTTCATTTCGGGTTTTGTAACAGTGACCCAGCACATAAAAACAACATTAGTGGTTAGTGGTCTTAATGAAGTACCTTTATCTTGTTCTCCCTGGTCTATTCTAGTGTGCTGGAGGCAAAACAAAAGCTGCTGAAGCCAGTGTGTAGTTTAAAGACAATAATGAGTTCCTGCTGGTAACACTTTATGCACACACAGCCCAGGTGACTCCCATAGAAGCAGGACAGAGAGAACCATTATCTGACAAAGTAGCACACCCACCAAATGATTTTCCTACTGCCTTCTGCACAGCAGGGCCTGCGGTTGCCTCCCCTCCTCCCAAAGGTGCTTCTGTGGTTGAAATGAAATAGAAGCAATTAAACAATAAATACGAATTACTGGCTCTTCGGGAGCTCCAGGGGTATTGATTCAAGTCCTACAAGAATAAATTGTCATCCTCTTTGACTCATCTGGGATTATATTTCACCACTAATTGAAGTTCACCCAGGGAGTGTTCCCTTGAATATAAAGAGCTCTTGGGCTCTGGCTGCTTTAAGCAACAGTTGCTTTACTGAAAGAGAAGGAGGACCTTTTGCAACCGAAGCTATCTGGTGCTACAGGCCCCGTGCACATTGCATTGTGTGAGCAATGTTGTCAAAAGTGAACATTGCTGCCTTATTTAGAGTTCCAAAAACCATTTGATCTAATAAAATGGACACAGTGTCCTTAGAGCAAAGGGAATTTTCTTGGTTCACAATTGCTTGAGGTTGACTTCATGGTTGATAGAAAGCCAACTGCTGGATATTTTTTCATTAATGGTGTTACAATCATATCTAAATGGAAACGTACAATAAAGTCAGCTATAATTTGTGCTGATCATAGACTGTCTCATTATTTGGAGGACAGATGGCTTCACAGAGCTGGGCTGAGATAGCATTGCCCTCAGTTTTGTGATATTGGAGATCTTGCCTTGATGAATTTTAAGACCATTTGGTTTAAATGCAAATGTTAAAATAAATAATTGCTTTGCTGTGAGCCAAAGTTGAGCAGGCTAAGAACATCTTACTATGAAGCCCATGGATAAGATGAATGTTTTAAAGGAAAAGCTTGATGTGTTATCAATTATATTATGTAGAAGAATTAATAGAAAAAAATGCTTGTAATAATTTCCTCTTCTCCAATCACACAGTAAGAGGCCATTGTTAGTCTGACTTGGAAAGCATCCTCATCTCTTTTATGGACAGTGTTAACAGTGTTTTCACACTTAATACAGTTTCCGAGGCAAAATATTTGTGTGCGTGTGTGTGTGTGTGTATGTTGTGTCTTTCTACCCTACACTATGCCATCTTCTAGGCAAATTTCATTTCTATTTCCCTACCACATCTCCTACCTACAGGCTACGTGTTCACACAGATGAGGCAGTGAGGCTCTTGGAGCCTGCCCCACCAAGGTCCTCCCTCTGGAGGGTGGAAATGTACCAAACCACCATGGTGCACTAGCAGGACTCAGCAGTGGGCAGGTACACCTCTTCTCCAGCCTATGCCCTGCTCAGCTTCGTTGCACCATCTCCTGGTGCTCCCCTCATCTGGCCAGGGTCCTATTTGCTTTGCTGTGTACCCCTGGAGCTCCCGAAGAGCCAGTAATTTGTATTTATTGTTTAATTGCTTCTATTTCATTTCAACCACAGAAGCGCCTTTGGGAGGAGGGGAGGCAACCGCAGTCCCTGCTGTGCAGAAGGCAGTAAGAAAATAGTTTGGTGTGTGTGTTACTTTTTAGATAATGGTTCTCTTTGTCCTGCTTCTATGGGAGTCACTTGGGCTGTGTGTGCATAAAGTGTTACCAGCAGGAACTAATAAAATCCTAAGAACCCCCAACCATCTGAATGGGCTCTCCTTCTTGGTCAAGGGGATTCCAAAGTTAACCTGAAAAACTAATTCAGGCCATGATGTGAAGGAAGAGTCAGGCCTGCTTCATTAATACCCTCCCGCCTTTTGAAATTGAGGCCCAGCTGACCAGCATTAACATCAACACAGACCTTAAGACTGATAGACTCTTTAAGTCTGATAAGAAACATTTGCCGTTTATTCTCTCTGCAGCCTGCTACCTGGAGGCTTCATCTGCATGATAAAACCTTGGTCTCCACAACCCCTTGTCATAACCCACACATTCCTTTCTATTGATTCTAGGCCTTTAGGTAATAACTCTTTCAACCAGTTGTCAGAAAATCTGATTCTGCCTGTGACCTGGAAGCCCGGCTTCCGGTTGTCCCGCCTTTTGAGACCAAACCGATGTACATCTTACCTGTATTGATTGTTGTGTCATGTCTCCCTAAAACATAGAAAACCAAGCTGTGCCCCAACCATCTTGGGCACATGTTCTCACAATCTCCTGCGGGCTGTTTCTTGGGCCATTGGTCACCCATATTTGGCTCAGAATAAATCTCTTCAAGTGTTTGACAGACTTTGACTCTTCATCGACACATCTATGCCTTTCCATGTAAAGGGTTGCAAGATTTACCATCTGCTGTATCAGGCATCTTGGGACACCACCTCCCATCCCCAGGCCCGGCCTCTGAGTCCATCCCTGGTGGTGGAAAACGGCTGTGGCAAACAGGTTTTCCTGCTTTGTTCTGACAGTGCCTCACCTGAAGTGTCAACTGTGGCCCTGGCTTCCTGCCCAGGGACCTTCCCCCGACATTGTGGTCCGCCAAAAGCACTCATATCTGTGCAACTGGCCTAGGGGAGCTCATGCCCTGGGGCCATGGTAAGTGGAGTTTATGGATAAGTACTTCTGCCTTTCACTTCTCAGGTGGGCAACTTTGTAGCACATTCTGAGCTGCTCCTCAGAAGCCTCCAGCAGGATGGAGCATGAGGCAGAGCTCGGGTCAATTCTCAGCAGTCCTAGTATTGGTCTTTCTTCTTGATTCTCCACTCCTGCACCCCCAAGGTCACATCCCAAATAAACTGTGTGTAAGTTTTGTCTTGAGCTCCACTTTTGGAGGAATGAAGGCAAAGAAACTTGGAAAACTTGAGACTGGGAATATTAATTTTTGAAAAAAAAAGATCATGTTGGCCAATTTGCTTTTGGCCAAATTGCTTTCAGACAATTGTTTCCTGGCCAAAATAAGCGTTCCTAAATGTCTACCTCTTCTTTCTTTCTGAACACAAACATGCATGCATATTCCTGTCTCCATGTGTGCACACACCCCCCCCCCAAGCACCTCTACATGTGTGCACATACCTCCCATATGCACACATGCACACACCTTTGCATACATATGGCATGCACACACATACTCAGGACAACCCCCCCCCCCCATTGACACACTCGTACACATGCACCCATGCGTGATAACATGCACACACCCATCCCTGGGGACACACATGCACACACACACCCCTTGGGTTGCTCCCGCCTTGACCCTCTCCCCAGGCATGCTGTGCAACTGGCCTAGAGGAGCTCGTGCCCTGGGGCCATGGTAAGTGGAGACTGTTCCCTGAGCATTTTGGTCCCTCTGACTTGGTCTCAGGGCTCTCTGAAGCTGCCCTCTGAGAGCTCTGGCGAGGTGTGCTGGTGCCCTGATGACACAGCTTCATTCCTGCTGCAAGGAGCAAAGCTTGAGCGCCCAGCCACAAAATAGGAAAAGCAAAATCTGGGGCTGTACAAGCATTGGTGAGCTTGGCTCTGTGGAGAGGCACACCTGACCCCCAGGTTGCTGTGTCCTGAGTTGGGGTGTGTGGGGCTTGTGCAATCTGACACAGGACTTCGATGCTGGCTTTGTCATGACTACTGTCTACTCGTGTGACCTCATCTGTACTTTCTGCTCGATGCTTTCATATTCTGTCTTCTTGTCTCCGTCCTTTTACCTGCAGATCACCTGTTACGGGAGGCAGAAGGGTGGAGAGTGAGCCCATTTTGAAAGAGAGACTGGAACTGATGATGAGTAGATAAGGCCATGGGAGTCTGCTGGATTATGGTGGAACTGGAGGTGGGCCTTGGAAGATGAGTTAAAACAAACACGGGAGGAGCATTTCAGGCATTGGCCAGGGGGCGTATGATAAGCAAAGCTACAGATAAATATTCACAGGAAAGTGATTCAAAACACATCACAGTTGCTTAA
Organism: Gorilla gorilla gorilla; assembly: GCF_029281585.2. NCBI lineage: Eukaryota > Metazoa > Chordata > Mammalia > Primates > Hominidae > Gorilla > Gorilla gorilla. The sequence continues at coordinate 161,750,626 of NC_073230.2, forward strand.
ATTGAGAGAAGACTAAAACATATAGCAGCAGAAATTGCAGTGGAGTGTGTCCTAGAAGGAAGGACTCACATCTTCTCGGGTATATGTCTGAGGCATTATCATAGCAGGTGACTGTCTCACCCCACCCAGCCTAAAACTGTGCCAGACCTCAGAGAAAAAGTCCATGAGAAAAGAGACCTCAGGAAAAATTATTCGCTCACTTCCAAATCCTTTCACATTAGATCAGCTCTGCTGACAAATACAAGAGAAACAAATAAAGCCCTGCCCTGTGGTAGTGTCCCTCATGATGGTGCGCACTGGGTATAATGCAACTAGCTGTTGCTCAGGCCATTCTCCCAAGAGGTGGACTGAGTTTGGGAGAGCGGAGGGGACTGAGGTGACCAATGCCTCCTCAGCGGCACTGAACTTCAAGCAGGCTTCTCCCTGACTCTTGGCCCCTGACTTCCCTTTCTTACAGCATTTACTTTAGAAAACTTGTAAATTGTCCGTCTGCCCATTTGAGCCTCTTGTCAGTTTTACAAAACAGGAATGCCTTTCTCCAGGACCTGGGAGCCATCCCTTTGACATGTGATTGTGGGAGAAGATAGCATTCCTATCTTTAGTTTCCCTGGGAAGGTGGGAGTCTAACTTCTGCAGGTACCTTGCTCCAAGTTGTAAACTACTAACTGTCATGAGGATATGAGAGTTTCCTTTCCCTTGGAGTAAAGGTGATGAGCAAACACAGATGGCCCAGGTCTTCCCCTTGTCCAACTCTTTTTTCTTCTTTTTTTTTTTTTAGACAGAATCTCTGTCACTCAGGCTGGAGTGCAGTGGTGCAATCTCAGCTCACTGCAACATATGCCTCCCAGGTTCAAGTGATTCTCCTGCCTCAGCCTCCCGAGTAGCTGGGACTACAGGCATGTACCACTACACCTGCACCTGGCTTTTTTTTTTTTTTTTTTTGAGACAGAGTCTCAGTCTGTTGCCCAGGCTGGAGTGCAATGGCACGATCTTGGCTAACTGCAACATCTGCCTCCTGGGCTCAAGCGATTCTCCTGCCTCAGCCTCCCAAGTAGCTGGGACTACAGGCATGCACCACTACACGTGCACCTGGCTTTTTTTTTTTTTTTTTTTTTTGAGAAAGAGTCTCAGTCTGTTGCCCAGGCTGGAATGCAGTGGCACGATCTCAGCTAACTGCAACATCTGCCTCCTGGGCTCAAGCAGTTCTCTTGCCTCAGCCTCCCGAGTAGCTGGGATTACAGGCATCCACTACCATGCCTGGCTAATTTTTGCATTTTTAGTAGAGATGGAGTTTTGCCCTGTTGGCCAGGCTGGTTTTGATCTCCTGTCCTCAAGTTATCTGCCTGCCTTGGCCTCCCAAAGTGCTGGGATTACAGGCATGAGACACTGTGCCCGTCCCTCCTTGGCCAACTCTTAAAAGCTTTCCTGCCATTTGTTTCAGCAGAGTTGAGTTTGGACTCATCTCTGACCTCTCTACCCTACTGCAATAGCCTTGAATAAAATCTTCCTTGTCTGTTTAACTTTGTCAGGTGCAATTTTTGTATCACTAAGAAGTGGAGAGATGGTGGTGAGTCCCGATGTCCCCAGCGTTTTTGTGACTCCTTTTCTATAGATCGGGCAGTTAAAATGGGGAGATCCTGGAAGTCTCAGCCAGCCACAGGAACAAAAACTGTTCTTATTAATATTTAATCCCCAAAGGACAATGGCCTTTAGATGACACCAAATTGCAGCTGGGACCAATACCCATTTGGATCTTGCAGCTACACCCTCATCTCCTGGGAGACCTGGGCAGGCTGCATAGATTCCCCCAGGCATTTCACAGTCTTAGCATTTTATGTCATTGGATTTTCTGGACTCCTTTCTGACTTTAGCCCCTCCCAACATTTCTCCCTTATGTACTGGGTGAGGAAGCTTTTGGAACTGAGCCCGGTGGGAACCTGGTTCCTGGTACTGACCAGCCAATCACAGGACAGTGCTGTGGGAAATTCACTCAAGAACAAGAAGTGTCAGATAATTTTGGCTTTGTTCTGAAACTGAAGTCAAAGATTCAACTGACCACAGGTACTTAAATGGCTCTCCATTGAAATCATTACATTTTTTCCTGAGTTGCAGTGGTCTTTTGTGGTGTCACATACATAGCTTATTTAAAGTAAATCTTTTCCCCTCTGTGTTTAATAGTCTCTTAGCATCCTATTAAATACATTCCCCTTTCACTTCAAAAAATATTTTCCACTGGTGCTCGAAATTAGCCTAGGATTTTTTTTTTTTCTTTTGTCCTTCCAGTCTGTCAACATTACAGGTACCATCAGGCACTCCTAATGAAGTTGATTTGAGAGGCAAAGAGTCCAGGCAAGATGGCACTGATTCCAAGATTTTGATACTTTTCCATTTCCTCAGGGTGAGAATGATTACGCTTTGAAAACACAGATATTTGTAGCTGATTATAGTATACGATGGACATGCTGTTTCTTTGCAGCAAACACGACCTTCCTTCAATGTCTAGTTAGGCGACAGCTCCCACGTGATGGCCTGGGGCCTCGATATTTCAGGATATTTCTCACTTTTTGGATCTTCTTTTCTGGTAGAGAGTTGGAGAGCAAAATGGTGAAATGAGTGGGGGAATGCGAAGATAGGACATTATAGAAAGCAACAAAAGCAGGACTTGTAGCACATTTATTAATTATTAATGAGGTGTTTTTATTTGAATCTCACAAATCAAATCAAAAGGGATACCTGTTGGAATGAAGTCTGGTTAGTTAAGTAGACATAATTCTTGATATAAGGTTCCATCCAATGATGTTTGTTTGGTACACACATTTTGTTATTTTTATTATTTTTTATTGGAGATGGAGTAGCACTCTTGTCGCCCAGGCTGCAGTGCAGTGGCACTATCTTGGCTCACTGCAACCGCCGCCTCCTGGGTTCAAGTGATTCTTCTGCCTCAGCCTCCTGAGTAGCTGGAATTATAGGCTTGCACCACCACGCCTGGCTAATTTTTGTATTTTTAGTAGAGACAGGTTTTCACCATTTGGCCAAGCTAGTCTTGAACTCCTGGTGCCAAGTGATCCACCCGCCTTGACCTCCCAAATTGCTGGGATTAGAGGCATAAGCCACCGTGCCTGGCCGGTACACACATTTAAAAATGTCTAGAACTTTAAAAAATTAGTTCCAACATTTAAATTTCAGGGGCTAGCATATAAAATTTTGGGTTTCTGGCTTGGAATCAGATGATCTGATCACAGTAGTCCACATTCCCAAATAGGAACAGCCACTGGATCAGGGTGGGGAGATGAAGGGGAAGTCTCCCAGTGGATGTTTTCGTATCTCAGTTTCACCTGAAGTGCTCGTTGGTTCATTCATTCATTCATTCATTCACTCCCCCCCTCCCTCCTTGCCTCCCTCCCTCCCTCCCAGTGAACACCTGCTGTGAGCAAGTGGCACAGCTCTACAGGAATGGGGAGGAGGCGAGTCCTGGCCAGACCGAGGGTGGAGGCTGTTTGTCATTCTGGGGAGGCATCTTAGGACCCACATCAACAATTAGAGGCCACACCAGGTGGTGATGAAAGCGGAGAGAGCACTGGACAAAGAGTCAGACGGCATGGTTTCCTGCTGATCCTGCCGTTTATTTATGGGTAGTTTTGGGCACATTATTTAATCGCCCTGCATTGGATTCCTCATCTGTAAGGAATGCTTATCCTAATTATCTCATTGGGTGGTTTTGTTTAAAAAGATAATAACTAAGCTGACATGTACAGAACACTGACCACACTCAGCCTCCAGGCTAAGCCCCTAGTGAGTGTGGACCAATTATTCCACGCAGCCATCTCACGAAGCAGGGGTTTCTCTTCTCTCCCCTTTACAAGTGAGAAGTAGCATCCGCCACCATGACTCTGGTGCTGTAGAGCCTGCCCCTTCTCACCCTCTCTCTAAGGACAGGATCTGTTCAGGTATGTTTAAGGTATTCTCTTGCTTGAGAGTTCACCTATCCTCATAAGGGGACTTCGTATATCTCTGGACCTCTCAATTTTGAATTTATCTTACGACTTCTTTAAAAATAAATAAGTATTAAGCCCCAGTGTCATGACTGTAGGTGCCAGGCCCACAGCTAGCAATGTACACCACGGGAGACGAAGACACAGCTTCTGTTCATGTAGTTAGAGATGGACCGGGGAGGAGGGAGAGGGAACACATTCATTGCCTAATTAAACAACAATGCAAAAAACTAGCACTTAACGCTGGTCCACAGAAGAATGGGGGATTTGGTCCAGCTGCAGTGGCCAGGGAGGGATTCCCCAGGGAAGTGACCACTGAGCTGGGTTCTGAAGGAAGAACAGGTCTCAGCCAGTTGGGGAGTAAAGGGAGGTACCTTCTGACAGACGGAGCAGGTGGCACCGAGGTGCCTTGTCAAGGAGAGCAAAGTGCATTCCAGGGAGCAAAGGAGGCTGACTGGATGGGGGTGCCAGGGCTGGTGGGGCCAGGGTGAGTGGATGCTCACCCTGAAATATTTAGGGGCTATTAAGGAGAAATATTTAGGGGCTAGACCTCTGGGACTTCTAAGGCTGTGTGGAACAGTTTGTCCTTATCCTAAGAGCAATTAGAAGTGACTGAAGTACTGAAACCAGAAGGTGGACATGCTTGGATTTGCATTGTGAAAACTGCTTCTCTGCAGAATGAGTTGGAGTAAGGACATCTGGATGGAGATGGTCACGTTGAACGGCTGTTACTGTCATACTCGTGAGAGGTGGTGGCAGCCAAGGGTGGTGGCAGTGGAAGTGGAAAAAGTCCTTAGGGTCTAGAGATATTTAGGGGTTAAAATCAATAGGACTTGATGATGTGTTAGATATCAGGAAGAGGATGTGACAAGGGGATGTCAAGGACAGCTGTGGAGTTTCTGGTCTTCATCATTAGATAGAATGGACTGAATTGACACTGAGCTGGGAGGACCAGGCTTGGGGCCGGTGGACAGCAAGTGAAACAGAGATGGTTTGGTTTCCATATTTGTTGAATTTGAGGGGCCTTTGACATATCCAAATGGAAATGTCAAGCAGAGAGTTGGATTATATGAGTTTAGTTGGGCAGAAGGCATCCTTTTTTAACTTGATATTTTGAAATAATTGTAGACTAATGAAAGTTGCAAAAATAGTGCAAGGAGACCCTTCACCCAGCTGTCCCCAGTGCTGACATCTAATTATAGATCAGCACCCAAACCAGAAAAGCCATGTAGGGACAATATTGCCACTAGACAACAGGTCATGTTCAGATTTCATTATTTATGTGCACTAATCTGTGTGTGTCTGTGTATATTGTTCTGTGTGATTTTATCCCACATATAGATTCATGGACCCTTCACCAAAATCAGTGTTCCATCAATACAAAGAAGCTCCCTCCTGCGACCCTCATATTCCCCTCAACACCTGTCCCTGTCCCTCTGGCAACCAGTAGTCCCCTCCCTATCTCTATGCTTTTGTCATTTTTAGAATATTATATAAATGGAATTATATAGTACATAACCCATTACATACTGCCATGGACTTTTTTTTTTTTTTTTTTGCTAAGCGTAGTGCGCTTGAGATCCATCCAGGCTGTTGTATGTGTGTCAAAAGTTTCTCCTTTATCTTGTTGAGGGATATTCTACTGTGTGGCTGTACCAGAGTTTGTTTACCCATTCGCCTACTGAAAGACATTTTAGTTTTTTTTTTTAATTTCCATAGGTTATTGGGGAACAAACAGGTGATGTTTGTTTATATGGGTATATTCTTTAGTGGTGATTTGTGAGATTTTGGTGCACCCATCACCCAAGCAATATATACTGCACCCTATTTGTAATCTTTTATCCCTCACCCCCTTCCCACCCTTTCCCAATGAGTCCCCAAAGTCCATTGTGTCATTCTTATGCCTCTGCGTTCTCATAGCTTAGCTCCCACTTATGAGTGAGAACACACGATGTTTGGTTTTCCATTCCTGAGTACTTCACTTAGAATAATGGTTTCTAGTCTCATCCAGGTCACTGTGAATGCCATTAATTCATTCCTTTCTATGGCTGAGTAGTAGTCCATCATATGCACACATATATGACAGTTTCTTTATCCACTTGTTGATTGATGGACATTTGAGTTAGTTCCACATTTTTGCAATTGTGAATTGTGCTGCTATAAACATGCTTGTGTAAGTATCTTTTTTTGTATTATGACTTCTTTTCCTCTGGGTAGATACCCAGTAATGGTATTGCTGCATCAAATGGTAGATCTACTTTTAGTTCTTTAAGGAATCTCCACACTGTTTTCCATAGTGGTTGTAACTAGTTTGCATTCCCACCAGCAGTGTAGAAGTGTTTCCTGTTCACTGCATCCATGCCAAAATCTAGTATTTTTTTATTTTTTGACTGTGGCCATTCTTGCAGGAGTAAGGTGGCATTGCATTGTAGTTTTGATTTGCATTTCCCTGATTGTTAGTGATGTTTAGCATTTTTTCCTATGTTTGTTGGCCATTTGTATACCTTCTTTTGAGGCTTGTCTGTTCATGTCTTTAGCCCACTTTTTGATGGGATTTTTTTTTCTTACTGATTTGTTTGAGTTTGTTGTAGAGTCTGGATATTAGTCCTTTGTCAGATGTATAGATTGTGAAGATTTTCCTCCACTCTGTGGGTTTTCTGTTTACTCTGCTGACTGTTCCTTTTGCTGTGCAAAAGCTCTTTAGTTTAATTAAGTCCCAGCTATTTATCTTCATTTTCATTGCATTTGCTTTTGGGTTCTTGGTCATGAAATCTTTGCCTAAGCCAATGTCTAGAAGGGTTTTTCCAATGTTATCTTCTAGAATTTTTATAGTTTCGGGTCTTAGATTTAAGTCCTTAATCCATCTTCAGTTGATTTTTGTATAAGGTGAGAGACGTGGAATCCAGTTTCATTCTACATGTGGCTAGCCAATTATTCCATCACCATTTGTTGAAAAGGGTGTCCTTTGCCCACTTTATGTTTTTGTTTGCTTTGTCGAAGATCAGTTGGCTGTAAGTATTTGGGTTTATTTCTGGGTTCTCTATTTTGTTCCATTGGTCTATGTGCCTAGTTTTACCAGTACCATGCTCTTTTGGTGACTATGGCCTTACAGTATAGTTTGAAATTGGGCAATGTGATGCCTCCAGATTTGTTTTTGTTGCTTACTCTTGCTTTAGCTATGCGGGCTCTTTTTTGGTTCCATATGAATTTTAGAATTGTTTTTTCTAATTCTATGAAGAATAATGGTGGTATTTTGATGGGAATTGCATTGAATTTGTAGGTTGCTTTTGGCAGTATGGTCATTTTCACAGTATTGATTCTACCCATCCATGAGCATGGGATGTGTTTCCGTTTGCTTGTGTTGTCTATGATTTCTTTCAGCAGTGTTTTATAGTTTTTCTTGTAGAGATCTTTTACCTCCTTGGTTAGGTACACTTCTAAATTTTTTTTTTTTTTTGCAACTATTCTAAAGGGGGTTGAGTTTTTGAGTTGATTCTCAGCTTGGTTGCTGTTGGTGTATAGAAAAGCTACTAATTTGTGTACATTAATTTCGTATCTGGAAACTTTGCTGAATTCTTTTATCAGTTCTAGGAGTTTTCTGGAGGAGTCTTTAGGGTTTTCTAGGAAGACAATCATATCGTCAGCAAATAATGATGGTTTGATTTCCTCTCTCTGTCGTCACACAAAGATTTGGGTGCCCTTTATTTCTTTCTCTTGTCTGATTGCTCTGCCTAGGACTTCCAGAACTATGTTGAGGAAGAGTGGGGAGAGTGGGCATCCTTGTCTTGTTCCAATTCTTAGAAGGAATGCTTTCAACCTTTCCCTGTTCAGTGTTATGTTGGCTGTGGGTTTGTCATAGATGGCTTTTATTACATTAAGGTACGTCTTTTGTGTGCTGATTTTGTTGAGTTTTAATCATAAAGCATGCTGGATTTTGTCAAATGCTTTTTCTGCATCTATTGAGATGATCATGTGATTTTTGTTTTTAATTCTGTTTATGTGGTGTATCACATTTGTTGACTTCTGTATGTTAAACCATCCCTGCATACCTGATATGAAACCCACTTGATCATGGTGAATTATATTTTTGATATATTGTTGGATTTGGTTAGCTGGTATTTATTAAGGATTTTAGTATCCAAGTTTATCAGGGATATTTGTCTATAGTTTTCTTTTTTGGTTATGTCCTTTCCTGGTTTTGGTATTAGGGTGATACTGGTTTCATAGAATGATTTAGGGAGGGTTCTATCTTTCTCTATCTTGTGGAACAGTGTCAATAGGTTTGGTACCAATTCTTTGAATGTCTGGTAGAATTCTGCTGTGAATTGATCTGGTCCTGGACTTCTTTTCTTTGTAATTTTAAAATTACCATTTCAGTCTTGCTGCTTGTTATTGGTTTGTTCAGGGTATCTAATTCTTCCTGATTTAAGCTAGGAAGGTTGTACCTTTCCAGGAATTTATCCATCTCTTCTAGTTTTTCTAGTTTATGCCTGTAAAGGTGTTCATAGTAGCCTTGAATGATCTATTGTATTTCTGTGATGTCAGTTGTAGTACCTCCCGTTTTGTTTCTTATTGAGCTTATTTGGATTTTCTCTCTTCCTGGCTAATCTTGCTAATGGTCTATCATTTTATTTATCTTTTCAAAGAACCAGCTTTTTGTTTCATTTATCTTTTGCATTTTTTTTTTGGTTTCAATTTCACTTAGTTCTGCTCTGATCTTGGTTATTTCCTTTCTTCTGCTGGGTTTGGGTTTTGTTTTTTCTTGTTTCTCTAATTCCTTGAGATGTGACCTTAGATTGTCCGTTTGTGCTCTTTCAGACTTTTTGATGTAGGTGTTTAGGGCTATGAACACTCCTTTTAGCACTGCCTTTGCTGTATCCCAGAGGTTTTGATAGGTTGGGTCACTATTGTCATTCAGTGTGAAAAACTGTTTAATTTCCATCTTGATTTCATTTTTGACCCAGTGATTGTTCAGGAGCAGGTTATTTAGTTTCTATGTATTTGGATGATTTTCAAGGTTCCTTTTGAAGATGATTTCCAGTTTTATTTCACTGTGATCTCAGAGAGTGCTTGATATCATTTCAATTTTCTTAAATTTATTGAGGCTCATTTTGTGGCCTATCATATGGTCTGTCTTGGAGAAAGTTCCTTGTGCCATTGAATAGAATATGTATTCTGCAGTTGTTGGATGGAATGTTCTCTATATATCTGTTAAGTCCATTTGTTCCAGGGTGTAGTTTAAATCCGTCATTTCTTTGTTGGCTTTCTGTCTTGATGACCTGTCTAGTGCTGTCAGTGGAGTACACAACTATTATTGTGTTGCTGTCTGTCTCATTTCTTAGGTCTATTAGTAATATCTTCATAAATTTGGGAGCTCTGGTGTTACATGCATATATGTTTAGGACTGTGATATTTTCCTGTTGGACAAGCCCTTTTATCATTATATAATGTCTCTCTTTGCCTTTTTTAACTGCTGTTGCTTTAAAGTTTGTTTTGTCTGATATAAGAATATCTACATCTGCTCGCTTTTGGTGTCCATTTGCATGAAATGTCTTTTTCCACCCCTTTACCTTAAGTTTATATGAGTCCTTATTATGTGTTAGGTGAGTCTCTTAAAGGCAGCAGATAGTTGGTTGGTGAGTTCTTATCCATTATACAATTCTGTGTCTTTTAAGTGGAGCATTTAGGCCATTTGCATTCAATGTTAGTATTGAGATCTGAGGGACCATTGTATTCATCATGCTCTTTGTTGCCTGTATACTTGTTTTTTTGTTTTTGTTTTTCAAACTGTATTTTTGTTTTATAGATCCTGTGAGATTTATGCTTTAAAGAGATTCTGTTTTGATGTGTTTCCAGGATTTGTTTCAACATTTAGAGCTCCTTTTAGCAGTTCTTGTAGTGGTTGCTTGGTAGTGGCAAATTCTCTCAGCATTTGTTCTTCTGAAAAAGACTGTATCTTTCCTTCATATATGAAGCTTAGTTTCACTGGATAAAAAATTTTTGGCTGATAATTGTTTTGTTTGATGAGGCTGAAGATAGGACCTCAATCCTTTCTAGCTTGTAGGGTTTCTCCTGAGAAATCTGCTGTTATTCTGATAGGTTTTCCTTTATAGGTTACCTGGTGCTTCTGTCTCACAGCTCTTAAGATTCTTCCCTTTGTCTTAACTTTAGATCACTTGATGACAATGTGCCTAGGCAATGATCTTTTTGTGATGAATTTCCCAGGTGTTTTTTGTGCTTCTTGCATTTGGATGTCTAGGTCTTTAGCAAGGCTGGGGAAGTTTTCCTCGATTATTGCCTCAAATATGTTTTCCAAACTTTTAGATTTCTCTTCTTCCTCAGGAATGCCAATTATTCTTAGGTTTGGTTGTTTAATGTAATCTCAAACTTCTTGGAGGCTTTGTTCATATTTTCCTATTATTTTTTCTTTGTCTTTGTTGGATTGGGTTAATTCAAATACCTTGTCTTTGAGCTCTGAATTTCTTTATTCTACTTGTTTGATTCTATTGCTGAGACTGCAGAGCATTTTGCATTTCTATAAGGGTGTCCATTGTTTCTTGAAGTTTTGATTGTTTTTTATTTATAGTATGTATTTCATTAAATATTTCTCCCTTCACTTCATGTGTCATTTTTTGGATTTCCTTACATTGGGCTTCACTTTTCTCTGGTGCCTCCCTGATCAGCTTAATAACTAACCTCCTGAATTCTTTTTCAGGTAAATTAGGGATTTCTTCCTGGTTTGGATTCATTGCTGGTGAGTTACTGTGATTTTTTGGGGCTGTTAAAGAACCTCCTTTTGTCATGTTACCAGGGTTGGCTTTCTGGTTTCTTCTTATTTGGGTAGGCCCTGTCAGAGGGAAGGTCTAGGGCTGAAGGCTGTTGTTCAGATTTTTTGTCCCATGGGGTATTCCCTTGATGTAGTACTCCCCCCCTTTTCCTTGGGATATGGCTTCCTGAAAGCCAAGCTGTCATGATTGTTGTCTCTCTTCTGGATCTAGTCACCCAGCAAGTCTACCAGGCTCTGGGCCGGTACTGGGGGTTGTCTGCACAGAGTCCTGTGATGTGAACCATCTTGTGGTTCTCTCAGCTGTGGATACCAGCACCTGTTCTGGTGGAGGTGGCATGGAGGTGAAATGGACTCTGTGAGGGTTCTTAGCTTTGGTGGTTTAATGCATTATTTTTGTGCTGGTTGGCCTCCTGCCAGGAGGTGGCACTTTCCAGAGAACATCAGCTATGGTATTATGGGGAGGAACAGGAGGTGGGCAGGGCCCTAGAACCCCCAAGAGTATATGCCCTTGTCTTCAGTTACCAGAGTGGGTAGGGAAGGACCATTGGGTGGGGGCACGGCTAGTCATGTCTGAGCTCAGACTCTCCTTGGGTTGGTCTTGCTGTGGCTGCTGTGGGAGATGGGGGTGACATTCCCGGGTCAATGGAGTTATGTTCCTAGGAGGATTATGGCTGCCTCTATTGTGTCGTGCAGGTTGTCAGGGAAGTGAGGGACAGCCAGCAGTCACAGGCCTCACCCAGCTCCCAAAGAATCCGTAGGGCTGGTCTCACTCCCACTGTGCCCCTCACCAACAGCACTGAGTCTGTTTCCAGACAGTGGGCAAGCAGGGCAGAGGACCTGCCCCAGGCTACCTACCTCCCAGCTGTGAATGCAAGTATGGCTTTGCTTCTTCCCCTGCTTGTGGAGTCTGCACACCGGATTCATACCCTCCCCCAAGTTCTGGCCAGGACACTTCTTGATCAATTCAAACTGTTACAAAGTTCAGCTGAAGATTCCCTTCTCCCTGTGGCCTTTTCCTAGTGCCTCTGGCCACCCTGCTGAAGGACCCATGTGAGGCCAGGCAGAAATGGTTTGCTAGGGGACCCAGCGAGCTCACAGGGCTTTTGCCACTGCTTCCTCTACCCCTGTATTTTGCTCAGCTCTCTAAATTGACTCAGCTCCAGGCAGGGTCAGAATCTTCTCTTGTAATCTAGACCTTCAGTTTCCCCACTAGGGTTGTGTGTTTGGCGGCAGATGATCTCCCTTTCCCACTTCCACAGTTTGGGCACTCACTGTATTTGGGGTGTCTCCCGGGTCCTGCAGGAGCCATCCACTTCCTTCAGAGGGTCTGTGGGTCCTCTTGGGTTTCCTGATTTATTCCTGCAGTCGTCCTGGAGCAAAAATTCACAATGTGAGCTTCCATATGCTGCTCTGTCTGTCCAAGTCAGAGCTGCAGTCTAGTCCTGCCTCCTGTCTGCCATGCTCCCTCCATTTTAGGTTTTTGCTATTATAAGTAACACTGGTATGAATACTTCTGTACAAGTTTCTTTGTGTGAACATGTTTTCATTTCTCTGGGATAAATGCCCAAGAATATGTTTTTTGGGTTATGTGATATGTGCATGTTTAGTTTTATAAGAAATGGTTCAAACATTTTCCAGAGTGGCTGTATGGTTTATGTTTCCACCAGCAATAAGGTTGTTCCCAGTTTCTCTGCATCCTCATCAGCATTTGGATTGGAATGGGTTCTCCGCTCCCACAGGATGGAAAAGAACTTTCCTCCCCTATTCCAAATTTCCAGAGATAGGGACTAGAGAGAAAGGGACAGAAAGTGGACCTGCAATTACACAGTTAAAAAAAACTTCAAATAATATTGAAATAAATGTTTTTGTACATAGACTTCTTTATTGTTTATTTAGTTATCACAATGGTTAGGTAGAAGACTTCCGAGTACTACTTTTTACCTTCTCTGCACCCTTTTCTCCCATCTATGGGCTACCCCTGCTTAGGGGCTTACCTTAATCTTGCTAGGGTGGTAGGAGAGTGTCAGGGAAGTTATGGCTACCTCTCCCTCCACCACTACTGCTACTGCCACTATTACCATTACTGCCACTACCACTACTGCTACATACTATAATCACTACTATCATTACTACCACCCCATAACAACTCTTACCACCACCATTCCTACTATCATTACTCCTACCATTACTATCACTACTACTACAACTGTTACCACCACCACTACCACTGTCGCCACTATTACCATCCTCATGACTACTACCACTACCATGCTGCCACTACTCCCTCTACTACTGCCATTACCTTTGCCACTACTACTACCGTTGTTACCATGATCACTCCTCACACCAGCACAACCACCATGAGTGTTTGCCGTGAGTCAGACACTCTGCTGAACATTTACAGTATCCGATCACATTTACTCCTCATGGCAACTCTACAGTAATTTATCATTTCCAGGTTAAAGGTGAGGAACCTGGGGTTTCAAGGATTCCTCTTGAGTTCAGCATCAAATTGGCACCACTATTGGCTCCACTCTGAATTTTAAAATAATTTTTATTTTAGATTCGGGGCACATGTGCTTGTTTGTTACGTGGGTTCTGCATGCATAATGGCAGGGTTTGGGCTTCTAGTGTACTCCTCACCCAAGTATTGGACATTGTACCGAGTAGGTAACTTTTCAACCCTCACCCCCTTCACTCTCTCCTGGCTCAGAGTCTATTTTCTCCATCTTAATGTCCATGTGTACCTTTTGTTGAGCTCCCACTTAGAGGTGAGAAACTCGTGATATTTGATTTTCTGTTTCTGTGATAGTTCACTTTTTACAATAATGGCCTCCAGCTCCATCTGTGTTGCTGCAAAGGACATGATTACATTCTTTTTTTTATGGCTGTGTAGTGTTTTATGGTGTATATATATTACATTTTCTTTATCCAGTCAACCATTGATGGACACTTAGATTGGTTCCATGACTTTGCTTTTGTGAATAGTGCTGCAATAAACACACAGGTGCAGGTGTCTTTTTTATATAATGACTTCTTTCCTTTGGGTTGATGCCCAGTAGTGGGATTGCTGGATCAAACAGAAGTTCTATTTTTAGTTCTTTGAGAAATCTCTATACTGTTTTCGTAGGGGTTGTACTAACTTACATTCTTGCCAACAGTGTATGAGTGTTCCCTTTTCTCTGCATCCATGCCAACATCTGTTGTTTTCTGACTTGAATAAAAACCATTCTGACAGATGTTAGATGGTATTTCAGTGTGGTTTTGCTTTGCATCTCTCTGACAATCATCCCCGTTGACTTCGGTACCCAGTAGCTGACTTGCCGTCTTACTCCCTTGGCCAGTTTCCTTCAATCCTTAGCTTGTAAACTCATCTCTTCCTCCCTCCAACCACCATCCATCCTCTAGGACTGACAGGGCATCTCTCAGGTGCTAGGCTCTGTCAGCTCTCAATGAGCCTTAGTCTGGAGAAAGTCTCCTGGGGAAGAACCCATCAGGACAATGACCACAGTGACCACAGTGAGGGTGTAAGTAAGGGCGACACATGCAGCAGGCTCCACACCTCTGCTCCCTGGTACTGCCTGTCCTGCCTTGCACTCTGGTCTTTTGAAGAAACCGATTTCTCTCAATAACTGAATTTTTAATTACCTTCTGGGATTCCGGTTTTCCTTGCTGCCTTCCTGTCCTTATCTCTTCAAGATAAGACTTCAAGTCTTATCTGACTTGCTGATTGAACCATCTCCTAGCTCTGGAGCTCTGGAGCTAGGAGATGGAAATAAACGATATTAACTTTATGTGCTTGGAACATAAAGCATATTAACAATTATCATTTTTATTTTATTTTTTAAAAAGTTGAACCAAAATATTAACATTTAAATAATTGCAAACATATTTATTATAATTTACAGATTAGTTAGTTATACACACAAATACAATTTTAGTTATAAAATCCCAACAAAATAGTTACATTTAAATCACTGGATGTGTAGAAGCCAATTTAGAAGTCTTCTGGTCCCCTAAGTTCACCATCCTTAAATTATAAAAAGAAAGAAAAGTGATCATTTTGATTTCAAGTGAAAGATGAGGAGGTGTTGTTATCACATTTCATCATTCAAAAATGAAAATTTTATCTATCTGTACGAAGCCGTTCACAGCCTACATGGACACTTAAAGCACCATTGCAAGACTTCAAATGTGTAAAATATTTAATTAAAACCTCCAAGGGGTCGGGCATGGTGGCTAATGCCTGTAATCCCAGCACTTTGGGAGGCTGAGGCAAGCGGATCATGAGGTCAGGAGATCGACACCATGGTGAAACCCCGTCTCTACTAAAAATACAAAAAATTAGCCGGGTGTGGTGGCGGGCGCCTGTAGTCCCAGCTACTCGGGAGGCTGAGGCAGGAGAATGGCGTGGACCTGGGAGGTGGAGCTTGCAGCGAGCCAAGATCGCACCACTGCACTCCATCCTGGGTGACAAAGTGAGACTCTATCTAAAAAAACAAACAAAAAAAAACCTCCAAGGATTTTATTTGGGAGTTTAACTTTGTTCTAACAACTAGAATTGTGATGAAACTAACAATAATTTTGTTTTTCTCCTTCAGTCTAATTCTAAAATAGTTCTTTCTGTCCTTTCCCTCACCATTCACTTATAAAGGAGAATACTATATGGAAGAATTCTTAACCAAGTGTTTGCCCATTTTGTAGTGAGATCGGAATCCCATGGCAATATGGTTTGCTGTGTCCCCACCCAAATCTCATCTTGAATTATAACTCCCATAATCCACACATGTCACAGGAGGGACCCTGTGGGAGGTAATTGAATCATAAGGGCGGGGCTTTCCTGTGTTTTCTTGTGATAGTGAATGTCTCATGGGATCCTATGTTGTTTTATAAAGGGCAGTTCCCTTGCACACGCTCTTTCGCCTGCTGCCGTGTAAGACATACCTTTGCTTCTCCTTTGCCTTCCACCATGATTGTGAGGCCTCCACAGCCATGTGGAACTGTGAGTTCATTAAACCTCTTTTTCTTTATAAATTACTCCATCTCTAGTATGTCTTTATAGCAGTGTGAGAATGGACTAATACACATGGGGAACAATTTTCCAAAATCCAATGAAAAATGTCCCATTATTTTCAAATATGCAGAGGTGCTAGATTTCAGAAACACAAAATACAACCTAAGTCTCTGAAATAAAATAGTATGCTTTAGCATGTTTTAAAAGAAAGCATATGCATTGTCAGAAAGCTTTTCTCAAGGCAAATGATGTGAGCTTTCCGACTAACATAGCTGGTGCTGGAAAGTAGATGGTTTCCAGGGTATGATAGCAGACTCTGTAAATGCATTCCCTGTCATTACCTAGGAGGGCCACAACACACCTAGAATAAAGGCTCTGAGAAATCCGACCAACTCTTGTGGTGCTGCACTCTCTGTGTGTTTCTGTATGGGCACGTAAACACTGGAGGCAGTTCTTAGGGCAAACCAGGTAGAAATAAAATCATGACCAGGTAGATTACAAAGTGAGGTGCCAACACTGCAGGCAGTTAGGATGAAAAATCCATCCCCACACTGAAATAAGCTCAAAGTTAAGGTCGTCTATTTTAACAAATATAGTTTGTAATGAATGAATGAAACTCTCTTGACTCCATGTTGTAAGTTGACTTTTACAGAATCTCTGGATTCTGCTAATGACACTGATTCCCACTGGCCCTTCCCCACCTCGGCCCTTCCCCACCTCGGCCCTTCCCCACCTCCACCCACTCTTGGTGTTGTGTGTTCCCCACCACTCTAGCCCCGTGGCTCTTACCGTTTCCTGGCTACAGCCATCCTTAGAATTTCTGCATGAGTCCCAAGACAACAAATGCCTGGCTTTGCCTGTGTGCCCCAGAAGCCTTGTTCTGTCCAGTTCTGCATGCTGCCTGACCTGGACGTCGGGTGTCAGAAGGCCCACTCCCTTACTCTGACCCGGCAGTGTGGGGAAGGAGAAATGCCATTTCTAATTAGATGGAAGAGACATGGCTCTTTTGATGCAGTTAGATTTCACAATAGTAAGACATTTGAAATTATTTTCTTGTAGGGTTTTGATTTGTTTTCAGTTAGACAGATTGAAAAATAATGAGGCAAGTTGGGGATACTTTTAAGTTCTGCTGCTGTCTGGAGGGAATTAATTTGTCCCTTTGTAATTGAAGATTAGATCCAAAGATGATTTTTAGCTGGAGGCCTTCTTAAGGCATGTTGAAATCTTGCCAATCAAACATTATAAGTGTTTTTTTTTCTTTTTTTGGATTTCTTTTTTGTTATTTTCTGGCTGATTGAGGCACAGACAGATGGAGTTTTTCTAATGGTCTGGCTGATGCCTGGAAATAATATGCCTTTTCTTTTTCTCCTGAGTAATAAAAACAATACCAACATGTCTTCTTTGTGTGGGATAACGGATCAGTTGGAGTAAATACTAGAAGTTATTGGGGAGGTGGAGTGGAGTGGAGTCAGGGTCCAGGTTCTGGAGCTGGACTGCCTGGGTGTGAGACTGCTGCTTATAAGCTGTGTGACCTTGGGCAAATTACTTAATCTCTCTATTTTCACATTTCCTCATCTAAAAAAGGAGGATGGTAATGAGACATCTCTTGGGTTGATGTGAAGGTTAATATTTATAACTCAGAACAATGTCCTGGTACATTTTAAGAATAATAATAATCATCTTAAGCATGTTCTTTCCTTTCCGGGAAATAGTATAATTAGTGGAAGAGTCTAACCACCTTTTTGTAAGAGCTCTGAGCATTGAAGGCATGTAGAAGAGCAGCTAGCTGGCTCCATAACTTGACACTTTTTGATAATAACTGATGTGCATTGAGAATTTTGTGTGTGCCAAACACTTCACAAAATATTTCGCCTGTGTCAGCCACGTCATCCCCCCACTAGCCCCATGAGGTGGGTACCGCTCTTGTTCACACAGAGGAGGGCACTGACATTTACTGGGCTTCTGTGCATCTCCCAAGGTTACAAACACAATGAACGGCAGAGCAGGGATCAAATCTAGATTTAAATGACATCAGAACATTTGCTGATAACAATAATCCCCAATGGCCTCTTTTGTGCAGTCAACAACAAATGACCTATTGGGAAATTTAGGAATAACACTAAAAAATCATTCCTAACCCATCCTCTAACCTGACTTGCCCTCCAAGTGATGCCCGATTTTCTGTCTAGTTAAGTTTCATTAAAGAAATTACAAAAAAGGGACCAGATTGCTCTCATTGGAATAATGATGTAATGTGCGAGAACATGGTGGCATACAGTACCTAGGCAGCATTCACTTATTCATTTACTCAATAAAGATTTATGCATCATCTGCAGGCTGTAAGCTCTGGCTGAGGGTAGGCAAAGAGGGATGACAATTGATATCTGCTCTGTGGTACCTTCAGTTTAGCGGGACCTTCCTTATCTGCAGTAATATCTGCAACAGAGGCCAGATTCTAACGAACTTGAGAAATAAGAATTTTGGTCATTTCTTTCTGAAGCACTGTTACCGGTGGAGGGTGTCCAGGTTCTTGGTATCTTGAACAAAGAACTGGACAAAACGCACAAACAAAGCAAGGAAGGAATGAAGGGATTTACTGAAATTGAAAGTATGCTCCACAGTGTGGGAGTGGACCCCAGCATAGGGGCTCAAGGGCCCCGTTGCAGAATTTTGTGGAGTTTAAATACCCTCTAGGGGTTTCCACTGGTTACTCGGTATACGCCCTATGTACACCAAGTACATCCCTGGGAGAGGATGAAGTGGTAAACTTACAAAGTCATTTCCTCGGGGTGCTCCCTACGGAGAGGATATCTCCTGTCATAGCTGAAGTGTGAATCAGCCTTAAGTTCCCTGCCTCCAGACCCTATTTTCCTGCCTCAGCACTGCAACCTAAGTCAAGTTTCCCCCAAATTGTACTGAACATAAACTAGCAAACCTACTTCACTTGGGCCTCTGAACACAGCATTTTTTTTCTTTTTTTGAGACAGAGTCTCGCTTTGTCACCCAGGCCGGAGTGCAGTGACGCAGTCTTGGCTCACTGCAACCTCCGCCTCCTGGGTTCAAGTGATTCTCCTGCCTCAGCCTCCTGAGTAGCTGGGATTACAGGCGCGAACCACCACACCCGGCTAATTTTTGTGTTTTTAGTAGAGACGGGGTTTCACCATGTTGGCCACACTAGTCTTGAACTCCTGACCTCAAGTGATCTGCCCATCTCGGCCTCCCAAAGTGCTGGGATTACAGGCATGAGCCACCTCGCCCAGTCCAAGTACAGTGGTTCTTTTCCTTTTACATTTTAGATTTTGGAATGGGCAGCATTCTTGTATGGTTGGGTGTGTTCCCTCAAGCAGAACCATTTAAGGCTGCCTGAGAAGTTACTTCTGCTTAAATATTCCATTTTCCCTCTCAGAGATGGTTTTACTCCAGACACTTGAGTCTTAAGCTAAGACCATGGAGAAGCTTTAATTGTGGGGTTTAAAACAGATCTTCAGCTTCATGAACACGAGTGCTCTGGCCAGCTTAGGGGGGCCAGGAAGCCCCCAGGAGCAGCAGCCACGTTGGCTGGTTTGTTTGATGGCCTTGAGAAATGCCACCTGCTTTGCTCCTGAGTACGGCTGCCGTGCTACAGTATATTTCACAAGAAACTAGGTCCAGGGCCCCTCAATCTACAGGCTTCATTTCAGAATATTCTATTTAGAGCTTTCTTGGCAAGGCTAATTATTTCATAAAGTGTTAGGAAAAATCTTAGCCCATTGATTTGTAAAAGTGTATGAGGCTGAGCTCCTGGAGGAAATTTATCTAATTCCTGCAGGAAATGGAGAGATATTGGTCACCTGGTACAAAGGTTCAGTTGTATGATGAACAAGTTCTGGGATCTAACATCCAGCACAGTGACTCCATTTAATCATACTGTATTGTATAGTTGAGATTTGCTATGAGAATAGATCTTAAATATTCTCACTACACTCACAAAAAATGTGAGGTGATGGATAGGTTAATTAGCTTGATCATGGTGATTATTTAACAATGTATACATCCATCAAAACATGTTGTACACTATAAATATATTTAATTTCTATTTGTCTATCATAGCTCAACAAAGATAGAAAAAAATTTTTAAAAATATCTGCAAATTCAGTGGACACAAGAAGAGACTCAGGAGTTCTGAAGTCAAAGAGGCAAATATTTTGATCTGAAAGCAAGCATAAAGGTGACCCTAACTCATGTATTTGCTAAGAGTTGCTCCTAGTGAATTGGGCACCAACTTGAGTCAGATGCAGGAGAAACCTCCTTCCTCTGATACTCTGTCCAGCAGAGCCCAATAGCGGATTCTGGAAAGTTAGCAACAGGCAAAAATTCCAAGCCTGCAGCTTGAAAACATCCTCATTTGGTTTCCTTTCCTCTTTTCCCAATTTTCTTCCTAATCCCACCCAAATTTATTCTTTCATGTTTCAGACTTTCATTCACTCATTCATTCACTCACTGATTCCATAGCAAGAGGGCAGACTTTATTTTCTGGGTTGGTTTTGACTGAGCCCTGTGCTCTAGCCCATGGGCTGGTAATGGATGCTCTACCAAAAAAGTGTCTCATTGGTCATGTATGTTTTAGAATCCCCAGGTTGATTACAGTTACACACAATTCTTTGCTGGAGAGCCTCTTGGAGCCTTTAATATGCTGATGAGTGTTGTCAGTCTCTAAGAGGAGGCTACTATACACCATTTTGCAAACTCAAGGTTTTCCTTGCCACTCCTCTGGGGGCGCCGGGCACACGGCAGTCTGTCTTTCCTAGAGTTGTGCAGCAGATGGCCTGCATGGATACACTTGAGGCTCTGCTCCTTAGCCCTTTATTGCTCAACTGTTTTGTGCTTGTTTTTTATTTTACCTGTAACATGGATGTGTATAATAAAAAAACAAGACATTCATTCCGTTCACTCTCCCAATTCATTCCCAGAATTCATACAGTCAATTCTGCTATAAGCATTCCTAAAAGTTACCATGTTGTGCAAAATTGTGCAGTAAAAGCTACAGGGCTTCCATGAGAAATGAGTTGGACGAATAACACTCAAAACTATCAGTGACATGTTAAGAAATATGGCGCTTAGGCCAAGTGCGGTGGCTCACGCCTGTAATCCCAGCACTTTGGGAGGCTGAGGTGGGCGGATCACGAGGTCAGGAGATCAAGACCATCCTGGCTAACACGGTAAAATCCCATCTCTACTAAAAATGTAAAAAATTAGCCGGGTGTGGTGGTGGGCACCTGTAGTCCCAGCTAATCGGGAGGCTGAGGCAGGAGAATGGCATGAACCCAGGAGGCTGGAGTTTGCAGTGAGCCGAGATCGCACCACTGCACTCCAGCCTGAGTGACAGAGTGAGACTCCATCTCAAAAAAAAAAAAAAAAAAAAAAAAAGGCACTTAATAAAAACAGTAGCTCAATTGTTTACATGTTAAATGGTTTAGGAATACAACATGCTACGATCAATATGGCACTTTTTAAAAGCTTAAATGTTGGGCTGGGCATGGTGGCTCACAGGGGAGGCCAAGGTGGGCAGATTACTTGGGCCCAGGAGTTTGAGACCAGCCTGGCCAACATGGCAAAACCTCATCTCTACAAAAAATATAAAAATTAGTCTGGCGTGGTGGTGGACTTCTGTAATCCCAGTGACTCGGGAGGCTGAGGTGGGAGGATTGCTTGAGCCTGGGAGGTTGAGGATGCAGTGAGCTGAGATTGCAGCGCTGCACTCCAGCCTGGGTGACAGAATGAGACCCTGTCTCAAAAAAGTAAAGTTTGAATTTTGTTTGTGGACACGCGTGTCAGAAAGATTTCAGTTTGTGAATGATCGTGAAGTGGTGGAAGGGAGGGTCCTCTGATGTGGAAGGACAGTTGTGACACAAAATGTGGATGGATGGAGCCTGTAACAATGGTGTGAGCTGAGGCAGCCAGGAGATTCTTGAGAGGGTAAGTGTGTGCGCACACGTGCATGTCCTGTGTGTTCCTCTCATGCTTAGTTAAGCTGGGAGCAGATTTCTGCAGATATTTTGTGTTTCTGGTGGACAAAATCACAAAATAAGCAAATGCAAAATTCTCATTATGCTCAAATTGTTCCCTAATATGTCAAACACATTGGAACAAATGTGCATTTTTAAGACAAGGATTTAAGACAAGCAGAACTGAATATAGTGTTAATATTTCAGAGTGTTTCTTGTGCTGAACACATCCACACACACGGCCTTCTTCTTTTCCTTAAATAGCGTTATTCCACACTTATGTAACTTATATTTATTTGCTTACTTATAGCATGGCTTTTTTCTCTTCCAGGATATGTAGCTCTGTCTTAATTTTTTTCTATGTGGTTTAGTTTCCCAGGGCATATATGTGCTATAATTAATTAATTAGTTTTATTTTATTATTATTTTTTTTAGACAGAGTCTTACTCTGTCACCCAGGCTGGAGTGCAGTGGCATGATCTCGGCTCACTGCAACCTCTGCCTCCTGGGTTCAAGCGATTCTACTGCCTCAGCCTCTCGAGTAGCTGGGATTACAGGCATGCGCCACCACACCAGCTAATTTTTGTATTTTCAATAGAGATGGGATTTCACCATGTTGGCTAGGCTGGTCTCAAACTGCTGACCTCAGGTGATCCACCTGCCTTGGTCCCCCAAAATGTACCATAATTTATTTAAGTTCCCTCTCCCAGCCCCTTTCTTTTTGAGACAGGGTCTCACTCTATTGCTCAGGCTGGAGTGCAGTGGCGTGATCATAGCTCACTGCAGCCTCAAACTCATGGACTCAAGTGATCCTCCTGCCTCATCCTCCCAAATAGCTGGGACCACAGCACACCACCACACCTAGCTGTTTTTTTTTATTTTTTAAGAGTCAGGGTTTCACTGTGTTGCCCAGGCTGGACATTTTTCCCTTCTGATAGTCACTTAAGTTTTTACCATTTATTTATTTTACTGTTATAAGTTGCTGTGAAGACTATTCTTTAAGACTATTATTTAAGAAAGAATAATCTTCCGTGAAGGCTACCCCTGCTGTCGCTTGGGCTATAGGAAGCTGGAAAGAACGTTACTCCCACTCTTACAACAACCAAAAAGTTAATTGTTTGACAATCTCCAAATTCACAATGTTTCTTGAATTCATTAAAGAGCTAAGTCACAGGGCGACCGACTAACCTGAAACCTCAGGGGAGACAAGGATGTCTAAGGAGAGAAGAGGCATGAGCACTTGTCTGCCTCAAGCAGATGCTGCCAGACACCTATGAGAAAGTCTGAAGGAATTAATTCACATTTCTAATGAATTGCTAAAGCCTAGTGTGGGCTAGCATGAGAATATGAACCCCCTGAGAGCTGCAGGGGACTTGTGCCCTCTCATGGACTCTGTCCCCAGACCTCCTGACGACAGGGAGACAGTTTTAAGGAAGCCTGCCTCACGGCCGGCCGACCTGGGGAGGGGCCACCCAGGTGCTGCAGCACGGAGTGGACCCCCATCTGGGTCCTCCTCCCCCATCTCCCCTGCAGAGAAAAAGCCTCAAGCCACACAGGGGAAAGCTGCAACCCCCTTTTCTAGAACCCTAGCCAAGATCCCCTGCATCAGGAGGGCAGGGGACAGGAAAAACCCTCTTCCCTTGAGGGAGTGTTAGGAACGCATCCTGGGCTCTGACCATTAGCGATCTCCTGCCACCAGGAGCAGGGCAGGGTCACTGAGAAGACCCCACTCCCAAGAACTAGGGACACAGTCTTGTTTAAGACGTAGGCTGAATTAGAACAAGAGAAAATGCACCCCTCTGCCTCCTCCCAGCCTGAGTGTTGAGTAACAAGCAAAGCTGACAGGGAAAGGGTATGTGTATTAGGGTTCTCTAGAGGGACAGAACTAATGGAATAAATATATATATATAAAGGGGAGTTTATTAAGTATTAACTCCCATGATCACAAGGTCCCACAATAGGCCGTCTGCAGGCTGAGGAGCAAGGAGAGCCAGTCTGAGTTCCAAAACTGAAGAACTTGGAGTCCGATGTTCAAGCACGGCAGAAAGATGTAGGCTGGGAGGCGAGGCCAGTCTCTCTTTTCACATGTTTCTGCCTGCTTATATTCTAGCTATGCTGGCAGCTGATTAGATTGCGCCCACCCACATTAAGGGTGGTCTGTCTTTCCCAGCCCACTGACTCAAATGCTAATCTCCTTTGGCAACACTCTCACAGACGCACTCAGGATCAATACTTTGTATCCTTGAATCCAATCCAGTTGACACTCAATATTAACCATCACAGCATGGAAAGACCCTCTTTGCCGTGTGAGCACAAAAAGAAGACTCAAGGCTGAGAATAGAGCTGACCTCTTGTGACCCAGCCCCAGCCCTAAACACAAGGTGGCAGTAAAGGGGTTGGAAGTCTGTGGTGTACCGGGGTATCCACAGTCACAACAAAACTGCAATCCACGCAGACTCCTAACTAGTTCAGCTAACTCCCTGCCCACACACTAAAGGCCTAGCAAAAGGCCCATTTCTGGGCATAAAACCTATTTACCTTGTTGTCTACTGTCTACACGAGCTATCTAGCTTTCAACAGAAAATTATGAGGCATAAAGAAGCAAGAAAAAACCACACACTAAGAAACAAGGCAATCAGTAGAACCAAACTGGGACATGAAACAGATGTTAGAACTATAGATAAGACATTTTAGAAGCTATGCTACAGGCTCTAGTGGGAAATGTGATCAATGTACATGATCGGGTAGGTAAACTCTGAGAAAAAAGTCAAA
This sequence comes from Gorilla gorilla gorilla, assembly GCF_029281585.2. Taxonomy (NCBI): domain Eukaryota; kingdom Metazoa; phylum Chordata; class Mammalia; order Primates; family Hominidae; genus Gorilla; species Gorilla gorilla. The sequence continues at coordinate 161,775,175 of NC_073230.2, forward strand.
TGGAAATGCTCCAAGAGCTTACCAGCCGGCTTGATACAGCTGGAGAAAGAAAGAATGAGTGAAATTAAACACAGGTCAATAGAAATAACACAAATCAAAACACAAAGAGAGGCCAGGCACGATGGCTCATGCCTGTAATCCCAGCACTTTGGGAGGTGAAGGTGCGTGGATCACTCGAGGTTAGGAGTTTGAGACCAGGCTGGCCAACATGGTGAAACCCTGAATCTACTAAAAATACAAAAATTAGCCAGTCATGGTGGTGTGCAACTGTAGTCCCAGCTACTTGGGAGGCTGAGGCAAAATAATTGCTTGAACCTGGGAGGTGGAGGTTGCAATGAGCTGAGATCATGCCACTGCACTCTAGCCTGGGCAACAGAGCGATACTCTGTCTCAAAAAAAAAAAAAAAAAAAAAGAAAAGAAAAAAGAAAAATGAATGAATTAAACAGAATAGTGGCTCATGGGTGTAATCACAATGCTTTGGGAGCCCACGGCAGGAAGATCACTTGAGGCTGGGAGTTTGAGATCAGCCTAGGCAACATAGTGAGACCCCATCTCTACAAAATTAAAAAATAAAAAAATTGGCCAGATGTGGTGGCACAAGCCTGTAGTCCCAGCTACTTAGGAGGCTGAGGTGGGAGGATCACTTGACCCTAGAAGTTCAAGGCTGCAGTGAGCCATAATTGTTCCACTGTACTCCAGCCTGGGTGACAGAACAAGACCCTGTCTCTAAAAACAAATCAACAACAAAAAAAAACAGGATAGAACATTCAAGAGCTGTGGGACAATATGAAATGACATGAAATAGGTGTAAATGGAATCTTAAAAGAAGAGAGAGAGAATTGGGAAGAATAAATTTTTGAGCAGATAATGGCTGCAGATTTCCAAAGCTAATGGTAGGCACCAAACCACAGATCCAAGAAGCTCTAAGAAAATCAAGAAGGATAAATATAAAAAAAACCCAAAGCTAAACATAGCCTATTCAAAGTGTGAAAACCAAAGACAAAGAGAAAGGCAGCTAGAGAAATAAAGACACATTTCATACAGAGGAACCATAAAAATTACAGCAGATCACTCATCAGAAACTGTGTGGTATGGACTGCACTGTGTCCCTCCCAAACCCATGCGCTGAATCTGTAACCCCCAACGTGACTGCATTTGTGTCTATAATAATAATTGAAAAGTGCTAGACATGGTATAAATAAAGGCACATATAAAATTCATTTTTCTTTTAATTGCTCTGAGAAACAACTGATTGTCTAAAGCAAGTATAATAGCAATTTGTTGTGCATTTATAGCATATGTGGGAGCTGCATGAAGGACGGAAGGGAGAAATTAGGGGTGTGCTGTTTTAAGGTCCTCACATGACACACGATGTGGTATAATATTATTTCAAGGTAGGATCTAATTCATTAAAGAGATGTACACGTTAGGACAACCATACAAAATAAAAAGATATAAATAGGTGAAGATGAAATGTGATCATAAAAATATTAAATTAATCTAAAGGCAGAAAATGGGGAAAATAAAACAAGAACGCATAGGAACAAATGGAAAACAGCTAAGATGGTAGATATTAATCCAACTATATTAATAATTACATTAAGTATAAATGGTCTAAACAGATTATGAGATGATGGATTGTCAGACTGAATAATAAAGTAAGACCCAACTGTATGATGTCTACAAGAAACCCACTCTAAACATAAAGATGTAGACAAGTTAAAGGATAGAAGAAATAGTCCAAGAAAACACAACTTACATATACACCATGGAATACGATGCAGCCATAAAAAAGGTTGAGTCCGTGTCTTTTGTAGGGACATGGATAAAGCTGGAAACCACCATTCTCAGCAAACTAACACAGGAGCAGAAAACCAAACACTGCATGTTCTCACTCATAAATGGGAGCTGAACGATGAGAACACATGGACACAGGGAGGGGAACATCACACCTGGGGGCCTGTTGGAGGGTAGGGGGCTAAGGGAAGGATAGCATTAGGAGAAATACCTAATGTAGATGACGGGTTGATGGGTGCACGTGTATTAAAAATGCTCCTATTAAAAGTAAAATTTCTTTTTTACCAGTAAAATCATCATTATTTTTACTGTCACATTGGGGATTAAGCAAAAGAAAACCATTATTTTGGGGGCAAGTTACTTATTTATAGTATTTAAACCTGGTTTCTTACGGAGGTGTACAATGATGCCCAATCTGCGTCCATTAATCTCACCAATTCCACCCTTGTGGAGATGACAGTGAAGACGGTATTATCACCTTAAGCAACCTTGCTTCTGAAAAGATGTCTCATTTTTTATCATTGCTTTGAACTGAGGTCAGTAGGGGCAAGTGCTGTCATCTCTGTCTTCCAGGTCCAAAAGCTAAAACCCAGTGAGGGCGAGCAGAAAACTGGGTTTGAATCCATGTTTCCTGCCATCCAGTTGAGAAAGTTTTCCGACTAAGCTGATGAGGTCTGGGAATTCTTGATTCTGCTGGAGTCTGGAGCAACCCATGCAGTCAGATGGCCAGGAGTCAGAGCCTAGACTTGCTCTTTCTCTTGTATCTCTTCTCTTTTGCTCCATGGATTTAGGTAAATTAATGAACTACAAGGACTGCTGAGAAAAAGTTAGGTATTTCCAGGGTTAAATTTTAACACTAGAGAATGAAGTTTGGGACTAAACTTAACATGCTTTTATCTTCAAAATGACCCCTGACAGCACCCTCAGAGACAAAACATGGGGCTGTGCCAAGATGTGCCAAGGCTCGGAGGGGGCGCTAATGATCTCATAAGCAGCTGACCACAGTAGTTTGAATGCTAGGCCATATTTCTAAATATTTCCAAAACCAGAACGGACAGCATCCTGGCAGTATGTGCTGTATTCTCAGGGGCCTGTGAATTTTATAAAGCAAACGTGTTTATGGCTTCATTTTAATTGCAATCTTAAAAGACATGAGCATGTTCCGGGTCCCTGGGTTACGCCTTATAACTATGTACTGCTGTGCAACTTTGGTACCTAAATTTGCCTAAATTTGAGTTTATGCTAATATTGAGGCCAAGTAATGTGCTAAATTGACAAGATTTAACTTTAAAATATTTATTTTGAAGTATAACTTACATATAGCAAAGGGTACAAATCTTAAATGAAAAGGAGATATATATGTACATGTACATATATATGTGTATATATGTGTGTGTGTATATATATATATAGATGTGTGTGTATATGTGTGTGTGTGTGTGTGTATATCGGCATAGCCACCACTTTGAGATCAAGATAGAGTAATACTTACAGCACCCAGAAGCCTCCTTTGTGGCTCTTTCCTAAGTCAGCACTATTTCTTCTTTTCTTCCTGCACAGTTCGCCACCATAGATAAAGAGCTTTCTGACTTTCCTCACCTTTGATGAGTTTTACCTCTATGTATCATTATACGTACAATTGTTTTGTTTTCATCTTTTGCTCATGATTATGAGATTCAACCATGCTGTGCATGGAGTAGACCAGTTTTTTATCGCTATGCACTGTTCCAGTGTATAATTATGTCACAATAATTCAAATCCATTCTACTCTTCATAGGCAATTGATTTGTTTCCAGTTTTATGCAAATTATAAATAAAGCTGTAATATATTCATGGCTGTATCTTTTGGCAGTCATATGCACTCAGTTCTGTTGGGCATATATCTAAAAGTGGTATTGATGGGTGATAGAGTAATGGCATGTTTAGCATCAGTAGATACTGCAGTTGCTCCAAATCCTCACTAACACTTGGTACTGTCAGTCTTTAATTTTAGTCATTCTGGTGGGTGTGTGATAACTCAGTGTAGCTTTAATTTGCATTTATCTGATGAGTAATGATACTGACAACTTGTCATATGCTTTTGGCCTTTTGGACATCCTTTTTGGTAAATTGCCTGTTTAAGTCTCTTACCTACTTTAAAAAAGTGGGTCATTTGATTTTTTCTTAATGATTTGTAGAAGTTTTACATATTGTGTACACAGGTCCTTTGTCAAATATATGTCTCTCTTAGTCTGTGTCTTGCCTTTTCAGTTTCTTAGTGGTATCTTTTGGTGAATAAAAGTTTCTTTTTAGTTGCTGAGAATGGGGCAGAAAAAATAAGTTCTTAATTGTGATGCAGTCGAATTTGTCAATATTGTCTTTTATGTTTAGAGGTTTTTGTATTCTGTGTAAGAAATTCCCCCCCCCCCCCCCATGGGAGTATTCTGCTGTGTTTCTCCTAAAAGATTTAGCATTTTACTTTTCACAGTTACGTCTGTGATCCAATTTGAATCAAGTTTTATATGCTGTACAAATTGGAAGATGAGGCTTATCACGTCCCACGCAGGTGTCCAGTTAACTGGGCTGGTCTTCCAGGGGCACTTGTGCTGTAAATTAATTTGTGATAAATTAGTATACCTGTAGGTCTGGGACTCTTTTTCCCCCACCTTAGGAAGAAACGTTTAATAGGGATTTACTAACAGAAGCCACGTCTGTGTCTCGGGCAGTGGTGAGACAAGATGGTGGATACCCATACCATATTTCCTTTTGAGCTATAAATAGCTATAAATAGCTCAAAAGGAAAAAGATTTTCCTGACTCATCTTCAATCACAGTGTAGCGGCTTTCTAAACAAGATGTTGTCCATTTACCTTGGAGCTGCCCTCCACCAACCACACAGCTCTTTGTCAGTCACGTGAGAGGCATTTATCAGGCACTGTAAATTCCAGCAGCTCCTCACACAGTTCCTAGGGGAAAAAGGCCTCCTGCTTGTGAATATCTCCTCTGTGCCCTCCCCAGGTAGCAAGATCCTACGTAAACCATGTCCGTCTTATCATGGAACCCTTTTGGGCATTGCTGTTCCTCTTAGGATAAGGGTAGCTTCAGTTAACATCTCATAGCAAGGCAGTAAGTGCCCCTCAAGTGGAAATTCTCTAGTCCAGTCATCCCCAACCTTTTTGGCATCAAGGACCATTTTGTGGAAGACAAATTTTCCATGGACGACTGGGGTTGGGGGGATGTTTTTGGGATGATTCAAGCACATTACATTTATTGTGCACTTTATTTCTATTATGATTACATTGTAATGTATAATGAAATAACTATACATCTCACCATAATGTAGAATCTGTGGGAGCCCGGAGCTTCTTTTCCTGCAGCTGGATGGTCCCATCTTGGGGTGATAGGAGACAGTGACTGATCATCAGGCATTAGAGTCTCATAAGGAGCATGCAACCTAGATCCCTTGCATGTGCGGTTCACGATAGGGTTCTTACTCCTATGAGAATCTAATGCTGCTGCTGATCTGACAGGAGGTGGAGCTCAGGTAGTAATACGAGCGATGGGGGGCGGCTGTAAATATAGATGAAGCTTTGCTTGCTCACCTGCCACTCATCTCCTGCTGTGAGGCCCAGTTCCAAACAGGCCACAGAGTGGTACTGGCTAATGGTCTGGGGGTTGGGGACCCTTGCTCTAGTCCAAAGTACCAGTAGTCAAAGTTGGGAGGTGCTAATAGGCTTTTGTTGTAAGTCCCAGTAAATGTTCCACAAAGGGCCACCCGGTGCAGAATTTGTCCTGACCAGCACTTCAGCTTCTCCACTCTCTGTGGGCTTGGACAATCTTACTGGTTCCCATGTAGTCCAATTAATATTAATTAATATTTTTCACAGGGCAGCTCTACATACCTTCTGGGTTTTTTTTTTTTTTTTTTTTTTTTTTGAGATGGAATCTCACTTTGTTGCCCAGGCTGGAGTGCAGTGATACAATCTCGGCTCACTGCAACCTCTGCCCTCTGAGTTCAAGCAATTCTTCTGCCTCAGCCTCCCAAGTAGCTGGGATTACAGGTGCCTGCCACCGCGCTCGGCTAATTTTTTGTATTTTTAGTAGAGACTGGGTTTCACTATGTTGGCCAGGCTGGTCTAGAACTCCTGACCTCATGATCTGCCCACCTCAGCCTCCCAAAGTGCTGGGATTACAGGCGTGAGCCACTGCGTCTGGCCCATACCTTCTGTTTTGTAGTACCAGGTAGAGGAAACATTCCCCAGTTGGACACTATATCCATTTTTAGAAACTGTTTAACTAAAGAAGACAAAACTACTCTCCATAAAGCCTGTTTAAACATTTTCACTTTCATAATCCTATCAACCCTTACATTTTTATGTTCCAGTCCTAGGAACTGTTTTATCTACCCCCAGACCATTTTACCTTCTGTTGTGAAAAAGGATTTGGGTCCCCAGCAACTCTTAAAACTCTGCTGAGATGTAGGCATGGTTTTTATCATCCCTTCCTGCTCAGGGGTCATGTGGTTGAGCCAAGAGGCTTGGGGACCGTTTTGTCAATCTTAGCTTGACATCAACATTGCCCCAGACAGTTGCTGGTCAGCTTTCTCATTGCAATCTTTGCCCTCTAATTAAAAAGAGAAATCTCTAATCTGGGGGTAAATACAGAAAACTTGTTTGGGGCCCGTTAGTGTTGGGAGACCAGCAGGGGCTCCCTTTGGTTCACCCAGTCTTCCGTATTGTTGTATTAAGACCTTTTGTTTAACCTCATCGGTTTCCATTTTATTCATTTCATTTCTTAATAACTGTCTACATATTTCTACCCTGTTGGGGTAGGTCCATGACTCTTCCCTCTCATTAATTAACCTAATATTTTTATTAGCATTTGTAAGATAAGGCTTCTCCAATTGTTAGATTCTGCCAGAATAACATGAGGTGCCCATATAGAAGGGGCCCTGTTAACCATAGCACTTGCCATGACCTGGGTAGCAGGCATATTCCCTGGGTGAAAGTCCCTGTCATCATAAAGCAAATCCCCCACGGCTTGCATACAAAACATATCAACTGCATCATCTAGGGTGCTTCACTTGGCATTTATGGGGAGGGTTGCGTTACATACAGTAGGTAGTCAGGCAGACGTGAGCAGGGCAGGAATGTCAGGTGACTATCAGGTGATAGGCAATTGCTAAGCTGGCTCTTTAAAATAATAATTGGTTAGAGCTGGTGCCAGAGAAAGGCGGTCTCCTAATAGATAGAAAAAACCTGAAGCTGGTGCTAGCGGCTTCCCAGTAAGATCTCAGGAGCTGGGTGAGTGGGCTCAAGCATATGCATTAAAAGGCAAAGAGGCAGGGTTTAACCAGTATATGACCTTCCTCTAGGAATGCTCAGCTAGTAAGGGAAGAAGGCCTCGAGTGAGCATCTGCACAACTTCAGTAAACACACTGTGCATGTGGCCCCTCCCAAGTGCTGGCAGGCCAGTACACATGCAGACAGCCTGCCCCAAGGAAAAATCAAGGGAGAAGTAATGCAATCCTGGAAGCATGCCAGCATATGAAACCTCAAGTCAAAGGTCAAACAGAGCACTTAACTCTCTCAAGTTGCTTGCTTGGCTCTCTTCCAAGTGTTCTTCCTTTCATTCCTGCTCTAAAACTTTTTAATAAATGTGCACTCCTCCACTAAAACTTGCTTTGGTTTCTCACTCTGCCTTATGGCCCTCAGTCAAATTCTTTCTTTTGAGGAGGCAAGAATTGAGTTGCTGAAGACCCATATGGATTCACCACTGCTAATAATAGTTTAACTTGAAAGCAAGGATGCTAATAGTCCCCCACCCAAACTAATCCCCTCCTGGCTTAGGGACCGAAAATCACCTTCATGAGACTAATAAAAGGCCACAAGAATCGGATTATGGAAGGGGCCTGAGCTCTGATAAATGTTGGTATAATTTCTATAACCCCTTGCTGCTCAGAAGTCATGTGGCCAGATGTCACGAGATTTGTGTCTTACCCAGTTGCTCCTATAGATAACATTACTACTGCAGAACCTAAGATTGCTTTTTGAGATATTTTTCAGATGGGCCCCATCCAGATTCATGATTCATGACTCAGCTTGTCCTGTGGCCCCACCCAAAAGTGGACTCAGTGCACGAGGACCATTTTCCACACCCCTGTGATTTCATGTCCGGTCAATCAGCAACTCTATTCCCTAGCCCCTTGCCCACCAATTGTCCATAAAAATCCTAACTTCCAAGCCTTCAGAGAAACTGATTTGAGTGGTAACTCCAGTTCTCTTGTGTGGGTTGGCCTTCTGTCAGTTAAACTTTCTCTACTGCAATACTGTGGTCTCAGGATTACTTAGTTTAACATGACTTCAAGACTTCAAATTACTCAAGAGAATTTTGAAACTAGTTTATTTACCAAAGATTACCAAAGTCACATGAACTATAAGATATTTGAGCTAGCTTCTATTTTTTAAAATAAAAATTTGATTTAAGCACTTGATTTTTCCTTAAGCCAATTGATTAGAGCCCTTTCATATGTTTTGGTAATGAAATGTCACATACTCATGACACATATAAGCATATAGACATAACAGATGCACAGAAGCAGATCTTATGAATTTATAAGACTTTTCACTCACGAGTTTTCAAAAAGTTTATTCCCTATCTTAGAGTATTAATCTCTTGCATATCTGTTCCATGCATCTCCAAAGGCAGGACTCAGGAGAAACAAGATAGAAAGTTTACATCTCAAAGACACAGGACTCAGATCTAAACAAAAGCAAGGTTTCTTATGTAAACTCTAAGCCATTGTCTTCCCATAGTGAACATTCCTAGTGGCTTAAGTGCAATGACAGAGTTGCCCTTACAAATGGAGTTTTCCTTTAAAGATGTAAATTTCTTCTACAAAGAGTTTCAAAGACTGATTTAGTTTGATAAGTGGTCTTTTTTTTCCTCTAAAATACTTAGCTTTATTCGAGAAATGGTACTAAAATAACAGATTCCAACAACATTTGCTGTATTTCTACTTATATATCATAAATAAGACAGCTGTTGATGCAAGACACCCTCTTTCACAATCTTTCCATACGCACCCAAGATTCTTGTATCAGAATAAGCTATTTACCAGCCAACCATATGTGGTTGAATGATTAAAATGGATAAGTTGTCTTTTCAACTTGGCTTGTCTCTTAATTAGATCATAGCTTTATAGTGAAGCCCTTTAAGGAACAGGGCCAAGAAGGCATGCAGTTTTTAGGGCCTGCACCCTGCTTTTCTTATCCAAATGTCCAAAGAACCAAGCAGACTCCTGCAGCAATGACCATCTCCTGCAAACAACTGTCCTCAGCTACTCCCAGCACTGAAGCTCTCACTGCCATCACACTGCCAGACACCACACATGCGTCGAGGTCAAATCCACTCATGGTACCATCCAGTCTTTGGTATCCCCAAAGCCAAAGAGATCAGGAAAAGCAATATAAAAGGCAGTAGAGTCTTATCTGTCCACTTATGACTCTTGGAGTTCCATGAAGAAAAACCAATGATCCTTCTAGAAAGAGTCTGGCATCTGTTCCCTTTTCCCCAAGGGATCCCAGGCTGTCAGAAATTTCCCTTTTTGGGTCCCTCATATGGCATTGAGTATGCAGTCCTAATTAGAGAAGAGGTGTCAGGCTGGTGGGAGCAGGGGAAAGCAAAAAGAAAAAGAAAAAGCAGATGAGCTGTAAGTCTGCCTTTCTTAATGGTCCAGGACACGTAGCCCTCCTGCACAGATAACTCACATGACCCATGATCTTCCCACCCAACTTATCATCAAACACCTCGACTTATCATCAAACAAACACCTCGCTGATAGAAGAATGCAAGCTAGCTCACTGCAACCTTAGGGTTATCAGAACTGTGTGTAGCCCTCTCCAGCACAAGCATCATCCTATAAAATCCCCAGCAATCCTCTGTCTCCTGGAACTCAGCTCCTCTCTTGCTGATCTGCCCACTGCTTTCTTGCAACTTTGCACTTTCTCTGATAATCTGCCTTTCTTTACCTACGACTATCTTGGTAAATTCCTTTACTGCCTGTGCCGCCAGCCCAGATAGTTGCTACCTGTGACATTGAGGGTGGCAAGAGGAAGGAGGGACAGGCAGAAGCAAATGAAGAAACAGGATCCAGTCGATGGAGAAATTTTACAGAGAGAGAACAGAGGCCTTAAGGCTGTGTATGTATATGTATATATGTATACATATATCAACAAAACGTCAGGTTTAACTAAGTCAACTTTTTATTATAGAGCTCTAAAAAAACCTTTTTCTCAATTGTAATTCCTACTGGGGCCATTTTACGTTGCTTCTTCTGGCTGGGTTTCTGTCACGAAACATTCAACCCACAGAAGTGGCCATCCACACACTGCCCTGCCTTACTGCAGTGAGATAGAAGCTCTCGGCTAACAATCATTCTAAATATACCAGTGTTTTCAGGGAGTCCTTATAGGTCATTCTCTAGACTATCTGTCCTGTTCCACTGGTCTCTTTATTTAGCTTTCAGTGCAGATTTGATCAAGCCTTTTCTCTGGGGTCTGCAAGTGTTCATATCTGAGACACCCTGCTGTGTTTGCTGGTCCAGGGCTTCTGGAGTCTGGCTGAGCCTCAGGGTAATCTGAGGAGCTTTTTCAAAACACTCACGTCCCCTCTGTGAGGTTGTGGTTCAGTGGGTCTGTGCTGGGGTTAGGAGTCTCAGGTATTTACAAGCTTCCCGGATGATTCCAATGATTGGCTGTTTGGGAACCACTTCTGTGGGCAGTGCTCTCTGGTCCAGCTGAGGGAGTTCTCATTGCTCCTATGAAGTGAGAACTGGAAGGGAATTTGAGGATAAGGTATCCCCAGTTTCTCCCTGTAAGATGAAGGACTTAAGGCTTAGAGAAAGGAAACAAAGAGTCCAAGTTGTAAATAACTGAATGGCAGAGCCAGCATTTGGCTCAGTTTCTTAAGCATCACCCATTTCTATGCTCATTGTTCATTTATTCATCCATTTGTTCATACAGTATTTCTTTCAATCCTTTTTGGTTTCTGTGGGTTTTATTTTTCTTGTTATTTCTGTCAAGCATCAAGTATTCATAAGGGCCTATTGTATGTGAAGAAGTGCTATGCTAAGTACTGGAGATACAGTTAAACATACACTATCCCTGAACTCTCGAAGCTTAAAATCTTGTTGGAGGACAGGCATGCAGGCAGATAACCGAAATCTGATTGCACATGTACTAGAATAAATGGATGCTCTGATGATAGCGAGATCATAGGGAGGCAACTCAAGTACAATGAAGGGAGTCAAGCTGAGCTTGATAAGGGGGGCATTTGGGATGGGACTGGGTGTGAGGCTGAGCTTGCCTGGAGGAGATGGGCAGGGAAGGCACTCAGCAGAGCTGCAGACCGAGCACCGAGGCAGGGAAGGATGGGAGAGTTGGAGAGGGCACATTGTCTGTTCTTGGATACCACAGCCTGAGTACAGAGGCAGGGAAGGATGGGAGAGTTGGAGAAGGCACATTGTCTGTTCTTGAAGACCACAGCCCGAGGACAGAGGCATGAAGGATAAGAGAGTTGGAGAAAGCACATTGTCTGTTCCTAGGGGACACAGCCTGAGAGCACAGAGGCAGGAAGGATGTGAGAGTCGGAGAAGGCACACTGTCTCTTCCTGGAGGGCACAGCCTGAGAGCATAGAGGCAGGAAGGATGGGAGAGTCGGAGAAGGCATGTTGTCTGTTCCTGGAGACCACAGCCTGAGACAGGAGAGACAGGGGTGGGACTCAGGATGGAGCTAGGACTCACCCACCTTGGAAAGGTCCTGCCTGCCATTCTTCTGTCTTATGTTGGTACTGATAGGGACTCAGGAAAAACTTTCAACAAGAAGATGACTGATCTAATTTCTGTGCAGAAAGGTCATTCTGCACAGAAATGGCCAATGGGCCAAAAAGAGGAGAGAGCAGAGGCAGGAACTCCAGGGGGGATGAGAGAATTCAGCAAATTCAGTGAAAGTGAATGCCTGAACCGGGTCCTGGCATTGTGAATGGGGAGGAGAGGCAAACAGGAGGTAAAGAGGCACCTCTCTGGACTTAATGGTGGGTAACATTTGGGAAGAAAGAGTGGGAGGAAATTGGGATGCCACTTCATTTTCTGGCCTAACAAATGAAGTGCATGGTGGTGCCGTTAATCGAGATAGGGAATTCAGAAGGAGTGCTTGTGGAGGGAGGTAGGAAGATGAGCTCATTCTCATATGCTAAATTTGAGGTACCTGTGGGTCAGGCAGAGGCAGGTGCCACCTGGAGCTTAGGAGAGAGAAATGGGATATAACAATGGACTAGTAATGTAATCATGACCTTTGCAAAAACTTGGCTGTTTCATCATATAAAATAGGAACTTAACTTTGGAGACTTAAAATCTTTTTTCTTTTTTGAGATGGGGGTCTTGCTCTGTTGTCCAGGCTGGAGTGGAGTGGTGTGATTATAGCTCACTGTATCTTCCATCTCCAGGGCTCAAGCCTTCCAAGTGGCTGGAACTACAGGTGTGCACAACCATGCCCAGGTAATTAAATTTTTTTTTTTTTTTGGTAGAGATGGGGGTCTTGCTATGTTGCCAAGGCTGGTCTTGAACTCCTGGGTTCAAGCAGTCCTCCTGCCTTGGCCTCCCCAAATGTTGGGATTACAGGTGTGAGCCACTGCGCCCAGCCTAAAATTTCTTAACCCACATATAAGTAGTCATCTATTATAAAAATAGGCTTTCAGCATGAAAATGATTTTTCCTGAAGTTGGAGAAATAGAAGAGGATTCTTGGCCTCATGTTCTTTCCAGTTCCCATGATCTTTCAAATTCAACTTTGGCTTACTACCCTGTTTCCTGATGTGCTTTGCCTGCTGGCTTGTTCTGCTGGCCCCTGTCTTCTGCCCATGGGCCTTGCTTTGACCTATCTTGGTCTCCAGCCTCCATGTTGTTCCATTTACTGTGGCTGTGTAATACATTACCCCAAACTTAGTGGCTTAAAAAGCAACCATTTATATTGCTCATTGTATTAGTCCATTCTCACATTGCTATAAAGAAATACCTGAGAATGGGTAGGTAGTTTATAAATCAAGGAGGTCTAATTGGCTGACAGTTCTGCAGGCTGTGCAGAAAGCATGATGCCGGCATCTGCTTGGCCTCTTGGGAGGCCTCAGGAAACCTACAATCATGGTGGAAGGCAAAGGGAGAAGTAGGCATGTCTTGCGTGGCCGGAACAGGAGGAAGAGTGAGAGTGGGGAGGTGCTACACACTTTTAAATAACCAGATCTCCTGACAACTCTATCATGAGCACAGCTCTGGAGGGATGGTGTTAAACCATGAAAAACTGCCTTCCTGATCAAATCACCCATCACCAGACCCCACCTCCAACACTGGGGATTATAATTCAACATGAGATATGGGTGGGGACACAGATTCAAACCATGTCACTCATGCGTGTGCAGTTTGTGCAGGTCTTGATGGGGATAGCTTGTATTTACTCCATTCACCATCAGTGAGGGCAGGTTGAAGACCAGAGCTGGAATCTTCAGAAGCCTCACTCACTCACTCACTCACTCTGGTAGTCGCTGCTGAATGTTGTCTGACACCTCAGCTGGGACTCTCAGATGGAACATACTTCATGGGGACTTGGATTTAAAACAACATGGTTGCTGGGCTCCAAGAGCACAGACAACTTGTGCTTGAGAGAGCGCATTGCCTTTTATGATCCTGCTCTGGAAGTCACCCAGCATCATTTCTCTTGGATTCTATTCACTGAGGCAGTTAAAGTCCCTTGTATCTTCAAGGTAAATAGACTTCCTCTCTCAATGGGGAAGGGTAAGATCCTAGAAGAGCCTGGGAGATATTTTTTATTCTGTGGACACTTTTGAGAAATGTATTCTGCCACACATGTATTTATGGTGCAGTGATTCCCTGAGCCTGCACGCAGCCCTGCACCCTACCTCTCCTGGCCCTTGCTGCCTTCCTTCCTTCATGCATTGCTGACCATGATTCAGACTCACAGGATGAATGGGGCACAAGTCGTCCTTTTTCACAGTCTCCTGCCAAACAAAGTGATCAAAGGTGACAGCATCAACTTGGCAGCCACTGGTGAGGAATACCAAAGCCAAGAAAAATGTCTGCAGAATCTGGACCTTCCAGACTTTCCTTTCTTGTCAGCAAAAACAGTTAGATTTAGGGACTTGTAGTTAGCAGTGAGATTTAAGATGTTTGGTTACACAAATAAAACACTACAGGTCTTCTTGGGTTAACCAGAACAAATTTATGATGGAGAAATTATGTTTTTTATTTTTAAAAGACTCTAAGATTGGCTAAAATTCCTCTACCTGTAGGGCAATTTTTTTCTTTTGAAAATTTGAATTTCTCATCAAGGTGAAAGGTAGCGTTGGTGACCTTGTTTATGATGGAGAAAGCTATATATTTGCAAGGCAAAGTTCTTCCCGGGAAGTTAGACTGTCCCTGACTTTTGTTGCAAAGCTGCTTTGATTTATCCATAAGCCTAACTTTCCCGACAGAAGGGATGATTAAACTGGCTGGCAATTGAAATATGATACAGACTAGTTCTGATTGGGGGAAGCCACATGATTAGGCTTCTCCAGGAGGGCCTGGTGACCCTGGGCCAGATGTTTTGAGAAAAATTTATAGGATGAATGGAAAAACAAAGAAGATAGATGGAAATGGGAAAAATAAATCCCTATTCTGAAATCACCAAAAGCCTGAGAGTTTGAAGGAAACTTTGAGATAAAAACAAATGGCTCACCAATACTTCTTTTCTTTTCTTTCTTTTTTTTATAAAGTTTGCCCAGGCTGGTCCCAAACTCCTGGGTTCAAGTGATCCTCCTGCCTCAGGCTCCCCAAATGTTGGGATTACAGATTTGAGTCACCACGCACTGCCTCACCAATGCTTTTTAAAGTGCATATGCAAAATATGTTATAAGGCAAATATATATTTGTAAAAAAAATGTCAAAGACTAGCTATGGAAACTCAAAAGTTAAGGTGGTGATTGTAGAAGGATGGGTAGTTAAGTAAATGCATTCATCTGGCAAACTTGGTTGAGCACTAGTAACCTTACAACGTACTGTGGATGGAGTTGGAAAGGCAGTTCTTACCCCTTATACATTCATCGTCTTGTAGGGGAGTGTGGTTGGCTAAAGAATGCTCCCCAAAGATATTCATGTCCTAATCCCTGGACTTGTCAATGTTACCTTATATAGCAAAGAGCATTTGCAGATGTAATTAAGTGATGGGTCTTGAGTTGGAGAGATTAGCCTGGATCATCTGGGTGAGCCCTAACTGCAATCACAAGTGTCCTTTTAAGAGGGAGGCAGAGAGAGACTTGGCTACAGAAGAAGAAGGCCATGTGATGCTTGAAGCAAGATGCTGCACTGCTGGGCTTTGAAGATGAAGGAAGAGGCCACGAGTCAAAGGGTGCAAGAAGCATGGCTCTGGAAGTTGGAAACAAGAGCCTGGCCCTGCTGGCACCTTGGTTTTTAGCCTAGTGAAACCCAGTTTAGACTTCTGACCTCCAGATTTATAAGATAATAAATTTGTGTTGTTTTAAGTGAAAAGTTTGTGATAATTTGTTATAGCAGCCATAGGAAGCTAATACAGAGATTTAGACTTAGTAGATATCTGTATCTGCTAAGATGTAATTTTAAGCATGTCCAACTGCCTTTCTGAAAATTTTTATCACTGAACTTATGATACATAAAAATTTTTACTGTTTATATCTTTGGCTTTAGGATTTGTTCAGTAGTCAAACATCAAATACCCTGGGTATAGAATTTTGGCCTCTTTGTCAATGCTCTTGCTAGAAGATTTTAATAATGGTATGGAGAAGGAGAGGAGAGTTTGAAGAGGCCCCTTTAAGATACTTCTTCATTTTAAGATATGTATGAGGTCATAAGATTGTTTTTTAAAAAGTAGACAGATTAAAATGTAGGCATCCAAACAGATTTTATTCCTGTCAAATGTCCATGTGGGATGTTGTGTAATAACTTTAATGGTATTGCCATGGCTTAGAAATAAGTTAGATATTTTTCCTCTTAGAGCCTTTGAATATCTTCTGTGGTGTCAACTCCATCATCCAATGGAGAATCTGATTTCCTATATAAACATGAATTTTCTCCAAAATCCAGTGATTACATGGAGTATGATACTGACTATTACTATTTTGACTAAAGACAAACTACTTCACACATACAAACAAATCCCTACCCCAAATTTTGTGACTTGAATAAAGACAGAGTTTCATTTCCACGTGTGTCTGTTTGCATGTGTGATCTTTCATTGAAATCAGGTCATTTTATGCTATAAGGAGCTTTTTATTTTTTGTCTCACTAAAAAAGTAATGTGCCAATGAAACAATAACATAATTCTTTACTAGAAATTTTGTATTTATTGAAAGACATATTTTAGCCTTACTTAGACAAATTTAAAAAATTATCTCTGTGCAGGTCTGAAAAATAAAAAAGTAAAATTGGTTAGGATAGTCCTGAGATGTCTTCTCATCCAGTATCTGATGCTTTAGAATCATTTTTTGACTTAGTGTCACTAATATCCAGGGCTGCAAACACAGGAATGTCCTCTATGCCCTGAAGAGCATCAGTAAAGATGGATTCTAGGCTTGGCATGGTGGCTCACGCCTGTAATCCCAGCACTTTGGGAGGCTGAGGTGGGAAGATCACCTGAGGTCAGGAGTTCAAGACCAGCCTGGCCAACATGGTGAAACCCCATCTCTACTAAAAATACAAAAATTAGCTGGGCATGGTGGTGGGCACCTGTAATCTCAGCTAATCAAGAGGCTAAGATGGGAGAATTGCTTGAACCCAGGAGGTGGAGGTGGCACTGAGCTGAAATCTTGCCACTGCACTCCAGCTTGGGGGACAAAGTGAGACTCTGTCTCAAAAAAACAAAAAATGAAACAACAAAAAAATGCATTCTAGAAGGACTGCTCCTCTTGATTCTCCTAGATTTTCTTCAAGTCTCTCTCACTGCTGGTGCATGTTTTGAGGTTGGTTGCTCCTTCTCCGATGATGAGTATTTGCTTTGCTAATATCACATTTATTTCTGGCTGCTCTGCTTCCATGCCTTTCTGAGTACCCAATAGCGTTCTGTTTAATGTGGAACCATGTCACTTTTTCTTAAGGTAGTAATTTTTTAGTCAATAGACTATTTTTCAGAGGATTTTTAGGTTTATAGAAAAGTTGAGCAGGATGTACACAGAGTTCCTGTGTCCCCCCATCCTCCCACCTGTCATCTTTTTGAAGACATTTTGTAATCACCCAGTGGATTCCTCTTGCATGCTGCACAGACAAAATCAATTCACTGAGACCATGGCATTGCAGTAAAGAAAGTTTAATTGGTGTGAGGCTGGCCCATGTGGGAGAACTGGAGTTAGTACTCAAATTAGTCTCCCTGAAGGCTGGGGTATGGTTTCTCAAGGATAATTTGGTGAGCAGGGGTCTAGGGAATGGGGAGTGATGATTGGTTGGGGAGGAAATCAAAGGGGTGTGGAAAACAGTCCTCGGGTGCTGAGTCTGCCTCTGGGTGGGACCACAGGACAGGTTGTCATGAGTTTCAGGTTCAGGTGGAGTCAGCCAGTCTTCAGGAATGCACAAGTCTGAAAAAAAAAATCTCAAAGGCCAATCTTAGATTCTATAATAGTAATGTTATCTACAGGAGTAATTGGGGAAGTTACAAATTGTGTGACCAATTGTGTTACAAATCTTGTGACCTCGGAACAATGGCTGGTTATCTCTTAACTACACCTACCTCTTAGCAGAATTCAAGCCCCTCTTATAATCCGAACCTTGTGGCCTTTCATTAGTTTCAGAAAGGTGATTTCATTTTGGGGAGGGCTATTATCATCCTTGCCTTAAGATTAAACTGTAAACTAAATTTCTCCCGAAGTTAGCTTGGCCTGTGTGCAGGAATGACCAAGAACAGCTTGGAGGTCAGAAGCAAGATGGAGTCAACTATGTCAAATTTCTCTTACTGTCATAATTTTGCAAAGGCGGTTTCATTTTATTAGGAATTAAACTCAACACATGTGGTACAGACATTGCACACCATCAACAGAAGTGAATACAGGGTGAAGTCAGGGTTTACACACCCACAAACCCCAATGACAACCATGGTGTGACCATCTGTCTCAGTCCCTTTGTGCTCCTATAGCAGAACACCTTAGTCTGGATAATTTATACAGAAGAGAAACTTATTTCTCACAGTTCTGCAGCCTGGGAGGTCCAGGATCAAGGCACCAGCAGATTTGGCATCTGTTGCTTCACAAAGCTTACTCTTTTCATAGATGGAGCCTCTTGCTGTCTGCTTACCTGGAGGAAGGGCCAGAGAGGGGCAGACGCTGTGTGCTCACATGGAGAAGAGATGGACGGGCCAGACAGCTCCCTGAAGCCTCTTTTTAAAGAGCATTCATCTCACTCCTGAGAGTGGAGTCCTCATGGCCTAATGACTTTTCAAAGGCCCTCCTCTTAATGTAATCACTTCTGGGGTTAAGTTCCAACATATGAATTTTGGAGGAACATATACATTCATACCATTGCACCATTCCTCGGCTGACAGTGATTGCAGGACTATAAGACACTCTGATTTCAGAGATGTTAAGATGTGAAAAAGATACGCCTTTTGGAATCCCTAAAGTTTATCACCTTTGTTTAAGGTTGCACAGTTTTAAATCCATGTATAATATTTTTGTGAGCTGTCTACTGCACTGTTGCTATTTCCGTGTTATGAATAAATTGCAGCTTAGAAAGGGTAAGGGATTTTCTCAAGGTCAAACACATTCAAGGACATTGACCCTTGGCCCAGAGTCAGTAAGGCAATCAGCCTATTTTTGTTTTCTTTTTGTGGCAATAGGATGTAATACAGCAGGCTCTTTATAGTAGTTTTTGTTTCCTTTAGAACCAGATAGACCTGACATAATAGTTTTTGAGAAACAAAACCATGTGTATACATATTTATTATAGGAAGACAAATACTCTTGTTTGCGTTCAATGTTGATTCCTGCATGGTTGATAAGCATCAAGAAAGCATTTATGCATGCTCAGTGGAATAGAAGAGAATCTCTACATATTCTGTTTCGCATTTTCCAATGGTAATTGACTTTTTAGAGGACCGAAGATGATTCTGTTTCCTTCCTTTCCTCTCTCCTACTTGTGCATTTATCCTCAAATGTTAGCCCCAATGGGAATGAATCCCAGTTTTTTAAAGGCCTTTAAAACACTTTCATTTAAAAACCTCATTTGCAGGGACTATTGATTTAATTAGCCTGAGGTCATTTGTTGGATTACCAGTGTCTCCATGTTCTCTTCTGGAAGTAGAGAAGTGGGAATTGTGGTGGAAGGAGAGATTATTAGTTTACCTCCGTGAACAGTTCAGTTAAGGTCTCCTGGTGATGGCTACTCTGTTTTTCTGTCTGGATTCAACCAGTATGGTCCACTATTTGCCTGACTGCTACAGAAGCCACTTAAATTATTGATAAGCACAGAAATCTATGAAATTTAGAAAAGATGGCATCACAGGATAGGATACTGTTTAGCCAGTGAGTTGATCATTTTGGCTTCAAAAGCTAAAATGAAATCACAAAGGTATGATTTTCATGGGGGGCAGGAGGAGCTGCTGGTATTTGTTCTCTTATTTCTACTCAAGCATCTATAGAGACTGTATCTGACATGATGGTGGAGACTGGAGAGACAAGCATGAAAAACACAGGATTCCTGCTCCTGGCATGCTTGCCCATTAGTAGCAGAGGCAGATTAACAACAAATGGAGTTAGTCCAAACAGCAGGGTGTAGAAGGTGGTGCGGGCACCCTGAGGAGAGTGTATCCCAGCTTGGGTAGATAACCTTATGCATCAAACTGAGGAATTCTCTTGGTAGCAGGTGCCTGGGAAGAGCATCTATAGGGCAGGACTTTGGGAGATTGGGGATGGGGCTTTCCTTAAGACCTGACCAAGACTCCAGATTCCCCTCTCTCATGAATTCATCATTGACATGCTGGTCTCCAGGAGCCTTCCCCTTTTCTAAATTATTAATCTTAAAATTTGCTTCACATGTGTTTTCTTTGTTGCCAGACATTTCCTTTCCCCTCATTTTTATAATTTCCACGTGAAATTGTTAATTATACTGATATAGAAGTATTTTCTACCTATGTCGGGCACAGTGGCTCATGCCTGTAATCCCAGAACTTTGGGAGGCCGAGGCAGGTGGGTCACTTGAGGCCAGGAGTTCAAGACCAGCCTGGCCAACATGGTGAAACTCTGTCTCTACTAAAAATACAAAAATTAGCCAGGTGTGGTGGCGCACCTGTAATCTCAGCTTGGGAGGCTGAGGTATGAGAATCACTTGAACCTAGGAGGCGGAGTTTGCAGTGAGCCAAGATCATGTCACTGCAGAGTATTGGAGGAGGGGTCTGTAGTTTTGAAAGACACTTTCCTGGAGACAGATGCATTGAGGAGGTTGATGATTACATGAGGAATGTCCCTACTCTTTCAGGACTAAAGATACTTTTTACCATCTCATCCCAGGGCCCTTCTATTTATGCTTTTTTGATTGGGTGGATAGGAAAACAATTTCTAGCTCTGCTAATGTTACAGGATCCCAGAGAGTTGAGCCTCCATTAATATGGTAGACATTCTTATACTTTGATGAGCTACTCCATGGTCATATGTATGTAATATGTGATTGGTTTTGTTCACTTATTCAAACATTTATTAAGCACTTACTTAAAATCAAGACTGTAGTTTCTGGATTTTTTTTTTTTTTTTGAGACAGAGTCTCACTCTGTTGACCAGGCTGGAGTGCAATGGCGTGATCTTGGCTCACTGCAACTTCTGCCTCCCAGGTTCAAGTGATTCTCTTGCCTAAGCCTCCCAAATAGCTGGGATTACAGGTGCCTGCCACTATGCCCGGCTAATTTTTGTATTTTTAGTAGAGATGGGGTTTCAGCATGTTAGTCAGGCTGGTCGTGAACTCCTGGCTTCAGGTGATCCAGCCACCTTAGCCTTCCAAAGTGCTGGGATCACAGGCGTGAGCCACTGTGCCTGACATCTGGAAGATTTTAATTAGAAAATTGAGACTAAAGTCTTTCTCTTATTCACTTAAATCTCTGCAGCACTGATAGTTAAAAATATGATCTCTTATAACTTTATTCATTTATGGTTTAAACTCTATTGTGGATTCTGTTCCACCACTCTTAGCTGGATCTCACTGTAACCTCTCTGCTGCCTGTTTCTCTCAGGCTTCTTTCTCTACCTTTTCCTTAATGCTTATACCTCTGGTCCTTTTCTCTACTTACCAGTCCTCTCTTTGTATGATTGTCTCCTTTATCATGGTTTCACCTAATACTAATGTCTTTATGTTGATGACATACACAGACACACACGAGACAGAGAGAGAGACAGAGAGAGAGAGAGATATTCCTTGCCTTAGTCTATTACCTGATTTCTAAACCTGCATATACAACCTCTCCTGAATGTTTCAGAAACTTAACGTATCCACAACTTCCCCTGCAAATGTAGGCTTAATTATGGCAGAATTAGGGGTGTTCAAAGTTACAAACATATAAAGTTACAAACATACTGAAGGAGTACTGTTTGATGGAGCTGTAATAGTATGCAGGGGCTGTCCCTAGAACCAAATGATTGGATTTTGCCTGCATCTTGCCTTTTATGGCAATTTGGGTATAGACGTTAATGGCTGGCTGACGAAATATTTTGAATGATATAAATTTTCTTGAGGGTAGCTCATATGGTAATGACAGAATCAATATCCTAAGAGATCTCAGTCGGCTTTAATGATGAGTTAAGTTTTGTTTTTGTGTTGAAAAAATCCAACTGTACAATTAGAGAATAGGAGAGCTATAGCAGAACCAACATCAGATGTGAAAAACATGTAGATTTTGTGTTTTGTTGATTAGAAGTTCAATGAGTCAGCAGAGTGATGTGTCTGCCTGCTCAAGGGTTGCATCCCATCTACCCCTGTATAAGGAAAATTGACCCAACAGATTATTATCAAGAAGGGGCTTGACAATGTTTTTCATAAGGCCCAGGTGAAAGAACAGAAGTCTATATGCAGAAAAATAAAACTACCTTTCACCCTATACAAAAATCAACTCAAAATGAATTAGGCTGCTCTGCTTTTACTTTCTTAATAAACTTGCTTTCACTTTACTCTATGGATTCACCTTGAATTCTTTCTTGCGTGAGGTCCAAGAACTCTCTCTTGGGAAAAAAACATGAATTGAAGATGTAAATGTAAGACCTGAAACTATAAAACTACTAGAAGAAAACATAGGGACAATGCTTCAGGATGTTGGTCTGGAAAAAGATTTTATGAATAAGACCTCAAAAGCACAGGCAACAAAAACAAAAATAAAAATGGGATTACATTAAACTAAAAAGATTTGGCACATAAAAGACAACCTATAGAATGGGAGAAAATATTTGCAAACTATTCATCCAAAAGCTGGGGGGACGGGAGTCAATATTGAGAATACAGAAATAACTCAAATGTCTCAACAGCAAAAAAAACAAAAATGGGCAAATTTTCTGAATAGATTTTTTCAAAAGAAGACAACAAATGGCCAAGAAATATATGAAAAAGTGTTCAACATCACTAATCCTCAGGAAAATGCAAATCAAAACCACCATGAGGTATCATTTTATCCAAGTTAGGATGACTATTAAAAAAAGACAAAATAACAAATGCTAACAAGGATATGGAGAAAAAGGGAACTCTTATACACTGTTAGTGGGAATGTAAACATATAGCCACTATGGAAAACGGTATGGAGATTGCTCAAAAAACTAAAAATAGAACTACCATATGATCCAGCAGTCCCATTACTGGGCATTTATCCAAAGGAAAGGAAATCAGTCCATCGAAGACACACCTGCACCCCCATGTTTATTGCAGTGCTGTTCACAAAAGCTAAGACGTGGAATGAACCTAGGTGTCCAACAACAGATGAATGGGTAAAGAAAATGTGGTATATATACACAAATACTAAGCCATAAAAAGAACAAAATTCTGTCATTTGTGGCACTAAGCACGAAACTGGAGGACGTTATGTTAAGTAAAATACGCTAGGAATAGAAAGTTAAATACCACACGTTCTCACTCATATGTGGAAGCTAAAAACAAGTTGATCTCATAGAAGTAAGAAGAAGTAGAACAGAGAGCACTAGAGGCTGGGGAGGGTAGGGGGAAGTGGGGGTTAGGGAGAGATTTGTTAAAGGATGCAAAATTACAGCTAAATATGAGGAATTTCTAGTGTTCTATACCACTGTAGGATGACTACAGTTAATAATATACGATATAGTTTCAGATGGCTAGAACGAGGATATTGAATGCTCCCAACATAATAAATATTTGCAGTGATGGATATGCTACATTACCCTGATCTGATCACTATACATATATGTATTAACACTACCCCATAAGTATGTATAATTATTATATGTCAATTTGAAAAAGAACAGAGGATATTTAGCTCCTCCGAGAAACTTTCTTGAGCTAAGAAGTGTGGGAGGAGTAATACCTTGTTTTCAAGTAAGGTGTTAGTTAAGAGTAATCACTTATTTACTACTTTAAGTAGATAGAGTGTTAGGATATGTGTCTGGGAATAGGATGGGGTAAACACAGGGGCCCCAGGAGGAAGGGAAGATGAGAAGGTGCTGGTGCATAGTTCCTGTCTTTGTTTTGCAGAACGCCTGTTCCATTGGCTGCTGCCAACTCTGACATATCCCCCACCGTCACCTCTCACCATCGTACTGATTAAAATAGTATTAGTTTTATAGATCCCCAAAGGAGGGAAACATTAAGATGGATGGCTTAGGCAGAAAAAATGGAGAAACTCTTAGTGAATCAAATCACAAGTCTGGGCTGAAAATCACATAGAGCTTTTTTTGTTAGGGCACAGATCCACGATTGATCCAGCACTGTTTCTGAATGTGCTTATTTCCCCCCGCTCAGGACCTTCCAGGGTAGATGCAATGTAACTCAAATAATTAATGGCTGTGTAAAAATAGCATGACCATTTGATTTTTTTTTTTTTTTTTTTTTTTTTTGAGACGGAGTCTCGCTGTCGCCCAGGTTGGAGTGCAGTGGCGCGATCTCGGCTCACTGCAGGCTCCGCTCCCCGGGGTTCACGCTATTCTCCTGCCTCAGCCTCCTGAGTAGCTGGGACTACAGGCGCCCGCCACCTCGCCCGGCTAATTTTTTTTTTTGTATTTTTAGTAGAGATGGGGTTTCACCGTGTTAGCCAGGATGGTCTCGATCTCCTGACCTCGTGATCCGCCCGCCTCGGCCTCCCAAAGGACCATTTGATTTTTATAACCAAGCCTATATGTAGGAAGAGCCATTGTTATGGTTTCGCTTTATGGATGAAGAAACCCAGGAGAAAGAGGTTAAGAAATGTGCCTGAAGTTACCAGTTGGTGACAAATATGTGTCACTTAAACCTCAGCTCCAAGAATCTAGACAATTTTAGTTTCTTAAGAAGCAGTAGAGTGGGATAGGGCTGAAAAGTATTGAAGAAAAGCCATCCCCTGGGTCTCAGCATCATGCAGCTGC
Organism: Gorilla gorilla gorilla; assembly: GCF_029281585.2. Lineage (NCBI taxonomy): Eukaryota > Metazoa > Chordata > Mammalia > Primates > Hominidae > Gorilla > Gorilla gorilla. The sequence continues at coordinate 161,799,571 of NC_073230.2, forward strand.
TTTCTTATGAGCTATTTCTCTTAAACTAAGAGGGTCAACTTGCTGATCAGGCAGTAATTTCTGGCTGTACTTAGTGGGACGATGCAACCTAGGAGGGCTCCTCTCAGCTTGTAGGATGCCTTGGACACTTGACAGCTGTTATTGCTGCTGTTCTTCCTACCTGGGGCAAAGTTGACATTGAAGCTTTCAGCCTGAATTAGCTGTAGCCAAGACAACTTAAGGGACTTGTATTCTCTAAAACCTCCAGCTGGGAAGGGTCTTACTATAACAAAATACTGCAAGCTTCGTGGCTTAAAACAACAGACATTGATTCTCTTATAGTTCTGGGGGCCAGCAGTGTGGGCTCAAGGTTTCAGCAGGGTCATGCTCTGGCCCCTTTTAGCTTCTGGTGTTGCTGGTAATCCTTGCTGTCTCTTGGCTGGTAGATGCATCACTCCAGTCTCAGCCTCTGTTGTCACAGTTTTCTTTCCTGTGTATTTGTCTCTGCCTCCAATTGTCTCTCTCCTTATGAGGACACTAGTCAGGCTGGCTTAGGGCCCACCTAATCCAGTATGCTCTCATTTTAGCTTGATGACATCTGCAAGCCCTAGTTCCAAATGAGGTCACATTCATAGATGATAGGGAGAAGTTTAGGATGTCAACGTATCTTTCTGGAGGACACAATTTAACTCACAATGGTAAGCAACAGAATAAAAGGGGGAGGTTTCCATATATTTGTGTCAGTTGATGTATTCTATTCTTCAGTTTTTTGCTCTTGAGAATTTCTCCAGGAAAACTCTTGCATCACAAACCAATTTTTATGAACTCTCATTTAAAATGTGACTGCACAGGTTAAAGCAGCTGTACCAAGGAATTGGGTCCAAATCCCCTTTTATTCCCATCTGAATAATCCAAGATAATCCCCCTACCTCAAGGTCCTTAATGTAATCCCATCCGCAAAGCTCTCTTTGTCACAAAAGGTAACATAGTGACAGGTCCTGGGAGTTAGGACATGGCCACCTTTGTGTACGTGTGTGGAGGGCATTATCCTGTTTGCTGCACCATCTGATTTCAGAGTGGAGAGCTACAAAGGGCAGCAACAGCCTGCCCAGCACGGTGCCTCACCCATCATGATGGACTCTGTTTATTTTTTTGTTGAATTAAACTACAGTTTATGTAAATCTGTTGCTCTTAAAGTTCCCCTCAGTAAGAGGGAAATTTGATAGGAACCTGTTAAGCTCCCTGCTTGGAAACCCAGAGGCCTTGACAGAGACTCTAAGGCCAGACTGGGTGTGGGACCATCTGGATCCTGCCCCAGGCTGTGAAACACAGTGCCAAGGGGTCCTCCTAAACAGGGGTGAGGTGGGAATATTGATTCCCAATGAAGCAGCCATGGAGGGCTTTGGGAAGAAAACCCAATAAGAGGTACAAGGCAAAGGGCAGCAGGTAAGGCAGATGCACAGAGCATGTGAGGGTGAGGACCTGAGAAAGGGCATTGTCCGGAGAGATGAATAATGACAGTGGCAACAAGAACTCATTTTATAAACACTCATTCTGTACCAGCACTATGTTAACTGCTATACATTCTCACATTTGACTCTCACCGTAACTTTATGAGGCAGGTATTGTTAATATCCTCATTATACAGATGGGGAAACTGAGGCAGATAGCATAGCAATAACTTGACAAAGACCAAGAGCTAGCAAGTGGCAGATTCAGGATTTGAACTGAGATCAGTTCAACCCCAGAGTCCATAAGATGGACCCACTTCAACACGCCTCTGTCACTTTTGTGGTCTGGAATGTTTGAATGTGGTACCTGCAGCTTTGCTCAGGGGCTGGGTCCCTAGGAGAGCAAGCCTTAGGGGATGAACCCAAGATGCTGGTTTTATTTGTACTAAATCCTGAACAACTGAGCTGACTAGGCTCAGATCATTGACAGTAATTTGCTTTGCATCATAACAAACCATTCTTTTATTATTATCGTTGTTGTCACCGTTATTTTTCATTGGCAAAATGCTCTTGCAGTGTTATTTGCAACTCTGGTAAATCGATGGCTTCTAAATTAAGTCCAGTCCAAGCTGGCTGTTATGAATTCTGCTGGAACTGCCCATCGCATTTTGGCAAGAGCACCCAACTGGGGTGAGCCCTGTATTAGCATTTTAATTGCTGGCTGATTGCTTTCCTGTTGCAAGACTTAGCCCACAAAGGTATAGCAAGCAAGTTTCAATTAGTTCTTATCCTGTGATTTACTGAACCTATAAAGAACATCTCCCTGTAGCACTTGGAAAGTAATACCCTTAATGTACTAAAAGCAATACAGAACATTAAAGAAAAAGAATTGCCTTTACCAAGGTGTGGGCGTCCAGAGTCCCAAGGAAAATTCCTGTTTGAATGATAGTAAATTTTCTTGGGTGAGTTCTCATTGAAATGAAATGAAACACACAAAAAACAAGCCCTTCCAAATTCCAGCTTCAGAATTATCTCCTTAATGTGGAAATATCATCCCTGAGGTTTTCCCCTTGGCCTACTGGGGAAAGAGAGTTTTGTGGGGGAAGATAGTTCGTCAAAATGACATTTGTTATTGAGTTGTATGAGTTTCTTATATGTTGTGGCTATTAACTCCTTATCAGAGATACAGTTTGCAAATATTTCTCCCCATTCCATAGGTTGCCTTTTTATTTTGTTAATTGTTTCCTTTGCTCTGCAGAAGCTTTTTAATTTGACGTAGTTCCACTTGTTTATTTCTGCTTTTATTGCCTGTGCTTTTGTGTCACCTCCAAAAAAAACTGAACAACGTGATTAAGAAATGGGCAAAGGATCTTTGCATTAGCTCATTTTCACGCTGCTGATAAAGACATACCTGAAACTGGGAAGAAAAAGAGGTTTAATTGAACAGTTTCATATGGCTGGGGAGGCCTCAGAATCATGGCAGAAGGTGAAAGGCACTTCTTACATGGCAGCGGCAAGAGAAAAATGAGGAAGAAGCAAAAGTGGAAATCCCTGATAAACCCGTCAGATCTCATGAGACTTATTCACTATCATGAGACTAGCATGGGAAAGACTGGCTTCCATGATTCAGTTATCTCCTCCTGGGTCCCTCCCACAACACATGGGAATTCTTGGAGTTACAATTCAAGTTGAGATTTGGGTGGGGACACAGCCAAACCATATCAATATTAATAGATATTTTTGCAAAGAAGATGTACAAATGGCCAACAGGTATATAAAAGATGCTCAGCATTACTGGTCATCAGAGAAATGCAAATCAAAACTACAATGAGATATCACCTCATTCCTGTTAGGATGGCTATTACCAAAAAGACAAATGTTGGTGAGGATGGGAGAAAAGGGAGCCTTCGTGCACTGTTGATGGGAATGTAAATTGGTACAGTCATCATGGAAAACATTATGGAGATTCATCGAAAATTAAAAATAGAACCGCCATATGACTCAGCAATTCCACTGCTAGGTATATATCCAAAAGAAATGAAATCAGTATGTCCAGGAGATATCTGTACTTCTGTTTTCACTGCAACACTATTCACAATAGCCAAATTATGGAAACAACCTAAGTGTTCATTGATGGATGAATGGATAAATAAACTGTAGTATATATATATATACATACATACACATGAGAGCACTATTTAGCCTTAAAAAAAGGGAAATCCTGCCATTTGTGACAATGTGAATGAGCTTGAAGGACATTATTCTAAGGGAAATAAGCCAGACAAAGACAAATATTGTATGACATCACCTATATGTGGAATCAAAATCGTTGCACTTTGAGTAACAAGTAGTGTGGCAGTTGTCAAGGTCCCGGGGACGGGGGAGATGGGGAGTTGTTGATTAAAGGGTACAAACTTTCAGTTATAAGATGAATAAATTCTGGGGATCTAATGTACAGCATGGTGTTAGTAATAATGTATCTTATATTTGAAATTTGCTAACAGACTATAGTTAGTAATAATGTATCTTATATTTGAAATTTACTAAGAGAATAGATCTCCAGTGGTATCATTACACACACAGAAATGGTAACTATGTGAGGCAATGGATGTGTTAATTAGCTTGATTGCAAGAATCATTACACAAGGTATACTTAAATCACCATGAAGTGCACTATGAATATATTCAATTATTTTTGTCAATCACCCCTCAATAAGGCTGGAAACAATGACATTTGTTAAGCTTAGCAAATTAATATACCAGGTTCCTATTTACTCTGGTTATTGTATTTAAGAATTGGAAGTTGGCACCCTTTGAAACAATCAGATAGCTTGCCAAAACACAGATTCCTGGGCCCTGTCTCCACAGAGTTTGATTCAGTATGTCTGTAGCCGTAACCACAGCAGCCTTCATGTTCCCTCAGGTGGACTGACCTTTAGACAGGTTTTTTCCTACTATAGGTCCCTGACCTCCCTTTCCTTAGAACATTTACTTTAGGAAACTTGGAATTGTAAATTCTTTGAGATGTAAATCTTCTTCCAGCCTCTTGCCAGTTTTACAACCCAAGAGTGACTTTCTCAAGGACCTAGGAGCCATCTGTTTGAGATATAATCATCAAGGAAGACAGGTCTCCAGTGGCTGTCCAGTCTCTGTGGGAGGGTGGGAGCCTAACTTTGATAAGCTCCAATTAGCAAACACAGATGCCTAATCACATTGACCAGTCTCTCCCATAACATCCTCCAAGACTTCTCCACTAGTTCACCCAGCACTCAAAGTCCCCTGCTTTCTGTTTCAGCAGAGTGGAGTTTATTCTCTCTCCCCTATTGCACTTGTCTTGGCCCTGATTGCAATACTCTTGAATACAGTCTCCCTGCCCTGTTTAACCTCTGCCCAGTGCAATTTTTCTTCTGCGCTGAGTTTGGCTAAACTCAGTCTGGCTTGAGTTTCTGCATTTATAATAAGCTCCCAGGTGATGCTGATGATGCTGGCCTATGGGCAACACCTTAAATAGAGACTTTAAATAGTTGGAGGCAGCACAAATGGAAGAAATGCAGGGTATGTACCTTGGAAGACCTTAGGGTACTTGTCCTGCTCTCTGTCCTGAGATCAAAGCAAGAAAGCATCTCACTTGGGGTTGGGGTGGGCCGTGATTTCATTATTGGTGCCTCCTGGAGACAACACGGACCATCCTGACAGGCCAGCTGGTACTGCTAAGGTGTCTTGTTGACTGGTTGCCTTTTGTACCATCTAACTCCTTGGGTCCTGGAATTCTTCCTCTTGTTGGGGAGGATAAAACTGTAGTTACACCCTAGCAACTGTAAATTCTTTATTTTTACAGTTTTATTTATTTATTTAAATTATTTCGACTTTGATGTTAGATTCAGGGGGTACGTGTGCAGGTTTGTTACCTGGGTTATAATTTTACAACTGTAAAGGAGACCAGTATTTTCAGGCCTCCCTTCTGCAGACTTCTTAAATCTCAAGGCTTTCGGCACAACTTTAATAGTATCTTCTGGTGTGAGTGAGATCAAGCTGTGGAATATGATGAGGTTTCCCTTCAAACAGCCTGATCAGTCCCTTCGTCTTTAATTCGTAGTACCCTGCCCCCCCCCACCCCTTTTTCCTTTTTCTCTTTTCTGCCTTTGTTACATGCCCGGACATGCCACAGTACAGGCTTATCAGTACCAGCTCACATTCCTTTCCTTATTTGGAAAGGAGACTAGCTGTCTAGCTCATTGCAGACACCCCTTCCTCTTTTTTTTCCCCCTCTCTCCCTTACGTGCTCACCTTATCCAAAGAAAGTTCAAATATCTAGCCAACCAGGATTAGTTCAGATTGTGCGACCCGACCCCGGCCAATGGGGAAAGGGTACGGGGCAGGACTTGCGTCAGGAATAAAGGCTCTCGTGCCCCTTTGTTCGGGTGTGCTCTCATGGCGACTGGCCAAGGAGAAGCATCCCTCTGCACGGAAGTAAAATTGCTTTGCTAAGAATTCTTTGTTTGAATGTTCAATCTCCTTAGGATTTTGAGCGTTTATTCCCAACAATTCACTTGCTAATGACTTGGTCTTAACGTAAACTTTCACTGCAGCCTTCAGGGTGTTTATGGATCCCCTAAAGAGCCCATCTTCAGGGCTGTCCAAGCTTTGGTGTTCATGCTAGACTGAAAGGGGAGCAAAGAGAAGATCTTCCACATTTCGTGTTAAAAAAATGTTTAGGCAAATTAATAAGAAGGAATTGTGCTTCATATAATCATATATATTTTTTAGTTTTCTACTAGTGTTTGAAACCACTAAGAAGTTAAAAGACGTGATCAAAACGGCAATAGTAATTTTTTGTATAAATCAATCTTCTAAATTTAGAATTTTTTTCAAATCACAAATAACAATTTCATAAAATACTATTGTTGCTTTTAGAAGGTAAATAATAAACCCAGCACCCTCTCGCTATCCATCAATGGTGGTGTAATTGGTGCTATCCTATTTCTTAAGGTCTTTTCTTCAAAGAATACTAAGAACCCATTAACTTGTGCCATTGCCCTGGGATAAGAGGAACAAGGAACGGAAGTCAGGAGGGGTTTTGTGAAAAAAGAGATATTTAAATGTATCCTATTTATTTATCATTTCTATCATCTATCTAATCTATCCATCCATCATCTATTTATCCACCATCTATTTGGGAAAGGAAAATAAAATCTCAGGACCCCAAACTCAATATGCCAAAGGGAAAAGTTAAGCTTGGGAACTGAGTCATGCAAAAAACTGCCTTCTGTTTGTTCCTCAACAGATAGCTGCAAAGATAGAAGGCCACATATCTCCCCAGGTGGCCTCCTTCCCCCTAACATGTAAATTAACAGCTTATCTTCATAGGTACGGGACAAAGACAAGGCTAGAAATTATCCCTCCACCCACCCTGAGACAAATGTATATTTAATTTCTTCCTCTACTTGATGTTAACTTTATTGTATGTAAAATGCAGATTAAAAATTTTTTTATTTTAAGTTCTGGGATGCATGTGCAGAATGTGCAGGTTTCATAGGTAGATGTGTGCTATGGTGGTTTGCTGCATCCATCAACCCATCACCTAGGTATTAAGCCCAGCATGCATTAGTTGTTTATCCTGATGTTCTCCCTCCCGCTGACACCTGACAGGCCCCAGTGTGTGTTGTTCCCCTCCCTGTGTCCATGTGTTCTCATTGTTCAGCTCCCACTTATGAGTGAGAACATGTGGTGTTTGGTTTTCTGTTCCTGTGTTAGTTTGCTGAGGATAATGGCTTCCAGTGTCATCCATGTCCCTGCAAAGGACATGATCTCATTCTTTTTATGGCTGCATAGTATCCCATGGTGTGTATGTACCAGATTTTCTTTATCCAGTCTATGACTGATGGGCATTTGGGTTGATCCCATGTCTTTGCTATTGTAAACAGTGCTGCAGTGAACAAACAAGTGCATGTGTCTTTTTTATTTAATGATTTCTTTCCCTTTGGGTAGATGCCCCATAGTGGGATTGCTGGGTCAAATGGTGTTTCTCATTCTAGATCCTTGAGGAATCGCCACACTGTCTTCCACAATGGTTGAATAATTTACAGTCCCACCAACAGTGTAAAAGTATTCCTATTTCTCAACAGCCTCACCAGCATCTGTTGTTTCTTGACTTTTTAATAATCACCATTCTGACTGGCATGAGATGGTATCTCATTGTAGTTTTGATTTGCATTTCTCTAATGATCAGTAATGTCGAGCTTTATTTCATATGTTTGTTGGCCACATAAATGTCTTCTTTTGAGATGTGTTCTGTTCATGTACTTTGCCCACTTTGTGATGGAGTTGTTTGTTTTTTTCTTGTAAATCTGTGTAAGTTCCTTGTAGATTCTGGATATTAGACCTTTGTCAGATGGGTAGATTGCAAAAATTTTCTCCCATTTTGTAGGTTGTCTGTTCGCCCTGATGGTGGTTTCTTTTGCTGTGCAGAAGCTCTTTAGTTTAATTAGATCCTATTTATTAGTTTTTTCTTTTGTTGCAATTGCTTTTGGCGATTTTATCATAAAATTTTTGCCCATGCCTATGTCCTGAATGGTATTGTCTAGCTTTTCTTCTAGGGTTTTTATAGTTTTGGGTTTTACATTTAAGTCCTTAATTCATTTTGAGTTAATTTTTGTATAAGGTATAAGGAAGGGGTTCAGCTTCAGTTTTCTGTAAGATGCAGATTTACTGAGTGTTAGATGAATGCATAATTGACTGTTCCTCTTGCCCCTCCTGCTCATTCTTTCCCCTTTAAATAATTAGGTGCTCAAAATCCTCTTTGGAAAAAGCACAGGCCACAGATCCTATGTGACTTGTGTCTGTTTTTCCTGGGCATGTTCTCAACCTTGCAAAATAAACCTCTAGACTGATTGGGACCTGCTTCAGATGCCAGATGCTTTGTGATTTACATTATCTATTTTTCTATCTATCTATCTATCTATCTATCTATCTATCTATCTATCTATCTATCTATCTATCTATCTATCTGCCTACCTACCTATCTATCTATCTATCTATCTATCTATCTATCTATCTATCTATCTATCCATCCATCCATCCAGATGGAAGAGATACTCAAAAGCGGAAGAAAATTATGTCCTCGGCAGAATATACTGCAGATCTGTGCATCAGTAGCTGTGGTCAGTGGGCCTTTGTGATCAGGCCAAGTATGATATGTGAATAAGTTTTTCCTAAATCTTTTTCTCCATAACAGTCAGATCTCAGGATGTACATGTTTGTGTTCATATATGAGTGGCTGAAGATAGCCAGGAGTGGTTGAGTGAGGCCTAGTTATAGGAGTGAAAACTGTACGACCTCTAGAAGAAAGCAGGAAAAAAATACTGTTACACTGCATTGGACATTGTGCCAAAGAGAACAACCACAAAAAATATTAACTAAAAAGTGGAAGGAATTCATATAGCCCGCTGCATAGAAAGGTGCAGTGAAGACAATGAAAAGGTAAATCAAAGGCTGAGAGAAAATGTGTACAGAAGATATTTTTTAAAAAACCTATTTTTTTGCTTTAGTGCAGAATATATAAAAAACTCTACAACCCAATAATAAAAGTCAGCCAAATAAAATGAACAAAAGGTTTTTTTTATGGACTCTATACTAAAGAAGACACAGGAATCGTCAACAAGCACATGAAAAGCTGTTCAGCATTACTGGTCATCAGAGAATGCAAATTGAAAACACATTGATCTATGCCTTACACTACCTAGAATGGCAAGATTTAAGACGGACAATACTTAGGCATTGGTGAAGGCATGGAACAGCAGAACTCTCATGTATTGATGGTGGGAATGGAAAATGGTGCAGCCACTTTGGAAAACAATCTGGCAGTTTCTTTTACAGTTAAAAAATACTTATCATGGGCCGGGCACTTTGGGAGGCCGAGGTGGGCAGATCACAAGGTCAGGAGTTCGAGACCAGCCTGGCCAACATGGTGAAACCCCATCTCTACTAAAAATACAAAAATTAGCTGGGTGTGGTGGCGGGCACCTGTAGTCCCAGATACTCGGGAGGCTGAGGCAGGAGAATCCTTTGAATCCGGGAGGTGGAGGTTGCAGTGAGCCAAGATCGTGCCATTGCACTCCAGCCTGGGTGACAGTGCAAGACTGTGTCTCAAAAAAAAAAATACTTATCACATGATCCTGCCATCCTATATGAAAACATACATCCACACATACATACATCCACACATACATCCACACATACATACATCCACACATACATCCACACATACATACCTCCACACAGACTGGTAAGTGAATGTTCACAGTAGGTGTGTTTATAATGGCTCAAACTGGGAACAACCCAAATGTTTACCAACAATAGAACATGTAAACAGATCTTAGTGTAGCCATGCAATGGACTACTATCCAGCAATGAAAAAGAGTGCACCGTTGGCCACGCGGCAACAGGGATAAGTCTCAGGAGTGTTAGAGCAGGTGAAACAAGCCTGACACAAAAAGTACCGCGATTCCATTCATCGGACAGAGAAAACGATAGCCATAGACAATCAGTGGTTGCCTTGCTCTGGGGGGTCAGGAGAGAGGGAGCTGACAGTGAAGGAGCATGGAGGAGCTTTTGGGGAGATGGAAATGTTTTTAATCTTGATTGTCATGTTGGTTACATGACTACATATTTGCCAAAACAATACAACTGAACACATAAGATGGGTGAATGATATTGTATGTAAATTACACCTCAATTAACCTGGGGCAAAAGGGTGATTAACTGAAGCCAACCAAGGCTGTCCAAGGAGCAGCTGTTAGAAGAAGCTTCCTGGTTAGAAGAACAGGCTTAGAAGCTAGCTCTCCTGAGGGCGAATCCCAGCCCTGCCCCTTGGTGTGTGACTTTGGGCAAGTTACTTGCCTCTCTGGGCCTTAGGTTCTTAATATGCAAAATGAAGATAATGGAATAGACGTTTGTTATGGCCTGAATGTTGGTGTCTCCCCAAAATTTATGTGTGAGAATCCTAACCTCCAGAGTGATGGTGTTAGGAGGCAGGGCCTTTGGGAGGCCCTTGGGTCATGAGGGAGGCACTTTCATGAATGGGATTAGTGGCCTTACATAAGGGACCTCAGGCTGGGCACAGTGGGTCACACCTGCAGTCCCAGCACTTTGGGAGGATAAGGCCAGAGGATTTCTTGAGGCAACATAGTGAGACCCTCATCTCTATAAAATAAATAGATAAATAAGTAAAACTAAAAGAGGGCTCAGAGAGCTCCCATATCCCTTCCATCATGTGAGGTTACAAGGAGAAGTTGGCCACCTGTAATCCAGAGGAGGTTCTGGTCATCACCAGAACTGACCATGCTGGTGGCCTGAGTTTGGAATTCCATCCTTTAGAACTGTGAGAAATAAATTTCTACTTTTTTTTTGAGACAGGGTCTTGCTCTGTCACCCATGCTGCAGTGCAGTGGCGTGATCATGGCTCACTGCAGCCTCAACCTCCTGGGCTCAAGTGATTCTCCCACCTCTGCCTCCCAAGTAGCTGGAAGTACAGACATGCACCACCATACCTGGCTAATTTTTAAATTTTGTGTAGAGATGGGGTCTCACTATGTTGCCCAGGCTGGTCCTGAACTCCTGGGCTGAATCAATCCTTCTGCCTTGACCTCCCAGGGTGCTGGGATTACAGGCATGAGCTACTGAATCCAGCCAAAATAAATTTCTGTTCTTCATAAGACACCCAGTCTATGTCTATGCTAATTTGTTATAGCAGCCTGAACTGACTAACAACCATATAGGGTTTCCATGAGGATTAAAAGGATTACTAGGCTGGGCTTGGTGGCTCATGCCTGTAATCCCAGCACTTTGGGAAGACAAGGCTGGATGGTTGCTTGAGGCCAGGAGTTTAAGGCCAGCCTCGGCAACATAGCAAGACTCTATCTCTACTATATTAGAATAAAAAAATTAAAAAAATAAATAAAAATTGATATTTGTTTATTTTTATTTTTTTTGAGAGGGAGTCTCACTCTGTCACTCAGGCTGGAGTGCAGTGACGTGATCTTGGCTCACTGCAACCTCTGCCTCCTAGGTTCAAGTGATTCTCCTGCCTCTGCCTCCTGAGTAGCTGAGATTACAGGCACCCACCACCATGCTCAGCTAATTTTTGTATTTTAGTTGAGACCAGGTTTCACCATGTTGGTCAAGCTGGTCTTGAACTCCTGACCTCAAATGATCCAGCCACCTTGGCCTCTCAAAGTGATGGGATTACAGGCATGAGCCACTGTGCCCGGCCAAGAATTAATATTTGTAAGTAAAAACACGTAGAAGGATACTCAGCTCCTCCATAATAAATAAAGCCTCACCTTTGTCCCTGAATCTTGTGGGCTGTTGGCCAGTTTCTTGACAGTCTAAAGGAAGAGGTCAACTTCTCTGGAGACAAGAGGGCAAATAGATGTCCTGCCTCCAAAATATCTAGTCTAAGAAAACTTCTGGTCTGGAGGGATGGGAGAAGCTGCTTGCAGCTTGTGGAGATGAGACATATATTTTACAACTTGCAGAGTAGCCTCTCCTCTTCTAGAGGAATATTTGCCAAATGTTGGGGGCAGGTAAACAGGCACAGGGGTTCATAAAACCTAGACCATACTTGCTCCGGAGTAGTTTCCAAAAGAGGGATCCTTGGAATCCCTGTTTCACAGGACACTTTGAGAAAGGATTTGTTGCTTAGAAAATATTAGAGATCATTAGACAATTGGCAATTAAAAGGGTTTCTTTATTGCTTGATTCTAGTCTGTATTTTGCTGATGTACCCTGTAAATCTGTGAAATGACGGTGAGATAGGGAGCATTTTCCAAACTTATTTGAATTTGTCAACTCTTCTCATCTCGTAACAAATATTCCATAGCACATAGTCTGGGGAAAAAGGTGCCCCAGAGACATGTAGGTTACCTACATCTACCTATCTGCATTTAGTAGTGTCGGCAGGGATTCTGTGAAGTCAGAAGTGCCCTGGTTCTAGCAAGGTGAAGTCAGTTACCACCAAATTCAGAACGGATTTCTCCAGAGGAAATAACCCGCATGGCAACTCACAGCAAGAAGTGTCCTTCTAGGGAAAGGAGTTTTCATCCATTTGCACACTCTCCAAGCAGAGCCTCTGGATCTGGGTAAATATGTCTGTGGGGTCACGTGGGGTGCGTAGTGTTGGAATGAGCATATACTGCATTGTTCATTGATGTCCTCTAGTGTTTCAATCAGTTGCTTTTATTGTTAATGCTTTCTCTTTCTACAGTTTATAATAATTTCTCCATGCTTAAGAGTTGTCCGTAACTTGGCCTTATGGATACCAGAAAGTCCCAACTATCTCTCATTACCCGAAGCTGTACCTGAAATGTCTCCATCAAACTGACTCTTCTTGGGTTAAGTTATCATTTCCAGAATGCTTGTGGGAGAAGGCACACATTGTTGGCAGCATTTACCCAGGAATAATTGATCAGAGTAGGCTGGACAACAGGCAGGGCCCAAGGTCATGCAGAGCTCCTTGAGGGAAGAGAATGGGAACTTGTGGGCAGGTGGGCCGTGAGCCCCCAGGAACTTGGCACAGCAGCAGGACCCTGGCACTTAAGCAGGGGAGTTGGGCAGAACATACTCCTCTGGGATTCTTGCTGATTTCCCAGGCTCAGGCTCTCCCAGCTCCATTGGGCCTCCTGTCTACAGAGGTACTTCTAAAATTACTGTCTACAAGAAATATATTGGTGGCATGCTGTTCTTAAGCTCTAGTTCACTGAAGATTTGAAGGTTCTGGGGAGGTAGTATCATCTTCTGGCTCCAGCCTGTCTCCTCTTCCATCACCTCCTGACTCTCTAGAGAAAAGATTCCATCTACACATCTGACCCTGGATATCTCATCTTCTACTCTAAGTACTTTTCAAGAGGTCCTCCCAGCAAATAGAGCTTCTTCCTAAAAGCATTTCTAAAACTAGCTGTTAAAAATGTTCAAATTTCTCCACTGTCTCAGTTAGGATCAGCCAGAAGAGAGAAGCAACTTTGATTTATAGAGTAGGAAGAGACTCGATATTGAGAACTGTGAGATTAAACAACCACTGGAAAGCTGAGGAAGTGAAGACCAGGGAGGTTATTTTCGGGAAATCTGGAAGTGTAGAGATTGCTGGAAATCATACCTTTAATAGCATCAAAGTGGGAGAGTCTTGGGAGGACACCCAGAGATGTTGAAGATGCCAATGAATGCTGTCAATACAGTGCCAGCAGGTGAACTGAGAGCCTGTGATTGTTTATCTTGCAAGTTCCAAGCCACTGAGAATAATGGCATCCTCTTTTTATCCTGCCTGCCAAGTCCTGCACAAGTTTCTCGTTGAAGGTATCAAATTGGGATCTGGCTGGCAAGGGGTCTGGAAAATGTTATTTCCAGTGCAGGGTGAAGGGTGCTGAGGATCAAAAGCAACGTCCAACACATCCCTGGTTTATACGCGATTTCAGGAGGCGAAGGAAAAGGAGGGAGAGATTCTAGGCAGGCAAGTGGCATGACCGAAGGACAGCGTAGGGCACAGGCCTGAGGCCAGGCCCACAGAAGCTTAGGGTGTCTCTGTCACAGGAGGGGCTGGAAGCCAGATGGTGACCAGGTTGTGGGGCTTTTGAGTGCCACAGGAAGGGTCCAGTGAAGACATTACATGAGGAAGCCATGTGATTAGGAAAAGGTGTTGGGAAAACCGAAGGGCTGGAAGTGGGGACAAGGCTCGGTTGGTTGCACTGACTTTTCTCCCTTCTCCTGGATCTGGATCCTGGGTTTGGATTGTTTCCCGTCACAGTCACTGAGAGGGCGATGACTTGAAGGAAACAACATTGTCCCAGCAGGAGCAGTCAGGACAGTTGTAAACCCCTATGCTTTAATATCTGTGTACTTGCCACCAATTTAACAGGGTCTTGAACAAGGTCACAAGAAAATAGCCTCTTCCCCTGATGAACTGCTGATGCAGTGTCAGTTACTGGGGTTGGCAAAATAAACCTGCTTTTATAGGCTGTTTGCTTTCAAGGGTGAAAGCTCTTGAAAATTATATTTGGGTCCATTTTTCTGTCAACCTTTAAACTGTGACACATGAGTGTGCTTGGGGATTGGTGCTTCCCTTGTGGGGTCTCCCGTTCTAACTGAATCGATCAACCCATCAGTCAATCAGTCTATTACACAAAGCCCGGAAGGGTGGTGTCAGGGCTTCTGGGGACAACGTGGCAAGAATTAAAGTAATGGAAGATTTCAATGTCCCACTGATGAGGCTGGGCTTAATTCTGATGCAGGACCGAGGCTTGGAAGGGCTTGGAAAGGCGTTGTATTAGTCTGCTTTTGCACTACTATAAAGAATCTGAGACTGTGTAATTTATACTTGTGTATGCCTCATGAAGTTCTCATGCTGTGTTTTTCAGCTCCATCAGGTCATTTAGTTTCTTCTCTAAACTGGTTATTCTAGTTAGCAATTCGTCTAACCTTTTTTCAAGGTTCTTAGCTTCCTTACATTGGGTTAGAACATGCTCCTTTAGCTCGGAGGAGTTTGTTATTTCCCACTTTCTGAAGCCTACTTCTGCCAGTTCATCAAACTCATTCTCCATCCAGTTTTGTTCCCTTGCTGGCGAGGAGTTGTGATCCTTTGAAGGAGATCAGGTGTTCTGGTTTTTGGAATTTTCAGCCTTTTAGCACTGGTTTCTCCCCATCTTCGTGGATTTATCTACCTTTAGTCTTTGATGTTGGTGACCTTCGGATGGGGTCTCTGAGTGGACGTGCTATTCCTTTCTGTTAGTTTTCCTTCTAACCGTCAGGCCCCTCTGCTGCAGGTTTGCTGGAGGTCCACTCCAGACCCTGTTTGCCTGGGTATCACCAGCGGAGGCTGCAGAACAGCAAAGATTGCTGCCTGTTCTTTCCTCTGAAAGCTTCATCCCAGAGGGGCACCTGACACACGCCAGCCAGAGCTTTCCTGTATGAGGTGTCTGTTGGCCCCTACTGGGAGGTGTCTCCCAGTCAAGATACATGGGGGTCAGGGACCCACTTGAGGAGGCAGTCTGACCCTTAGAGCTTGAACGCTGTGCTGGGAGGTCCACTCCTCTCTTCAG
The DNA here is from genome assembly GCF_029281585.2 of Gorilla gorilla gorilla. Classification (NCBI taxonomy): domain Eukaryota; kingdom Metazoa; phylum Chordata; class Mammalia; order Primates; family Hominidae; genus Gorilla; species Gorilla gorilla. Next base: position 161,815,088 of record NC_073230.2, read on the forward strand.
AGCCATCAGGCAGGGAGGTTTAAGTCTGCTGAAGCTGCCTCCACAGCCGCCACTTCCCCCAGGTGCTCTGTCCCAGGGAGATGGGAGTTTTATCTATAAGTCCCTGACTGGGGCTGCTGCCTGAGGCTGTGTAATTTATGTAGAAAAGTTGTTTAATTGACTCACAGTTCTGCAAGGCTGGGGAGGCCTCAGGAAACTTACAATCCTGGCAGAAGGCAAAGGGGAAGCAAAGCACATCTTACATGGTGGCAGGAGAGAAAGAGAGAGAGAGAGAAGGAGGGAGAGAGAGAGAGAGAGAGAGAATGCGAAGGAGGAAGTGCCATACTTTTAAACCATCAGATCTCATGAGAACCCCCTCACTATCATGAAAACAGCATGAGGGAAACTGCCTTTATAGTCCAATCACCTCCCACCAGGTCCCTCCCCTGACATGTAGGGATTACAATTCAAAATGAGATTTGGGTGGGGACACAAGACCAAACCATTTCATTTTGTCCCTGGCTCCTCCCAAATCTCATGTCCTTCCCATATTTCAATACCAATCATGCCTTCCCATATTTCAATACCAATCATGCCTTCCCAATAGTCCCCCAAAGTCTTAACTCATTCCAGCATTAACTCAAAAGTCCAAGGCCAAAGTCTTATCTGAGACAAGGCAAATCCCTTCCACCTATTAGCCTGTAAAATAAAAAATAAGTTAGTTACTTCCAAGTGACAGTGGGGGTACATGCATTCCTATTCTAAATGGGAGAAATTGTCCAAAACAAAGGGGCTACAGGCCCCATGCAAGTCCAGAAACCAGCAGGGCAGCCATTAAATTTAAAGCTCTGAAATAATCTCTTTTGACTCCATGTCTCACATCCAGGGCATGCTGATGCAAGGGGTGGGCTCCTATGGCCTTGGGCAGCTCTGCCTCTGTGGCTCTGCAGGGTTCAGTCCCTATGGTTGCTTTCAGGGCTGGTGTTGAGTGCCTTAGGCTTTTCCAGGTGCACAGTGCAAGCTGTTGGTGGATCTACCATTCTGGGGTCTGGAGGATGGCGACCCTTTTCTCACAGCTCCACTAGGCAGTGCCCCAGTGGGGACTATGTGTGGGGCTCCAACCCTACATCTCCCTTCTGCATTTCCCTAGTAAAGGTTCTCCATGAGGGCTCCGCCCCTGCAGCAGACTTCTGCCTGGACATCCAGACATTTCCATACATCCTTTAAATTCTATGCAGAGGTTCCCAAACCTCAACTGTTGTCTTTTGCACACCTGCAGGCCCAACACTATGTGGAAGCCACCAATACTTGGGGCTTGCACCCTCTGAAGCAATGGCCTCAGCTGTACCTTGCTGCCTTTTAGCCATGGCTGGAACTGGAGTGACTGGGATGCAGGGCACCATGTCCTGAAGCTGCACAGAGCAGCAGGGCCCTAGGCTCAGCTCACAAAACCATTTGTTTTCTAGGCCTTTGGGCCTGTGATAGGAGGGGCTGCTGTGAAAATCTCTGAAATGCCCTGGAGACACTATCCCCATTATCTTGGCTATTAACATTTGGCTTTCCATTACTTATGGAAATTTCTGCAGCCAGCTTGAGTTTTTTTTTCCCAGAGAAAAAAATGGGTTTTCCTTTTGTACCGCATGGTAGGCTGCAAAATTTCCAAACTTTTATGCTCTGCTTCCCTTTTAAACATAAGTTCCAATTTTAGATCTTCTCTTTGTGAATGTATATGACTATATGCTTTTAGAAACTGCCAGGTCAAATCTCGAATGCTTTGCTTCTTAGAAATTTCTTTTGCCAGATACCTTAAATCATCTCTCCCAGGTTTAAAGTTCCACAGATCTCTAGGGTAGGGGTAAAATGCATCCAGTCCCTTTGCTAAAGCATAGCAAGAGTCACCTTTATTCCAGCTCCTAACAAGTTCCTCATCTCCATCTGAGACCACCTCAGCCTGGACTTCATTGTCCATATCACTATCACCATTTTGGCCAAAACCATTCAACAAGTCTCTAGAAAGTTCCAAATTTCCCACATTTTCCTGTATTCTTCTGAGCCCTCCAAACTGTTCCAACCTCTGCCTGTTACCCAGTTCCAAAGTTGCTTCCACATTTTCAGGTATCTTTATAGCAGTGTTCCACTGCTGGTATCAATTTTATGTATTAGTCCATTTTCACACTGCTACAAAGAACTACTTGAATCTGGTTAATTTGTAAAGAAAAAAGGTTTAATTGACTCACAGTTCTGCATGGCTGGGGGGCCTCAGGAAACTTATGGCGAAAGGCGAAGGGGAAACGTGGTACATCTCACGTGGCAGCAGGAGAGAAACAGAGATCAGGGGAAACCGCCACTTTTAAAGCATCAGATCTTGTGAGTACACTCTCACTATCACCAGAACAGCATGAAAAAAATCAGCTCCCATGATCCCATCACTTCCCACCAGGTCCCTCCCCTGATTATACGAGGATTACAATTTGAGGTGAGATTTGGGTGGGGACACACAGCCGAACCATATCAGGTGCAGTGGTTGCTGTTGCAGTTGGCAGCAAATCTCAGTGAAGATCCTAAACCACTAAGTCTTCACAGTGTAAGCCCACCATGAAGACCTTTGCGTGACCTTGTTTTGACTAATGAAGAACTCAAACAGGGCAGGCATTTACATGCAAATAGTGGCTGTGCCTTACCTGGCCTTTCCTTTTTTAAAGTTGACGCTGACGTTAAAATTAGGAGGCTTGAATTTTATTCTCAAAATATAATATGTACCTTATGCACATATACATTCCCAAAGATGACTAATTCAATATATATCATAGATGAGAAATTTTACTTTATAAAATATGGCTAAAGATTTCCCCACTGTGAATTGCAGATTTGAAAAGGCTTTGCATGTTGCTCACAGATTCGAGCAGTCTATTATTGAGGCCGCCACATGACCTTTAATTTGATTAAATAAAAATCCTATCCAGGACTATTAATTGAATGTTTAAAATGTGCATATTATTGTGCTAGCTGTTGTAAGGTTTTGGGGGCTCAACACATATGCTATGGACTTTAGCAATGCGAATTGTACTTGCCCGTGGCTTGATCATTTACAAAACACTTTCCCGTACATCATTACAGCCCTGAAGCAACCTTGCCCAATGAGACAGGGAAGCATTACTTCCTAATATTTTTTTTTAAGGCGACAAAATCAAAGTTGGGGGTGGCTAACTAAGGCTGCACATGAAGTCACAATGCTAGTGCATGGCAGTAAAATTCATGGCAACACAAGGCGGCCACATTGCTAACTTTGAAAAGTGTTTTGTTAAAGTGTTGTAATTTAAAAAATATGTATCATTGAAGACATTTATTGAATACTAACCAGTGCATGGGGGCTCAGGATGGGAATTATCTAGTCTGTTTTTATCAGGTTGTCCATTTTTCTAGGCTCTCTTAAATATTATACATATGTTTGTAAAGACTCTCACCCTCCCTCCCTAACTCTCTCCCTCATCCCCCACACTTCCTCATCCCATAGGAAACACTTCTTGAGCTTTTATATGGTGCCACAGAATAGGGCCTGGTCCCACCCTCTGTGGCACGGCTGACTCTGTGAAACACTGTCTAGCTGGTGCCAGGGGCCCACGATTCATCAGCTGTTAGGTTTTGGTTCTTAAAAGATTTGTTTCTTGGCCAGTCATGGTGGCTCATGCCTGTAATCCCAGCCCTTTGGGAGGCCGAGGTGGGCGGATCATGAGGTCAAGAGTTTGAGACCATCCTGGCCAACATGGTGAAACCCTGCCTCTACTAAAAATACAAAAATTAGCCCGGCATGGTGGTGGGCACCTGTAATCCCAACTACTTGGGAGGCTGAGGCAGGAGAATCGCTTGAACCTGGGAGGCAGAGCTTGCGGTGAGCCAGAATCGTGCCACTGCACTCCGCCTGGCGACAGAGCGATACTTCATCTCAAGAAAAAAAAAATTGTTTCTCAATACCTAATGTGTGTGGGGCATGAGACCTAGATGACAGGGTGATAGATGCAGCAAACCACCGTGGCACGTGTATACCTATGTAACAAACCTGCACGTTCTGCACATGTATCCTAGAACTTAAAAAAAAAAAAAAAGATTTGTTTCTCTCCAGACTTCAAAGAACTTAGTTCTCCACTCTCCAGGGTTATGTTTCTGTTTTCTAAGTCACTACCTGCATCTCCTTCACTTTTTTCTTGGGGTCTTCCTAACAGCCAGATGGTCAGTCACCCAGAGCTCTGCTCTCATCTGGGAATCCAGCCTGAATGCTGGTGGCTGTTTCCAGGTTGGGGCTTCTTATAAGCTGGTAAGAGAATTCCTAATAAATTTTAGAATACGTGGGTTGAATTTCAGCAAAATATACGAATTGCAGGCACGTTTAGAAGTGTCCTGACAATGCCCTCAATCCTCATATAATTTTATCACACAACTTTTCTCATAAAATGCACTTGTGACAATAATTGGAGACCTGCAGCCACGCACTGATGCGGTGTGGAAGCTGAAAGTCAGCCAGGCTGTGTCCCCTGCTGACAGCCTCCTTCCCTGGCTGCAGCTTCTTGGTATAAAAGGTTCAAATTCCCGCTTCAGCAAAAATGCAATGGATGATTCCACGGGGTTTTAGGGTCCTTGCTTCAATACTGGAGGTCAGAAAGTCCGGTGGCTCTGAGGGTCTCTGCGTAGATGCCCCTGACTTGTGCCCTTTGCTCCGAGCCTGGGGCAGCTCTGCTGTCGTTAAGGTCAGAAGCTCCTGGGGTCCGTTCCTGCTGCTTGTGGCCTCACTGCGGCCTACCCTCCATCTCACACCCTCGGCCTCGCTGGAAATGCCAGCAGCCCTTTGCAAGGATGACTGTGACTCCCTGTGTGTCTCAGAACAGCTTCAGCCTCTGTTCAGTACACCGCCATGCTTTACACAAAAGGACAGACAACGCCAAAATCAGCAAGTGGTGCAGCAAGACGTTCAGTAAAAACAGAAATGATTCAGAGAGAGAGAGACCGCCTTCACCCTGTGGTATTCGTCACTTCTGTGAAAGGAGAATAAATGCTGGGACCCCAGAATCACTAAGCCAAGACGAAAAGTCAAGCTGGGGACTGCTTCAGGCAAAACTGCCTCCCATTTTATTCAAACATAAAAAGCTGCACAGCTCCCTCACCATTTGCTCACAGGGAATCCTTGTGGGCCTCAAGATCTTTTTTTTTTTTTTTTTTTAAGTGTCTTGCTCTGTCACCCAGGCTAGAGTGCAATGGCATGATCTCAGCACACTACAACCTCCGCCTCCCTGGCTCAAGTGATTCTCCTACATCAGCCTCCCAAGTAGCTGGGATTATAGGCATGAGCCACTGCACCCGGCTAATTTTTGTATTTTTAGTAGAGACAGGGTTTCACCATGTTGGCCAGGCTGGTCTTGAACTCCTGACCTTAAGTGATCCGGCCACCTCGGCCTCCCAAAGTGCTGGGATCACAGGTGTGAGCCACTGTGCCCAGCCATGCCTCAAGAGCTTTACCCTAAAACAGTTGTGTGGAATTTCATCCTGGCAATGTGAGTTGACAGCTTATCCTCACAGGTGCCAAACAGGGACAGAACTCAGTCATCCCTCTGCTCACCTGAGACCAATGTGCGTCTGATGACTTCCTCTGCCCTGTATTCATGGAAAAATGCAGATTCACTGAGCCAGACCAAGGCACAAGTGACTCTTCCTCTACCTTCTCTCACTTGTGAATTGCATATTAACTGAAAGGCTGATCAGAGACTCAGAAGAGTGCAACCGTTCGTCCCTTATCTATCTGTGATGTGAAAGTTCCCAGGCTTCGCGTTGTCCCGTCTTTCTGGACCTAACTAGTATACAGCTTACACATATTGATTGATGTCTCTTTTCTTCCTAAAATGTTTAAAATCAAGCTGTGCCCTGCCCACCCTGGGCACATGTTGTCAGGACCTCTTGAGGCCGTGTGACGGGTACATCCTTAACTTTGGCAAAACAAACTTCTTGAGCTGATTGAAACCTGTCTCAGCTACTTTTGGGTTCACTCCTTCCTGCTGTGGGTCTACGCAAGTGGTACTTTGGGTGTCCTCACAAAATACAACACTTTGTGTCTCTAAAACAGCGGTGCGCTTTTTCATCACTTACCTGTGTCTCCGCCATGTGGCTTCTAAGGAAGTGTTTTCAGTTGAAGGAACAGCTTTACTCCCGAGGAAGAGGGGATGGACGATTGTGGACCATGTGCCTGTCTCCCTAGCAGTTCTTACCAGTCCCTCGGACCCGGTTGTAGATACAATTCACAGGACCCCAAGGAAAGAAATACAAGCAATAAGAATTTATTGAAAGACTTTTTAAGGCTCTAATGGAAGACAAACATTATTCAAAGATTTACTATTCTGGCCCTCAGCCAAAGGGCTGAAACTGAAAAGAAGGAATTTCAGGCATTTGCAGTAGGAATTTGGGGGCCAGAGTATCTTTCCTCGAAATCACCCCGTTGCCACTAACATCACCCCAAGGCGAGAGTCACAGCTTCAGAAGGTCAGGCTGCCGCATAGGAACAAAATAGTAATTACAACGTGCCTTTGATTCGACTGGCTACCTCGGATTCATGTCCTACAGGCTGGGCTGGGCTGGTTATAACCAACGTTGCTGAGGTAGCTACTGCACAAATACCTCCCTTTCCCTCAGTGTCTGGAGCTTGGCCATCTAATATCTTTCTACAAGACAATGAGTCTAGGGGCTTGGGGGAGCATACCCCAGAGCAAAACTTTCATGTCAGAGGGGACCAGGGTCCCAGAGACCCCCAGACTGTGCAGGTGCCCTCACAGAGACAGCTGGGGCCAATCTGGGCACTTAGCACAGGGCTTCCACTCCACAGGAAGACTACCCAAAGCTCAGGTGCCAGGGTGTAAATGTCTCCTGTTCTGGAGGCAGAACTCATTCCCTCACCTCTCATTGTCCCGTGGGCCCAGCTAGAGGCAGCACGGATTGCCCAGGACAGTCCTTAACCTTGCACTGTGGGTTTCCACCCATTTCAACAGACGCATTTCTGTTCAGCCAACTTTTATTCTGTGATGGTTGCAGAGGACATTTCATCCTTCCCAGAGACATATTTACAACAAGCAAACATTCTCTGGGAACTCAGGGTCTTCACCAGTTCTTCTAAGGCTCAGGGATCACGGGTGGATCTGGCCCTATCTAGTTGTAGGGATCTGGGCCTACGATGTTCCACAAAGCTCCCCACCGTCATTTTGGTGTCCCCCCAGGACTGCCACAGGTCCTGTTTTAAGACAGTCGTGGGGAGATCATCACCAGGAGTGGTGGGGGAGCCAGCGGGAGCCACCCTCGATATCCCACCCATGGTGGCTTGTCCTCCTGTCCTTTGGTGAGTGTTGGCTGGTGTGATTCCCGGCACATGCTTGTGAGCCCTGAGGGACCCTGGCTCTACCACGCGTCCTAACACTGAGGCCTGGCGTGGATCCCCTTCACTTGCAGCATCCACGACTCAGATGACTATTGAATATAGTCAGGTCCTAGATACTGACAAAGGGAGAGGAAGGTGCAAAACAACCCAAGATGAGAGTGCGGCGCTAGTGCTGTCAGGTGGAGGCGGAGGCGCCACTCACTTCAGGATCACAGGGGCCGCTTCCCTACCCATTCATCCGTGTATTCATTCATTCACTCATTCAACAAACGCTTGCTGTTTGAGGACCTGCTATGTGCTAGGCATTGTGTAGAAGAGAAAATACAGGCCCAGAGAAATTGTGACTTGGATAAAGTAACTGAGCTGGGCTTGGCGACTTCGCTGTTGAGCTGGGTGTGCTCTGCTTGTCTCTCCAGACCCATTCTCCCTGCATCCATTCTTACACACCGCTCTGCACCGCGTAAGGCTGGGCTCCGGACACATTCAGGCTCCTTTGTCCAGTGGCTTCGCGTTGTATTCCACTGAGAGGCACCGATAGGAGGTGGAAAGCAGGGAGGAGAGGCCAGGCTATGTACCACCCTGGGACGTCTTTGCTGGGTTGCAATATGGCAATGTTTGCCCTTCTCCACCTGATGCTCCTGGGCTCCACCTTTTCTAACAGTTACAGCTCTCACTAGGTTCGGATAACCAAGCCCTCCCCTTCCATCTCAGGCTAAGGAATGCCAAAGGCTTCCTAAAGATGTGGGCTCCAGGTTCACTCATCTTCCTTTGTTGATTTCCCTTAACCTGTCCAGCAACTTTGGGGGTACCCCTCCCATAAACTTTCTTCATTTGCTTTTATTCAAGCATGCTGTTTCCGTCAGCATCCTGACTGGCGCCATAATTGGTACTCAAAGTCCCCGCAGCAAGTAGAATCTCAAAACAGGACCCAGGGATTGTGCAGAGCAGGTTTGCTAATCACTAATCCCAAGGGAGGAATCCCACACAGGATAGAAAGCGAAGATCGTCACCCTGCCAGCTTCCAGGAGTAGGAGTCCAATCGCTTCTGCCCATGGCATCTTGGGCTACAGATTTACCAACTGCCCGAGTCTGTGAACAAAACACGCTCACATGAAAGCAGCTCTGTGAGGTGGGTATTCCTTAGAGATTGGCAGCCAGGGACAGAAGATGTCTCAGATCCATTGTGAGCCTGTCCCCCAAGGTTCAAGAAGGCTATCCCGGGGCAGATGGAGTCTCAACTGCGTGTGCCCCACTTGCACCACGGCCGAGGGACCCTGAAGAACAGCCCACCTGGGTAATATAGCGCAGGGCTGGGCAAAGCTTTGAAGGACATCCTGCTCCCAGGGGAGGCAGGCACGGAGCCAGGGCTGTCCCGGGCAGCCTCTCCCTAACTCAAGATCTGATATTCTTTAGGAGGAGCAGGACAAGGCCTGGCTGCTTCAGGCAGTTCCTCCCCGTCTCAGGATGTTACATCCCCAGCACATCTTACAGTTATTCTGAGAGCTACATGCTGGGAAAAAGGAGAGAAATAGGTGGGTTCGAGGCTACTTGGAGAACCATCCTGAGGGCCCCTGGGACTGTGTGCTCCCATCTTGGATGAATGCACGATCATTTTCCTTGTGGAGAGAAAATGGCTTTAAATAAAAGGTGAGACCTCAGCTGATCCCATGAGAAGGGTGACTTCAACTGGGGTGCTGTGTCCCAGGGCTTCCTAAGCCTGGGATTCTCAACGAGGAATCTGGGAAACAGGACGGAAAGCAACGGAGGAATAGAAAAAGATCTTGTTTCATTGTTTCTCAGTGAGCCAAGTTTAGCAGTTCCACGAGGCCACCTGGTCAGAAAAGGAGAGCTCTGGTTCCATTTCTTCTAATAATTTACTCTGTGACCTTGGGAAATGTCCTCCATTCTAGTGCTCTGCATGATACATGATTCTATGTGAATGCCAGTTATTTTTATTTTTATATTCCTCTCTCTCCTCTCTTTACTACTGCCTTACTTAGAAAGTAGCTTTTTCTCAATATTCCCAAAGACATATTTCAAAAGTTTTTTTTATGACTTATTGGAAATAATGCTATTAGAGAATGAGAAAGTACTGGAAATGCCGCTGGCTGGCTCCATGCAAATGCGTGGACTGGGCACTCTGGTGGTGACGGTTATACAGCCCGAGAAGCCAGCAGGGCTCTGAGCTCTGTCCCCAGCCAAGTGACTTGCTGGCATTAGGAGACAGCTTCGCCAGCCCAGAGAGAAAGGCAGCGGGGAAGAGGCTGTGTCCTGGTTGACTGCATGAAGTTTTTTTTTTTTTAATTTGAGACAGGATCTCACTTTGTTGCCCAGGCTGGAGTGCAGTGGCACGATCATGGCTCACTGTAGCCTCAACCTCTGGGCTCAAGTGATCCTCCTGTTTCAGCCTCCTGAGTAGCTGGGACTACAGGCGCATGCCACCACGCCTGGCTAATTTTTGTTTTTGTTTTGTTTTGTTTTTGGTAGATGGGGTTTCTACAAAAAAAAAAAAAAAAATGTTCACAGTGTTGTCTCAAACCAGGCTTGTCTCAAACTACTGGGCTCAAGCTATCTGCCTACCTCGGCCTCCCAAAGTGTTGGGATTATAGGTGTGAGCCACTGCACCTAGCCTCATTAAGATTTTAATATGCATAAGTTTATCTTTTTAAAAAACCCATACTGAGTATATAGGAAAAGAGACAACATATAAATAAGCTTTTTCACAATCAAATTAAATATTACTGAAATAAGCTGAGCTTTCCTGACTAAATGCTGCCACAGGTATGATTTTAAAATATTTTTCTTTTTCAGAATAGTTTTTTTTTTTTTAAGAGACAAGAGTCCTGCTATGTTGCTCAGGCTGGTCTTGAACTCCTGGATTCAATCAATCCTCCCGCCTCAGCCTCCTCAAGTGCTTGGACTACAGGTGTAAACTCCTGTACCCGGCTTGCACAGAGTCTTGATAACCTTCTGTGGCTGGCAGGTATCCAGTGCTTCCCAGAAGACCACTTGTGGGTCCGCAGGAAGAGGGGGTTTATTTCTGAAGGTCCAGTCTTAGCCTGTCCGTAAAATCAGCCTCTTCACGCCCATCACCCCAGGCTGCACTCTTCCCTCTTTAGTCATTATGGGGAGATGGTGATATGTGTCCTCCCCTGACTAGAAGGCAGGGCTTCAGCTAAGCCTTGGCCTGGGGTGCAGCAGATCCCCCGTGCAGGGGGTCTCCTCAGCCAGTGATGACTTATTCTCTGGAAACTGCCCCAGTACATGGGAGACGCTCATGGTTTCTGAGCCTTCTTGTCCTCCCCATGCACTGACTTGTGGTCACTGATTGATTTGGGGACAGCATCGTTTCCATCTCAGGCCAATCACAGTTGTCCTCACGGGAATGGGAATGGTGAGCGGTGGCCACGCAGACTGGAGCTGGGACCCTGGTGATTGTGCAGAGCGATGGGAGCTTGGCCAGGACTGTCTAGTTTCTGTCTTCCTGTGGTTTGGCTGTTCAGCCCTTCCCTCAAATTTGGGAGTTACTCAGTCCCTTGGAAATGCGTCCAGCTCGAGTTTGTGAGAGTCACTTTCTATTTCTTCCATTTTATTACTGGGGTGGTGGAGAGGAAGGCAGCATGCTTCTGATTGGCCTGCGAGACCCCCACAGCGGGTCCTCATTCCCACCAGGGCCTGGTTCCCAGCGCCTCTTCACGCACATGCCGAACAGTGATGGAAGCTCGTGCACAACCCTCTGCCTTCACTGCATTGAAACTGCCTTCTCATCCTTCTGTTTCCTCTTGCCTGATCTCACCTCAGTGTCATGGTGCAGCTCAGCCTCCTCCTCTGTGAAGACTTCTTTGTCCCCCTTCTTGGGTGCTCTCCTTCCAGTGCTATGGGATCAGTCAGGCCCAGCACTGTGACATTCAATTGATCACCCAGAGTTTCTGGTGTGTTTCTGCTCCCTGGAGGCATGGACTCATTCTGACACTTCCTTTCTATCCCTCAGTGCTGAACGCAGAGTCACACACCTTTAGGTGCTCAATGGCACTTTACTCAGCAGAGATGGGAAGGAGCAGACATCTTGAGGAGCAAGAAGATCCCAGTTCCTCATCAGGATAAAGACTGTATTTTCAGAGGAAGTCAGGCCAGAACGTGGCGGGCATCGAGTGTGAGGATGAGGAACTCGTCCCAGGTGTGAGTCCTCAAAATGCAAACACAGCCACTAACTGTAAGGAGCCTCCAAAGAGACAGTGATAGTTGATGGAAGGAAGCAGCATGGAGGAAAGGACAGTGGCATAGGAAGAGTGACCTATTCCATTGGGGTGGAAGGGTGCTGATCAGATTTACTCAACAGTCATTGAGTTCCTCCCTTGTCCTAGAGACTGGTCTGAGTGTTTTCACACTACCTAGTTTAATTTACGCAAAACCCTGTGAGGTGCATAGTCCAGGCTCAGAGATAAGAGGATTGAAGCTCAGGATGCTGAGTGACTTGTCCATGGTCAGATGGTGATTAAGGGGCAGAGCTTGGGCAGGAAGCCAGGTGTGCCCCAGGTGTTCTGACTCCAGAGCATCTTCTCTCTGTAGCCTTTGGCTTTCCTTTTACGTGAGTCACTGCAGTCATCCTCTCAGCTGTGAGCTTCACCACTAGAGACTAGTTGCCAAAACTGTGCTGGACACGTATGTTTATTGCAGCACTATTTACGATAGCAAAGACTTGGAATCAACCCAAATGCCCATCAATGATAGACTGGATAAAGGAAATGTGGCACATATACACCATGGAATACTATGCATCCATAAAAAAGGATGAGTTCATGTCCTCTGCAGGGACACGGGTGAAGCTGGAAACCATCATTCTCAGCAAACTAACATGGGAACAGAAACCAAACACCGCATGTTCTCACTCATAAGTGGGAGTTGAACAATGAGAAGACATGGACACAGGGAGGGGAACATCACACACTGGGGTCTGTTGCGGGGTGGGGGGCAAGGGGAGAGAGAGCATAAGGATAAATACCTAATGCATCCAGGGCTTAAAACCTAGATGAGAAGTTGATAGGTGCAGCAAACCACCATGGCACATGTATACCTATGTAACAAACCTGCACATTCTGCACATGTATCCCAGAACTTAAAGTAAACAAACAAAACTGTGCTGGACACACCATCCTTTGGCACAATGTGGCCTAAAGGGACCTGCCTAGTCAGGTCTGCTGTGCCCTCTAAAGCTGGGCAGAATTAATTCCTCCACATCTCTCAGGTTTCAGTTCTCACAGCCCTGTGCACCTGTTTTAATCGCTTGTACCGGAACTGTAATCTTCTACTTATTTGTATGATTATTGGGTGATGGTGGTCTCCCCGCTGCCCTGACACACACACACACACACATGCCCACGCACAATTGTGAGCTCCATTAGAACAGACAGCTGTGTGCTGCTGTTACCATCTCCATCTGTTTTCATTAGTTATGACCATTCCCAGCACATGGCAGGTACACAATTATTTGTAGGTGAGCAAAAGTGTGAATAAACAAGTACTTGAATAGAAAATAAAGGAATGGATTGTGGATATGACACATTTGGCCCAAACATTCAAATCCCTCATTATGGGTCTGAATAAATGCTGCGAGGAAGCTAGAGATTGCTCCAGGACTTCCCACCTCTTTTGTTCTGCCCTTGTCTCTGAAAACTCCCTGCCTCCGTCCTCTCCTCTCAGAATCTGCCTTTGGACCATGTTTTCCATCAGGAAGCTCACCACATGCCCCGTGCTAAGAGGGAGATGACCGCCAGTGGCCTCTGTGCCACCCTCCTGTGGGGCTCTGTGGTGAACAGAAAGTGGCTCCCTAACTGGGGGATGATGTTGTAAAGGCGATAGGTTGGGAGATGTATTCCTCCTATCATGCCAGTTACGCCAAGACTGAGGTCTGCAACTTTTACAAATGTGCAGATCCACGAAGCCCACAGCCCTATTACCTCCCCTTGGTGCTGTCCTCGCAATAGTGAGTGAGTTCTTGTGAGATCTGCTTGTTTAAAAGTGCATGGCCCCTTCCTCTCCCTCTCTTGCTCCTGCTCCAGCCCTGTGAAGTGCCTCCTCCTGCGTCACCTTCTGCCGTGAGTAAAAGCTTCCCGAGGCCTTCCCAGAAGCAGACACTGCTATGCTTCCTGTACAGCCTGCAGAATCGTGAGCCAGTTAAGCCTGTTTTCTTTTCTTTTGAAGGAGTCTCTCTCTGTCGCCCAGGCTGGAGTGCAGTGGCACAATCTTGGCTCACTGCAACCTCTGCCTCCCGGGTTCAAGTGATTCTCCTGCCTCAGCCTCCCGAGTAGCTGGGACTACAGGTGGCCCCCACCACACCTGGCTAATTTTTTGTATTTTTAGTAGAGATGGGGTTTCACTGTGTTAGCTAGGATGGTCTCGATCTCCTGACCTCGTGATCCACCTGCCTTGGCCTCCCAAAGTGCTGGGATTATATGCGTGAGCCACTGCACCCGGCCAAGCTTCTTTTCTTATAAATTACTCATTCTTAGGTATTTCTTTACAGCAGTGGAAGAACAGCCTAATATATCAGTTCAAACACGGGAAAGAAGGGAAAGTGGAGGGGGAGTTTACCACAGAAGCAGTGATTCAATCACCCATGCCAAAGTCCCAGCTACTCAGGAGGCTGAGGCAGGAGGATTGCTTGAGCCCAAGAGGTCAAGGTTGCAGTGAGGGGTGATCATGCCACCGCACTCCAGCCTGGGTGAAAGAGTGATGTAAACAATCTCTCTCTTCTCCAAAAGTTCTCCGCGGCCTTTCACAACCAGCCCTGATTTCTCCCACAGTGAGAGAATGGCTATTGTTATTATTATTATTTTTTACCTTCGATTAGTCGATCTGCTGCAGAACCTCCTGTAAGTAGAATCTAGAACATACACGCTTTTGTGTCTGGCTTCTTTTGCTCAGCAGAATGGCTGAGAGAGTCACCCATGTGTTGCATGAGCAGACTTTTAGTACCAAGTATGTTTTGTTACGTGAATACACCACAGTTTGTTTATCCATTTTCCTGCTGATGGACATTTGGGCTATTTGTTTTTATAAGTCTTTCACTGTGTCATCTGCATTTTGTTTTGTGTTTTGTGAAGTTCCAACAGGAAGATTTTTTATTTGTCTTTAGAATGATAACTGCATAGACCACCTTCCTCTTTTAGTCCCTGCCCCGTTGTACAGCCGTAAGGAAAGGATCATCTTTCTTCTTTCTCCTCCACCCACCCTCACCTAATTGTAGCTAATGTTATTTTTCTCAGTGTTAACTTTGTTCTTTTGTTACCTGGCCTGGGAGTTTCAAATCACAGCTGTTACTCAGCTCATTGATACCACAGCCTCCACCTCTGGGGTTCAAGCCATTCTCCTGCCTCAGCCTCCCGAGTAGCTGGGATTACAGGCATATGCCACCACATCCAGCTAATTTTTGGATTTGCAGTAGAGATGGGGTTTCACCGTGTTGGCCAGGCTGGTCTTGAACTCCTGACCTCAAGTGATCCACCTGCCTTGCCTCCTAAAATGCTGGGACTCCAGGTGTGAGCTACCACACCTGGCCAGTATACCTTTTCTATTGTCTACCTTCTTTCGTCTTCCACTCCTATTTATTTATTCTGTGCATCATTTCTACATTGCTGGACCCATAATATTTATATTCTGCTCTGTCACTAACCCTCATGTATGTTTTAGCGTTTATTTTACAATTGAATGCAGCCAAGGCTCTTTGTTAGCCTGTCTGGTTTAGTTTTCCTTTGAAAACTTTCTAAAAAAATTTTGATTCAGTAGAAATGGGATCTCACTATGTTGGCCAGGCTGGTCTTGAACTCCTGAACTTAAGTGATTCTCCCACCTCGGCCTCCCAAAACACTGGGATTACAGGTATGAGTCATTGTGTCTGGCCTGTCTGGTTTAACTTCCTAACCAATCTTCAGGTTAGCTGAATTTCATACCCCAGCACTTTCCTGAAGGAGACTCATAAAAGCAATATCATTTGAATTCTTTCCTGTTAAAAAACTTTTGTCTGTCATCTATGAATGAAGGACCATTTGGCTGGATACAAAATACTTGGCTTACACTCTCTGTACTTGAAGGCCTAGTGTGTATTGTTACATTGTCTTCTGGCTTTGAATTTTGCTGAGGCAAGCCCAATTTCTTCCCTTAGAAGTGACTTTTTTTGTCTGGCTGCAGGAAGGATTCCTTTTTAATCTTTGAAGTTCAATAACTTTAATAGCCCACGTTGTAAGGTCAACAATTCTGGGTTAATTTTCCCTGGTTACATTGTATTTCTTTTAAATGTATACATAAAATCTTTATTTTATGAAAGAGTTCTTCAATTATACATTTAATTTGTTCCATTATTTTGATTTTCTTTTTTTGTAAAAAAAAAATTTGATTATGCATGCGTCGGCTTGCTTTTACTTGTTTTCTCCCTATATTCTATTCTGTCTAGTCGTTTTAATTTCAGTCTTTGGGGCTGGGTGCGGTGGCTCACGCCTGTAATCCTAGCACTTTGTGAGGCCAAGGTGGGCAGATCACCTGAGGTCAGGAGTTCGATACCAGCCTGACCAACATGGAGAAACCTCATCTCTACTAAAAATACAAAAAAAGCCGGTGACCTTGCGCAAATTACTTCTCCTGTCTGGGCCTCTATCTCTCATCTGTATGACAAGGAGGTGACTTCACGGCCTCCTCTTGCCCCCTCGGTTCCAACAATTTCATTATTAAAGTCATCTTCGGAGAGAGGGATGTATGGCGTGTCTCCGGGCACCCAGTCTGATGTTGAGCCGTTACGGCTGGAATGTGTCTTTGCAGAGAGCCGCTGTCCTGTGTGGATGCCAGCTTTTCCCAGCAGTCATGCTGGGTGGGACAGTGGCACCGGGGGAGGTGACAGGACTGGGGCAATGTGGGGAATGAAGACTCAATCTTTCCATGTCTGCTCCTTCTGGAGGATCTCCGGGCTTCAGGGACTTCAGGGACTTTGGCTTGAAGACAGAAATGAAATTCTCATTTCATGCCTGTAATCTGGCGCATGCCTGTAATCCCAGCTACTCGGGAGGCTGAGGCAGGAGAATCGCTTGAACCCAGGAGGTGGAGGTTACGTTGAGCCGAGATCGCGCCATTGCACTCCAGCCTGGGCAAGAAGAGCGAAACTCTGTTTCAGAATAATAATAATGATTCAGTTTTTCTTTTCACTCTATCACTTGTGTACTTTTTATCCCTAGTATCACTTAGTGGCTGTACCAGTATCTATGCCTGTGGTTTGCCCTGGTCTCATTCCAACTTCATCTTAATTTCTGCAATGATTTTATTTTCTTCTCCAACTTATTTTCCCAGTTTGCCCACTGCTGCTTCATCTTGTTCTTACCATCTCATGCTCTTTCCTGAGTAACTGAGTGTCCGCCTGATGTTTTTCCTTAATAGAGGCAATTCTTAAGATTAAAAAAAAAGCACAGGAAATATGAGGTCACTATTTTTAATTGTTTTATGGCAACATTTTTTTTGGTGAGTGTTATTTTTCTGTTAGGACATTTGATTGCTCATTTCCCGCCTTTTTCTAACAGCATCTTTAACTGATTTTGTATTAGTCATTATTAAATAAGTGAGGCTTTCCTGGAGACATGAGAGGTTTTCTAGCAGAAGAGTTTCTGCTGCTACAGAGGCAAATTGTTTCCTGAAAATAAGACTCATCCACTTAATAAGCTTTGACCTGAATAGTGGGCAGTCAGTATATAGTTGTGGGTTGAATAAATTCTAGGAAAGTATCTGATTAATGCATTCATACTCAGTAATAAGCGGCTTTGCACTGGTTTTCAGGACGTGAATGGGAGACTTCTTGTTGAGACTGATTAAACCTCAGGGAATAAATAATAAATTAAGAATATCCCTTGTAATACAAATGAAGTTATTGTATATGTAAAAACAACTTAAAAGTGTTTTAAAAAGAGATAAATCTAAAATGTTTTTCTTCTCAGTTTTCAGCGTTAAAAACTGGAATTATAAAATTGAGTATAAAAATAATTAAAATCAGCTTTCTTTAGTGTGGGAGTTAATAGAAACAGGAGGGAGGGAAGAATCAGAGGGAGAGGAGGAGGAAGGGACATCAAGAGAGAAAAACAACTTTGCTCTTCAGAGAAGCATGAGGCCCAGATCCCCGGGGCAGCCTCGTGAGGGATGCCTGAGGGCTGGGAGAGACTGGAGAGTTCGCCCTGTGTGGTGGCAATGTCCCCAGCGGCCAGGCTGCACGCAGCCACAGCGTTTATTTCTCCGTGCTGCCACACGTGGAACGGAGTGTCTGGGTCCGGCAGAACGGTGCTTACTCTGTCTCCCAGGCTGGAGTGCACTGGTGCAATCTCGGCTCACTGCAACCTCTGCCTCCCGGTGCCATTAATCCGGATAACTGAAGTCAGGGCCAAGCCAAGGGCGAGTGCTCCTCTACAATCATAAAAATGCAGAAAGTGCCCTGCCTGGGAGCCCGCGGAAGAACTGGCTTGTAGACAAATCTTGGCAGTAAAAGCCGGGTGACCTTGGGCAAATCACTTCTCCTGTCTGGGCCTTTATCTCTCATCTGTACGACAAGGAGGCGACCTCACGGCCTTCTCTTGCCCCCTCGGTTCCAACAATTTCATTATTGGAGTCGTCTTCGGAGAGAAGGATGCATGGCGTGTTTCCGGGCACCCAGTCTGATGTCGAGCCATTACGGCTGGAATGTGTCTTTGCAGAGAGCCGCTGTCCTGCATGGATGCCAGCTTTTCCCAGCAGTCATGCTGGGTGGGACAGTGGCACCAGGGGAGGCGACAGGACTGGGGCAACCTGGGGAATGAAGACTCAGTCTTTCCACGTCTGCTCCTTCTGGAGGATCTCCTGGCTTCAGGGACTTCAGGGACTTTGGCTTGAAGACAGAAATGAAATTCTCAATAATTTCAAAAAGATGAAAAATACTGTAGTCCCTCCTACACATTGCCACCCACATTCTTTCTTTTCTCTCTTTTTTTTTTGAGAAAGAGTCTCCCTCTGGTTCCCAGGCTGGAGTGCACTGGTGCAATCTTGGCTCACTGCAACCTCTGCCTCCTGGTTCAGCAATTCTTGTGCCTCAGCCTCCTGAATAGCTGGGACTACAGGCACCGGCCACCATGCTCAGCTAATTTTTTGAATTTTTAGTAGAGACGGGGTTTTGCCATGTTTCCCAGGCTGGTCTCGAACTCCTGAGTTCAGGCAATCCTCCTGCCTCGGCCTCCCAAAGTCCTGGGATTACAGGTGTGGGCCACCACACCCAGCCCACATTCTCTTTCTAAAACACATCTTGTTACTCCCCAGGTGTCTACCGACTGACGCGTCCCTTGGCCTGAAGTTTGCATTTTGGGCCTATAAGGACAGACACTTTGTTTTACTCGTCTTCATGTCCTCAGAACTTAGAATGGGACCTCACATGAACCCTGATGGCCGAGGCCCTGCTGTCTTGAGATTTATGTCCAGGTCCATCTTCCTTACAAATCCCTGGGCCTCAAACCAAGGGCTGAATGGAGGAAGGGAGAGGGTGGGCTGCTACTGAGTGAGCAGACTTTCTCTCTGCAGACTTAGGCTTTCTTCTGGGTCATCCGTGGTTTGAATTAAGTTTTAATGGTTTCAACCTGGGAGTTCCCTGATGGAAGGTGTAGCAGCCAGATGCTGAGGGGCCCCTTATCCCCACTTTCCAGTATCTCATTTGTGGAAGCCCCTGCCCTCCACAGAACAATCAAATGTTGCTTCCATGATTATGTTATGTAAGATTAGAAGATGTTACACATTTTGTCCTGCTGGCTGACTCTCTTGCCTCACTCCCTTGCTGGATTTTTTTTTTTTTTTTTTTTTTTGAGACAGGGTCTCACTCTATCACCCAGGCTGGAGTGCAATGGCATGATCACCACTCACTGCAGCCTTGACCTCCTGTGCTCAAGCAATCCTCCAGCCTCAGCCTCCTGAGTCACTGGGACCACAGGTGCATGTCCTGCCCAGCTAATTTTTGTATTTTTTGTAGAGACGAGGTTTTGCCATGTTGCCCAGGCTGGTCTCAAACTCCTGAGCTCAAGCAATCTGTCGCCTCAGCCTGCCAAAGTGCTGGGATTACAGGTGTGAGCCGCCGCAGCCGGCCTCTTTGCTAGCTTTAATGATGCTCACTGACATATGCAGACCGCTGCACCTGGCCTCTTTGCTGGCTTTCATGGTGCACACTGCCATATGTAGAGACCTGCAGGACAGGGAACTGCAGGTGGCCTCCAGCCGGCAACCAGCAGTGAGCTGAGATCTCGCCCCACCTCATAAGGCACTGAATCTTGCTCTCAGCCCTGTGAGCTCAGAGGCAAAGCCTCAGTCGAGACCTCAGATGAGACTCCAGCCCTGGCCGATGCCTTGAGTGCAACCCGATGAGAGACGCTGGTGCGGCAGAGGAGCCCGCTGAGTCGTGCCTGGATTCCCGATAGACAAACTGGGTCATAATATACGTGCATTGTTTTAAACTACCAGTAAGGAAGGAGACCACTACTACTTCTGCTGCCCTCCTCCCCCGACCTTGCCTAGTTCACAAGACAGGAGGAAAGAGAGAAAGCAAAAAGTTGGAAAGAAAGAAAAGTAAGATAAATAGCCAGACAACCTTGGCACCACCACCCGGCCCTAGGAGTTAAAAAAGTAATAATAATAACATCAACCCCTGACCTAAACTACTTGCATTATCTGTAAATTCCAGACATTTTATGAAAAAGCATTGCAAAACTTTCTGTTCTGTTAGCTGATGCATGTGGCCCCCAGTCTCATTTCCCATGCTAGCTCGATTTATCACGACCCTTTCACGTGGACCCCTTAAAGTTGTAAGCCTTTAAAAAGGCCAGGAATTTCTTTTTCGGGGAGCTCGGCTCTTCAGACGCGAGTCTGCCGATGCTCCCGGCCGAATAGACCACTTCTTTAATCCGGTGTCTGAGGAGTTTTCGCTGCGGCTGGTCCTGCTATACCAAGTGTGTGCTGATTTGCTCTGTACCTAAGGATAACTAGTAAAGAAGGTACCCAGAGTTAGTGACACTCAAGGTTCAGGGCACAAACTTTAAGACTGCCACGTTGGCCTAAGTCTCTGAAACCAGTCACAAGATTGGGGATGTCAGGGACCACCCTCACTTCAGACCACGTGGCTAGGAATATGGGGTTCCCGTGACCACCTTCAGGTTCAGTAATTCACTAGAACAACTCACAGAACTCAAGAAAGTGCCATACTTACAATCACAGTTTCATTATCGCAAAAGGATACAAACTAGACCCGGCCAAAGGAAGAGACGCAGAGGATGAAGTCTGGGGGCTCCCATCACCCTCTCAGTGTGGATGTGTGATGGTGCAGAGTCTCTGCACCTGGGAGCTCACCTGTGCTTTGAGTCCGGGGAGTTTATGGAGGCTTCATCGCCTAGGCATGGGTGATTGAATCATTGATTTTGTGGTAAACTCCCCTCCGTTTTCCCTTCTCTTCTCAGTTTGAACTGATATATTAGGCTGTTCTTGAATTGCTATAAAGAAATACCTGAGACTGGGTAATTTATTTAATTTTATTTTTTATTTTTCATTTTACTTTAAGTTCTGGGATAAATGTGCAGAATGTGCAGGTTTGTTACATAGGTATGCATGTGCCATGGTGGTTTGCTGCACCTATCAACTCGTCATCTAGGTTTTAAGCCCTGCATACATTAGGTATTTGTCGTAATGCTCTCCCTCCCCTTGTCCCCCACCCCCCAACAGACCCCAGTGTGTGATGTTCCCCTCCCTGTGTCCATGTGTTCTCATTGTTTGACTCCCGCCTATAAGTGAGAACATGCAGTGTTTGGTTTTCTGTTCCTGTGTTAGTTTGCTGGGAATGATGGCTTCCAGCTTCATCCATATCCCTGCAAAGGACATGAACTCATTCTTTTTTATAGCTGCATAGTATTCCATGGTGTATATGTGCCACATTTTCTTAATCCAGTCTGTCATTGATGGGCATTTGGGTTGATTCCAAGTCTTTGCTATCGTAAATAGTGCTGCAATAAACATATGCGTGCCTGTGTCTTTAATTGGCTCAAGGTTCTGCAGGCTGTACAGGAAGCATAGTGGCATCTGCTTCTGGGGAGGCCTCAGGAAGCTTTTACTCATGGTGGAGGGTGAAGCAGGAGTAGGCACTTCACATGGCTGGATCAGGAGCGAGAGAGAGAGAGAGAGAGAGAGAGGAAGGTGTCATGCTCTTTTAAACAACCAGATTTTGTGAGAACTCACTATCATGAGGACAGCACCAAAGGGATGGTGCTAAACCATTCGTGAGAAATCCGCCTCCATGATCCAGTCACCTCCCACGAGACCCCACCTCCAACACTGGGGATTACAATTCAACATGAGATTTGGGGGGTGACAAATATCCAAACCATGTCAGCAGATGTCACACAGCTCAAAGCACCAATCCTCGAATGATATGGCTGTTCTTTCTGGCTGGCCCCACCCTGAGTCACCTCATGGGTATAAACTGCCAGATGGTTGGAGGGGCCCACCGTGAACAGACACTCCTGTCGTTTGGGACCTTCTAGGAGTTCAGGGACTTTCTCCCAGGACCTGGGACAGAGGCCAGGCCTTTCTTTGGGTAAAGTTAATTCCTCACGAGGTAGCAGGGATGGTTTCTGGGCAATGGAAAGGAGTGTTGGTTATTCAGGAAGCAGAGGATGGGTCCCGCCCTAAGGACAGGGACCTGGAGGCCAGGTTGAACACAGCTTGGGTTGAAGTTGTCCTTGTGTGAGACACACTAAGGGCGGTAGAATTTTTCATGCAGAGGATTTTCAGGAAAAAGTAGCCTAACATTTGAAAAAGGGCAAAACGTGGTTTCACAACCTTTGAACATCATGTCCCCCTGAAGGTCATCTGACTCGTGGGAAGGGTAATTGTGTTTCACTAGCAATTGATTGAGCCCCAGGTGTTTTACAACCCTGCAAAATTAGAGGTTAACTTGCAGAAATCTGACAAAGGGTTCTCATTTTTTTCTGACTAATAGCAAAGATAACCTCAAAGTTTATGGTTTTATTGACCTACAGGACATTTACCAGTTTCTTAATATAGAATTCAGCAAACTTGCTTCCTTTTCCCTCTGCCTGTTGTTCTCTTTCCCCCTGTTGATTTCTCCTTCATTCTCATCCTCTCTCCTGTCCGCCTTTCTCTTCGCCTCCTTCCCTTGGCTCCTCACAGCCTTTCCTGTCTCCACTTCCCGTGACTCCTTCCACAATTACGGTGGCCTGAATACTCTGTTTCCTCCCCACTGTGGGACAAGTAGAGGCTGTGTGTTCTTAATCCCAGAGAACAGGAGGTGTATTTCAGTAGCAATATTTGATTTCCCTAAGTATAGTGAAGAATAATGCCCAATTCAAAACTGGTTCATTGAGTCCCCATGTATTACTCCCTGGCAGGGAGGGTAATAGATCTTTGTGTCCTTAACTGTTCCTGCAGCTCAGGGAAAAATAAAAGAGCAGCGAGCAATAAATTATAGGATAAATGAAAATATACACAGGACCTCTGTGATTTTGTCTGAATGCAACACTGGGTTCTAATCAATATAATGTATTTTTTTAAATAGCCCATTATAATATAATGGAGCAATAAATACTGATAAAAGTGTTCCCAGTGAGTCATTCCTTTTGGAATAATGACGATTTGATTATAGAATGATTTGGCTTTTAATTTACACCAGCACTTAATGTGTTCCTGTTAACTTAATATTCTCCTGGTGGTGAGTGCAGGCGGGTCCCAGACAATGACGAATGGAAACACAGTGGGGAGCTTCATTATGGAGCAGCTCCCGTGTGG
The DNA here is from genome assembly GCF_029281585.2 of Gorilla gorilla gorilla. NCBI lineage: Eukaryota > Metazoa > Chordata > Mammalia > Primates > Hominidae > Gorilla > Gorilla gorilla. The sequence goes on from NC_073230.2 coordinate 161,838,303, forward strand.
GGCCACCCTGGGTTCTGTGTCCTGCAGGCTTCCAGATCCATTCGGAGTGAGTCTTCCTGCTCCCGGGGCACTGCCTGGTCTGGCGGAGCAGTTGAGTGGGTGGGGCACAGGGTGTGTCTGTATCCCCTCTTGCCTTTCTCTGTCCATGGACTCTGGATGATGTAACACCTGGCGCATTCAGTCATTTAGAAGGACTTCTTTAAGAGCCTGCTCTGTGCCAGGCACTGTTTAAGGGCAGTAGTGGAAGAAAAAAGTAACCACAAAACAAGAACCCTGGAGTGTGGCATTTTGGGAAAGGACAGGAATGCTGCGCGAGATAAAGCCAGGCGCTGGTTAAAGGGGGAGCATGGCCTTTACTCAGTAATGACCCTTGCAATGGGGCAGGTGCCGCAGTGAGGTCGGAATGCAACTGGGATTTGTGCAGAGGCGACGGAGCGCCCTAAAGGGAAAGGGGGCAGGTGAGCTGGGCTCCAGCAGAGACTGGGTTTGTTACCTGGTGCTTGTCTGAAAGGAGAAGCAAACTTCTCACATCTGTGACAGGAGGTGGTTGTGCTGATTAGAGCAAGGAGCCCACTGGGCTGGAGGTGGAGAGTGGGAGATATTCTTCTGAATGTTTGCATTTCTGAGAGAAGCCCCCAGGTATCTGAGAAGACCTTCTGGGTGGTGGAAGATCATCACGAAGGGGGAGAGAAAGGACGTGCAACTGCAAGCTTTATGCGGTAGCTGCCATAAGGGCTTCCCAGGGCCTGTCACCAGATATCAGCTGGAACGGACAGTAACCCTCCAAGCAATGTTGAGCTTTCTCAGGCAGGCACCTTAGCAGTGCTAGGTTCATGTTAGGGATTAGACCTTGGGCTGTTAGATACTATGCAGCCATAAAAAATGATGAGTTCATGTCCTTTGTAGGGACATGGATGAAATTGGAAATCATCATTCTCAGTAAACTATCGCAAGAACAAAAAACCAAACACCGCATATTCTCACTCATAGGTGGGAATTGAACAATGAGAACACATGGACACAGGAAGGGGAACATCACACTCTGGGGACTGTTGTGGGGTGGGGGGTGGGGGGAGGGGGGAGGGATAGCATTGGGAGATACACCTAATGCTGGATGACGAGTTAGTGGGTGCAGCGCACCAGCATGGCACATGTATACGTATGTAACTAACCTGCACATTGTGCACATGTACCCTAAAACTTAAAGTATAATAAATAAATAAATAAATAAATAAATAAATAAATAAATGCTGTTAGTGTCCTTTAAGTCTTTTAGCATGGAATGGGGATGCGGATGAAATCTTTTGTGCTGAGTGTCTGCTGTTTTTATAGCCAAAGTTGAGGCCTGGTTAAAGAGAGGGCTCAGAGGAGCTGGACTAGAGTTTGGTCAAGAGGATGGTTTTTATCAATTCCCATCAGCATGAGGAAGGGATTTCCTTCATCTACAACCCTTTTCCCTCTCCCCTCTCTCTCTCACCACCCAGCTGCCTCCCAGACACTTCTTCCAGCTACAAGGGTGGAGCTGGGGTTAGACCTCCAGCAAGCAATGTTCTAAGCTTTGGACCACAGCAGTCATCCCATTCTCTAGGACAGAAAAAATGAGAATTGTCTAGCAAGAATTTCTGTTTTCCTAAGTGAATTGTAGACTAACTAGTCATTCAGCACTGTCATCCCCAAACTGAAGATGTCTAAAGCCGGCCAGGCACAGTGGCTCATGCCTTTAATCCTAGCACTTTGGGAGGCCAAGATAGGAGAATCGTTTGAGGCCAGGAGTTAGAGACCAGCCTGTGCAACACAGCAAGACCTTGTCTCTATAAAACATTAAGCTAGGCATGGTGGTGACTGCTTGTATTCCCAGGTATTCGGGAGGCTGAGCCCAACAGTTCGAAGTTACACTGAGCTATGATTGCACCACTGCGCTCCAACATGGGTGAAGAGTTACAGCCTGTGTCTTAAAAAAAAAAATGTCTACAGCTGAATTCATCATCTTCTCCTAAAACATTCCCTTCTTCTCTTACTCATTTATATTGATGGCTGTTCCCATTGTGTGCTGGTAAATGTTTAGCTTAGAACATTGCTGCTGGAGGTCTACCCCTAGCTCTGCCCTTGTAGTGGAAGAGGTGTCTGGGAGGCAGCTGGTTGGGGAGAGAGAGAGGGAAAAGGGATTGTAGATGAAGCAAAATTCCTCCTCATGTTAATAGGCTCATGAAAAACATACCCCGAATTCCTCGGTGTAAATACTTCCACCAAGGCTGATTCTGAGGGTGTCACATGTTGTCACTGAAGGTGGCATTGGAAGGAGTGGCACACCATTGGCTCTAGTGAACTGGTGTGAGCTGACTTCAGCCAACTGCTGGCTGCACCACTATCCAGGTCACTCAAGCTTAAAACCTAACCTTCAACGTGATTCTCTGCCTTTCCCTTTTCTTCCAACATCCGGCATCAGGAGAAAAGGCTGGGCTTTCCCTCCGACCCAAGCCCTGTGGACAGTCATGACACACTCATGCAAACATGTCACTAGGAGGTGAGGTCTCAGTCTCCATGGTGTCCATTTGGATTATGGATTCACACTGGGGCTAATAACACCCTCTAAGGGAATTTGGGAAATTGGTGGGAGCATTCCTTATTGTCACACCAAGGGATCATTATGGGCATTAAGAGGATAAGATCCAAGGATGTCCCTCAATGTGCAGAACAGCACTGTCCAAGAAAGAGTTGTTCTTGTTGAGCATGACATTAAAATAGTATGCAAGAGTGCAAAATTTCTGCAAAATTTGTTTATAACATTTGAGCCTAGAGCCGAATTCCATTTTACATATAAGCACAGAGTGTTTTGTTTTATAATTTATTTTTTTATTGTACTTTAAGTTCTAGGGTACATGTGCACAACGTGCAGGTTTGTTTTATAGATATACATGTGCCATGTTGGTGTGCTGCACCCATTAACTCATCATTTACATTAGGTATTTCTCCTAATGCTATCCCTCCTCCAGCCCCCCACCCCATGGCAGGCCCCGGTGTGTGATGTTCCCCACCCTGTGTCCAAGTGTTCTCATTGTTCAATTCCCACCTATGAGTGGGAACATGTGGTGTTTGGTTTTCTGTCCTTGAAGCACAGAGTATTTTTGATTGTTTTTTTTATATGCCAACTCAAACGGCTTTTATTCTGGTGTTTGCCCTTAACTTTCTCTTTTGCTTTTCTGTACTTAAATGAATTAGCTTCTAGTCTTATTTTTCCAGAATCCAAATGTACTCATTATATGTATGTGCCAGACAATATAGTTTATTATTTTGGGGATAGCTGTGTTCAAACATCAAACAGACACCATTTTATTATAAATTATTTATAGCTCCTTTAATAAAGTAAGGCATTACATTTATTTTTTGGAATTATGTACTTATATTATCTTTGGATTTTTTGGGAATTTTTTTAGAGGACATAGAAGATAGGACTTTGGAATGTCAAATGCCAGGGGACAGGCAGAAAATCATCATTCGTCTCTTCTACAAATACTGCAACTCCAAAGCGAAGCCAGTCTGATGCTAGAAACATTAAAAAAAAACTGTGCACGTTTGTTCAAAAGAGTATATTTCTAGACCGATAAATGGAGTTTTCTAAGTGTTGCAAATAAAATTCTTGTATAGGAATACTCATATGTCAGAATTAACTTTTTTGTTCCTTTCTGCATCTTTTTAGGCTAATCTGCTTTCATTTGCATGATTTAAATTATAGCAGCCCAGGTGGGATGATATTAAAAATATCCAATTCTCGGGACAGCCGAGCAACTGCTCTAGAAAGGACACTGCCAGTGCAGGAAAGAAGGTTCCAGAGCCCCTGCTGGGCCTGAGCTTAAGCTTTTAGTTGCTGGATGGTGCTGAGGTCTATGGGGTCAAGGGTTTGAATGGCTGGGTTGGGAAGGTCATTTAGGGGTTTGGGGCTGTGGATGTTTATCATCCGGCATGGAAAGATTTCAATGTCTTATCAACAGGGGTGGCTGTACAGGTGCTTACAGGCTGAATCGAACCCCAAGCCCAGATGGTAACATCAAATATAGCACTGAGCTCTCCAGAGAAAGCGGGGTGAGGGGTGGGCTATGTCATTATGAATTCCAGGCACTCTGGTGGGGCCTCGTCTGCTAGATCCTGCTCTATGCCCGGGCGTCCCTGACTGCTCCAATGTATGTCTGGCTTGGCACTTGCTCTGGTGCCACTGCCCATGACTTCTGAGGACTTAGCTCACTGTCAGGTATTGATTTATGATTTTATTAAAATGTGATCAAAGGTGCACTGGGATGATTAATCACTCCCACCACTACCATCTAAAGCCACTCAGCAGCTGCCAAGTGTCGGGGAGAGACATATGGATCAGCGCTAAGCAGGCCTGGATGCCAGGGCCTCGGCGCAGTCGGGGGCTCCCATCACTCGAGGACGCTGTGGGCAGCATGGGCTCCCTGGTGCCAGCTCGGCTCAGACCAGCCCTGACTGACAGGCTTTGACCTCTCCAACTGAGCTTCGGCGAGTGTCAAGTTAGATCATATACACCAAGGTGCCAGCATATAATGCAAAGTATTTCTCAATGTTCACGTTTTTACAACAATACAGTTTTTTTTTTAACATCAAAGCAGTTCAGAATAGCACATGGTAGACGTTTAAGAAAATGGTTATTTACAGAAATATCCGAAGACATTTATTTTTCACGTTCAACGTGGTCCCCTTTTTGCTACATTTTAATTTACCCTTTACCAAATGATTCTGTTTTGATTCTTTTCTTTTTTTCTTTTTTTTTTTTTGAGACAGAGTTTCACTCTTGTTGCCCAGGCTGGAGTGCAGTGGCACCCTCTCGGCTCACTGCAACCTCCGCCTCCTGGGTTCAAGTGGTTCTCCTGCCTTAGCCTCCTGAGCAGCTGGGACTACAGGTGCACACTATCACGCCCGGCTGATTTTTGTAGTTTTAGTAGAGACGGGGTTTCACAGTGTTGGCCAGGCTGGTCTCGATTTCTTGACCTCGTGATCTGCCTGCCTCGGCCTCCCTAAATGCTGGGATTACAGGCGTGAGCCACCGCACCCAGCCCACCAAATGATTCTGAACTCCAGCTTCATGGCCTGCCTTGTGCCTTCTTGGAATATCAGGCTGCTGTGATTGGAACTGGAAGAGGGGATGCGGAGGGGAGGGCTGGTGGAGGAACAGAGCCAAAATTACTGCAGGAATGGGGAGAGGACATACAGTCACTCGGGTACAGATGTCCCCCGCCCGTACTCTCAACTGGAACCTCTGTGAACCCCTTTAAAGGATCGTTAGCCACCTTCTTCCCAACATCCCAACCTCTCTCTAGATATTTTTTTTATTATGGTAAAATACAGATAACACAAAAGTAACCATCTTAGCCACTTTCAAATGTACAGTTTAGTAGTGTTAAGTCCATTCACACGATTATGCAACCACCACCAGCATCCAGCTCCCGAGCTTTGTCACCTGCAAAACTGAAACCCTGTCTCTGTTAAGCATGTCACCCTCTCCCCTTCCGCCAGCCCTGGGCGCGCACGATTCCGCTTTCTGTCTGTATGGATTTGATGACTCTGGGGACCTCGTATGAGTGGAATCATGCAGTAGTTGTCTTTTTGTGACTGGCTTCTCCCACTTAGCATGACGTCCTCAAGGCATGTGAAGCATGTTGAGGCGTGTGAAGCGTGTTGAAGCATGTGTCAGAATTTCCTTCCTTGTTAAGGCTGAATCCAGTTCCGTTGCATGGATGGACCACATTTTGTTTATCCGTCATCCATTGATAGGCACTTGGGTTGCTTCCATCTTTCAGCTGCTGTGATAAGGCTGCTGTGGACATGGGTGCATTTCCTCCGGTTCTAATCATTGAAGAGCAGACTTGCCATATCCAAATCTTTTCAAATATACTACATTTTTCTCCTGGATCCAGTATTATTTCAGTTTCATAAGTACACACCCCTACCCAGGTGCCCTACGTGGAATCAGCTTGGGCCTCGCCTCCACCTCACCTTTGCTCCTGCTCTGCCACTGCTGTGAAAGGGTCTCCATCCTGCTCTGCCCTCTTCTTGCCCCTCTCTGGCCTCAGTATTTATGTACTTTCCAAAACCCTGGCTTTGCTCCCTGTCTCTAGAACTGCCCAACCCTTGGTTCCATCAGTTAAATCTGGCGTGGCTGGTTTGTTTCCAGGCAGTTCCTTTGGATGTGACTACCTGAGCCTTGGCCCTTCCTTCCCCTTCCAGTAACCACAGCACCCCAGACAACGAAGGCTGAGTTCACAGAACAGAGTTCAGTATTGATATTAAAGGAAACTTACAATAAAGCTAATCAAACATGTAATCAATTGCATGCACCATGGTTACGATGTAACTTGGGAACTAGGCATGACTGATAAGCAGCTCCGAAGGGACTGTAGTTAGTTTCACTTTGATGCATCCTCTCTGGGCCTCTCCGGAGTCAGTGGGGAGTGCTGTGTGTGTTCGCACACAGGTGCATGTGTGTGCTGGAGGGAGAAAAGAGGATGGGAAAGGGTCATTTGGAGAGGTAGTAAGTCACAGGGCAGATGGGAAGGAGATTTGTGTCTGTGGCCTTGACCTCTAATAGTGGGATGGGGCAGGGAGTATTCCTTCTGCAGTTGTTTTCTCTCTCCCACCTTCCACCTGCCCCCTCTCTGCTTTGTGTCCCTGAAACAGTTTCCCATTTTCTTTCTTTTGTTTTTCTTCCTTCTGTCCCTGACCTAAAGAGAACAGGCTGGTGGCCTTAAATCCTGGCAGGACATGCCAAATTTTAGGGTAAGAGGAAGACTCTTTGCTTAAAAATTTCTCCGTGCAGTTGCCTGAAATTCTAGCCACTGATTTGCCTGGTCAAGTCCTCTGATGGGGTACACGGGGATATTGAAACCTCGGGGTAGATCATGGGACGTTTTAAAACAGTATTCCCAACTTGCAGGCTGAGGAGTTACTGCATGGGGTCTGTGCTTGTCTTACTTTGAATCATTGTCTTGCTCGTATTTACCCAATTTTAAAAACATGTGCAAGGTTGCATGAGGATTAGTCAACTCTACATTTAAAGTATTTACTGAGCCCAGTTCTTTATCACTGTGTATATTTAATCAACAGAAACCAAAACACGATTACCATCTCATGAAGTGTTTTTGCAGTTAAAAAGAGATCTGCCTTTTAAAGCTCATATTCTATTTTTTTCTTTCTTTTTTTTTGAGATGGAATGTCACTCTGTCGCTTGGGCTAGAGCGCAGTGGCGCAATCTTGACTTACTGCAACCTCCACCTTCCGGTTCAAGCGATTCTCCTGCCTCAGCCTCCTGAGTAGCTGGGATTACAGGTGCCCACCACTACACTCAGCTAATTTTTTTGTATTTTTAGTAGAGGTGGGGTTTCACCATGTTGGCTGGCTGGGGTGGTCTCGAACTCCTGACCTCGTGATCCACCCACCTCGGCCTCCCAAGGTGTTAAGATTACAGGTGTGAGCCACCGCAGCCGGCCTCATATTCTACTTTCTTCTTATTGAAGGCCCTTTGTTCTTGTGAAAGCAAACTGCCTTCTGCTCCCTGGACATCCCATCCACTTTCACCTCTACCCCTTTGCTCATATTTTATTTTACTTCATTTGTAAAATCTTATTTTATATTTTATCATTTTACATTATATTTTGTAAATGTGATCTTCTATGCATTTCCAGGAGTTGCAATCCAAACAGTCATAAAGGTTGCTTGCCATCTTCCATGAAGCTTTCTCCAACTCCTCAGCCAGAAACACCGTCTCCCTCCTTGTACTCATATAACAGAGTTTCTTGCTTTGAGTACTTAATACATTTAATCTCAGGTTTTAATTACTTGTGTACTACCTTATCACTCATAGGTATTAGGTACCTCCTCAGCTCATTTGGTTTATTTTTAGAGCCACAACAGATATTGCACACAAATTATGCATTCAGTGCATGTTTTTGAATCATGTTGAATGGAAATGTCAGCAAAAGGCTAGAGAGGTAGCCAATGGACTTGAAATTTTATCACCTAAAATTTTAAATCCTATTGGTTAAGCCCATTATATTAATTAGGCATTCTTGTCCCAACCTTTCCTACTCCCCTTATTGTAATCAAGGATGAGTCATTCCGTGTGTTCCATCCCCAAGGATTTTGCTCGCTGTTGATAACAGTGGGTGCTGAGAGTTAATCAGTGATTTCAGGTCAGTGCCGCAGGATGAGCTGACACAGGAAAGGCCGTCCTCCTTTTCCAATGCATACGCATGGTAGATAAATCAAACAGCCACAACAACTACAACAGTAACAATAAAGGTTTATTTATAGAGCTGAGTTTCTTTCTTTCTCTTTTTTTTTTTTTTTTTTGCCATGGAGTCTCGCTCTGTCGCCCAGGCTGGAGTGCAGTGTCATGATCTCGGCTTACTGCAAGCTCCACCTCCCCGGTTCACGCCATTCTTCTGCCTCAGCCTCCTGAGTAGCTGGGACTACAGGCACCCGCCACCACACCCAACTAATTTTTTTTTTGTATTCTTTTAGTAGAGACAGGGTTTCACCATGTTAGCCAGGATGGTCTCAATCTCCTGACCTTGTGATCCACCCACCTCGGCCTCCCAAAGTGCTGGGATTACAGGTGTGAGCCACCGTGCCCGGCTGAGCTGAGTTTCTTAAGACAGAGAAATCCTCAGGCAAAAAGATGAAACACAAAATCAGAATGATGCTTGACTATGGGGGGATGGATCTTCACATCTGTGCAGACAGGTAGCTGGGGCCATGGTCAGCGTGCATGAGGACTGGAAGATAGCTAGCTGCGTAAATCCACAGGTTACAAAATGCTGCCCCATACGTGAAGTCATGGAAGACTGTTGTCTACTCACTTGGGGAAGCCACAGGGAACCCTGACATTTGGTGAGGTCAAGGGTGAAAAAGAAACCCTGCACTTCCCTGTACTTCACAGGTGTGGTCACCTGAACTCATGCTAAGTACACGGATCAGGGACCCTACGTTGAGAAGTAACAGAAACTGGTCCTGGGTGGGTAGAACCCATGGATCTCTTGGACAAAGCAAGCATGGACTCCTCTGTGCGGGTGTTTCCATGCACCAGGGCACTCAGAGCACCCACAGGAATGGTCAGCACTGAATGTGAGTTTAAACAAATAGCTAAAAACAAATAAAAGATTCAGCCATTTTTTTTAAAGGAAGAATAGCAAACACAGATGATTTGCTGCCTAACAATGGAAGGTAATAGAATCTTTATAATATATACTTAAAATGTTAAAAGAAATGAATAAAACCATAAAGCAAGAACATGATATTATAAAACACAATAGGCTTATTTTAAACATAACCAAAAAGTAATTCTGGAAACAAAAGAATGCTTAATGTCAAAAATGCTTGATGTAATAGGAGACAGCTAAACTAAACAATGAATAATAGACAGCTGAAGAGAAAATGTATAAATTAGAAAATAGACCTGAGGAAACCATCCATTATGTGGCACAGATATCTATTAATAAAAACTGCAAATATGAAGAGTGGAGGTTACAATGAAAAATGCATTTCTATGTGTAATTGTAGTTCCAGAAGCATGAATACAAAGAATAGGGGAGAAGAAATATTTGAAAAGATAATTGCTGGACATTTTTTGGAATTGAAGCGATACCTAAGTTATAGAGTGATGAAGCACACTGAGTCCAGAACTGGGTAAATAAGAAAAATCCACATTGAAGTACATCATAGTAACATTATAGAACCCACAAGGAAACTGAAGAATGGGAAAGCCTTCTACAAAAAAAGAACAACTAGATTGTAAGCAGAATTCTTATCAGCAACAAGAGGTGCAAGGAGAAAATAGAAAAGCAACAGTGACATGCTGAATGATAACATCTTTCAATCAGGATTTTATACTCAGCTCACTCTCCATTCAAGAGTGAGGGAGAATGAAGGCATTTTCAGATACGTAACAGTTTGCCTTTCATAAATTCTTGCTAAAAAGCAACTAAAGGGCTTGGCGCAGTTGCTCACACCTGTAATCCCAGCACTTTGGGAGGCCGAGGCGGGTGGATCACTTAAGGTCAGGAGTTCAAGACCAGCCTGGCCAACATGGTGAAACCCCGTTTCTACTAAAAATACAAAAATTAGCTGGGTGTGGTGATGTGTGCCTATAGTCTCAGCTACTTGGGAGGCTGAGGCAGGAGAATCGCTTGAACCTGGGAGGCGGAGGTTGCAGTGAGCCGAGATCGTGCCACTGCACTCCAGCCTGGGCGACAGCCAGACTCCATCTCAAAAACAAAAAAGCAACTAAAGAATGTCCATCAACAAAATGATCCATTAGAAAGGAGTAAGGTGTGCAAAAACAATTTGAGTAAAAGCAATTTTTTTTTTTAAGTTCAGGGGTACACGTGCAGGTTTGTTACACAGGTAAACTTGTGTCATGGGGGTCTGTTGTACAGATTATTTCATCACCCTGGTATTAAGCCCAGTACCCATTAGTTATTTTGCCTGATCCTCTCCCTCCTCCCACCCTCCACCCTCTGATAGGCCCCAGTATGTGTTGTTCCCCTCTACGTGTCCATGTGTTCTCATCATTTAGCTCCCACTTACAAGCGAGCACATGCAGTATTTGGTTTTCTGTTCCTGTGTTGGTTTGCTAAGGATAATATCATTAAGTATTTATTTTTTTAAAAAAGAATTATTTGGAAATAAAAAAGGTAGTACTAAAATATTGAACAAAAACCATGGTAGGTAGCAAGCAGAAGATTGAAGATGAGTTCTAAGACATTTACATTTTGGGGGAAGCGAGAGGAATTGCTTAGTTTTAGACTTTAGGTGTACATATTAAACATGTAAAGGAACCACTGACAGAATAAAAATGGAATGTATTCTTTCTAAACTTCTAATTAGTAGTGGAACAATTCAGGGCAGGAGAGGTGGAAAAAAGTAAGTGTGGCACTAATAGGTCCAAATATCGAATACTCAAAGAAAAAGATTTAATTCATGTATTAAAAACATTCATATGGATTAGTAGATAGCAATGAAATGCTATGAGCTAGATTAACATGTATCAAATTGCAGAGTAATATGTACAATTGATAAAACTTATGTAATTTACTTATTTATTTTTTATCCTTCCAGTTGTGACAACTGATGTATAATTTAAAAAATAAAGAAATGTGTAGCAAAAATATGTAAAATTGGCTAAAATATACACAAATTCATCATGGTAATTATCTCTGGGGAGGGAAGGAGAATAATGAGATGCAGGAGGAGAAAGATGATTTTAATTTTACACGTAGTTTTCTTTTATACAAAATATTCTGAAATGAACCTGAAAAAGTTAATTGGCTCAATTAATCCTTGCTTTCTAGCCAGTTTCCAGTATGTTACTCTTAGGATATACTTTTTTTTTTTTTTTTTTTTGAGATGCAGTTTCCCTCTGTTGTCCAGGCTGGAGTGCAGTGGCACAATCTCCGCTCACTGCAACCTCCATCTCCTGGGTTCAAGCCAGTCTCCTGCCTCAGCTTCCCGAGTGGCTGGGATTACAGGTGCACGCCACCACGCCTGGCTATTTTTTTTTTTCTGTATTTTTAGTTGAGATGAGGTTTCGCCATGTTGGCCAGGCTGGTCTTGAACTCCTGACCTCAAGGGATCCACCCGCGTCTGCCTCCCAAAGTGCTGGGATTACAGGCGTGACCCACCGTGCCTGGGCAAGATATACTAAATTTTTATTCAGCTAAAATACACATCTCCGAAGACCCGTTAACTAGGTAAGTTTAATGATGGGAACTCAGGGCTTGTGGCAGCTTAGAGAGACAGGTAGTTTTTGGCAGGAAACCTTTCAGCAGCATAAAAGTATAAAAGCAGGTGGGGAAGTGAACGGGGTCATGCAGAAGGACACTTCGGACATCTAGCACCAGAGCGATGGTCCCTGTCAGCCACCAGGAGCAGGTGGGGAGGCAGCCACATCATTATCTACATGGTATTGACACCTGTGCTTCCTCCCACAAAGCCACTGCCGGGAGGTGATGGGGCTGGCTTCCTCTATGCATGAACACTTGGGTACATGGCTTCCTGGGAGTCCTTTTGGCCAGTTCTGAGGGAGAGGGTTTGCTAAATGTGAGAATGATGATGTGACAATATTGCACTCTCATGCCACTCACAGCAGTGGGGTTGAGAGAGCCACCCAGATAAACACGTATCTGTTCTCTAACACAGCCCAGAACTGCAGCTCTGGAACTCATGTGAGTCCACATCGGTCTCTTGTGGTGCTGGACTGGAGTCAAAATAGTAACACCTGGTAGGTGCCAAGTAAAAAGCAGTTTCTTCCATTCAGATTTAATCAAAATCCTTTTGCTGCAATATTCTCTCCACAAAAGTGATGGGAAACAGCTTGCCTGTCCCATCTTGTTCTTCAATATTTTAAATCACACTCATCCCACATTTTCCCTCATTGTTCAGCTGTGACCCAGTGGGTGAGCTCAGCACAGCCCTGGAATGCACTGCAGAGTAGACTGGAAGTTGGCAGAAGTGGATTCTAAGCCACTGACCTCCTGTGTAGTCACTAGCTGTGTGACCTTGGATGCGTCATTTCCACCTTGCTGGGCCTCACTTTCCTCACCTGTACAACTATCTAAAATTTGATGGCAATGTCTTGGCTTTAGATCTGGAGTCTTTGTGCCACGACTTGGCTGATATTTATCAGCCTCATTAAACAAATGAGTGGGAAGTGAACAGAAAGGATCATGACAAACAATGGCTGTGTTTGGAGGACACTGTGGGATGTCACTTGCTGTGTTTTCTCAGTCCTGAATCTCCCGATCTGCCATCTCCCTGCCTATGAATAGCAGGTGCATCACATATACGCTGCCACAATTCTAGGGGTGCAAACTGATGCCATCTCCTTATGTCTTGTCTTGTTTTTCCCACTGTCCCCCCCTGAATTCATGACTTAACAGATCTACTAATATATGTTCTTCTTCTAACAAAATAGATTGTCCTTTATTTCAATACAATCTAACAAGGAAGGAATGCAAACATGAAGCTGGTAGGAAGAACAGTAGATTTTATTAGTCTGTCTTTCTATTAGTAGGATTACTATGTATAAGATATAACCTATCTACAAGAGACAGCTTGATAAATTTTGCGTGTGTGTGTGTGTGTGTGTGTTCACCATCCAGGTCAGCATTCAAAAATACTTCCAAAGCTTCAAAAGGCCCCTTCGTGCTTTTTCCCTGGGTAATATCTTCCCATAAAATTAACCATCATTCTGAATTCTACTTCCATAGAGTAGTCTTATCTGTTCTTGAACTTCAAATAAGTGGAGTCTTACAGTGTATAGTCTTTTGTCTGGCTTCTTTGTCGCATCATTGTCTTTGAGATTCATGCAGGTGGTTGTGTACAGCGGTAGTTCATTTTTACACTACCACCATTGTAACCATCTATTGCCTGTGTTATCCTTTCTGCTATTGATGGGCATTTAAGGAGTTTCTACTTTTGGCCTTTTATAAATGTAGCTGCAAGCATTAGTGTGTGTCTTTTGGTGGACACATGCAATAAGGATTGGGGTACATACCTAGCAGTAGAATTGCTGAGTCATAGGGTAATTGCCTCTGAGGCTTCTGTAAATACTGTCAGTTCTACATTTCCACCAGGAATGTATGCAACTTCTACTTTCTCCCCAAGCTCACCAACCCTTGGTATTATTCGTTTTCTAATTTTAGCTATAATTATAATAATAATTATTATTATTTGTAGAGATGAGGTTTTGCTTTGTTGCCCAGGCTGGTCTCAAATTCTCGGCCTCAAGCAATCCTCCTGCCTTGACCTCTCATGGATGACAGATGTGAGCCACCACAGCCTGCCTAATTTTAGCCATTATGATGGGTGTGTAGCAATATCTCTTTGAGGCTTTTGGTTGCATTTTCATGATGAGTAATGACGTTTTGCCTTTATCCATATGCTTATTTGTCATTTGCATGTCCTTTTTCATGAACTATCTACTCAAGTCTATTGCCTATTTCTCATTGGCTTGTCTTTGTCTTATCAATTTGCAGGAGTTCTTGACATATTTGAGATATGAGTTCTCTGTCAGGTCTATGTATTATGAATATCTCCCCCTCTTTTGCAAGGTAAATATTTTCCTATTTGTCATCTCCTTTTGCTGCTGGATTGAAATGCCCTTATTAATATGGAAAATTCTACCCATCTTAGGAACTTGCAGGACGGTATGAGAGGCTACTTGCCTTGCTACTGTGATTTGTCCTTTCACAATCTTTTTTTTTTTGAGACAGGGTCTCACTCTGTCACCCAGGCTGGAGTGCGGTGGTACAATCTCAGCTCACTGCAACCTCTGCCTCTGGGGTTCAAGTAAATCTCTTGCCTCAGCCAATGGAGTAGCTGGGACTACAGGCACACACCACCACACCTGGCTAATTTTTGTATTTTTGGTAGAGACGGGGTTTCACCATGTTGGCCAGGCTGGTCACGAACTCCTGACCTCGAGATCCACCGCTCCCCCCTCCCCCCCCAGCCTCCTAAAATGCTGGGATTACAGGTGTGAGCCACTGCGTCCGGCCTCCTTTCACAATCTTAATCATGCCTCTTTATGGACAGCAGTTTTGAATGGTCATGAAGTCAATTTATCAGCTCTGAATTTCTGGCTGGTGCCTTTTCTGCTATGTTTAAGAATTTGTTTCCCCCTATGTCATGAATCTAGTCTATGCATTTATCTAAAAGGTTGATTTGTTTCACCTTTCACAGGTCTGTGATCCATGTCTAATAAATTTTTGAGTATGGTATGAGAGAGGGGTCAGGATTCATTTTTTTTCCATAAAATATCCAATTGATCTCGCCCATTTATAAAGAGGACCATCCTTTTCTGCCCCTCACTCAACTGCAGTGGTGTCTTTGTTGCCAATCAGATGTGTGGGAGAGGTTTCTTGCTGTGCAATACTCTAAGAGAAGTACCTTCTCCTCAGTCCTAAATGTACCCCAGGATTTTTCTATATTAATAAGAGCATTCCAATCTAGAAGCAAATGGAAGGAAAAACATTTACTTTGCATCTGATCACTTAATAAAAGAAAAAGACTATGAATAATGGACCAACTCATTCCATGAAGATAAAAACTGAGCCCACAGATGCTTCAATATTACAATTTAATTAAACCCAGTAAGCACTGATTCTGTCCACTGGCTGCTGGCTGTAAGCTCAAATTTTTTTTTTTTTTTTTTGAGACAGGGTCTTGCTCTGTCACCCAGGCTGGAGTGCAGTGGTGCAGGCTCAGCTCACTGCAACATCTGATTCCTGGGCTCAAGTGATCCTCCCATCTCAGCCTCCCCAGTAGCTGGGACTACAGGCATGTACTACCACATTTGGCTAATTTTTAAGTTTTTTGTAGAGATAGAGTCTTGCTGTGTTGCCCAGGCTTGTCTCGAACTTCTGGGATCAAGCGATCCTCCTGCCTCAGTCTCCCAAAGTGCTGGGATTACAGGCATGAGCCACCCCTTGGCCAGAAAAGATATTCCATTGACTGTGATCTCCACGAGGGTCCTGGAGGTGATCAACATTATCTAAATAAAGGGAATTTTTTCCTCAAGAAGTTCTTGCTCTTCTCATGAAATCCATCCTAAGCTAAGGACATGGGGAGGGCAATGGAGGAGAATAGGATTTGTTCCCAGGAACAAAAGTTGCCAGGGGCACAGACAACCACATGCTGCTCCTCACCGAGACGGGAAGGCAGATCCCAGCCCGAGGTGGGAGGGGCCAGCAGGATCTGGCAGGGACGTCACCATGAGTTGCTGTTTGTGTCTGTTGCCTGAACTTCTTGAAGACCCACTCACAGCCTGGCCAAAACTGCCCACTAGGGACTCTCTCCTCACCTGTAAAGTCTGTCCTGCAGACACATCCTCTGAGTCCTTCGGTTTGGTTTTGTGCCTTCATCATCTGCTTGTGGGCTGCTATGTTGGGCAATGACCCACACAGGCAGTGAGACCCTCAGAGGGGCCCCACCTGCTGCCAAGAGGCTCCTGACAGGGGCTGAGTGCCTTTGCTCTAGGTTCCAGAGCATCTGCCAAGCCCCTTATCTGTGTATGGCTTGAGCTGACCACAGAAGCCACCACTGTCGTTCTTCACTCCATTAACTGATGGCACCGGAAGCCAGGGCTATGCTCCAGTGGGCATGGTTCATCCTTGGTGTGGAAATCAGGAGCATCTGGGAACATCTGTGCAGGCCAAGAGGCTACCGTGAGATGGGCATTTCACCCAGGGATCCTGAGGTCCCTTTGTTATCACCCTCAGAAACCTTTGCAGTGGCTAAGAACTGGCTATTACTTCAGTTAAGTTTTCACAAAGCTACTTCATACAGTAGGTTGACAATAGTTACCCTTTTTTATGTTCACCTTAAATTATGCTCAGTTATTATATTAGTCTACATAAGTGAGGCTGTGCTGGAGTAACAACAACAACAAATTCCAAAATCTCCACTGCTTAACACAACACCAATGTATTTGCCTTTCCTAAAAAATTCTCCATGAGAGTGGGAGACAGCCCAGGGCAGCTGTCCTCTGGGGCTGCAGTCTTGCTCCACCAATGCAGCATGGGGCCCTGTGTTCCTGGTTGAGGGGATGACAAGAAGGCTCAAGGGGCATAGCGTCAGTTGGAGGCCACGTATGTCACTATGGCTCATGGTTCACTGGCTAGAAGTGGTCCCATGGCCCTGCTTAGCTGCAAGGGGTCTGGGAAGTACAGTCTTCCTGGAACCTAGGGTGGAGAGAATTGGATACTGATGGCCAGCAGTGTTGGCTACGACAGCCATGTTGTCCATCAAGCTCTAGACATTGACATGGCCCAGGCGATGCACAACATCTCATGTAAAACCCACTAGTTCTGGGTGGTTTGCTGCCACCCATATCGTTGAACACGCCCATTGTATAGCCCAGGCCTTGTTCCATGAAGTGACTTTGTCTCCTGAAATGAGCCCCTTCTTCCCACAAAATTTTTGCCTCTCCCATTTTCTTTAATTCATGATTCTATTTGTTTCAGCCAGAGGAATGTTCCTCAGATCTCTGGGTAGAGTCTGGGTTCCTTGTGCAGCAATCGTAGCCCCATGAACTGGTGTATAAATCAGACTCTGAACTTAAATTACTTCAATCCCAAGTCTTCTGTGCACTATTGTTAGGGCCCTCTGGTTAGAGCTGTATGATGCCGTTGACTTCAAGATCATTAATGCACACCCCTTAGATTTTCCAACCTAAAATTAAAGCAGTGCTTAGTTGATTGAAAAAATGCAATACTGCTGCAAATTAGGGAGATACCTTGCCTTCCCTTCTTGAGTGTTTTGTGTTTTGTATCTGAAATTTCAAACGCCTAGGGAGGTTTGCAGAGCCTCACAGTCACTACAGAAGTAGAGTTTTGGTTGTGACCTGGCAACCATGCAGCAGGCTGAGAAAACAGGATGAGTTGCTTCTCCACCTCCTAGGCTAGGCTCACCTGTGCGGAATTCGTTCAGCCCCACTGCAAGGAAGAAGGGGTGATGCATGCTGGAGACTGTCCTAGAGAGCACATCCCAGCGTGGGGTTCTTTTTAAAAGAGTAATTGAGGAAGAGACATATTCAGTAAGATTTCACAAGAGGCCTCAGGGAATAGTGGAATAAATCCTCCAGAAAACATTGATCACACCTGACCCCTTTCCTCGTAGTGTTCTGAGAAAAGGATGGTGATTCCTTCTGCAGAACCTGTCATTTTCTGTTCTCCCGCACTTTCCTTCATTGCTCCTTCTGAAGGAGATGATGCCTTGGAGCTTTTTTAAATGCCAGATTATTGCTGTAAAATGTAATGCAATACAAGGACAGATCAAATTTATGGAATGCCTTTTATGAGACTATCCCAAAGGGCTCCTTATAATGGCTATAAAATTGTGAAACACGTTGTGGAACAGATTTAATTTTTAAAGCAGCTGAAAATATCTCTTAATGATTTACCATCATTATTCCTCATTAGAGGTCTTTAGGAATACTAATAAAATGACTCTACCTACAATTATTTCCATCCAAGTGTTTCTTCGTGGAATTCAATCTGAGCTTATAGCATGTAATTGGCCAATCAAAATAATGTTCTGGAGGAAAAAAAAAAAACTGTGGAATTGTTTCAGCTGAAGGGCCCTCTGGTTTTGTCATTTTTTTCCTCCCCATGCCTTTGCCAGCTGTTCACCTTCACCTTGGCTTTTGCTCAGTTTTGACTTGCTCACAATTATGCATTGCCCACACATTAGGGTGAAATAAATTTGGTGGACATTTGTTGGCCCTTGGGTTCTTGTGGGACAAGACAGATGGGTCTAGGATTATTGTGTACTGTGCCATATCCCAGTCCTATCCATTTTTTTTTTTTTTTGAGAAGGAGTTTCACTCTTGTTCCCCAGGCTGGAGTGCAATGGTGCGATCTCTGCTCACCGCAATCTCCGCCTCCTGGGTTCAAGCAATTCTCCTGCCTCAGCCTCCTGAGTAGCTGGGATTACAGGCATGCACCACCATACCCAGCTAATTTTGTATTTTTCAGTAGAGATGGCGTTTCTCCACGTTGGTCAGGCTGGTCTTGACCTCAGGTGATCCGTCCACCTTGGCCTCCCAAAGTGCTGGGATTACAGGCGTGAGCCACCGTGCCCAGCCTCCTACCCGTTCTTGAAGATGCAACTCAAGGCCCTAGCCTTACTGAGTAGAAGTCGTGATTGCGTCCCCAGCTTTCATTCCACCTCCCCCCATTGTTTCTCTGCCATGCCGTTTGGAAATCATTGACTTCACACCCAGCCCCTGTGCATGGGAGCCTGGACTGGTCCCCCTGTGTGTTAACAGCATCTCCCCTGCTGGAGTACTGCGCACCTGACATGGACCTAGATGATCACCACGTGGTATTTCCCACCACAGGCACTGGTTCAGGTGTGATCCATTCAGAGCGCAGGTCAGGAATTTTGTTCCACAAGTTGGGAGGCTATACTGTCTCCTTCTGAATATGCCCAGGGAAGCCTGCTGCCCTCATTGCTGCCAGCAGCCATTTTGTGTCCATGAGGCAAGCCCATCCGCAGATAGAATGGCACTCAGAGGGGGCAAAGCCAAGATGATCACAGAGCAGGTGAGACAGAAATCTCGTTGAACCATACCGAAAATCCTATCTGCTTCTGGCTTTACACGGCTCAATAAATCAATTAAATCACTTAAGTGAGTTGGAGCTGTATGTTCTCTTATGTGTGTTCCAGAGTCCTTGGAGTCCTTGGAAGCTCCTGTCCCAGTGCCTGTTTCCATGCTGGGCATGTGGATAACTGAATACAAGGAAAGCTGCGGAAGGGTGGGGGTGATTATGTGGTCACAGGATGGAGCGTCTCCCCAGTCACTGCTCAGAGAAGACCACTGCCCAGTGTCCTTTAGAGCCTGGACAACTCAGGCCCAGTTGAGACAGGCATTGTTCCAGGGGGTCCAAGCTGATAAAAAGGACACAGAATCAGGGTAGTTTTTAGATTAGTGGCAATATTTTAAGGTTAAATAGATGATCATGTAGTGCAATTCGACTGTCTGCCTGGATTCCAGCCAACAAATCAATCACCCCAGGCAGACTGAATATTGGACCCAAGAGAGAAAGGAAAATTTGGCCAGACGCGGTGGCTCACGCCTGTAGTCCCGGCACTTTGGGAGGCTGAGGCGGTTGGATCACCTGACGTCAGGAGTTCGAGACCAGCCTGGCCAACATGGTGAACCCCCTCCCCCCCAACTAAAAACACAAAACGTTAGCTGGGCATGGTGGCAGGTGCTGGTAATCCCAGCTATGCAGGAGGCTGAGGCAGGAGAATTGCTTGAGCCTGGGAGGCAGAGGTTGCAGTCAGCCGAGATCACGCCATTGCACTCCAGCCTGGGCAACAAGAGTAAAACTCTGTCTCAAAAGAAAAAAAAAAAAAAAAGGAAAATTCAGGTACCTACTTGCTGGGAAGAAAGGGGTCCTATGCTCCTGCTTGCCATGGACAGCATTTGCTCAGAAACTATAGTTGGCTGAGCCTTTGGGGTGGCTGCCTTTGTGCCCACAGCCGGTCAGTATGGGAGATGGCAGGGCTCACCGATTCAGTGCAACAAGCGCTTCTTGGGCACCTGTGCTGTGTGGGGAATACAGAAAGGCATATCCTTGAGAAAGTCATGATGGGGCTTCTGAGTGAGAAAAAAAAGAGAACAGAAGGAGACAGATCACAGAGCCTCCTTCCTTCAACACACACAAAATAAATATATAAATAAAAGTCAGCTATGAGGTGGGGACTGGGGGGTCATGCTTCAGGCCATAATCCTGGAAAAGTGACCTCTAAGGTAGGGAAAAATAATACCATAAGAAGCAACATAAAATTTTCATGAGTGGCTCAAGCTGTAAAAGGTCTTAATAATAACAGGTATTGGATAGTGTTCAAGCAGAGATGTGACTGGCCTGGAGGAAGGAACTTAGTATAGGAGGCCTATCTCGTGCAACCGTGGAGCTCCTTAGGCCATCTGGGGGAGGCTGTTGCCTCTGCATCTGCCGCTGGGCCTGAGGCTGTCCAGCAGGAAGGAAAGATGGACAGGGAGGCTGAGCAGCCTGGAACTGCACCTGCCTCTCACCCCTCTCATAGTGATGACGCGGCCACCTGCAGAAGGGGCTGCACGTGCCCCCAGCCCCAGATGTCACAGGCTGAAGGTGGTGTCCCAGCGTGCGCTGCCCCGTGGCAGGTGAGCCAGAGGGGTCACAGACGACGGGTATGAGCCCCAGCAGTACCTGCCCTGAGCTCCCTTGCAGAGCATGGCAGTGGCTGCACTAGCACGCCCCCTCCAAGTCTCTTTGAGCTCTCTTCTGGCCAGTCCCAACCCAAAACCAAAAGGGAAGGGATGTCAGGGAAATGTAGGCCCCACAACTAAATTGACATATTCTGAAACAAGAACTCAAGGCAACAACGGTCACATGGCATGGTAAGACTAAAAGGATGTGGCAAGCTGAGAACAAAGATTTAGAGCGAGAACACCCTTTCAGCCTTGGGCAGAAAGGGCCTCGAGACAGAGAAGAATGATGTCTGGTCTCAGTGTCTTCTGAATCCCCAAAATATCTGGCACAGAGTTGCTCACAGGTAGGTGGTCAACGTGTGCCAGGTAACCAAGAAATCACCTCTCTGGGCTGGATGAATCCAGGTAATTACAGGGCCTCGTGGCAGGCACCCCGGCTCCAGCCACCACCTATGTGTGGGTGCTGTTGACCTCTCTGGGATGTGGCCCTCCCGGATGCAGCCACTATCATCCTTCCATGACACTCCCACCATTCCTTCACCCTACATCTGCTTGTCATTGTAGAGTGGGTCCCTTTGGGGTCGCAGACTAGAGTGCGATAGGATCAACCTTCTAGTCCTGGCTTTGACCCTGACCTGCTGTGACCCTGATGTGAGAGGGCCTTCCGTCTTTTCCAGTCCTGAAGCTCCTGCATTCCACGGTTCGCTGCTCTTTGGAGGAAGGGTGCCCGGCAAGCTCAGTGGAGGCCTCTCCTGTCCAGGGGGGTCTCACTGTCCAGGCTGTGGTTTTATAGTGGCCGTAAATGCAACACACAGGGACCGCGTGGTCTGCAGCACTGATCACCAAGGTGCATTTTCTCCACTGTGTTTCCATGTCACCCTTTCCCTTCCTTCTAGTTTTATAGCCCCGTAGCTTTCCTGGGACACCACTCCCTCGGCAGTCTCTAGTGAAGTGTCGGAGCTGCTTGCTGCTCTAAATCCATGCATCTTGTTTGACAGACACAGAGCAGAGACATTGCAACAAAAATGATCAGCTCGAGTGGGCACTCCTCCATCATCTTCTAGTCCCCGTGTGGTTCAGTCTCTGCTTCTAGGGGTGAGAGAAGGCAGAAAGCAGGCCTAATTCAGGAGACAAGAGACCTGGGTTCTCCTCAGTGCTCTGCCTGGAACTTGCTGTGTGACCTTGGGCAAGTCAGTTAATTTCTCTGGTTCTCATATCTGTAAAATGAGGTTTTAGATTGGGATTCCTTCTAAACTCCTTTCCAGCTTTTATATGCAATAATTTATGAGTTGCAAAAGTTTCAAAGCTACAGAAAGCTTAATCCTTTTTGACTGATTTCATTAATACAAATGAAGAAAGAGACCCTGGCAGTTTAGGAAAAGCATCCAAGAAGCTAGAGCACTGCTCTTTTGTGCTGATGACTTTGGGGATCCTAGGGAGGGAAAGCTCCTTATTGCTTAATCCTTATCTTTCCAACAAGCTAAACCCAAAGTCCTTTAATCAAATCTAATAAGCTCAGCTAGGCTTTGGAATGGAGCTGGGAAATGACTAATGTGTTTTCTGTCCATCCAGAGTTATTCACTTGGTCTTTGTTGTAAGTGTGTTCCCAGGTGATGCCAGGAATGACAGTGACAGAGGGAAGCAAATGCGAATTTTATTTTATTTTATTTTATTTTATTTTATTTTTAGTTTTAGTTTTAGTTTTTTTGAGATGGAGTCTCGCTCTGTCACCCAGGCTGGAGTACAGTGGCACAATCTCAGCTCACTGCAAACTCCGCCTCCTGGGTACATGCCATTCTCCTGCCTCAGCCTTCTGAGTAGCTGGGACTACAGGTGCCCGCCACCACGCCTGGCTAATTTTTTTTTTTGTATTTTTAGTAGAGATGGGGTTTCACCGTGTTAGCCAGGATGGTCTCGATCTCCTGACCTCGTGATCCGCCCGCCTCGGCTCTCCCAAAGTGCTGGGATTACACGCATGAACCACCGAGCCCGGCCAATTTAGAACTTTTTAATGAAGAAAGACACATCTTTCTGCCTCTATGATGCCAACTTCTACATTGCTTAGACAAATAGTTCCAAAATCTCAAAATTGTAGACTTTTTTTGTTTTAGTCTACTTACTAAGTGATTTGGGAGCACACGTTGACTGCTTTGTCAGAGAAATTCCTCATTCAAAAAACAAAATGAAAGACCCCCAAAATCCCACAACCGCTCTAAATTACAGTCTTTAAAAATAGATACAAATTTAGTCTAACTCTGTCTCTCTTTCTCTCTCTAAAAGTTCATCTCTGCCTCTCAGTAATGTATTTTCTTTCTAGAAAAAATTTCATCTATCTCCTCCGAGGTTTTACATTACAGAGATCTTGGGGCCACTGACTTGTCTTACACCAGTGTTGCTGATAAGAAAGTGCTGTGATGGTTAATTTTATGTGTTGTTTGACTGGGCTACAGAAGGCCCAGACCGTTGGTCAAAAATTGTTCTGTGTGTGTCTGCGAGGGTGATTCTGGATGAGATTAACGTTTGAACGGGTAGGCCGAGTGAGGCAGAGTGGGTGGGCTTCATTTAATCAGGTGAAGGCCTAAACAGGATAAAGAAAGCTAAAAAAGCATGAGTTTCTCCTGCCTGCCTGCCTGCTTTTGAGCTGGGACACCCATTCTTTCCTGTCTTCAAACTCAAGCCAAAACATCAACTATTCTTGGGTCTCGACCCTGCAGCTACACTGTCAGCTCTCCTGGGTCTCCAGCTTGTAGACTCAGCCTGCAGATCTTGGGACTTTTTGTCCTCCATAATCATATGAGCTGATTCCTTATAGTAGTAAATCTCTCTCTCTCCCTTTCCATATGGACAGTAATGTATTTTCTTTCTAGAAAAATTTTTATCGTTTTTTCATATGTCCATATGGAAAATTTTATCAATTTTCCATATGGACAGGGAGAGAGAGAGAGAGATTTACTACCATAGGAAATTGGCATGCATATATATATATATATATGCATGCTGTTTTGTCACATGTATATGGAGAGAGAGAGTGACAGAGATTTACTCATATATATGTTGGGAATTGGCCCATATATATAGATATATGTTCTGTTTCTCCACATATATATATGGGTATGTATATGTGTGTGTGTGTGTGTATATATGTATATATATGTATGTGTATATAGGTTCTGTTTCTGCAGGGAACCCTGACTAATGCAAGCCCCTTGTATTTTAGTTGCTTGAGTCTCCTACAGGAGGGTCAAGTTAGCCCATTTTCTACTTCTGAGTTCTGCTCTGTAGGGAAAAGTGTCATAACTAAGGCTGAGTGTGTACTTGGGGACTCCAGGGTTGATAGAAGCATTGGCTCGTGTTTCCGTTTGCATACCAATTGAGTAAAATGAAGACTTACCAACAGTTTGGAAACCCTCCGATGCTCCTACGGGGCCCCTGGAGAGCCATTTTCAACCGTGATGAATGTGCTGCTTCAATAGGAAGCCTTCACTCCTGCAGCTGTCAATCAACTCTGCACCAAGGCCCCTGTGTTCGGGGCAATGTCGGCGTAACTGCTATCCTTCCAGTTTCCTGATGTTTTCCTGTGCTTCAGAATTCAGTCTACTCCAAGTTACAAGGGTGCCAAAGCCATGTGAATGACAGCCTTAACACGTGGCCAGCTGTCCCCTGTGCTTCATGCAACCACATGCTGGAGCAGAGAGGTTAAGTGCTGGGCACTTTCCTTCTCCTAGGGCGATCACAGTCAGCAACGGAGATTCATGGCAGCCATTTTGGGCTCTTGTTGCATCGTTTGTCATGAAAATGAGGTATTAGAATTTCAGTGCCTAATATGCTTCATGAGTTATAGCGGAGAGGAGAGCTGTGCCTTTGGTATTTCCGATAATATGTAGCTTTGTCAAAAGCTGATGGCGAACGATCAGTTCAAACGTGCCTTGGAAAAGCACACTCTTCATGTCAAACGGCTTACATTGTGGAAAAAAATTACCATCTGTCAAAATGCAGATGGGAAGAAGCTCGCACGCCTAGAGGAAGCCATTTTCACCCTCAGAAAGTTCTTTTAAGGTGACATCTCGATGACGGGCAGGGGCCCTCCATGGCAGCCTGAGTGACAGCAGCCTGGCTGCGGCTTTCTGACTGCAGGTGCCCCACTCAGGGCCGGCGCTCCCAGGAGCCGAGGCCTGGCCCTGCGTGTAGGAAAAAGCAGCTGTCTAGAAGGAGCTGTTTTAAAGTTCCCCACGGAACATCAGTTTACCTAAAACTATTTCCTACCCACCCAGAATCGTGCTCAGGATGGTCACCGTTTGATTTATGTTGTAGGAGCCATCTGGAGATCGATGCATTTAACTAAATTAAACTTCTATCCTCCCAGGAAAAGAATATACATTCACCAGCTTGTGGGGCTCTTGTAAAGGGAAAAACTAGGGCCAATTGTTGAGAGCTCTAGGGAGGAAGATTTTAATTCAGTTAGGACCCCAAATGGAAAGGGTTCTTGACAAAGAACTCCCTGATGCTGGGCACATTCTGATACTGGCCATAGCAGATGGGAAGTGGGGTCAGGTGGGCACTAGGGTTCTTTTTGACTCAGATGGTCTATAATTTTATAATTAAGAATGGGGAGCACAAGGGGATTCTCTTTTTTTTTTTTTTTGTTTATTTTTTTTGAGCTGGAGTCTCAATCTGTCACCCAGGCGGGAGTCTCACTCTGTCACCCAGTGGCTCCATCTTGACTCACTGCAACCTCTGCCTCCCAGGTTCAACTGATTCTCCTGCCTCAGCCACCCAAGTATCTGGGATTACAGATGTGTGCCACCACGCCCGGGTAATTTTTGTATTGTTAGTAGAGACGAGGTTTCTCCATGTTGGCCAGGCTGGTCTCAAACTCCTGGCCTCAAGTGATCCATCCGCCTGGGCCTCCCAAAGTGCTGGGATTACAGGCATGAGCCACTGCTCCCAGCCTCTTCTTTGGAAAGCCTATTAATAATGTTAGTAGATGACTGGGCAGGAAAATCTAGGCCTGGTCCTCTTCCATAGATTCCCCTGGGTGATCCACATCACTTCTCTAGTTTCCATCTATTAAATAAATGGATTGTTCTCAGTCTCCAGGGGCACTTCCCATTCTGATATCCCACAGTTCTCTGAGCCTGGTTAAGTCATGTAGAATCCTTCTGATTACGTTAGAATGGCAGAATAATAATATAGCACCAGAGTGAAGAGAGAGCAAGCTTTGTACCAATTCTAAGTGATTGGTCGTGGCTACTTAGAACACTGCTCCAAAGAAGGATTGGAGGCTAAGTTCAGAGACGACTGGGAGGTATTTCCATAAATAGTGAGGGGCATCTGCCAACGGGGGTGGTGTGGGGAAATGCTGACAATGAACCATGACAGTTCACCATCCTGCAGCAGACCCTTGGAAATTCAGCTTCCCCTGTTTCGACCATCACAGGTGATCGATGGCCCATGACATGGCCAGGAAGAGGGAGTGTCTGAAGTAGGCTGAGAGGCTGAGTGAGGGCTGCTGGTCACAGGCAGGAAGATCTCCGAGGCCTTGGGCCTGGAACCGCAGCTCTGAGCTCATTGCCTGGGACTCTAGCTTCTTCCTCACCATAAGACATTGTTATTCTCTCTTTATCATGTCTGAAATTATTCTTTAAGCCTTTCAGGTGCATTTTATTCCATTTTATGGGGGAAATCACTGATTTTGAAGATCTGAGAAGGCTTCTGGAAAAAAATCACTCATAAATGTCGAGAGTGCATTGTAGAAAGCCTTCCCTACAGTACAGAAATGTTTAAAGCATGAACTGAGCGGCTGGGCGTGGCGGCTCACGGGAGGCTGAGGTGGGTGGATCATCTGAGGTCAGGAGTTTGAGACCAGCCTGGCCAACATGATGAAACCTCGTCTCTATTACAAATACGAAAATTAGCTGGGTGTGGTGGTGTGCGCCTGTAATCCCAGCTACTTGGGAGACTGAGGCAGGAGAATTGCTTGAACCCAGCAGGTGGAGGTTGCATTGAGCCAAGATTGCACCATTGCACTCTAGCCTGGGTGACAGAGTGAGACTCTGTCTCAAAAAAAAACAAAGAAACAAAACAAAAAAAACCAACCGTGAAGTGAAATAAGGCATATAAAAGTGCTGTCTGAGATACAAAGCTGCACCACTGTAACGCATCATTAATATTATTAATAATAATTTGCCCTTCATCTCTTCAAAAGTGGTATGTAAACACATTAGCAAGATGTAACTTCAATCAAGCAGTCCATGTTAACAATAAGAAGACTGATAGAGAATTAATGTCTGAAGAAACAGGCCAGGCACGGTGGCTCACACCTATAATCCCAGCACTTTGGGAGGCTGAGGTGGGCAGATCACCTGAGGTCAGGAGTTCGAGACCAGACTGGCCAAAATGGTCAAACCCTGTCTCTACTAAAAATGCCAAAATTATCTGGGCATGGTGGCGCATGCCTGTAATCCCAGCTACTTGGGAGGCTGAGGCAGGAGAATCGCCTGAACCAGGGAGGTGGAAGTTGCAGTGAGCTGAGATCATGCCACTGCACTCCGGCCTGGGTGACAAGAGCAAAATTCCATCTCAAAAAAAAAAAAAAAGTCTGAAGAAACAGATATAAATTGGAGAAAAACAAAGGAAAATAAATCCCTCAGAGGCGCACTATGCATCCCTTATGCGCCTTTTATCTCCTTTTATTTATTATTTTATTTTTTAAATTGACAGATAAAATTGTATGTATTTACCATGTGCAACATGATGTTTTGATATATGTATATACATTGTGAATGCATACATCTAACTAAAATACACATTACCTCACATATTTACAACTTTTATGGTGAGAACACTTAATATGCACTCCGTTAGCATTTTTTCAAGAATATAGTATGTTATTAACCATAGTCACCATGTCGCACAAGTCTATCGAACTTATTCCTCTTGTCTAACTGAAATTTTGTATCCTTTAACCAACATCTCCCCAATCCTCCACCCTTCAATGTCCCAGCTTCTGGTAAACACTATTTCTATTTCTATGAAATCAACCTGTGGTAACTGAATAGTACCTCCCACAAAGATGGCATCACCCTAATCCCTGGAACTTATGAATGTGTAGCCTTACATGGAAAAGAAACTTTGCAGATGTGATTAAAATTATGGACCTTAATAGAGGAAACTTTTCCTGGATTGTCTCTACGGGCCACTGTAATCACATGAGCCCTTGAAAATAGAGAACTTTGCCCAGCTGGAGTCAGAGAGATGTAGGATGGGCATAAGAGACTGCAAGCTTGAAGTGGAATCACCGCACAATTGCTGCCTCTGAGATGCAGGGACCCATATGTAAGGACTAGAGAGGAGTTCCTAGGAGCTGAGGGTGGCCCTTAGCTGGTGTCCAGTAAGGAAATGGGGACCTCAGTCCTACAACCACAAGAAGTTGAATTCAACCAATAACCCGAGTGAGCTTGGAAATGGGTTCTTCCCCAGAGCCTCCAGAAAGAAATGCAGCCTGCAGACACCTTGATTTCAACCTGGTGAGACTCGTGTTGAACTTCTGACCCACAGAAACGGCAAGATAATAAATTTGTGTCATCTTAAACTGCTGAGCCTGTAGTAATTAGTTACAGCAGGAATAGATCATGAATCACAGTCCCCATGGCCTGCAGGACAGCTCAGAACCTACACATGCCAGTAGCAGGTCAAAGGCTCGGCATCACTGTCCAGTTTCCAGCTGGTCTTTCTTCTCTGTCCTTCTCATAGTTCTATTAATACTATGGGGTTCCTGTCTGGTCCCAAGCTCTAGTTCCCTGCCCAGTAGCTCTATCCTTTAAGAGCCAGGATCCTGCTCTGCTGTGTTCCCAACTTCAAAGACAGATGTCCAGTGTTTTAGCTCAGTTGCTCCAAGCAAACCCCCTCCTGATTTGCCAACTGCTGGGCCTGCAACCCACCCCATCGTCCTTAACTATCTCCTATCCAAGGTCTGCCAACTTCAGAAAGACATGTCCCTGATAATTCAGCTAATGATGCTTTGTCATAGAAAGCTCCTGGGAGGAAGTTGAGAAACCAAGCTTAGAAGTCTGAGAAGTCTACATGGGAAATGGCATGAGCTAATGCACTGAATCAAGATTGAGTGATGAAGTGATGTTGGCTACTCTGCAGGAAGAAGAGAGACGGGCTTGTGAAGCCCCAGAGGTTCAGTGGTCAAGTAAGTGTGGGGATGCCCTATTAAGTGTATGCAGAGCAGAGTAAGAAGGTTACCTGGCTGGATGAAGGACTGTCATCAGGAGACATGAATACAAGGAGCAGAAAGGAAGAACATTTGATGCATGAAGGATCTGAGAGGCAAGGCTGAACAAAGGTGAAAGAGAGACCAGAAGTGTGTGGAAGAAAGGCAGACAAGAAGAAGGAAAACGACAAAATGGAAAGGGAAAATCGTATTACCTGAATGCCCACCATTTGCTAGGCATTGTGCTTTGCATACGTTTTCTCATTTGATTCTCACGACAACACTGCAAGGTGGATAGAATTTGTCTTCCTTTACAAGCAAAGAAAAGGAGGCTCAAGGTCAAATAACTCAGAAAGGAAGAGCCGTGATGCTATGGTAGATCTGTCTACACAAAGCCCCTGCTTTCCCCGCCTTCTCCTTTTCATCTACCGCCTCTCGTAAAAGGATAGAGTCTTAGTATGTGTGGAAACTCTGGGTGACTCTGACTGCAGAGAAAAGCCATTGTCTTCATCTGATGTCTTTATAGTGACTTTCCTCAAAAGGAAAAAACTTCCCCCAAGAAGAGGAGTAACAAAAGCAGACAAAGGCTCAGCTTTCCTGGAAGTTTCATTCTATCTTCAAAGACACAACAAAATGAAACAGACATTTTCATCCCTGAAAATATCCAGGGCCATTTCCCAGCCAAGTGTCATGGATGGTGAGGTGTTCTCTCCACTTTCTTACCTCTGTCATGCTTTGTGAAAAATCTTCTCTTCCCTTCCCCCAGGAACTGTATTGCTCCTCTGGTTACAGTGTTGAAGTTAATAGGATAGAGTCTTTTGCGGGGGGACTGAGAGGAGAGGGATGACTGATGAAAAGAATTTTATTTTCAAGTTACAATTACATTATGAATTAACAGTTTTATCCTTAGAAATAGTTTTGTCCTGTATCTAATTTGTCTAATAAGTTAGTCCCCAAAAGATTTATTTGTTTGTTTCTTATGTTGTTACTTTAAGCTGGCATAATATTGACAGAAACAATCGTAGTACAGGGCATTTCTTGACTAATGACAAGTTAGAAGAAATGGCTGGTTTGGAAAGTCTGACAGCAATTCATCCAAGGCACTATTACATCTTCTTTTTATTTTGTTTTATATTTCTCCTCCTCCTTTCAGCTTTATTAAGGTGTAATGAATACATTAAAATTGTATATATTTACAGTATACAATATGATGTTTTGATATATATAATGAAATGATTAAATCAAGCTAATTAACATATTGATCACTTTACATGCTAATTGTGTGTGGTCAGGAGATTTAAAAAGCACTCTCTCTCAATGGTCTTGAACTTAACAATATTTTGGCTTTGTAATGGTGTGAAAGCTATACGCATTCCAGAACATCAATAAATTACATGAGATATTGAATACTGTATTACAAAATAGGCTTTGTGGGCCGGTGCTGTGGCTCACGCCTGTAATCCCAGAACTTTGGGGGGCCAAGGTGGGTGGATCACGAGGTCAGGAGATCAACACCATCCTGGCTAACACGGTGAAACCCCGTCTCTACTAAAAATACAAAAAATTAGCCAGATGTGGTGGCGGGCGCCTGTAGTCCCAGCTACTCGGGAGGCTGAGGCAGGAGAATGGCGTGAACCTGGGAGACGGAGCTTGCGGTGAGCCGAGATCGCGCCACTGTACTCCAGCCTGGGAGAGAAAGTGAGACTCCATCTCAAAAAAAAAAAAGAAGTCTTTGTGTTAGATGACTTTGCCCAGTTGTAGGCTAATGTAAGTGTTTTGAGTACATTTAAGGTAAGCTAGGCTAAGCTATGACTTTGGTAGTTTAGATGTATTAAATGCATTTTTGGCTACAATATTTTCATCTTATGATGGTTAGCCCCAACATAAGCATGTGTATGCAATATAATATTAACTATGGTCATGAGCTGTACTAGATCTCCAGAACTTACCTATCCTAACTGAAACTTTGTGCCTTTTGACCAACTCCCCATTCCTCACCCTCCTCACCCAAGAAAGGATTCTAAGGCCATATTTACTTGGCTCAAGTCCCTGCTCTGCTACTTCTTTCTAAGAATGTGACCATGTGGAGCCAAATCTCCATTTGTAACTCAACTGAGCAGGCCTTCACCTGGCAACTCCAGTCATTGGGCATCCTCCACAAATTAATTTATGATGAACAACAGAGAGTGAGACCCTCCTAAAGCCCATTGAAGGGGTGAATGCCCATCTCATTGGTCCTATATGGACATTTAGGAGAAATATCAAGGAAGGAATAAACCTCTCCTTGTTTCTTTTTGGAGGAAAGTCAGAGCGGAGTTGGGAGAGGTATGCACACTGGAAAATGAATAACACAGCTCAAGTAGAGTCTTGTGTTGCAAACAAAAATGATTATGCAACTGCTGCAATTTTGGAGCTTCTTGGGGGCATGCAGATCCTGTTTTTCTGCTATTATTATAGTCAGTGTAAGTAATTTAAATGTTTGTAAATCAACATCGTGTCACCAGTTCTACATGGTGGCCATTCCTGCATAGAAGGATTCCAAGGACTCAAGGATGGTAGAACTCATCCTCCTGGTATGTTGGCCTTTATGAATTGACAAGTTATTGGAAACGGTGGCAGTTCATTACTTTGAGTGCTTTCCCTTTCTCTTGTTACCACCAAGGAAGGCTGAGCTCACCCAAAGGGCTCATTTCTCCCATCTAATTGTTACTAAGGGAAGGAAATGCCTAAAGTCATACAACTCTAGTGTTTGAGAGACGTAAAAGAACTTAAGGCCCACTTGATTAAAGCATTCTACCACATATGACATGTCTACTGTGTGCCAGATACTGTTACAAATATTTGCATGGAAGCTATCTCAGCACTTTATGAATGTACTTTTGAAAAAATTCATGTTTGATTCTCACTATAAACTGTGAGGAAGATATGGAAAGTATTAGTACATTAAAATGACCACAACCACTAAGGATCTGAGGGGTTGAATGACTGAACCCAACTGGTAATTGGAAGAGCTGGGAGCGACATCGAGAGTTTTGGCTCTTGTGCTGTGATCTTCTCATTGTGTGGTCATGTTTTTCTGAGGACAAGTTTGGATATGGTGAAGGAGGAGGGGAGTGAGAGAGCACAGGGCTCCACTGCAGGCATGGAGAGGAGGAGCTGGCAGAGGGAGTGATGGCTGAAGATGCATCTGCTTCTTCCCAGGATTTCTAGAGCCAGCTGTAGCTCATTTGGCTGTTGTTGATTTACTCCCCTAGCTTTCTTCTGGAGGGCAAATAGCAATCAGTGGATATTGACTAGTATTGGGTTAGACTGTGAGATGTGTCTGCTGATCTGTTCCACCTACTCCACTTGTACCTGCTTATCTCTTAAGTGATATAACCATGAAACACTCTTTGCACACATTTCACTTTGCAAATCTCCTCCTCTTTGTGCAAATTTCACTTCGCATCTCCTACACTTTGCACAAATTTCACTTTGCAAATATCTCATTAATGGCCTCTGAAGTTAATTTTGGATTCTCTTAATTTAATAATTGTTTAGAAGTACTTTTTTATGATTCGCTGTCCCTTTCACTGAACCCGTTTGTCCCCAAGAGGAGGGACCACATCTGTTTTGTTTCTTGTTGTATCTCCAACAGTATATCTCCCAGCTCCTCCTTCTGCTTCCCCTTCTCCATTTATCTGCACTTTGAGAAAAGGCGGTAGAGTTGAGATAGTAGGAGCTGGTGAGGCCAGCACTGGGCTTTCCATGGGAACACACCAAGATCCACTCCTGACTCCCACGTGGCTGCTGCTGGTCAAACCTGTGCCTGGTCTCCCCAGCCCTCACGAGGAGAGAAAAACAGCTCCTCAATCCACCTCTGTAGGGAGAGATCGATGATGATAATGACTATAAAAATAAGAGTGTATGAGGGAAAAGATGGTGCATTTAGATAAACTTTTTTTTTAAAAAAAACAGAAACGACAGTTTTTTGTCTTGTGAGGGAAACTATTAGCTTGGTCTTTGGTATCAGCAAAAGCTAGATTCTAACCATGGTTCTTCCTTTTCCTAGATATGTGTGTGACTAGCTAGGTCCACCATGGCATTAGTTAAGGTTCTCCGGAGAAACAGAGTTCACAGGATATATACAGATGTGTAAGAGGAAGTTTATTATGAGAAGCAGCCCACGTGATTACACAGGCCGAGAAGCCGCACAACCTGCTGATCTGACATCTGTGAGCTGCAGAACCAGGAGAACTGATGATGTAATTCAGTTTGAGTCTGAAGTTCTGAGAGACAGGGGTTAGGGATGAGGAGGGGACTGCTGGTCCAGGGTCCAAGGCTCCAGAACCAGGAGCACCAAGGTCTGAGGCAGGAGAAGGAGGATGTGCCAGCTCAAGAAGAGAGGGAGAGAGAATTCACCCTTCCTTGCCTTTTTGTCCTATTCAGGGCCTCAGAGGATTGGATGATCCCCAGCCGCACTAGGGAGGGCAGATATTCTTTACTCAGTTTATCAATTCAAATGCTAATTTCTTCCCCACACACCCTCACAGATGCACCAGAAATCATGTTTCACCACCTATCTGAGCATCCCTTAGCCCAGTCAAGTTGACACAGAAAATTAACCATCACAGGCATTTAATTTTTTATGGCCTCTTCCATCATTTATATGAAAAGAGATAAAAATATGACCCCTGAGTATATTGAAAAAAGGAATAGCCATGTCCATAATATGTCCAATACAACACATTGTACAGGTTGAGTATCCCTTATTTGAAATGCATGGGATTGGAAGTGTTTCGGACTTTTTCAGATTTTGGAATATTTGCATTGTGCTGACTTTCGATCTGAAAGTCCAAAATCTGAGATGCTTCAATGAGCGTTTCTTTTGAGCATCATGTCAGCACTCAAAAAGTTTCAGATTTTGGGCTGTGCATGGTGGCTCATGCCTGTAATCCCAGCACTTTGGGAGGCCAAGGCGGGCAGATCGCCTGAGGTTGGGAGTTTGAGAACAGCCTGGTCAATATGGTGAAACCCAGTCACTACTAAAAATACAAAAATTAGCCAGGCATGGTGGCAGGTGCCTGTAATCCCAGCTACTGGGGAGGCTGAGGCAGGAGAATCACTTGAATCCAGGAGGCGGAGGTTGCTGTGAGCCAAGATTGCGCCTGGGTGACAGAGTGAGACTCCGTCTCAAAAAAAATTCAGATTTTGGAGCACTGCAGATTTTGGATTTTCAGATTTGGAGTGCTCAATCTGTATGTGGTAGCCATTTAATTAAAGAGAGAAGGAAATAATAATGAAGATAGTGATCATAAAAAAGATGAAGGAGGAAGAGAATGAGGAGGAGGAGGAATGGGAAAGGAAGGTAATATCTTCCTTGAAGCCTCTGTTCCCTGATTAGTCAAATGTGTCTACTGCAATTGCCTCTCTTTTTTGTGAAGATAGAATGAAATAATGTATGATGAAGGATCTCAAAAACCATGAGGTGCTCTACACCCAGAGACATGATTACTAAGTAAAAATGTTATATATCTATAAATCATGTAGCATTTTCAAAGAGGGGCATGTGCGACACAGGAGTGGTGCACATCGAGGTGCTTAGGAGGCATTGACTCTCAATGTGACATGGATCTGGCATTGACTCTCCATGGTGCATGTAGAAGTGCTTGACTCTCAATGTGACACAGACCTGACCCTGTGAGTCCTCACCTGGAGAGGAAATGTGGTTTGCCTCTCTGATTCTGGACACTCCCATCTGCCCTACAGTAAACCAATTGATACACACACTATTTGCCATGCTTGATCTTGTAAAGCAATACTTTCTTTGTCAACAGTTTTAATCAGAGTAGTGAAGCCAGATTGAAACTGTTTAGCTATGATAATGGGCTGACAGGAGATTAAACAGATCCCTTGACAAGTGACTGTCCCTCAAATGCCGGCACTCTCGCCTGGCACAGCTGCACATAATCAGCACCCGAATTCCCACGTGCCGGGAATACATCACCCGATCTTTGCTCCTGAGCCTGCGACACCTGGAGAATGATCACACATTCCTTGCATGTTATCTCTCCTTGGCCACTGAGGTGGCTTTGGGGGCTGCACTGAGAGTTATTGCCTTGATGATCTATCTGTTCCCAGCCTGTTTTCCCAGCCTACCAACAGATTACACTCCACAGGGAAAAGCCATGTAATACTCTTAAGACAGTTTTTTACCATGTAAGAGCAGCCACGTAATTGCTTTTAGTGACCAATTTCTCATATTCCGGGTTCATTTGAAATGCACAAGAATTAAAGTTTCCAGCAAAGGTTTGAAAGATACAAGAAGTTGAGTATTAAGAGGTACATTTGGAGATATTCCCTACTCATGCTTGATGTTTGAGGAAAGAGTTATTGTGGGTGACTTAGCTAATGCATCTACCCTTTAGTTATTTCACTTAGCAGAGAAGTTGGATGGATTTTGTGCTCCAAAACAGTGTCCATCCAGCTCTGGATCATGTGGGTGTTTCGTGAAGGACACGCTGCTCTCATGTCGCCCCCACTTCCTCTTCCACCTTCCTTTGGTCCTTCAGTGATCTACCATTCTCGGATTTCTTGCTCGTTCTCTGCGACCCTCATTCTCTGTGACCCTCATTCTCTAAAGCTATTCAGTTTTTACCTGCTCTCCACAACCATCCCGTGTTCCTCTGGGTAGATGCCCCTTTCACTCTGCTGCCAGGGATAACTGGGCCATTTCTACCATAATACATCCTATGCACTGCTGTAACTGACTGGTGTGACTCTCTGCCACCAGACTGTGGGCTCCTCTTGAGAAGTGATTTCTCCATGCATTTTTATGTCCCTAGGGGCTGGTCCAGTGCCTGGCACAGTGGCCAACTTTATTAGACATGAAGATGTTTTTCAACCACTAAGTGAGTCTCTCAATTGTAAGATACAGAGCAAATATTTTGTTATGAGATTGTGAAGTTTGCAAATGAATTACATAAAAACTTAAATTACAGAGGCATATTGGTCAGATCCTGGCAGGAAACAGAGGGCAAATTCATACTGGGAAAGGGAGGGGAATTCAGCGAGAGACTGTATGTAGGAGGCCCAGGCAGGTTTTAGGAAGCCTAGAAGGGGTAGTGGGACCCTGGGATTAGCAGCCATGGGGCCATTACTACTCCTGGACCTTCAAGGAGATTGGGCAGCTGAATCCAGAGAACATAGCTGTGTGTAGAGGGACACTGACAAAGGCTGTGGTCTTTGATAGATATGGCAAGTCCATGGTGACCCAGGAGAGGGGAAGCTGAGAAAAGAAGTACCCCCATCACTCTCTCTGTTCTCTCCAATCCAACAGTGATACCCACTGGCCACATCAAAACTGCAATCAGGGGACTTTCTACAAAGGTCAGCATCCTGGGGCATAGGCATATGGAGGTCAGTGGGGAGTGGATGTGGAGGGGCAAAGAGAAGCTCTTCACCCATTTTGCCATATAGCATCTACTCTGTTTTTTTTTTTTTTTTAGATGGAGTCTCACCCTGTCACCCAGGCTGGAGTGCAGTGGCACATCTCGGCTGACTGCAACCTCTGCCTCCCAGGTTCAAGTGATTGTCCTGCCTCAGCCTCCCGAGTAGCTGGGATTACAGGCATGTGCCACCATGCCTGGCTAATTTTTTTTTTTTTGTATTTTTAGTAGAGACAGGGTTTCACCATGTTAGTGAGGATGGTCTCTATCTCCTGCCCTCGTGATCTGCCTGCCTTGGCCTCCCAAAGTCCTGGGATTATAGGCGTGTGCCAGGCCCCACTCTCATTTTTATCCAGGTGAAAACTTCGTGTCTCCAGTATGGACATGGGGACACACAAACGTGAACTGGCTGCCATGCCCTCATGGAGTGTCACATTCCATCACTCCCGCCTAATGTATACATATGCTGCCACCAAAGTTTTCATGGAATGTTGCATTAGAAAAGGCCAGGGGAAAGAAAGATTAATGTATCTAAAATATAGCTTGCAAAGCTTCCTTTCTGTAGCTGGTTAAAAGGCTGATGTTGGCCGAGTGTGGTGGCTTAAACCTGTAATCCCAGCACTTTGGAAGGCTGAGGTGGATGGATTACCTGAGGTCAGGAGTTTGAGACCAGCCTGGCCAACATGGCAAAACCCCGTCCCTACTAAAAATACAAAAATTAGCCAGGCGTGGTGGTGGGCTCCTGTAATCCCAGTTACTCAGGAGGCTGAGGCATGAGAATTGCTTGAACCCAGGAGGCAGAGGTTGCAATGAGCTGAGATGGCACCACTGCACTCCAGCCTGGAGGATAGAGCTACTGTTTAAAAACACGAACAAAAAGACTGATGTTAATAATTGTGGCTGACTTCTCCTACCACCTGGTTCACATTCTTCTTAATCTCCACTAACACTTCAGATGGACACGGTTCTTCACATAATGGGGTGACCCAAACTTTGATTCCTATAGAATTTAATGATTGGTAGTCTTGTCTTTGTCAGGTGATGCATGCATGTTGCCATTTACAAGAGCTGCTGGAAAGGGGAGAACTGAGAGCATCCCAGTGAGCTCTGAAGGACCCACATCTGGTCTTCCTTGCCCAGTTGTGTAGCAGCAACCCAAGTTCCTTTAGATAATTGGGATCAACCATCCTGACCAATTCTGTGATCTCTTTCTCTTCCTGTTGGTTCAATAGCATTAAGCTCCCCAAATGACCAGGGGACTATCTCAGATTTCGGCTCATCCCATCCATGAGGATGTTCTCTGCTGGCAGCATTCCTCTCTTGAGCAGCTCAGACTCTCAGCCTGAGTTTAGAGGTGGGAGTGGTTCTGAAAGCACAGATTATCCCCATGGGTTATTTGGTATTATGGTGGGAGGGTCCTCCCGGTTCTACTCATTTGTTCACAAACTTCTGATTATGGGGGAGAAGGCATCACTTATTGGTCACAGGCAGACCACAGACTGAATCCAGTAGGAAGCACCTAGCCTTGCAGGGTGTAGCTTCTAGCTGACCCATAACAGGCCCTCCTTAGGCCTTCTCACATCACTAGCTGCTGCTGGGGGCTAGGCAGTCAGAAGATCAGTAAATTTCATGGGTACAAGACTCAGCAGCCCTCTCATTGCCACATCATGTATAGCATGGACTGTGGCCATACTGTGTTGGGTACTATGGTGATGGGTGAAGCATTCTGTTATCGAAGTGCTGCTGTGCATGTACAACTTTATGGTTTGGTGGACGGGAAAATATCTAGTTCATGCAGTTCTGCCATTGACTGTCCATGGTGCAGGTAGAAGTAGCAGTTTGAGATGCTCAGTCATCTGACCTCCCATTATCAGGTGCTCAGACTAAAACAGGTCATGAATGCCTTTTCACGGAGAATAGTTGTTGCCAGAGGACACATAGCCTCTCTCCAGGACCTCAGGCTTCTACTAATAAGGGTGGCCAGAGGCCCATCTATCATCTCTTTCTGCTGCAGACACATCCAATATAATTCATTCTGCTAGGTCATAAGTGTCAATAGTGAGGCAGCTTGGACTGCAGCTGGAATCTACTGCAGTGACTTTTATTGCTCTAGGCCCTAAAGCTGGAAGCCTTATTACCTGTTACTCCTTACACAGATAGGAATAGAATTCCCCAAGGTGAATGTGTTGCTACCAAATGCCAAGAAATTCACCAAGCACCATGCATCTCTCTTCACATGAGCAGTGCAAGGTGTAGTAACTTGTCTCTTATCCTAGAAGGGATATCCTGACATGCTTCAGATTATTGGTACTCTAGAACTGCATTGTTTGGTACAGTAATCATTCACCAAATAGGATTATTAAAATATAAATAAAATAAAATAAAAATTTAGTTCCCTCATCACACTAGCCACATGTTAGAGACGCTCAAGGGTCATGTGTGGCCAGAGGCTACTGTGTGGGATAGCCTATCCACAGGACATTTCTATCAGTGCAGAAAGTTCTATTGGACAGTGCTGCTAGAAAGTGCAACCACATAGCAGGCCTCTGAACTTTCTGGGGTTTATCTCGCACTCTCTGGCACTCACGTGTCTTCTAGGTGTGGTAGCTGATGCTTGTGATGCTCTGTATCATGGTCCCTGGACCTGATTTCAGCACTGCTACGTGGACAGCTCCACGCCCCGCTGCCAGCATTACACAAACTGCAAACGACACAGCTGCTCTTTGCTCATCAGCTTTCTCAGAGGCTACTCAAGGCTGCTCAACTATGCACATGTACAACCCAAAGTATAACGAAGTCAATGCCTCCTGGGAATGCTCAGCCAACGGTGGGTGGTAGTTAGTGGATAAATAACCGACCTCTCCATCCTGTGATAGAGCAATTCTACGTGGTTCCTAGATGATTCCCATTGGGTTTGAGCTCCAGTTGTCTATGGTAGATTAATAACTTGAATTTTATTCCACGAATCACTTTTTGTTTCTTGGCATCACCACCCAAAGTAAACTCTCTGTGAAAAATTTGTTGAATCAGAGTCCACTTTCTGGGGAATCAGATTAACACAATTTATCTTGGAAGTGACCCTATGAAGCAGACCTTCAAGATAGGATTCTGAAACTGGATTGCTTCATGGCTATGTGAATATAAGAATCCTGTCACTGGAAATCAGTGGGCTGGTTATCAGCCCTGACCTATGGCAGCATTATGATAACCAAGACTTTCAACTGGGGCAGATTGGGATGAGGTCTATGTGAAAGTGAGGGCATTGATTTATGCAACAACTCTAGCAATTAAAAGGAATGAGCATGGTGGCTCATGCCTGTAATCTCAGCACTTTGGGAAGCCGAGGCAGGCAGATCACTTGAGGTCAGGAGTTCGAGATCAGCCTGGCCAACATGGTGAAACCCCATCTCTACTAAAAATACAAAAATTAGCCAGGCATGGTGGTGCCCGCCTGTAATCCCAGCTACTTGGGAGGCTGAGGCAGTAGTATCACTTGAACCTGGGAGGCAGAGGTTGCAGTGAGCCAAGATTGCGCCATTGCACTCCAGCCTCGGTGACAAAGCGAGACTCTGTCTCAAAAAAAAAAAAAAAAAGGAATGGGGTGATGGTAACTACCAGGGAGGTAAAGTGGGATCTACACCTTGAAGAAATAGAATGAGAGGTGCAGGTCATCCAAGCATCAACTCAGTGTGTTCTGTGGTGGCCTGAAGGTTTTCATGGCAGCATTTCAGGAGACCCTCATCTGCAGCTAGAGGGAAAGCTGTGGAGAAAATCAGGTCCCAGATTTAATCATAATATGGCAGGATTGCCAAGGATGTTGATTCCTTTGCTTTGACAAGTTTCCTCTGCTAAGATCTGGGATAGGGGTGCTGAAAGGATGCTCCTGAGAATGTGGAATTCCCAGGTCCCTCAAAGCCTCCATGCAGGAAGAAGCAGTGCAGCCCCCTCTCCCAGAGGGTATCAGCCTACCATTACCTGGAGACCATGTAAAGTTCTCACCTGAGGCTGAGGCCTTGAGGATGACGCTTTTCTGCTGATCTGCTTCTGTCTCCCCTCATAATGTGAGGGGGATTCAATGATCTCTCAGGTCTTTTTTGGCTCTTAAAATCCCATGATTCCTTTGCAGCCCACACCTCATTCTCTGATTTCCCCCACAGGATTGCAGGGACTCTCACCTTATGGAGAAGACAGGTGTTGGTAGGAAGTATGCTGGGAAGAGCTTTGCTATATCTCCGGAAGGAAGAAGATTGTTTCCCCTCGGGGGATAGCACTTTCAACATGTGGGAGCTTGTTGGGTCACAGAAGAATGACAGGTGAGCTTCAGTGATGCTCCTGGTGACTAATGCTGCGGTTAAGAATGCAGCTGTAAAAAGCTCTCTAAAAAGCATGGATCAGACAATTGTATCTTATTAATTCAAAACCTCCAACAATGAAAGCTTACGATTGCAAGAATAATCTTTGTTTCTGCAATGATTTGATGGGGCAAAAGGGAAATAATCCTTAAATGGATGATTTTTTTTAACCATAAGGCAAGTGAAATCTCAGTAAAAGACAAACTCTCTCCCCACCTTGCCCACACTGCCTCCACTCTCACACTTATACACATGGAATGCTATTGAGAGGCCGGTGTATAATGAGCCCATCAGAGAGCCGAGGCAGCTTCAGTGTTATCATCTGATGTTGTCTACCTGTGGGAGATAGCACAGCATGGGGTTTTGCTGTCAGATTCATATTTGAACCCAGACTCTAATAACTTATTAGCTGTGTGATTTTGAGCATGTTATTTAGCTTGAATGAGCCTCAGTTTCTGCACCTTAGAAAGTGGGCTTATTCATACTTATTTTATAGGATTATTATGGT
This sequence comes from Gorilla gorilla gorilla, assembly GCF_029281585.2. Classification (NCBI taxonomy): domain Eukaryota; kingdom Metazoa; phylum Chordata; class Mammalia; order Primates; family Hominidae; genus Gorilla; species Gorilla gorilla. Next base: position 161,879,578 of record NC_073230.2, read on the forward strand.
GTTGGTTTATATATTTAGCCAGTATTTATTTACGGACTACATGTGTATTATATACCAGATACAAGTCCCAGATACAGGTGATTCTGTATATGATATTCCACTTAAAACACCAAGGCTCTATGCAGCTTGTTCCCTTGTCTCTCTTTCTATGTGCCTTATCCATTTTAGCTTTCCATTCACTCACCCATCCACTCATTCATCTTCCCATCTATCCACCCATGTACCCATCTACCCATCTATCTACTCATTACCCATCCATTCATTTATGTATCTATCCATCTACAAATCCAACCATCCATTTTCCCATCCATCCATCTACTCACCTATCCACCCATCCACCCTTCCACCTTTCCACCCACTCATCCATCCATCCACCCACCTGTCCATCTGCCCATTTACCTATCCACCAATCCTCCCACCCATCTCCACCTCCACCCATCTACCTATTTACCCATCCATCTACCCATCCACCCACCCACCCACCTGTTCTAAGTGCTGGAGAACAGGCATTTTTATGCAATGCCTGCCTTGAGCTGGTTGTCAGGACACACATGTTCTGCCTTCTCTGCCATAGAGGCAACAAATGTAGTGGCTGAGAACACTGACGTTGGAGCCAGAATGCCTGGGTTTAAATCTTATCACTGCCACTTACTAGTCACATCACTTTGGGCACATATTCAGTTGCATTGCATCTCTGTTTCCCCTTTGTAAAATGGGGATGATGATTACAATAATTCACATAGTTAGTGATAAACAAAGAGTTAAAATGGTGGCTGGCATGCAATACCCACTTGCCTTATTTTGAATAGACTGGGCCCCTAAGTGCAGTGGATTCAGCATAAGGTTTTAAATGAGGTAGACCTGGGTTTGAAAGTTGAGCTCACTATTTACCAACCTTGAACTCTTGAGCAAATTATGACACATTTCCTGAGTCCCCGTTTCCTCAGTTGGGAATATTGCCAACTCACAGCTCAAAAATATTGACAGGCAGCATCATCTAGTAGAAAAAGCATAGATTCTAAAGTAAGGAATTCCGTATTTGAGACTTGGCTCTAAGTTCTGTGATCTTAAATAAGACAGTTGGACAGGTCTTCAGTTTTTTTTCCTGTAAAATGGGAATAATAGTTACATGTATCACAGATTTTATAGTGAAAATAAAGTAGTATATTTGAAAACACTGTTTTGAAGTATGAAGCACACTATGAATTCGAATGGTTGGAAACATAATGGTTGCACAGCTGTTCCTGTGGCTGTGGTGTGAAGTAAGGATAAAGCCCCAAGAGTTTTGACCCGGTGGGCTCAACCCTGGTCTTGACTTCTGTCTGGTTTGTGATTCTCTAGCTGAGGTGCCAGGACCCCCGGGTACGTGACAGTATGCTAGAAGGGTTTGCAAAACCGCTTCTTGGAGGACCAAGTTTCCACAAAGGTTTGGAAAAATTCGTCCTTTTCTATGAATGACCATGTAGTAGACTGTAACTTATTCATGACTTTTTACATTAAAATATGAGCTTCAAGGAAAATTTGTGATGGTAGTGAGCTGCCTCTGGCTCCAGGACACCATCATCTCTAACCAGTCTCCTCTGACTGGTGGTATCCTGGTGGAAAAGGTTAAGAAGCACCAGCATTAGTTGTTCACCACAATTAGCATGTTCTCTCCCTGAATTGTAGGTTGTACTCTCCAAGAAGAGGTGCAAGTATTTCATCCTAAGAGTAGGGTATGCTTTCCTTGAGGTCTAGGAACTTTGTTGGTGAGAAGACTGTCAGCTAGAGTAACCTTGACTGTAAGTCACAAAAAAATCTCCAACTCACATTGGCTTGAACAATAGGGAATTTATTTTCTTAAACACTCAAGGTCAGAGCAAGAGTAGTCCCCAGGGTTGAAGATGATGCCAAAAAGGCCCAGGCTTCTTTTCAGATGTCCACAGTATAGCCTATGGTCACCAGATAACAAGATGGGAGCTGGTGATATTTGCGGCTACCTGTCTCCGTATTTCTACACAGCAAGTGGAGGTCGAGGGAGGATATTTAGAGTGTGAGCCTGAGAGACTTCCCACCAATCACAGTATAGAAAGACTCCACTTCAGTTTGATCGGGCACCTTGGGTCATGCCTCCACCTCTAGCCCAGTAACAGTCACTGGGGACTGGAGTCAGGGCTGCTGCATGGAGTGTGTGTGAAGGTGGAGAGGTAGGGAAGGAGGGCAGGATGCAGTCGGGTAGACAATCCTCAGCCTCTGCTTCAAGTGTCCTCCAGGGAGAAAGAGTAAATGACCTCTGAAAGCCTTGCCTAGGGCTGTCAGGACTTTCCTTGCCAGGCAAATTTCGGTCTATGCCCCTAATACAAAATTGGTCACCGTGGTTGTGATGTGAAATTGCTTGATTCCTGGTTTAGTTTGCTATAATTTCCATTTCCCATGAAGCAGAGAGGACAATGAGAAGAAATGTTATTTTGAGAACAAATAATGAGCTCACTGAGAGCAGAGAGAACCTGGGGGAAGGTGCCTGTGTCTTGTGAAATTCATAAAGGCCAAGACAGGACATTGCCAGACATCCACCTTAGGAAAAGCTTAGGAAAGCCGACTTCAGGCCTGAGGAAGGGATCTGCGTGAGCTGAGTCAGAGACTGAACCATAATGTGGAACAATAATGTGTGTCTCAAGAGGAAAGAAAAATGCTGGAAGCTTGAAACCCTGACAGTGTAATTATGAGAGGGAACATGGCATAACACTGAGTATGTGCTTTGGCGTCTCTTTTCATCTTAAACCCAAGCTCTGTGACCTTCCAGCTTTCTGTTCTGTAGTAGGAATAAAGTGGGAATACCACTTCTTATAAGAATTAGAGAGAGCACATGTAGTGTTCAGATAACATGTTGATGATGAAGAAATGGTAGTTCTGATTAGGTTGGTACAAAAGTAATTGCAGTTTTTGCCACTGAAAGTAATATCATTGATCTTAAAAAATAAGAAAAGGGCGCTGGGTGCAGTGGCTACACCTGTAATCCCTGCACTTTGGGAGGCTGAGGCGGGTGGATCATCTGAAGTCAGGAGTTCGAGACCAGCCTGGCCAACATGGTGAAACCCCATCTCTACTAAAAATACAAAAATTAGCCAGTTGTGGTGGCATGTGCCTGTAGTCCCATCCACTCGGGAGGCTGAGGCAGGAGAATCACTTGAACCTGGGAGGTGGAGGTTGGAGTGAGCCAAGATTGTACCGCGGCACTCCAGCCTGGGTGACAGAGCAAGAGTCTGTCTCCAAAAAAAAAAAAAAAAAAAAAGTAAGAAAAGGGGGAACGTATTTAATGAAATTACATGGGTCCTTTTTGATGCAATAAGAATTGAATTTTAATTTTAGTAACACATGTTCAAGAGTCAGGGAAGGGCCACAAATGCAGAATGAGTCTGAAAGAGTGCTTTGAATTTTTTTTTAAAAGTGTCAGTAAGGGCAAAAGTGACCATGAAAAATGCTTAAGATATCAAAAAGGCTTTTAAAGAAAATCTGTGTTTGGAGCAAGATGAGGAACAAGAAAGGGGCAGATGGTGACAGATGGCACAGGACAAAATGGACTTTGAGGTATTTGCTGCTGTTTCCTTCAAGCTGGGAAGAGTAAAGCAAACACTGGAGAGAAGCAACTGAAGAATGAGATGGGTGAGAGTCAGTAAGAAATGTCCAACCTGATTTAGGTGAGGGTATCTGCTGACCCAGGAAAATTATATCCAGGGAACTGAGAAAATTTGCAGGGTGCTTGATTGGTGAGTTCTCTAGATGCCTCTAGTTAGGCATTCATCTTTATTTATTGGCTTAAAGATGGGTAACAGAAGACTGTTAACCCTGGCTGGCAGTCTTCTCTCTAAGACAGTTCCTAGACCTCAAAGAAAGCATACCCTACTGCAGAAGAGGAAGCTGGAAGGTCACAAGTCTGATGACATTAACGTGCAGATGTGCTTGCCTAAATACATTCATACACCTTATATATGTAGATGTATATGCACGTGCATACACACACACTCTCTCTCTTTTACACACACACACACACACATACATGTAGGTAAAAGCCAACAGATATCCTAGCCCAAGTAGGATAAACTTGATTTTAATCTCCCCAACTATAGCCTCTCCATTGTCCTTCCCGACCAGTTTCCTGATTGGTTCCCCCACCATGCTCACCTCTATCCAGGAGGAGCTAAATACCCACCTAGCAGGCACTTCTGGAATCTGGCCAGTGTATACTGTTTTTCTGTCCTTCACTCTCTGTTTTTGGCTGCCTAGAGCTCACTATGCAGGTTTCTTCTGGCTAGAGAGTGCCTATATTTTGGATCTATGACTATGCCTTATTCTTCCACTACAGATTATGATCCATACATCAATCCTATAAGCAAACAGAAATGCCTTCATGGTAATCCTTCTGAAGTGTTTACCTTTCAGTGGGGCACAATCTGGAAGCAAGGTGCTTATCTCCAAAGGATATAAGAGCAGGCTGATAGAGCATAGCTACACAGTCTCCCTCTCTCTGTCTCAAGAGTGAAGAGAGAGACAGAGAGATACACACAGAGGCGGGCACAGAGAGAGAGACTGAGAGAGATACAGAGTGACCCACATGTATATAGGAGGGGTGAGGGAGAGAGAAATTGTGCAAAGCACAGGGTTTGCCTCCCATGCACAGGCGTATCTCATATATTTTTGGAAAAAAATGAATACTATTCAAGATGATCTGTATAATAATTTAAGTGGCAGAATATAAAAGAGCGTTTATTCCTGGATTTAAAAAAATTAACCAAAATTAGGTTAATACGTTGATGAACTGAAATACTGTTAGGTTGGGGGGCAGCTCATGCTGGAAGATGAGAAGTGCAATGGGCGGGGCAGGACCCATGCGGGGAGATGAGAAGAGCAATGGGTGGGGGCCCAAGCTGGGAGATGAGAAGTGGGTGGGGCGGGTCCCATGTCAGGAGATGAGAAGAGCAGTGGGCGGGGTAGGGCCCATGCTGGGAGGTGAATTTAGAAAGATGGGCTTAGCAATATCACAGAGGACCTCAAAGGCCTTCATGCTATTTCTGCTTTATCTTCAGATAATGGGAAGTACTTCATAATGTTTCTGTGAATAGCAGAATGTCACAGGTTGAGTCCCTTGGAGCATAGATGCTGAGATTTGCATTAAGGAAGTTCATTGAGGGGAGGTGATGGTCTTTTGTGAACAATACCTGTGAGTTGTGAAGGGAACAGGATTTGGTGGAAGAAGAAATCTCAGCAGAGGCCTCAGGTTGACTCTTAAGAACTGTCCACATTGAGGCATGAGGACAGGTCTTTGTACCCCTGCATCAACCCATCATTGGGTGCAAGCTCTCTCCAAGAAGAAGGAATGGCCTTAGGTGGGTCATCTCCCTCTGGTCCAGAATAACTCCTGGAGCTGTGATACGTCCAGCTGGAGGAATGAGCACCTCGTTCCCGAAGAGGAATCTGGGTGGCACCCACTGCAGGGGTGAAGTTATCAGAGCCAAGAGGCTACTCTAGATGGGTGCTACTCTAGATGACTGTAGATTGTTACAAGTCCTCGATAAGATTAAGAGCTTGCATCAAAATTTAAAGCAACACAATGCTTCCTTCATTGAGTCTTGCTATGAACAAAAAGGCGAAACTGAATGTGTGCTTAATGGCATTGACTTAAGCTCCACCACTAATGGCTTGTGAACTGGGATGGTTTGCAGACTGGCACCAGTCAGCAAGCCACACTTTGAGTGGCTCTGCTATAGACTATGTTCCTGTCCTGTAGTAAAATCACTCTAGGTCATTTTCTTATCAGCTACATTTGTGAAGTTAACCTTTCTCTGACTTCTAGAGTCTGAGAGATAAAACTTTGCTTACTGTCTGCTTTCCTAACATATCTTTTCTTTTTTTTTCCCCCATAGTTGGGAGGTTGATTCATCTTAGTAGATCTTGTCAGAATGTGTCTGACTACATATATTTGCTTTTCCCAAATGTCCAATCTTTGTCAGTTGAGAAATATTTGAAGTGCTGACAAGGCTCTTCTAGACAACTCACCTATCATTGCAGAGTCTGTAGGATTAATTCTTCTTAATTATGTTAGTGCTGGGCCATCAGTCAAGTTTATTGATGCTGTCTGGTCATGTCTAGAAGATTTATAGGTATCTATATTCATCCCACACAGAAGGAACCACAAATAACTTGGCTATCTTTGCAATGTCTTTTTGCATGAGACAAATGTTATACAATTATTACAGAAAGCTGTTTAATAAGTAAGAACTTGCTTTTCTAAGTTTCCTCTGTGGGGTCTTGGAAGGAGAGTTTGGGAATTTGTAATAGTCTTCACAAGCAGTTTCGTTTCCCCCCTTTTAACGGAGTTAAAATCCCACTTTTCTGTCCAAGTGTTTTATTTCCAGTCCAGGAAATATTCTTGAGAATTATATGCAAGTTCACTAGGCAGAATTTAATCATTTTTTTTGTACATGGCCTTGGCTTTCACATTGTTGAGCATGAAATGATTGGATTTCAGATAATCAGAAGGAAACAGAGTGAATCTAGAATCACAGACTCATGGGAAGTTGGAGCTAATGTAAACCTGTCTTTCTGTGTCCTGGTTGCACATCACTGTTCTTAAAGACTGTGACTCTATCAGTCTGGAGTGAAGCTTCAGTATCTGCATATCTTTAACTCTACAGGTAAGTCTTATGTTTATCTAGGTTTGAAGCCCGTGGGTGGGTTACTCCTTTCTTAACCCAGAGAGGGAAGGAATCTGGATGTGAAGAGCCAAGTGTCTGCACTGAGCGTCATCAGTGGGAGCTTAACCCAAGTCTTGGGAAAGGAACATGAAACCAGAGGCGATGGGGTTGTTGTAAGTGGTAAGCGCTTGAATGGAAGCTGTGCCAAGGCTTGTGCTGAGTTCATAAGTGCATCATCTTCGAAAATCTTCACTATAATTTAATAAGTAGGTATTATTATCCTTATACATGAGGAAACTGAGATCTAGAGAGTTTAATATTTTGACCAAGATGATATAACTGGTGAGCAGGAGTTAGGGGTTTAACCCAGGCCTTCTGATTGGAAACTTCTGTTCTTAACCTCTCTGCTGGAGAAAGAAAGACCAATGAGGAGACTTGCAGGGGGCCTCCTGTAATTTCCTTTGGAAGTCAGGTTATACAATATATGTGCGTGAGAATTCATGAACGTCTAAGCATGTGGTGGTTTGGCAAATTGAATAGAATTCTCATTATGCAAGAAAATAAAGCAGTAGATAATAAAGCAGGGAGAAATGAGAATGGTTTGAGAAAGAAAAGTGGGAGAAAGTGATGAATGATTGATGGTGGAAGAAAAGAATGATCAGTGAGGATGTACTCTTAGGAAAAGACAAAAAGTCCAAGCACTGAGATTGCTTAGCCAGAGAGTGGATGTGGTTTCACATTAATAGTGGGGATTGTAGGATCAATAGTAGCTGATAATCTGTGCCTGAGGAATCTTTGGAAAGAGACAAACCAGAATATATATGTCTGGAAGAAAAACAAATGTGGTAATTTGTCTATTCCTGAATCACTTTTCCTGTAGGCGTCCAAAGGTGAGGAAGCGTGACTTGGCTAATGCCCTTACCTCCCTTCTGACATCCAGCTCTCCTACCAGTTACTGAAGGAGAGTTCTGCTCTTTAGACTAGATGGGCTCAGAGCTTTGATTTGCATACTAGATGTCCTCCTATGGTTATCTTGTTTAGGTTTTCCTGACCTCCTCATTTATAGCAGATTATTAGGAATAAATGTATTGGCACCTGGTAAGTAAAAAGAATGACCAAAGTCTTTACACGTCTAAACGTCTACCTGTAATTTGGAATAGAAAAGTTCTCACAAGTGAAGAAGTATTATACAAAATATATTGAACTTCAGCCAGTCTTGAAGAGTCTAGATCTTCCTTAGGGCATTAAGACTTGTTGAACACCTGGTGCTCTCTGAAGCTATGGAGACATGTAGATTAGTTATTCTTGTTCTCAATGACCCCAGATCACTGACCTTTTTCAAATCTGTCTACTTTTGGTATTTCTGTCTCTTTTCTAACAGTTACACATTTTAAAAGCAGGTCTCTCCACCATTGGTGAGTGTTTCTCCTGCATTCTCCCTCTATAATTTGCTTTTAGATGACAAATATTATAATATTAATTCTATTTTATGTACTATTTCAGGGTAATAGTCTGTCAGGGCCTGCAGGGTATTCTGTTCTTTCTCTGCAAAGTGCAATTTCTGTCAGTCATTACACAATTATCTCTTAAATAAAATGAAACATACTGCTAGACATTTAAATAGCTGTTCATTTGAACACATTGCTTCCAAAGGAGAAATCAAGATAATTATCCCAATTATGAGCACACAAATAAGTATTTAATTACTTGTCTGTCTTGCCTGCTAGATGATCACTTCATAAGAGAAGACTCTGGTGTTTTTCCTCAACGCTTAATTTCTATTCCTACTTTAACACATTTATGCATAGTGCGCTTCATGTAACAGTGAAAAGAATGTTTGCACCCTAATAGATTTTACATTTTCTAGTTGAGGTAGAGATAATGAACAGATAAATAGTTATAAAATGTCAGGGGTAATGACTATTGAAAAGGACGCAAGGCACGCAGGAGGGAGTGGAGGGTGCTGGGTTAGTCTGTGGCTGGGCCTACGGTGCTTACACACTCATTTGCGGCCCTGTCTGTTATAAATGGCTACAGCGTTCAGGCATCTGCCTGCTGACTGCCTACATGGGGTTGTATCAGTACATGTTGGAGATAAATCAGACAACTGTGCCTCACGCCCAAGAGCAACTCTATGATTACTTAGTATAAGAAACTTATCGACATTTCTCCTTACGTGGAATTAGAGAAAGTGAAGTTCTGATGTTTGGAAGAATGATGAAGAAGCTACGATGCCAGAAACCAGGTGGGAGGTAGAAAAAGGAGGAGTTGTTCCCTGAAGAATTAGCCTTGGAAGGCAAATTCCAAGATCTCCTGGGCAGCCATGACACAGTGAGGAGCTTTCTCAGGAACAAAGAAAGAAATTTTTACTTTGTTAAAAACAAACAAACAAACAAACAACAACTGAGGTAAGGGAATGAATGACCATTAAAAAAGGGGATGAAACGGAATGCCCTGTGAGGCCCACTGACTTCTGTGGAGTCAGCTCTGGGGCTGGTCTTGCCTCTCAGAGCACAGACCTCCACTTCTTGTCTACCCAGTGTTTTTTTTTTTTTTTTTTGAGACAGAGTCTCACTCTGTCACCCAGGCTGGAGTGCAGTGGCACAATCTTGGCTCACTGCAACCTCTGCCTCCCAGGTTCAAGTGATTCTCCTGCCTCAGCCTCCTGAGTAGCTGGGATTACAGGCACACGCCACCACGCCTGGCTAATTTTTGTATTTTTATTAGAGATGGGGTTTCACCATGTTGGCCAGGCTGGTCTCGAACTCCTGACCTCAGGTGATCCACCCACCTCAGCCTCCCAAAGTGCTGGATTACAGGCATGAGCCACCGTGCCCTGCCCAGTGTGTTGTTTTTAATTCATTAATTCAATGAGTTGTTTTTAATTCATTTTTTCAAACTATTTTATACATTGCGGAGGTATTTGATGACTGGTGGTGATAAGGGATGCTGGACCTGAGTTGGGTGCCAGTCCTGTGGACTGATGGTCTGTGGGAGTGGTGACCTCTGTGTCTGTGCCCTGGTTTCCCCCTGGCTTGCTGGGCAGGTGTGTGTGAATGTGCGTGGACCGCTGTCCACCTGCACCCAATGTGTCCACTTCCCGTTCACCCAAGGCCTCAGGCTCGACTCCATTCATCCGTTTCTGTAGTGGCTGCCATGGCCTGCATACTCCCCGGGAATGCAGGGCTGACCAAAACAGCCAGGGCCCCTTTCCTCGGGGAGCTCACACCGTGGAGATGTTTACAATGAACACTGTGACAAGTTAAAAAATAAACTGTGACTATGTTTTAAGGAAGAGAAAGATGCCCTGGGGGAAAAATTGGGAGACTGGGGTCTGACGGTCCCTGCCAGGAGACAGTGCTTAACTGAGACTTGCAGGATGATGGGTGCAGACTAAAGAGAATTTGTTTGGGCTTTTGATTTTATCAGCTTCTATTGCTACAACTTCAATGAGTTAGTTTTAATTCATTTTTTCTTTCCTTGTGTTTTCCTACTACTGAGGTGCTTTCTAGCTGTCTCTCTGGTTTTGTTTCATTTTTGAATGTTTTCATTCAAAATGCCTATTTTGTAACTTTCTTTTCTGCTTGTAGTATTATTTTTGCCGTCGGATTCTTCACATTTGCTCAATGCCTTAAAATTTTAAGTTCACACATATTAGGTCATATTTCCATTTTTATATGTGTGTGTGTGTGCACGTGTGCAAGCACGCAGGCCTATGTGCATAAGTATGCATGTGTTCATTGGGAATGGCTGATCCAGAGCCCTTTGGCCTGATCTCCACTATCCATGGAAGCATCTTTCTTCAAATCTAGGGCTCCATGAAACGTTTTGAAAACTATTGATCTGTGGTTAAAAATTAGCAATTAAGCATGAGCTTCTCCAGGAGCTTCTGTTATTATACCCTTGAATTTATTAATTTGGCTTCATACAGGTGAGTTTCTTTGGTTGAGTCCATTATACAAAATGTCTTCTTTCTGTAATTGGTCAGGGCAGTGATGTTTGTTACTGGAGGAAGCTGAGAGGCTTAGAAAAGATGCCGAGACTTGGTGTCCATCAGATAATGTATGATGGTGAGAACTGGTGAGGACTGATGATTCCAGAGAAAGCATATGGACAGGGTAAAGGAGGTGACCTACGGTATCCAGGAAGTCTTTTCTACAGTGGGTTTAGGGTGCAGTGGAGGGGGAGAGGATTTTATAGGTTGTGGAAGTATTTGGTGACTGGTGATGATAAGGGATGCTGGACCTGAGTTGGGTGCCAGTCCTGTGGACCGATCTGTGGGAGTGGTGACCTCAGCGGCCGTGCCCTCATTTCCCTCCTGCCTCTCTGGGTGGGAGTGCCTGGATATACGTGGACTGCTGCCCAGCTGCACCGGGCTGCCAGGCTCATGTGGCCTCCCCAGCACTGCACCACTGGAGCAAGTGGGCGTTGATGCGTTTCCTCATTCATCCTTAATTATTCTGATTCTCTGGTGTTGAAATGGATCCAGGAAGGCTCTTGGAGCCAGTCCAACATCACAGTCTTTTGTCTCTGAACCAGTGATTATTGTTTCTACCTCTCAAGGTGTATACCCCCTATTTTGGAAAATTATCTGCCATGTTGAAGTCTGAAAATATAGGTATGGGTGACTGGGTCATCTCATTCTCTGTCCCAGTATTCCCTGAGTGTGGCAGCCTCCTTCGCTTGGGACAGTGGGAGCAGAGACTCTTAATTTCACCAAGGATGGACTTTGCATTTCTCATGTATATTCTCCTTGGATTATATGGGTTTTAGGACAGAAAGGGTGGCAGAAAACATTGTTATTGTATATTAAATGGAAACCTAGAAGATTTAAAGTTTTTGAAGGTTTAATGGCTTTGATACAATTTCAACTGAAAAGAGTGAATTCTGTAGTCACGTCAAAAATTAATAAACTACATTTATAAGAAGGCATCTGAGCTTATGATTGGCATTTAATTAGAATTAAATGACATGTTATCAAGTGTAATATTCTTCCTTTTGATCAAAGTCCAGTGCCTGTTTTGATGAAGCCTAAGCTGGCAGGGGAAGCCAGGAGAGGGGGCAGCTGGGACCAAGAGCCATGTTGGGCCAAGTCAGACTGAAAGGGTGCACGATGGCACTACATCTGCCTCCTAAACAAAGTGAAAACTTAATGGAGAATTGAAAACCAAAACCAGACCAAGGGCTGACTACTCAGCAGCTCATCCTCACATGGACTTTTTTTTTTTATACTTTAAGTTCTAGGGTACATGTGCACAACGTGCAGGTTTGTTACATATGTATACATGTGCCATGTTGGTGTGCTGCACCCACTAACTTGTCATTTACATTAGGTATATCTCCTAATGCTATCCCTTCCCCCTTCCCCCCATGCCCAGGTGTGTGATGTTCCCCTTCCTCTGTCCAAGTGTTCTCATTTTTCAGTTCTCACCTATGAGTGAGAACATTCGGTGTTTGTTTTTTTGTCCTTGTGATAGTTTGCTGAGAATGATGGTTTCCAGCTTCATCCATGTCCCTACAAAGGACATGAACTCATCCTTTTTTATGGCTGCATAGTATTCCATGGTGTATATGTGCCACATTTTCTTAATCCACTCTATCATTGATAGGCATTTGGATTGGTTCCAAGACTTGCTATTGTGAATAGTGCCGCAATAAACATACGTGTGCATGTGTCTTTATAGCAGAATGATTTATAGTCCTTTGGGTATATACCCAGTAATAGGATGGCTGGGTCAAATGGTATTTCTAGTTCTAGATCCTTGCATTCTCACATAGACTTTTATGGCTTGGTCACTTGGGACAATCATTTTACCTTCAGAACAACAGAGTTTTTCAGAATTGAACTGTTTGGTAAATAGAAGAATCATTGTATGTCTTCACTATATATGTAAAGAAAATGAAGTGAAGATTCTGGTCTCAGTAGAAGTATTTTTCACAGAATTCAGTTTATTTTTGTTTCTTAAGAAAAGCTAACCTAAATTTAAAAGTTTATTCAACTGGTGTACAGCTTTCTGGGAACATATCACTTGACGTAGCATATGTGAGCAGCGCCTTGCATGGCTGGAGGGGAAAGAGCAGACCCAGGCCCTGTGAGATTAAGGGGTGGGGTTGGGGGCAGTGGAGGGGTGTCCCAAAGGGTGAGGGGCCTCCCTGAGACACTCAGAGCTGATTGGTGCTTACAGAATCGCTCACGTCTGAGAACAGTCATTTCCCCCACACTCTTCCTCCTCTACCAATGTGCAAAAAAATATGGCTGTTGTCTTATGTCAGCAGTCCTGAACCTGGCTGACCGCAAGATCCCAGAAATGTGTGCTTTTTAAAGTATTCTTGGGGGATTTTAGTGCTCAGACAAGTGTGAGAACCACTGTTGTAGGTGAGTCCTTTTTATTTACTGCCCTTCTGTGTCTCAAACCCAAAAAAGTCCACCCTGCTGAGTCTGCCACCTAAAAGCACTTAAGGCAGAGCCATTCCCAGGGCCATGATATATAGACTCCATCCTGCTGCTCCTTAATTTCTTCATTAGTTTATTTTCACACTTCTACCCCAGTGATCTCCTCCTGCTTCCTTTTTGTGTCCAACTTCCTTTCTTCCTTCAAACCTCAACTCAAGGACGAGTCATATCCTCTGCAGGGTGAACTGACGCCCTGCTCTGATGTAGACATCTCTCATCTACATTCCCATCGCATCTTGCAAAACCTTTCTAGAGGACTGGGCTGCACCACGTGGACTACTTCTTCTTCTTTTTCTTTTTTTTGGAGATGGAGTCTGGCTCTGTCACCCAGGCTAGAGGGCAGTGGCGTGATCTTGGCTCACTGCAACCTCCACCTCCCAGGTTCAAGCGATTTTCCTGCCTCAGCTTCTCTAGTAGCTGGGACTACAGGTGCGCATCACCACACCCAGCTAATTTTTGTGTTTTTAGTGGAGATGGGGTTTCACCATGTTGGCCAGGCTGGTCTCAAACTTCTGACCTCAGGTGATCTGCCCGCCTTGGCCTCCCAAAGTGTTGGGATTACAGGCATGAGCCACCGTGCCCGGCCACATGGACTTCTCTCCAGGGACACCCCTGTGTCTAGTAGGCAGTCACTAAATGGTTGTTGGATAAGAAGTTGAATGGGTGCTTCAGTGGAGGTGGACATCCTTGTCAGCTGAAGAGGACAGGAGGAGCTGTGCAGAAAACATGGGTTCTGAGTGAGTTCTGCTGAAAGAATGGGGAAGATGGCCACGTGGGAGGAAAGGAATTGAGTGTTAGGAAGTTTTGTCCCTGGGAAGAAGCAAAAATAGAGCATGCTCTAGTTTTTGACATTCAGGCCATCCTGATCAGTCTGGAGAGTTTATAGAGGCTGGAGAGCATTGAGAGAGGAAATAATTTGACATTGCAAGGCAGTGTGGAGTCCTGAAGTGCAGCACAATGGTGGGCACTCTTGGTGCTCTGTCCAGACGCCCTTCTGACCCCATTCTCTTCGCCAGGGCTGTATGCGCATCCCCTGTATGTGTTTGGTTTACAGCAAATAAGGCTGCCAGGGTTAGCAAATAAAAATATAGGAGGCCCATTTAAATTTAAATTGCAGAGATATAATAAAGACATTTTAGTATACGTGTTTTCCATCCGATATTTGGAGTATATATATATGTGTATATATATATATATGTATATATGAAAACATTATTCATTGTTTATCTGAAATTTACATTTAACTAGGCATTCTGCATTTTATCTGGCATTCTCACTGCAAGCAGCCCACAGCTGTGACATCCTTATGAGGATGGTTCTTTGACTAGGGGCTGCCTGCTGCCTGGCCTTGTAGAGACCAGAGGTGTCTGAGGGTTTACATCCCCTTGGGGTCAGCCAGAGCCAGTGACTCATTGGTAAGGCAAGTACGAAAGCTTAGCATGGCTGCAGAAAGGGACGGAATCTTTTTTTTCCATGTTAAGATAGTTAACTAACTTTAAAACATTTTACGTATGTATGTATTTGAGACGGAGTCTTGCTCTGTCACCAGGCTGGAGTACAGTGGTGCCATCTTGGCTCACTGCAACCTCCGACTCCCTGGTTCAAGTGATTTTCCTGCCTCAGCCTCCTGAGTAGCTGGGATTACAGACACATGCTACCATGTCCAGCTATTTCTTGTATTTTTAGTAGAGATGGGTTTCACTATTTATTTTTTATTTATTTATATGAATTTATGAGGTACAAGTATCATTTTGTGACATGCACAGATTTCAGGGCTTTTAGGGTATCCATCATCCACCAGAACATTGTACCCCCATTAAGTAATCTCTCATCATCCACCCTCACCACCCCTACTTTTGAGTCTCCAGTGTCTATTATTCCACACTCTATGTCCACGTGTGCACATTATTTAGCTCCCACTTATAAGTGAGAACATGTAGTATTTGTCTGTGTCTGATTTGTTTCACTTAAGGTAATGGCCTTCAGTTTAATACATGTTGGAAAATACATGATTTTATTCTTTTTATGGATGAATAGTATTCCATTTTGTATATATGCCACATTTTCTTTACCCTGTTTTCTGATCATGGGCATGTAGGTTGATATTCATAAAGATATTCACAATATCTTTGCTATTGTGAATAGTGGTACAACAAACGTATGGATGTAGGTAGCTTTTTTACATACTGATTTATTTTCCTTTGTGCAGATACCCAGTAGCAGAAGTGCTGGATTGAATGGCAGTTCTATTTTTAGTTCTTTGGGAAATCTCCATACCATTTTCCATAAAGGTTGTACTTATTTTCATTCTCACCAACAGTGTAGAAGAGTTCCCTTTTTTTCTACATCCTCACCTATATCTGTTATGTTTGGTCTTTTTATTAAAAGCCATTCTAACTGGTGTGGTTTTAACTTGTGTTTCTCTGATGATTAATGATGTTGACCATTTTTTTCATATGTCTGTTGGCTATTTGTATGTCTTATCTAGAAAAATGCCTATTCATATTCTTTGCCCACTTTTTAATGAGATGATTATTGTTATTTTTTAGTTTAGTTGTTTGAGTTCCTTGTAAATTCTGGATATTAATCCTCTATTTGATGCATAGTTTGCAAATATTTTCTCCCATTTTTCAGGTTTGCTGTCCACTCTGTTGATTATTTATTTGGTGGTGGAGAGCATTTTAGTTTAATTAAGTTCAAGATGGGAAAAAATCTGAAATGCATTTATACATCAGGGCTCCCTGTGGGCCCAGACGGAGGCTGTGACTTTCCCTAGAAATTTCCTCCATGGCCTGGCTGGTTCCCATTCCTTTCCCTCCTTGTTCCACCCCCTTAATGGTCTCTCCTGCAGGCACTTCCCTAATAAATCATGTGTGCCAAAGTCCCCAGCTCAGGGTCTACTTCTGGGGGAATCTCAACTAAGACATAGCAGAGTGCAGCAGGAAAGAGCTTTGGGATTCAAGTCTGAAGATCTAAGATGCCCCATTATTTAATAATCATATGTCTTGGGCAAATATTCCTCAACATTTTTGAAACAAGGCTAATATATCCATTTTTAAAATCACCTCCTCGTCACACTGTGCTGAGGCAGGGATTCTTCCCCTAGGGTTATAGGGATGGTGAAACACACAGCACCCAACACTGGACAGATGAGATTGACAGCACATTATCAATCACATAGACTCACAGCCCAGGGGAAGGCAGTGCCACATGCCACGAGGGCCACACAGTGATTGTGCTTGGGAACAGGATGAACAAACAGCGGATGTAGGAGGCAGGCTTTGTGATAACAAGAGGGTGAGGTGTGCCTGGCCCCTGCAGGAGGCTGAGGCTGGCTTGTCTGAGTAATTGCACAGGCTGGCAGGGAACTGACACCTGCCACTCCTGGATAGGCAGGGCCTGTGCCAGGCCCTTGTGACAGGGAGGGTTGTTTGGCTCCGGGATCTTAGCTGTAGGAGTCGAGTGCGTGGGGCTCTTGGAGCTAGGCCATTTGGGGCCTCCCAATTTTACCAGATGACCCGTCAGCACCTAATCTTGAATCTTCATTTCAGACCTTAAGTTACTGCCATCCCCTCCTCAGAAGGTTGTGATAACGACAGAGATGGGATCACAATGTAAAATCAGAAAGCACTTCATGAGCAGAGAATGTTGTAAGGAGGAGAGCTGGAAGCTTTCAGGGATAACTTACTTTCTTTCCATGCCTCAAATCTGAAATTTTAATGTTGCTTTACAGCTATACATGAATGTTTTAAGTCTGCCACTGTGAGTGTGGGTGAAGCAGAAACCTCCAGCGTCATTGCTCATCTGTAATTTAGCTGTGTCCTGCTGCCTACCTGCCAAGCTGCGCCAGGCTGAGCCCCTGACAGCGTGAAAGAGAATTTCATACTTAGGTTGTTCTCTTTTTTTCTTTAAAAGAAAAAAATCCCCAAATAAACAACAACAACAAAAAACCCCTTCCCCCAAACATTCCCAAAGAACTGGGGGGAAAGTCACATTAGTACCAGATGTAAAAAATAGGGGCCAAATACAGTATCACCTTTTAATTAAAAAATCATTTTTATGTTCAACTGTCACAACCTTTTTCCTTATTTAAACATTTTAAATGAAAACTAGAGTGTGAGTCTACTCCCCACATCCGATGGCACTCATAACCCTCCAGAGAGTAATAGCCACGATCAATTACATGGTCGACTTGCTGGGCGTAATGGGAGGAATCTACCCAGGTGGTGGAGCATGGGGAATGTGAAATGTAAGCGCTGGTGAAGCATTTTACTCGGGCTGAAATAGAAGCAATTCAGAGCTTCGGGTGGAATCTTTACTCTTGATTTATAAGGGGAGATTAAAGAAAGAAGCCATGAAGTAATGCTTTATGGATTCGTAGATGAGGGCATAGAGCAGAATACAAAATGGAAAAAAACTTTAGCCCATAGTCACAAGGCCTAGATTTGAGTCCTGACTTTATCAATTACTAACTCTGCAAATTTAAGCCGGTCATTTATCCTCCTTGAGCCCTAGTTTCTTTCTTTCTTTTTTTTCTTTTGAGATGGAGTTTCGTTCTTGTCACCTAGGCTGGAGTGCAGTGGCACAACCTTGGCTCACTGCAATCTCTGCCTCTCGGGTTCAAGCGATTCTCTTGCCTCAGCCTCCTGAGTAGCTGGGATTATGGGTGCGTACCACCAGGCCCGTTAATTTTGTGTTTTTAGTAGAGATGGGGTTTCACCGTGTTGGCCAGGATGGTTTCAAACTCGAATTCTTGACCTCAAGTGATCAGCTCGCTTCGGTCTCCCAAAGTGCTGGGATTATGGGCATGAGCCACTACTATGGGTCCAGCCCCCAGTTCCTTTACTTATAAAATGGGTACATTTTTATTTGATATTAATAGGGAATCCCTATTACTCTCACTGGATTGGGAGGGTCAAATGATACAAGATAAGAAAAAATATTGTGGCTTTTTTTTTTTTTTGAGATGGAGTCTCATTCTTTCACCCAGGCTGGAGTGCAGTGGCACAATCTCAACTCACTGCAAGCTCCGCCTCCTGGATTCACACCATTCTCCAGCCTCAGCCTTCCGAGTAGCTGGGACTACAGGCGCCTGCCACCAAGCCCGGCTAATTTTTTTTTATTTTTAATAGAGTTGGGGTTTCACCATGTTAGCCAGGATGGTCTCCATCTCCTGACCTTGTGACCCGCCCGCCTTGGCCTCCCAAAGTGCTGGGATTACAGGTGTGAGCCACCACACCCGGCCAGAAAAAAAATTGTTTTAAGAACTGTACATGCATTATCTCTTTGTTCTGTTATCCTCAGTGGTAGCTGTGGTAGTTTGGGAGATGGGAGTTCCGTTCATATGAGAATCTGGGGAGGGATGTGAGGTATATGTTTTAGACTTCTTCTCAGCCTGAAGAGTATCCAACATTGACACATCGCCAAACTGAATTATTTTCCTAAAGAAACTTGAAGTCGCCATGGAGGAGGAGGCAGCTGGAGACCACTCAACCACACTGCCGCGTGGCAGGGCGGAGGTGATTCCTACAGTGCGCATTATAGATTAAGGAGCTGGGCGTCTTGGGGAGTTGCTAAACAAGGGTTAGCCAGAGAGAAGGTTTAGCTGCCTCTCATCTCTTACCCCTGTGCAGAGGTCAGGGGAATCCCCAGGCCAGGGGAATGCCTCTGTCCAGGGGTAAGAGATGTGAGGCAGCTTACCTGTTTTCTGCTTGAAAAGGGAAAAAATTGCAAACAAACAAAAAAAACCCTAACCCTAACCCTAACCCCAACCCCAACCCCAACCTGAACATGCCGTGAGCAACTTTCCAGAGAGGAGCTGCCTCTGCTCTCCCTTCTTATAGGGCAGCCCAGAGCAACCTTATAAGTAGGAGGAAAGAATGACCAGGTGGCCATTCAGCAGCTGGATTAAATGACGGATGTTTACAGGAGAAATCTGAAAGAAACAGCTGTCCAAAGGCCTTCGTGCCGGGCGGGGAGCTACGGGTCTCTTAGGAAGCTGAGGTGCAGTCCATGCTGCTAGGAACGAGGTCCCCAGCTCAGTCCCCTGAGGTGGCCCTGCCTTGTCAAGGCAGCCGTGAATCAGCTCCCCAGGCCGACCTCCAGTAGCACCGTGTGCCACTGCCAAGTGCTCACGGGTGTGCTGGGAGCTGGCGTTGCTCACGGGGAGCAGGTGAAGCTGCTGCTGGAGCCGTCTCTGGGCACTCGGGTCAGCCCTTTCTCCAAAGCGCACTGGCACGGGATGTGCAGCAGCCTCAATGGAGACTCACCTGGAAAATATCTATTACTACCCTATAGGAGGCTGTTCTTGCCTTGCTACAAAGCAATACCTGAGGCTGGGCAATTTATGAAGAAAGGAGGTTTAATCGGCTCCCAGTTCTGCAGGCTGTGCAGGGAGTGTGGCGCTAGCATCTGCTCTGCTTCCAGGGGTGAGTCAGGAAGCTTACAGTCGCTGGGGAGACAAAGGGGAAGCTGGCGGATCACATGGCAAAAGCAGGAGCAAGCAAGGAGGGGAAAGAGGCCACACGCTTTTTAAACAGCCAGATCCTGTGAGAACCCACTGTGGAGAGGGCAGCCCCAAGGGGATGGTGCTAAACCATCCGTAAGAAATCCACCCCCAGGTTCCAGTCACCTCCCACCAGCCCCATCTCCAGCATGGGGGGTTACAGTTCAACATGAGATTTAGAGGGACAAATATCCAAATTATATTATGCCCCCAGTTCACGGAGCTGTGAGCAGGGCTGTGGGCTCAAAGGTAAGCTCAAGAATGGCCTCATGTTAAGAAAGAGAATCCCCAGGTGCCGGGATCCCCCCCACCGCTCCACAGCCAGGTGAGAACAGGAAGATGCCTCTGCCCATTCCACAGCCCCTGGTGTACCTCTGTTGGACGTAGGGCCTCCCTGGAGAGCTGCTTTTTCAGAGGCCAAGCAGAGCAAGAAGGATTTGTGTCTGTGTTTTCCTTTCTGAAACATTGGGCGTGTCAGCAGCAGCGGGTGCAGTGAAGCGGAGCTGCCTAAGAGACTTTGATGGGGCGATCGCCTGTGCGGGCCTAGGGAGGGCTCTCCTCCCAGGGTAGGGGCACTCACTTGCACAGCCCAGAGCCACCCCACACTTGATCTCCAGCTTAAACTTAAAGCACATGCAGTCAACACAGTTGTTAGGTTTTGCAAAATAACCCACACACCACGGGCCTGACACTCTTATTTGTTCTGTACCATTTGTTCTGTACCATCCTCTTTTTTTTTTTTTTTTTTTGAGGCGGAGTCTTGCACTGTTGACCGGGCTGGAGTGCAATGGTATGATCTCAGCTCACTGCAACCTCCGCCTCCTGGGTTCAAGCGATTCTCCTGCCTCAGCCTCCCGAGTAGCTGGGATCACAGTCCCCCACCACCACACCCAGCTAATTGTTTGTATTTTTGGCAGAGACAGGGTTTCACTATGTTGGCCAGGCTGGTCTTGAACTCCTGACCTCATGATCTGCCCGCCTTGGCCCCCCAAACTGTTGGGATTACAGGTGTGAGCCACCACACCTGGCCTGTTCTGTACCTTCTTACTGAGTGACTGACATGTGAAAAGCCGCGCATCTTTAAGCATCTGGGGATATGTGCACAACCGTGAAACCCTCACCACCATCAAGGCCGTAAACGTATCCATCACCTCCCAGAGTTTCCTCCTGGTCCCTTTACTGTTATTATCACCGATGTTATTATTACTTTTTGTGGTAACAGCAGCCTTGAACAACATTGTGGTAGACCTCATGGATCTAACATATTTGCAGAACGCTCCATCCAACAGCAGCAGGAGACACATTCTTCACAAGTGCACATGGAACAGTCTCCAGGGCAGATCAAATGTTAGGCCACAAAACCAGTCTTAGTAAGTTTAAGATTAAAATCATATCAAGTATCTTTTTTGACCACAGTGGTATGAAGCTAGAAATCAATACCAGGAGCAGTTTTGGAAAATTCACCAACATATGAAATGAAATGATACACTTCTTCACAACCAATGGTTCAAACCACAACCAATGGGTCAAACAAGAAATCAAAAAGGAAATAAAAAATTATCTTCAGGCAAAGGAAGGTGTTATGTAGCTTTTTAATAGGACCTTCTGGGTGGTGTGAACCCCTCAGTTACACACCTAGGTTTCTAAAAACTAATGGCATTGAGAGGGGAGAGAAGGCGCACAGTTGACTTCAGTGTGAAAGTGTTCTGGGGAGCAGAAAGGCAGAGAAATGAGTCATAATGTCAGGTTGTCCGAGGCCGGCAAGGCTTTATCTTCCAAGGGATCACACAGTGCTAAGAAAATGAGAAAAGGGAAGGAGTTTCTGAATGAGTCTGCTGACTTGCCGAAACCTGAGCTACGAACACTTGGGGTCAGGAATAATAACTCCTGTGCTGGGATATTGGGTTTTCCGTCTCTCCTAGCTTCAAGGATAAGGTAGTGGAGTTAAGTTAACCCGAGGTCTTAATTTTGTTAAATGATCACTGCGGTGCAGTGGGTTGAATATGGGATTCAGAAATAGAAGGTTTGGCTTCTTTTGGTCCACAAATAGTCATTGCTGTGTTCACAGATTGGCACACAGTGATGTATAATAACGGAGACAGAGTGCGAGCTCTGTGACAGCGATGACGAACGTGGGATGCGAAAAAGCATAGTGGGACAATCCCGGGCAGGAGATGCTATTTGCTCAGTCATTTGTTTATTCATTCATTCAAATATCTATGCACTTACCAGGATGTGCAGGTACCATTTTGGGCATTGGAAACACAGCAGTGGGCAAAACAGACAAAAAAAAAAAAGTGCCTTTATGGTGTTGATGATAAAAAATAAAACAGTAAAAGAGATGGATTTTGCTTAGTTGTGTCATGGAGAAAAACTACGCGGGAAAGGAGAGAGGGAGTATGGCAGAGATGGGAGGGTGGCATTTTAAATAGGGTGGTTGGGGAGAACGAAAGGGTGGCCAGGGGCACCTGACCTGTCACTGGGCAGGGAGGAGGTGAGGACGCCGGGGCTGTGACCTCGGCCTGCTCCTCTGACCTTGTGCAGCCTCCTTTCCTCCACCCCTGCAGTGGTGGCCTTACCTCCTTAGCCAGCCCCGAGGGCGTGAGACAACCAGAGGCCTGGAGGATGAGCATGCGCTATTGGAATGCCAGTTATCACCAGAGCACGACTTTGACATTTGATGGGAATAAATGAAAATGTTGAAAGGCTGTGACAGATACTGGAGGCTTTTCTGAATATTTCAGTAGAAGTAAAATAACAGAGCCCCGCGGAAAGTTCACACCAGCAATCAGATAAGGCAAAAGTCAGCAACTAATACATAATTCAAAATTAAACTGTCCACTTGAAGGGGCCTAGGCAGGTTAGGCCCAGAGGCAGTGTTAGCCTTAGAGATGGCATTCTGTAAGAAAGGTTAAAAATATCAACACAGCAAGCGTTACTGAGAGCTCATCCAGCTCTGTGCTATGGAAGATTCAAACAAAGCAAGATTAGGTAAGAGTCTAGAATCTTAGGAGATAAATGTGACTCAATAGCTTTAGAGAAAAACAGAATAATTCAAGACTTCTGTCTGAACTCTAAGATTGGGGCTTGGGGGATAATTCCCGAGCACACGAGGCTAGGGCTTGATGACTTACATAAGTCCACGTGTGATCACCCAAATACTTTTGGGGCGGATATTAATCTTTGAGTCTGTATGGATATGAATTCAAATGTAGATAAGGCCTGTCCAGCTCTTTCAACTATATTCGAAAGCTTGAATTCAGGAAATGAATATAACCTGGGGCGGAACACTAGGCAATGTAAAGTACTGTTATCCCTCAGTGTTCATGGGGGATGGGTTCCAGGACCCCCATGGACCCCAGAATCCACAGATGCTCAAGTCCTTTCTAGAAAATGGGTGTAGTATTTGTGTGTAACTATGCACATTCTTCCATGTCCTTTAAATCATCTCTAGATTACATATAACACCCAATACAATGTAAATGCTATGGACAGAATTGTTATGCTGTATTGTTTAGGTAATAATGACTAGAAAAAATGTCTGTATGTGTTAGCACAGATGCAACCATCCATTTTTCCCCCAGTATTTTTAATCCTTGGTTGGTTGAATCTGTGAATATGGAGCCCACTGATAATAACATAAAAAACAAGATTCTTATTCATGATTTCATAATTTTTAGGACCAGCTTATTAACGTTCAATCTTAGGTTCCTGAATTTTGGCAGTCTGCCGATTGGGTGATTCACACTGGCCAGTGGATGGGATTTACACTCTGCACTGGGGGCTGCAGAGGACCTAGAGGAGAAGGGAGGAAAAGGACCAGCCATGGGGGAGATTTTGGGGGTCTGCGCGTAGAGGGTCAGTGCAGGTTTGGAGGAGAAGTGGGGGTGAGGGTCTTGGGGTGAGTGGTAGGAAGGCCAATGAGTCAGGTGCACAGGCTGCACCCTGCTGTGTCCCCCCAGCTCTCCAGGCTCAGCACCGTGGACGCTGTGCTCCCTGAACATGTAGTTCAGAACATGACTTCTCCAGTTTGATAAAGAATCAATCATTGGTCCAGACCCAGCCACCTTCAGCCATCACCAAGAGGCAGGGCAGTTGAGGAAATGGGGTGGGGTGGAGGGGAGGGAGAGGTGGGCACAACAGCACTAGCTGCTTTCAAAGCTCATATAAGGCCCCTCGTGGTCCTCAAAGCCACTGTGTCACGCTGAGGGAGAGCAGGTAGGGAAGTGGAGGCGGGAGAAGGGCAGGACCGTCCTGAGTGGCAGGGCTACCCGAGGTCATCAAGTGCATCTGCAGCAGCCAGTTTGCTAAGCTTTGCTAAGCTTTGCTAAGCGCTCTGCCACGTGCTGCCAGTATAGACGCAGAGAACTCATCCGGGAGGAGACACCAGGCCTGCGAGAGAGCGATCCACTAAGATCATGCAGGTGTTGCCCAGGACTGCCCCGGGAGCTGTGTGGCTCTGAATTGATGGGTGTTGTTGGAAGGAAGCCTATGTGGGAAAAAGTCACGAGGGTGGGTGGGGGGCTTAGGCTGAGCAGGGACTGGGTGGGACATACACAAACAAAAGGAAGGGGTGACTTAGAGCCTCCTGGATGAGGACAGGTGAGGAGGCCCACCGTCCAGAGGGAACAGGTGGCAGGCAGGACTGCAGCCAGATTCTATAAGACACGGTCATACAGAGCCCCGGCTTTGGTTTCTGATCTGCAGACAAAGGGGAACCACTTGAGATATTGAGCCTTTACACGGCGCAGGTAAGTGATTCCAGGAAAATCCCCCTGAGAGCAGATTGAAGGGTATTTCAAAGAAAAGAGAAGATAAGGGGAACCAGATAGGAGGCCATGCAGCAGCCCTGAGTGACGTAAGTCAAGCCAGGAAGGGGAAGTGCTGAGTGATGGTGCACAGGTGCCTCTGAAGGACTTGGTGGCCCTTTGTCCAATCCTGAGAGTAAAGGAGGTGGAGCAGAGAGCCCTCTGGGGTTTCAAGGCTAGGAGAAAGGCTGTCCATTAAATGAAATGGGATCTTTAAAAAGTCTGGATCTTGGCCAGGCACGGTGGCTCCCAGCTGTAATCCTAGCACTTTGGGAGGCCTAGGTGGGTGGATCACTTGAGGCCAGGAGTTCAAAATCAGCCTGGCCAATATGGCCAAACCCCATTTCTACTAAAAATACAAAAATTAGCTGGGCGTATTGGCACACGTCTGTAGTCCCAGCTACTTGGGAGGCTGAGGCATGAGAATCCCTTGAACCCAGGAAGTGGAGGCTGCAGTGAGCCGAGATTGTGCCACTGCACTCCAGCCTGGGCAACAGAGCGAGATTCCATCTCAAAAAAAAAAAAAAAAAAAAAAAAAAAGTAAAAAAGTCTGGATCTTAAAATGATAAAATAAGGATTAAAAAATAAATAACACTGCAGTGTTTTATCAACCTAAACAACAAACAGAGGCTCTCTAAAAGAAACTTGTTTGGAAATAGAGAGAGCATTTGCTATGGGAAGCCACATGCCACAGTAAAGGGCGTGTGTATTCAGGGAGGTAAAAGAAGACAATGGTTTTTAAAGGAGAAAATGAGGAGATTCCATAATTGTTTTGAAATAATTATCCTTGGCTGCAAAGATCAGTAACAAGGACGACATTGGTCTGAGGCTGGACAGGCAGTTGCAGGGCAGATGGTCCTGGAGAAGTGTTTTCTTGTGTAAGGTTTTGATGTGCGAGGTTATGGTTTTTGCAGTCTTTTGTGATAGTTTTCATTATCAGGCATACATGCATGAGAACCCTCTCTTCATGGTCTTCCCCGGCTCTATTTGCCAGGTTTTTCCTAACATTAGTGACTTCATTTTGATTCTGACAACATTCACAGTTTGTGATTACTTGATTGATATTATTAACGGCTTATCTTGACTTGCTATTCATGTTCACAAAATTAGATAACTTGGATTGTCACTGTTTCCTCCTTCTAATTTCAAATGACAATTCTGCAAAATCTGTTAGTTTTCCTGGAGAGGTCAGGAAACTGCCACCCTCTGAGGAGATTTCACCAACAGAACTATTTTGATTGGATTGGAATAGGGTTTTGTTTAACTGAGTAATATAGGAATGCTTTATTTAGGAAGGCATGCACACACAGTTGGCCAAAATCCTGCCATTCTTATGAAAGGACACCAGCCTGTTCATTCGTTACCTGTCAAGGGCATTTGGCTCCAAATCCTGGTCTAATAATATATTCGTACAGCTGTGGAAGATTCCCCTCTGTAATCATTTGATCTCTGCCTCAGCACCCGTAGTGGACATTGGTGGCTGGTCCCCAGCAATAACTTTCCCTTTTCCATTCCTAAAAGAAACTCAGGTTTTGTTCAGGTGTTTTCACCCCTTCCTCTCACAGTCCATGTGCAGCAGGGAACCATGGTCCCCACGCTAGATATGGGCCCTTTTTAATCTATGCCTGATTGTGCTCCTCCTCTTGCCCATGATTGGTTGAGGAAAGGACATGTGACCTAATTCTGGCCAACGGGGCATGAGGAAGGGTTTCTAGAGCCTTCTGGAAAAGGAAGTCCCTCACTTGTCTTGGAAAAGCTGCTGGAAGCCACCGAAGTCTCTCTTTATAGCTATTCTGAAGAAGCACTGAGCACACATGTGTCTGTGGGGGAACCAGCCTCCCCTTTATAAATGGGAGAAACAGAGAACCAGTATTTTTGATACCATCATTGAGCTGCTGAATTAACCAGTTTGGACATCTGCCCTACCTGTAGACATCCAATTACAGGGCCAAATAATTTTCTTATTGTTCCTTTCATTTTAATTCAGTTTGAGTTCACTCATTCTATTTACAGTCAAAAGTATACTAATGTCCATCACGCCTTTTCAAGAAATCAGTAGTTTCTTGTGCTTCATACCTAAAATACTCCAAAACACTCTTTTTCCTTGTCATATGAAAGGTACAGAAGAATAAATGATAGTTTGTATATTTTCATTCACTTCCCGAAACATGGCACAGAATTAGACATAATGTAAATGACCAGCCACAGGGAGGCACAAGAGCTCTCTGTTACAACATGTCCTTTCTAGGAACAACAGGAAAAGAAAATTAAAATCCCTCTGGATTGGGGAAAAAAGGAGGAATCATTATATTTTTAATGGTGTTATTGAAGGTCTTCCAAAATACTAGACGAAACTATTAACAACCTGACTTTTACATTTCCACCAGTAGTTTCTGAAGCAATATTAAAACCGCTAAATTAAAACTAGGAGTGATGAAGAGATAGAGACAGAGATAGATTTAATAATCCGTGCAACTGAAATTAGAAATTAGGGCGTTTGCAAACCCTAAAATGTTGGGAATGTCTAACAATGATTTGAAAACTAGATAGTGGCCTGGTTGATTTCATAAAGTCCTTTGCCTTCCTATAGCCTTCCCAACTGAATATATTAATTTATAGAATAGAAAGCAGATTTGGAAGCTCTCAAAGCTGCACATGGTCATTCTTTCTAGTGCAAAGACTCTTCCTCCAGTGGATAATCTGAGTCAACGTGGCGGTAGGCACAAGTCTTTGTGAAGATAAAATTAGATTTTCCTGTGACCGCTCCTAAAAATGGCAGATCATATTGTTTCATTTTCTTCGTCGCAGAGTCCAAGAGTAGATAGCTGCAATCCTGAAAAACGCAAGCAGCATTTTTAACATTTTAGATATTCCTGAAACAGCAGGTGCAGATGTGAGCGAGCAGGCGCTGAGCAAGGCAGGAGATGACTCAAGACTGCCGCGTGGTTCTTTCTGCAATTTGCTGCCGTTGCAGGCTCTGACTCTCTGCTACCCTGGGCAGAAGCATGCGATGAATCGATCTCAGTGGTAATTTCAGTCACAGAGCTGAGTGCGCAAGTGACAGAATTGTGCAGGTGGACAGGCCCACTGCGAATACAGAAAGGAGAACCAGCAAGAGCCTGTTTGACTCGGGAAAGACAGCGTCCTGAGGCTAGCACAGCCTGTGGGACTGGGGAAATCTCTCCACTCTCAGCACAGACCAACCCCCACCAGGTCCTGCATGCCGAAAGATGCAGACCCCCCGTGGCCTTTGGGCTACGAGGGCAAGTAAACCACACGCGAATGCTACAGCCCCCACGGTCGTTACCTGTGCCCCAAGAGCTTCTCTCCCCTCACTAACTCTTACTCCAGACTTAGAGCAGGGTCTAAAATGGAATTTTTCCATGGATGCTGACTTTTGTCAAAAGCATATTTGAAAGGAGCTTCACATTTGGGTTTCCTTTAATCTCTTATTGTATACAATACAAAGAATGGCTGTGTTCAATTCTGATAGTGTTTATTTCCAGTTCCATGGCAGAAACCGTTAGCATTTGGAATTACTGCTTAATCATAAATCCCTGAAGAAGGCTTTAATCCAAAATTCAATCAAAGCAAGAAAGCTCCCTGTACATATGGCCTTTCTGTCAATCTTTTCTTCTGTATACATTACTCGGGAAATGCAATGTGAAGGAGAGATGCAGCATCGATTAGAAATGAAGCAGGTGATCTGGGATGATGTGCACTTGAAGCCATTCATCTCTCCGATTCAAGAAAGGATTTTACATTAAAAGCAGAGATGCGAAGAGTGAACAAAATGTTAGAATACTTGTGTCGGAAGATGTGATTAAAGTTATATCCTTGTTTAACCAATATATTAGATTTAATCAATCCCTTAATTCCCCAATATTGTAAACATTACTATATTCAGAAATAATTAAGCTCTACAAAGGACAAAAATATTTAATATTTTTGAAGACTACCAAAGAAACAAAATAAAAGCAGAGGTGCCACAGGAGTTTGGCAAAGACAATTACATCTCAGGTGCAGGCGAGAATAGGTCATTCTTCTGTTGCCCTCAATATATGTCTCTGAAAGATGGAAACCTGCGTTTAGCTTTTTTTTTTTTTTCTTCTGAGATGGCGTCTTGGTCTGTCACCCAGGCTGGGGTGCAATGGTGCGATCTCGGCTCACTACAACCTCTGCCTCCCGGGTTCAAGCAATTCTCCCGCCTCAGCCTCCTGAGTAGCTGGGACTACAGGCACCTACCATGCCCGGCTAATTTTTGTAATTTTAGTAGAGACAGGGTTTCGCCATGTTGGTCAGGCTGGTCTCAAACTCCTGACCTCAGGTGATCCACATGCCTCAGCCTCCCAAAGTGCTGGGATTACAGGTGTGAGCCATGGCACCCAGGCTGTATTTAGCTTTTAATAGTAAATACATATTATTTGACTTTTACAGTACATGAAACAAAAACAAGACATTTAGGAAGAAGAGGAAAAAGTTGGGGTTAAGGTTTTTTTTTTTTTTTTTTTAGGGTAATCAGGTCCTAGAGACAGAGGGAAATTTGAGATGGAGACAGAGGGAAATTTGAGATGGAGACAGAGGAGTACACCCAGGAAATGAGCTTCTCATTGCTTCCATTACATAAGGGCCAAGGCACCTGGATATAGAGTGGGCTTTTGGATTCTCACAGCTGTTTTTTTCTGGTCAATGGGAGAGTAGACCCACTTCCTATCAGCCTCCAGTCAACACTCTACCCAATGTCATTCTTCTTTGGTCTGGCCAATGCCTGTGCTGTTCATGAGACTTTGCTTAGAGTCCTAGATTCCAAATACATCATGGTACCATTTGGTCTGGAATGCTACTTCCAAACAGATTTCATTAGAGGAAAAATTTTAGGGCTGGGCCTGGTGGCTCACTCCTGTAATCTCAGCACTTTGGGAGGCTGAAGCTGGCAGATCACCTGAGGTCAGGAGTTTGAGACCAGCCTGGCCAACATGGTAAAACCCCGACTCTACTAAAAATACAAAAATTAGCTGTGTGTAGTGATGCGCCCCTGTCATCCCAGCTACTTGGGAGGCTGAGGCACGAGAATCGCTTGAACCCGGGAGGCAGAGACTGAAGTGAGCTGAGATCGCACCATTGCACTCCAGCCTGGGTGACAGAGCGAGACTCCATCTCAAAAATACGTAAATGAATAAAATAAGAAAATAAAATTTTATGAAGGAGTTCCAGTCTTCTTCCTGTTAATTCCTCAAGACCTAGTTTTTGAAGTAGGAGATACAGTATTCCCTAACCCACTCTATACACACACAGTCTGCTAAAAGACCTGCCAGTGGTCACCCAATTAATGCAGCATGGCAGATAGAAGACCTTCCTCATCACTCTCAAACGCCCTTACATCCGACTTTTATTAATGGTTCTCCTAACCTATATGCACGATCCTTCTGCCTAAAATGTCACAAGCACCACTTTCTCCAATGCAGCCCCTTTCAGATCCCATCAGATAAACTACAGAACCTTCCTTGGTCCCCAGTGGTTGCTTCGTAAGCATCCATCATAGCGTGGCTATGTGTTACTGCTCTCGTTTGTGTGTCTGAATCCTTCTCCTGGATACTAAACCTCTCTAGCACAGATGCTGTTTATTTTCATCACACTGTCCCTGGGGTGCTGTCCAGAGTCAGGCACATAAGCAGTTCTTCACTGTGCTCTGATGCTTAAAGGTTGCCTTGTAGGGTTACATCTTCCTCAGCATGAATGGGGAGCAGTGACACAGGTGCCTCCAGCCCTCTGGTGTCCTAGAGAAATCCCAGATAATGAAAATCGGCAGCAAATCTCTTCTTTTGAGACTGATTATACCTAAAAGATCTCCCTCCTAACCTAAAAGATCTCCTTATAGTTTTTCATAAGTGACACATGCCTTAGGACTAAACATGTAAAAAACTTTAAAAGAATCCTAAAAATGGCTTTTCCCCTTGTATTTTTCTGAACACCTAAATCTTTAAGCCACTGGTGAGGTGGAGCACACTGGTGTCTGTGCTGGCAGTGGGGCAGTAGGCTACAGTAGCACAGAGCATGGTGTCAGAATCCTAGCAGGGTGGGGGATCCTGGCGAGGGGCCTGGCATGGGGTGTTGGAGCTTGAGGGGGTGAGGAGGGTGTCTATCCAGAGGAGGGAGTACAGGCTGATGTGGGAGACTAATTGCACTCAAGGGGACTGATCAGTGAAGTAAACACATTAAAGATATGAGAAGCCAGATTTCTTACTGGAGAAGGGGGTTGCCAAAATGGAGCTACAGATATGGAAATGTGTATTAGTCTGTTTTCATGCTTCTGCTAAAGACAGATCCAAGACTGGGTGAATTACAAAGAAAAAGAGGTTTAATGCGCTCACAGTTCTATGTTGCTGGGGAGGCCTCACAGTCACGGCAGAAGAAGAAAGGCACATCTTACATGGCGGCAGGCAGGAGAGAAAATGAGAGCCAAGCAAAAGGGGAAACCCTGGAAAAAATCATCAGATCTCATGAGACTTATTCACTCCCACGACAACAGTGTGGGAGAACCGTCAGCATGATTCAGTTATCTCCCACTGGGTCCCTTCCACAAGTGGAATTATCAGAGCTACAGCTGAAGATGAGATTTGGGTGGCGACACAGCCAAACCATATCAGAAGGGAAACAGCTGGGATGAATATTGCAATGTTGGATTGACATTGGAGGTATTTATGCAAACAAATAATTGTATGTATGAAATGATTTTATATAAAGAATATATAACCTATCCATATGTATGAAAATATGGACATACGAATAGTTAAAGGAATAAATACAGATGTAAACCTGTGTGTTGTATGCATGCACACACAGATATTCCCTAGTTCTGTCCACTGAGAGGAACTGGGAGCAGTGACACTCCTGCTGCAATGAGCACTCCAAATGCCCAAATTTGGCTTCTAAATATTATTTTCCACAACAACGAGCTATGGCTTTTTGGAGAAATGGCTGATACCAGGACTGGAGAGGAGAAAGTAAAGGTGAGAATGGACCCTCCTGTTTGGCCAGCAAACAAGAAAGTGCTCAAAGAATGATGGGGATAAGCCAAAGGGACACAGAAGCCATGTAGAGGACCTCCTACTGCCCACATCAGAGGGGATCTGAGGGTCAAATAGGTAATGATAGTGACAGATGTTAAACCATTCAGTAAAATAGAAAGCCAGGAGTTCACACCAATATAAATAGACAAATAAATAGATTGAAAATGTGATGAGGCATGGATATTTACATAGTTTCAGAGTATCTCCCCACAAAATATTTATGAATTACAAAAAAAGGAAAGAATAACTTTACATGAAGAAGCCTGGAAGATACCATCCTGTCCACGTGGTCAGAGTGAAATCTCCAGCAATGGAAGAAATCCAAGTCACGCGGCACCTGAGGGATGCAATGAGGAGAGCACAGGGTCATGTCTGAGCTGCTGCGGCCACAGATGTGTCACCAGGATATAACCACAAGAAAATGCCAGGCAAATCCAAACTGAGGGCCATTCTACCAAATAATTAGCCTGCAATCTTCAAAAGGATCCAGTTCATGAAAGTCAAGGAAAGACCTGAAAATTGTTTTAATTAAGCATACATAAAGATCAATGATAATGAAATATAACGTGTGATATTTGAACATTTACATTACTCTTGTTGTAAAAAACGTATCAAGGCAGCTGGCAAAACTTGAGGGGAGTCAAAGAATTAGATGTTGGTGACATATCACTGCAAGTTTTCTGATTTTGATGGTTGAATTATGGTTATGTAAGAGACCATCCTAGGTTGTAGAAAATACCCACTAAACCATTAGGATGGCAACATACTCTCAAATGGCTCAGAGAAGAAAAGAGGTTTTTTTTTGGTACTGTGTTGCAGTACAAAAAGTTTGTATGGCAAACTTTCTGTAAGGTTTAGGTGGTTTAAAAAATCAAGAAGGAGAATTTAAGTCTATGAAATGCTTTTACATTTATTATGTCTTGAAATTTTTGCAACAACTTTTGACAAAAAACAAAATGCTATCATTATTGTTTCAGACATCAGAAAAGAGGGTTCATGAAGTCAATTAAGTGGCACATTCCAGGCAAAGTCAGATCCTCATCCTGGGTCTCATAACCCCACATCCGTTCCTTCTAACTGCATATTCTTTACTCTCGGTCCAAGGGATGCTCCCAAGGACCAGGCTAGGACAGGACATGTTAGAGTAATCACTCTGTGGGGTAATGGCTCTCAAACTTTTCTATGTTTATAAGTCATGCAGGGAAGCTGTTTAAAATGCCTATTTGTAGTTATCACCCTTAGAGATTCTGATTCAGTAGTTTTGGAGTAAGAACCAGAAAATCTATTTTTTTTTTCTTTTCTAACAAGCATTCCAAATGATTCTGACATAGGTCATCCCTGGGCCAGACTTTGAGGAACACTGAACTTGATTAATGGTCTTCAGTGGCTACTGAAATAAATTTAAATCACATGCTGTGCCTGAGGTGTCATGATGGAGCCACATGTATTCAGAGCTAGGAGGTGAGGTGCACCTTCTGACTAACTGCAATACAGTCTTCACTTCATTTTAAACACACGAGAATTAGCAACATATAATGAAGTCATAGCACGCAGGCATTCCAAGACTTTAGGCGGGCTTGTCTTGCATCCTAGACAAGAGAGTTCTGCAGGAGACAGAAGAGTTAGGAGCTTAGAATCAGAGAAGTCCCTGTGAAAATCACCTTAGAAGTATTTCTTTACCTTGGAAAATCCATGTTGTTTATCCTCTTTGGAAGTGAGAACGATTGTTCAGAGCTTTTTATCCTTCTGCTCAATGCCGGCTAAAGTATTCCCCCTTTAAGTCTTTGCATGCAGTAGAAAGTGGCCTTCAAAGGAAGCATCATCTGCCGAAGACACTTCCAGGAAGAAGGAAGATTGTTTTTACCAAGGAAAATCAGCTTGAAATGTTTTAAAAATATGCAGAATGTCTGGGAGTTCTTCCAATACGCTTATGTTTAAGGTAAGCACAGCATGAATAAAATTACACTTCAGGGAAAGAAAAAAACCCCAAAAGTTTCTAAAGTATTTACTGGAGGAAACACTTTCTTACTGAGAGAGAGAGGGGAAGGGAGGATGAAGTTTGATGGAGGAGAAGTGGCAGCACCTTTGCCCTTACCCTCTTAATATTTTGAGAACATGACGGTTTTCTGGTTTGGCGATGGTCCCAGGTTGAGCCTCATCTGTACTTATTGCTGGGAGTTGAACATGACCATGCATGTCTGCAGAACTGTTCTATAGGTTGGGCTATCAGGAGCCTATCTGCACAGTGCAGAGAGGAGTATACTTTGCAACCATAAAAAAGGATGAGTTCATGTCCTTTGCACGGACATGGATGAAGCTGGAAACCACCATTCTCAGCAAACTAACGCAGGAACAGAAAACCAAACACCGCATGTTCTCACTCATAAGTGGGAGTTGTATAATGAGAAGACATGGACACAGGGAGGGGATGATCACACCCCGGGGCCAGTCAGGGGGTGGGCGGCTAGGGGAGGGACAGCATTAGGAGAAATACTTAATGTAGATGACAGGTTGATGGGTGCAGCAAACCACCATGGCACATGTATACCTATGTAACAAACCTGCATGTTCTGCACATGTATCCTCACCATGCAGGTGAGCCCCCCACACAGAAGGAAGATAGGGTTGCTGTTGTGTAAGACCAGGAAGGGAACATGGGACTCCAGTGTCAGCGTCCAGTGTGGGACTCCAGCGATCCACTTGGCACCCCTGGGTACTCCCTTGTCTGATTGTGATTTCGAATCGACAAGAATAGCAACCCTAGCCTAAACTATGAATGATCCTCAGGGGCCCAGATGCCTTTAAGCAGGACTGGATCATGTTTAGTTCCTCAGGCTGCTGTAACAAAGTACTCAGACTGGGAGGCTTCAAACCACAGAACTTCATTTTTTCTAGAAGTCTGAAAACACACTGTCAGCAGGGCCACTCCCTCTGAAACATGCTGGAGAGAATACTTCCTTCCCTCTTCCTGTTTGGGGAGCTCCTGGAAATCCTCGACTTATGGATGCATCTCTCTAATTGCTACCTCTGCCTTCACATTGGCCGTCTTCCCGCTGTGTTTCTGTGTCTTCTTTTCTTATATGGGTGCCAGTCATTTGGAATCAGAGCCTACTCTTCTCCAGTTTGGCATCATCTTAACTAATTACATCTGCCAAGACTCTATTTCTAAATAAAGTCACATTCACAGGTACTTGGGTTGAGAACCTCAGCATATCTTTCTGGAGGACACAATGCAAATCCAAAACACCAGGTAAGCCATTGAGAGCAGTAGAGGTGATGACAACCGAGGAAGAAGGGAATTTATAAAGTGTAGTGAAGGAAGAAGATGATGAGGATGAGCTGCAGTTGCATGACAGGGCACAGCTGGTGCCATTGACCCCCATTTCTCAAGCTCCCCTCAGAAGGGGAGGCTCAGGGGAACTTTGGGGAATCTTCTCCATTTACATGTATGGAGGTGCGTTGGGTGGACATAGCCACCATGGAAGTGTGCCCCCCACACAGACCTCAGCCACCATGGAGGTGAACCCCACACAGACCTCAGCCACCATGGAGGTGAACCCCACACAGACCTCAGCCACCATGGAGGTGAACCCCACACAGACCTCAGCCACCGTGGAGGTGAACCCCACACAGACCTCAGCCACCGTGGAGGTGAACCCCACACAGACCTCAGCCACCGTGGAGGTGAACCCCACACAGACCTCAGCCACCGTGGAGGTGAACCCCACAGAGACCTCAGCCACTGTGGAGGTGAACCCCACACACAGACCTCAGCCACCGTGGAGGTGAACCCCACAGAGACCTCAGCCACTATGGAGGCGAACCCCACACACAGACCTCAGCCACCACGAAGGTGAACCCCACGCAGACCTCAGCCACCATGGCAGTGTGCCCTACACACAGACCTCAGCCACCATGGCAGTGTGCCCTACACACAGGTGTCAGCCACCGTGCAGGTGTGCCCCACGCATAGACCTCAGCCACCATGCAGAATTTGCTCAGCTGCAAGAAGTGCAGTCAACTCACGACGTCCAGTTGTCAGCACCTTCAGAGTCCACCTCGCCTTTCAAAATGAGGCTGCGCTCAACCTGAGGGGCCCCAGGCTATTGCTGAGCTCCACGGTGAGAGGAGTAGAGTCTCACCACTTCTGCCCAGAACCTCCGATGGGCAATTTTTGCCCTGAAGCCCCCCATTGAGTTTGCAGAGACTTTATCAGTGCTGTTCCACAGTATGAGATGATATTCCATCTTTCTTCTCTCTCTATCTTTCACAGGCACTCTCCCCTACTCACCGCTCCATAAATCTCTGTCACTCCTACCTCCATCTCAGCATGTGCTTCTCAGGGGCACAAGCGTGACACAGTGTGTCAGGTGAGAATGATGGGTTGGGGCGGGGATGGAGCTGCCTGCTTCACATGTGGCTCTTTATTTCCCTCCCAGCTTCTGTCTCTGGGTATACAAATCTCTTTACTGTGTCTTTCCAGTTACTCAGCTCTCTTTCCCCCTCTCTCGCTTCTCTCTACCTGGGATTCTATGTCCCATGACATGGAAAGATACACTACCAAATACAATTATTCAGTTGAAGTTTATGACCACTGAAGGCAGAGTAGGTAGAAGTCTGCGTCACACAAACATGAAGCTCAAACATATCCTAAGCACTGCTTGAAATGATTACTTGGCAAATATGTATCCCTTGGGGAGCTACCTCGTTCAGTTAAGAATTTTCTTTCCTTGGATACAAACCTGCCTACAAGGAATAAAGAATTATACTTCTGTTATTATTAATGCATATTTAGTGTGAATATGAGTGTAATCCAGAGATAAAAACCTGGAGCCATAAAATAAATCTTGTAGAAGACAGAATATGCTGACATTTTAGTGAATGTTAATTCTGTTTTAGATGGGTGAGGTTTTGAAACAGTTGATTTGATTACCAACATGCTACTATTAGGTTGGTGCAAAAGTAATTGCGGGCCAGGCATGGTGGCTCATGCCTGTAATCTCAGCACTTTTGGAAGCTGAGGCAGGCGGATCACTTGAGGCCAGGAGTTCAAGACTAGCCTGGCTAACATGGCGAAACATCGTCTCTACTAAAAATACAAAAATTAGCCAGGCGTGGTGGTGCGCACCTGTAATCCCAGCTAGGCAGGAGAATCGCTTGAACCCAGGAGGCAGAGGTTGCAGTGAGTCGAAATTGTGCCACTCCATTCCAGCCTGGGCGATAGAGCAAGACTGCCTCAAAAAACAAAATACAAAAACAAAAAGTAATTGCAGTTTTTGCCATTTTTTAATGACAAAACCGCAATTACTTTTGCACCAAACTAATACTGTTTGTTGGATGCATTGATTGCTACTTAGTAACTGAAATGAACTGGATGGAACTGCACCATGAACATCCTGTAGACATTCACTGTTGGTGGTGAAACGAACAATCAACATTCCACCAGTCCTACTCATTGTCTTCTTAGCTGTCACTCATTAGATCCCTGCTGTGTGTGAGATATGCTAAGAAAAGTAAAATATGTTGTAAAAACAACAATGCAATTACTGAAATAACAGGTAGCACAAACTCCAGTGAGAATAAGATAATATGATATTTCATCACTATCCAGTAATTTATGCGTGGGAATTACAATAATATGAATTGATCAGTATGACCAATTTAATTGTATCATTTCTGATCCTACATTGGGATAGGCTTAGCAGCAGAGGGAACCCTAAGGTTAGTTTCCTGATCTGTGAGTCCTGTGGTTTGAATGCATGTCCCTGCCAAATGTTGAACTGTGACCCCCAGTGCTGGAAGTGGGGCCTGGTGGCAGATGTTTGGATTATGTGCGCAGATCCCTCATGAATAGCTTGGGTCAACCCCTTGGTGATAAGTGGGCACTTGCTCTGAGTTCACATGAGATCTTGTCAACTAAAAGTGTGTGCCCCCCGTTTCTCTTTCTCTCTTGCTCCCATTCTCACCGTGCGATGTCCCTGTTCCCGCTTTGCCTTCTGTCATAATTGGAAGATTCCTGAGGCCTCCCCAGTAGCGGATGCTGCTAGGCTTCCTGTACAGCCTGCAACGCTGTGAGCCAATTAAACATCTCTTCTTATAAACCACTCAGTCTCAGGTATTTCTTTATAGCCGTGCAAGAACAGCCCAACACAGTGAGGTAAGGGCCTTTATGGTAGGAAGGGACAAGGGGAAGCTTCTAAAACCCACTCACGTTTGGAGTCATTACAGAGATTAGTATCACCAAAAATAAAGGATGCTAAATGGTGGTTTCAATCATATGCCCAATTAATTCACCAGCCAGGCTTCTGTAAAAACAGGATGCATCATGGCAGGTGATAGTAGACAATGATTAGTACCTAGGTTGTAGCCCCAGTCACAGCTGCCACGCTGGCTCTGGGTCTTACTAGGGGGACATCTTCACTGGAGTGGACCAACACAGCCTCTGCTGTTTGATACACGGTTACTGACTTGCAAATGTTTTCTTCTTCTCTTCCTTTTTATTCTATCTCCTCCTCCTCCTCTTTTTCTCCTCCTCCTCTGCCTCCTCTTTCTCCTTCTTCATTAAGACTAGCTCTGTTAAGATACAATTCACATATTATATCATTTATCCACTTAAAGTGTACAATTCAATGGCTTTGAGTATATTCCATATATGTGCAACCATCACCACAGTCAGTTTTAGAAAGATTTAATCATTACAATAATATGAATTGATCAATATGATCAATTAAATTGTATCATTTCTGATTCTACATTGGGATAGACTTAGCAGCAGAGTGAACCATAAGGTTAGTTTCCTCATCTGTGAGTGATATGGTTTGAATGCATGTAAAAAAGAAACCCTGTATCCTTTATCCCCCTATCTCCCTAGCCCCTCCCTGCCTCCCTGCAAGTCCTAAGAAACTACTATTCCAAGTTCTGCCTCTATAGAGTTCCCTGTTTTCATTTCTCTTAGGTAATTACCTAGAAGTGAAATCAAATGCTTTCTTCTTGGTAGTAATCAATAAGGAAGATCAAAATCAGTTCATCTTCAGAAGGGAGAAACAGTTTCTCATTCTCTGTCTTGCCCTATGGCTATGTGAACTTTTAGCTGTTTGTTATCATATATTCCAGAGAGACCTTGAACATCTCAACATTTCACACACTGCCACACTAATCCATAGTATTGATGACAATCTGCTAATTGAATCTGATAAAACCGAAAGTAGCAGGTATCCTAAATGCTTTAGTAATTCGTAAGTGAGAGCATGGCAGTGAAAACCCTGGGAATATTTGGGAGGCTGCCATATCAGTGAAGTTTGTAGGGGTCTGATGGTTTGGGACATGCTGGGATATCCCCTGTAAGGGGAATGAGAAGTTATTAAACTTGACCCTCTTACTGATAAGAAAGAGGTATGTGTTTGGTGTGCCTCTTCAGATTTTGGAGGCAGCATAAGCACTTTGGAGAATATTGCCCTGACCCACTTATGGGCAAATGGGAAAGCTGTCAGTGTTTGGAAAGACAGAACAAGAGGGCTCAGTGGACAGTTCAAGGCAGTTGCAAGCTGCCCTAATGCTCAAGCATCTTAAACTAGTAGGTATGGCAGTGCTTGGAACATCCACATTGGGTCGGAATGCTCTGAAGTCGGTAGAGGAGCTGTAGACAGAACTCTAGGGCTCTGGAGCAGGGCTGTGCCTTGGGCAACAGCGAGCTACTGTCTATTGGAGGAACAGCTCCCATGTGCGAATTCGGTGTAAACTTACTATAGCCCTGCCCCTTGAATCAACTGGTTGGATGAGTGCCTAAGCCAAAGACAAACCTACATGCGAGTCACTAAGCTGTGTATCAGAACAAAGGGGAAGTGGTTGCCGGGCAGACCAACAGCCAGTGTCTACTACCAGCAGCCCCTGGTGGCAGCTGTACCGTTAAGAAGGCAAATTAATAACAGTACCTGGGGTGGGAGGATGCTCATCTTACTCAATAAAAACTGCATTCAGGTAGGACTTTTTGACACTAATCAGTTTGCTAATTATAATTATTTTCATTAAAGCAGGTGCTCAAAAACTTTCCACTTGGCAATGCGTCGTTGATGGTCTCAGTGACTGTATGTGGCTGGGGGCTTTTTAAGTTCAATTTCCTGATGAGCCTTTGATCAATAATTTGAAGCAATTAGGGTCAAGTTCCATCTGGATGTAGTTGTGCTCTGCCTCCATTCCTTTTCATTCTGTTGTTCTGTGAACATGAAGCTGCCCAGCAGCTGCCTTTAGGAAGCTGTGCTGGGCTTGCATCAGAGTGGCCTCTTAATAATTTGCTCATAAGGAATTTAAAATCTGTGAATCTTCCTTGACTTATTAGTAAAGTGGGGGTAGTACCTAATGCCTAGGGATACTGAAGTTTCCATGAGAGTGGGAAGAACCTGCCTTGTGTCAAGTTATGGTGGGAACTTAGATTCGATTGGCCTGAACCTAAACGCTGTGGGGTCAACATGGGAGAAGTGGGCAAGGCTCAATGCTATTCAGTGCCTGTCTTCCACTAGGATATTAAGACTTGGACAGTGTGACTCTTGATCTAAGACGAGTACAGTATGTCTGCAAGCACGAGACACCAGGGGGAGGTATGTTCCTACCTAAACATAAGACAAATTGTTAGCATAAAAAGAATTCACTTGTTTAGTGAGGTTTGAGATTGATCTCAGTCAGTTGTATACTGGAGCCGTGAAAAGGAGACAATGGCTCCCTAAGAGGCTGACCCTCTTCGTGTTGTCATCGTCTCTGTTTCTGAGCCCAGCTATAACAAGTCAAGTGTGTGCGACTGGAAGGGTGCACAAATGCCCCTCCCCTGCTGGCCAATGATTGCTCCTCTCACTGCAGCACCCTTGGCTGTTTAAGGAACTCTGGGCTCAGATAAGGTCTCCAGCTGAGTATTTTTGGATTTATTCTCCAAGAATCCAGACAAAGTCCTCAACAGGAAAGGTAGGTACAGATTGTGGGGCACATTCCCACGTTTTTGTGGAGTCCCCTGACACCAAGCGGAATTTTGAACTTGGTAGCACCCTCCATTTTCTGATTAAGTTGGAACTTGGAGGTTGCAACTTGCTTAAGTTCACCTGGCAAGTTGTCAGCACAACTTGGACTTGACTTCTGGCCCGACTTCAAGCCTACCGCAGTCCATGATGATCTTACCATAGCAGCGTGCTGTGAGGGACAGGGCTCAATTCCTACCCTGGGCTCAATTCCTACTCCCTGGGTGCAGAGGGTGTAAAGTGGGAAGCCTCTACAATTACGACTCTTGACTTTCCTGATCTACAAGATTCATGCCATCCATTGCACTTTTAAAATGTAGTTTTTACTTTTGAACAAAGAGATGCACATATAGGTTTTAAAGAGTGAAATTATTTTACAAAGCCAGTTATGAGAGAGAATATTTCTCCTCCTCCAGTATTCTCCCCAGAAGCTATCACTTTGAACTCTTCCAGCATATTTTATTGGTATTTACATCTATAACTCCAATTATCATGCTTATATTTATGCTTTCTAAATGTTTCAGCTTTAGGCATTATCTTGTTTTCCCATTAAGAAAGCTGAGGATTTAGCCTTTTTCCATCCAATTTCTCCACTACTCTATATACACACATTTGTTCTGTTTCTATCTTCCCAATATGCTATTAGTATAATTTTAGTTAAATCACATGTTGGTGTTTGTATTACTATGACTATGTAAATCTCATTAGAGCTGGGCTCTGTAGCATACTATGATTTCTTTTCTTTTTGATACAGCATAGCTTCTTTCCTTTCTTCCCTCCTTTGTTCCTCCCTTCTTTACCCCTTCCCTTTCCCTCCCTCTCTTCTTCCTTTTCTTCCTTCCCTCCCCTCCCCTTCCTTTCCCTCCCCTCCCCTTCCCTTTTCCCTTCCTTCCCCTCCCCTTCCTTTCCCTCCCCTCCCCTGCCCTTCCCTTTTCCCTTCCCTCCCCTCCCCTCCCCTCCCCTCCCCTCCCCTCCCCTCCCCTCCCCTTCCCTTTTCCCTTCCCTTCCCTTCCTCCCTGCTCTCCCTTCCCCTCCTCTCTCTTTTCCTTTCTTCCCCCCGGCCCCGCCCGCTGCCGCATTCTCCCCCTCCTGCTCCCTTCTCCTCTTGTTCTTCTTTCCTTAGTATTCTGGGTACTGATCATTCATTCAATCCCCAGTTCTCTCCCTGTTGTGCAAATCTCCTCTCAAGACAGTCACATACATTAGGCGGAACATCGCTTTCATCTTCTTGAATAGATCTCTCCTGCAGCCTTCTCCAGCTGGGTGGCATCATCCTCCTTTTGCTGATAAGAACCAGGAAGAGAATGATTCAGAGCCACCGGGCCAGCCAGTAAGCGGCTGTGGCTCTTATCCAAGTCCCTGAAACACACACATTTATGCCAGAAGTCAGCTTTGTGTTGCATCGGCCCATGTGTTCCATTATTTGTCCTTTCCTATAAGCCAGTGTGTCTCTTAAGCACATCAATATCTGGCATCCTGTTAGTCCAAATCCCCATTGGCTTCATTTGCATCTGCTGCTTGAGGGTTGGGGATATAAATACCGACCACAAAGTGCCTTCTCAATCTTCGAAGATAAATTTCATCAGTATCCAGTAATTTATGAGTGGGAAATAAGATATTTATTTGTCTTTTTCTGGTACATTTGTAATGAATGTGTATGGCAATTTGATATCAGAATATTTAATTTCCAAACATGTCTCACTCTTTAAACAACCTAACTGCAGGTAGGAAAAGGAGATATTATGCATAAAAGTTAATAACTTAAGAAATCTTATTACAATGCTTTATTCTATTCAGAACTCTTTCACTTACAAAATTGCACTTGCTTATCACAAGGCTCTATAAGTTAGATAAGAAGGGATGTATTATTCTTTACACCCAGAGATATGAACTAGTTCAAATTCAAGTTTATTCAGTGACTAAGATCACACTACTTACACTTTCAGTATTTTGGCCTCAAAGATTCCACTATGTGAATACTGGCCCTAAAAATACAAAAATTAGCTGGATGTGGTGGCATGTGCCTGTAATCCCAGCTACTCAGGAGGCTGAGGCAGGAGAATCACTTGAACCCAGGAGGCAGATGTTGCAGTGAGCCGAGATTGCGCCCCTGCACTCCAGCCTGGGCAATGGAGTGAGACTCCGTCTCAAAAGAAAAAAAAGCTAGAATAGAAACTCATAATATACGACCTCTTCTTTTCTCCTGGCTCTATCACTCCCATGGCAGTCTATCATGGGGGAGGGAGGGGAGACCAGAGGCTGCTGGAGAACGTTGGAACCCTTTTGGTGGAGGGAAGTTAAGCACAGTGGGATGTGGACAGCTGAGCTTGGGGGATTTCTATTTCAGAAAGTGTTGGCTGAACATGGCTATTTTTTACTGAGGTGAAATTTATGCAACATAAAATTAACCCCTTTAAGTGTACAATTCACTGGCATTTAGTACATTCAAATGTTGTGCAACCACCGGTTCTATGTAGTTCCAAAACACTTTCCTCACCCCAAAATAAAATCCTGTGTCCAGCTACCCCCATCCCCGCAACCTGCTAGCTCCGGGGAAATGCCAATTTGCTTTCTGTCCCTGTGATTGATCCATTTTGGATATTTCATATAAATGGAATCATATAATATCGGTCTTTCACTGGGGCCTGTATCAGAACTTTATTCCTTTTTATGGCTGAGTAATATTCCATTGCATGAATATAAACAATTTGTTCATCCACTCATGCACTGATAAATATTTGGGTTGCTTCCGCTCTTTGACTATTGTGAAGAGTGCACCATGCACACTCACATATTTTTTGAGTCACTTATATATTTTCAGTTCTTTGGGGTACATATTAGGAGTGGAATTGCTGGTTCATATGACAATTGTATAGTTAACTTTTGAGGAACTGCCAAACTGTTTTCCACAGCAGCCACACCACTTCAAACTCCCACCAGCAACGTCTAAGGGCTCCAGTTTCCCCAAATTCTTTCCAACACTGCTGTTTTCTGATTTTTTATTATTGCCATCCCCGTGGGTATGAAGCGGTGTTTCAGTGTGACTTTGATTTGCATTTCTCTAATGACTAATGGTGTTGAACATCTTTTCATGTGTTACTGGCTGTTTGCACATCTTCTGAATGTAAACTTTTAACAAAAGGTATTTTGTCATCTTGTAACCATTTTAGGCAACATTTTCAGGATTTAAGAAATTCAACAAAGCCTCAATAATGTGCATTCCCCCCATAACCTGTAAGTAGACATAGGATCAGGGTGGGATGGGATGGCTGGAAATAAAAGACCTACGCTCTGATGTTCTCCTCCACTTCCACCCTGCTGACTTCTTGCTGGGCAGGCTGTTTTGAAAACATTATCATGCACTGAGCAGGAAACCTTAGCTTTTCTAAAGTTCACACATTATTTTCGCTGGCTCTTTGTATATCTAGTATCCTTCCAAATAGGTGTATGTTTAGGATAGAGCTGGGCACAGCTGTGCAGAGTAATGAAGCTGGGGTCCCTTGAGCTGCCCGTGATATTGCTTCAATCAAGAGAACTTGGAATGCAGGCTGTGGCATTATACTGCATCCCATTTAGTCTCCTCATGGGAAACTCTACTGCTATTTAGCTCTTCCCGAATCTTGAGCTAACAATTTTAGACAAACCATGAATTTGCTGGGGGGCAGGAGGATGGTGTATTCTCAGCTTCAGATAGGCAGTAAATATAAAATAAGTTAGCTCCTACCTTCTTCTCAGTAGTCACTGAGAGCATGACATGCCCCTACTTAAACACCTCCCCTGGCTGCCCCGCTCACGGAATGAAATCTGTTTAGCATCCTGCAGGCCCCACGTGGCTGCCCCAGCCCTCCCTCCCACGGTGTCTAACACTCAAACCGCCCCCTCCAGGCTCCAGTCACATCAGCAGTTTATCTTTTACATATTTATTTTATTTTATTTTTTTGAGATAGGGTCTAGCTCTCTTGCCCAGGCTGGAGTGCAGTGGCACAACTCTGCTCACTGCAACCTCTGCCTTCCAGGCTCAAGCAGTCCTTCCACCTCAGCCTCCTGAGTAGCTGGGATTATAGGCGCCTGTCACCATGCCTGGCTAATTTTTTGTGCTTTATGTAGAGATGGGATCTTGCTATGTTGCCCAGGCTGGTCTCAAACTCCTGGGCTCAAGTGATCCACTTGCCTTGGCTTTCTAAAGTGCTGGGATTACAGGTGTGCACCACTGTGCCCGGCCCACTTTCTATTTTAAACCTGCCAAGGTGTTCTGCCCCAGAACCCTGAATATGAAACTGTGAAAACACAGCCTCGGCCAGCACA
The DNA here is from genome assembly GCF_029281585.2 of Gorilla gorilla gorilla. Taxonomy (NCBI): domain Eukaryota; kingdom Metazoa; phylum Chordata; class Mammalia; order Primates; family Hominidae; genus Gorilla; species Gorilla gorilla. The sequence continues at coordinate 161,924,393 of NC_073230.2, forward strand.
TGCCCCTGTTCGTTCTGGGTGCGGAACACCCTTTCCTTCATTCTTCTCCTCCAGGTCTAACCAAGTGACATGCCACCTTTGAGAGGCCTCACCTTACCCTCCACATCAAAAATAGCATGCCTCTTCCCTTGACTCACAGTCCCATCGCCCTGTTTTCTGAATTGCATTGATCACACTATATAGTACAATGCTTTAATGATGATGTCTTTGTTATTGCTTGTTTTGTCTTCCCCAGTAAAGCAAAACCCCTGAAGGCACAGACTCTGCTCCTTATGGCTCTGTCCTCTGTGTCTAGAATAGTGCTTGCCCACAGGAGGCTACCAATGAGTGTGTGCTCAAAGAAAGGCTGGGTCACGGAAAGTTGTCCAGCAGTAACACCAACATGGAATTTGGGCCCTTTCTTGCACATAGCACATGTAAACAGAAAATAGAGCAGGGCTGTGGTGGGATTCTGGAATAAGTAGACCTTGATCTACCCATCAGTCTTGGCATCTTACCCTCCTGGTGCCTGGAGACATTGCTGGGGTCCACGTCATCCCATCCTCCATGGCCCAAGGGACTCCTTGGTAGGTAGGACTTCTCCTGCAGCTCAGGGATCCTGGCAGTGACTTCAAGAGGTTGCTTTTCCACCTCAGACTTTGTGCTGACACTTCCTACCTCCCTGCTGTTTTAGTGGCAGCCTTGGGACTTCACAGCAACTCAAAGAGACTCGTCGAGAAGACTTTGAGGACCCTATCATAGTGCAGAGTGGGCACAGATGGCAGCGTTGGAGCAAGTGTATATGGGCAGCTGAGGCTCTATCCACAACACTGTCAGTGTTGTGTTTTATAGCTTAATAGTCAAGGCTTCCTATAGGAAACTATTTTCCAGCACCGTCAGGAATGGGATTCCCATGAGTGTGGGTTGTACATCCCACGGTTGTTCTTGGCATCCAGACTTATGCAGATGCCTCCGTGCATGCCACCTGGGTACGGACTAACACAATGTCAGCTGGAGTGCCAAGGCTGTCTGTGACGGTGGAGGATACAGGCTGTGGCTCTCAGCAGTGCTTTGAGATGCTGGTCCCCTGAAACACATTAAAAACCCTGCAGCAGCCTACAGGATTTACTTTTGATGTTAGCATATGGCTGGCAAAAATTTCATAGTCAGCAAATGATTTTTTTGGCAGTGTGGATGTACACAGTGTGTGACACTCAATTTACTAAACTAGTTTATGAAACTTTTATTTTGGTCTTCATGATGCCACATCCTTGTTTCATGAAATAATGACTTTTAAAGTGGTTGCTTTAGTGTCATAGAGAGAACTTGAGTGTGCATATTTATCTTTTTTTCAAATAAAGGAGAGAAAACATCGTAGCTGGTTTTAGTAATTGTTGAGTATATCAAATAAAATGCAAACATTTGTGGAGAAATAAATGAGAGGCAGATTTCTTTTTTCATTTTTTTTTTTTTTGAGACGAAGTCTCACTGTATTACCCAGGCTGGAGTGCAGTGGTGCAATCTTGGCTCTCTGCAACCTCTGCCTCCTGGGTTCAAGTGATTCTTGTGCCTCAGCCTCCTGAGTAGCTGGGATTACAGGCGCCCACCACCACACCTGGCAAATTTTTGTATTTTTAGTAGAGACGGGGTTTCACCATGTTGGCCAGGCTGGTCTTCAACTCCTGATGTCAGGTGATCCGCCCGCCTCGGCCTCCCAAACTGCTGGGATTACAGGTGTGAGCCACTGCACCCAGCTGAGAGGAAGATTTGTAACACGGCCGCTCACTGTGTGAACTTCGGAAAGTTACTCAACTTTGTCTTAGTATTTATCTGTCAAGTGGGTCAATTTCTGTTTAATCACCTTGCAAGATTTTTGTGAAGTTCGTGCTAGAGAAAATTCAGAGAGGAACTACCTTGTTTATAGCTGCAAAGCTGGTTAGTGGCAAAGCCTGCATCTAGCTGAGGTCTGTCTGGATGTGAACTCTCTCCAGTTCACACCAGCATGTGCCCTACACATCCGGTGCTCAGGACGGAGGCTGTTGGGTTTCGTTTAATGGTCAGAGGAGAAAACCAGGTGACAGCCGGTTTCAAGACAGCGGAGCTTCAGGCAAGGTTTGATATGCAGGTGCTACAGGCTGTGCTATCCCAGGGCAGAAAGCGATGGAGAGAGCAGGGAACAGGGGTGGGGAAGAAGTCCAGGTCCATGTGAGGGCATTGGCCCTGCTTTCCTCGGAGCTGCTGGGAGACACACTGGGTCACTGTGCTTGTGCCCTTGCTTGGCCACATGGAAGAAACCCCATGCTTTGCAACAGTCAGTTTGGGAGAAGGGAGAGCAAGTTTCTGTGCCCTGTCTGCCCTTGGCCTCGTGATACTGACCTGCCCTGCCTCCTGGGGTATCAGCTGCTTCTTGAGCTGCCACAGGGAAGGCCAGATCCTGTGATGTGGCGTTTCACTTGCATTGTGGACGTGAAAGATGGTCAGAGACTCTGTGTGTTCTGCTGGTGGCTGGGAAGATGCACTGGTTCTGGCCAAAACCCTGGCCCCTCTGAGGAGGGCATTGAACAGGAAGGAGGGATGAGGTACAGGATGCACTGGCCTTCAGTGTCATTAGGCCGAGGTGTTAGCTAAGACAGGTAAGCAGCCCGGATCCAGGGGACAGAGGAGGCGCAGGGAACCTGAGAGCTGCCCAAGGCTCACCTTTCAAGCTGCTTGAGGGATGGCATTGGCATCGGTGAGTATCAGACACACCATATCCTGATGCTGTCTGATAAGGTTTAGACCAGGCAGTAAAAATCCTGTCCTTGCGGCAGCCGGAGAGTTCCAGCTTCAAGTCTCAAGAGTCTGATGTCTGTACTTTAAAGTAACTTTTAAAAGGCTAAAAAAAGGACTCTGCTCACGCCTGTAATCCCAACACTTTGGGAGGCTAAGGCGGGCGGATGACGAGGTCAGGAGACCGAGACCATCCTGGCTAACATGGTGAAACCCCATCTCTACTAAAAATACAAAAAATTAGCCGGGCCTGGTGGTGGGCACCTGTAGTCCCAGCTACTCGGGAGGCTGAGGCAGGAGAATGGCGTGAACCCAGGAGGTGGAGCTTGCAGTGAGCCGAAATCGTGCCACTGCACTCTAGCCTGGGTGACAGAGCGAGACTCCGTCCCCCCCCCAAAAAAAAAAGAAAAAAAAGGACTCTGGCACTTTTAAGAGATGGGAAAGGAGCTGCTAAGGTCAAATGCAGTCTGTGACTGGGCCATACACATAGTCAGACTCGCGTGACATACAGAAAATTGGGCCAAAGCATGCCCTTCATTAAACAGCTTTCTCATCCACCCTCCAGAATTCCAAAAATACCTCCCCTGGACATTGAGTCGAGGCAAACTTAGTGTCTGTAGCAGCTGCCATTGTCCAGTGGATGACCTTCCTTTGCTTTAAGATGTAATATCTTAGACTTGAGGCGCTGTACTAGACGCTGGACATGGCAAGGAGGATACAAGAACACATGATATGTAGGCCTTGTTTCTGTGAAATTCCAACTTGGTTATCAGCACTGTTAGTGGGCTGTCAGGTTAGCTTCACCCTCCAGCTATATATATATGTGTGTGTATATATATGTATATGTGTATATATGTGTATATATATACACACATATATGTGTGTGTACATATACATATATACGTGTGTATATACACACATGTGTGCATACACTTATACACACATGTGTGCATACACATATACACACATGTGTGCATACACATATACACACATGTGTGTATACACACATATATGTATATATGTATATATACACACATATATGTATATATGTATATATACACACATATATGTATATATGTATATATACACACATATATGTATATATGTATATATACACACATATATGTATATATGTATATATATTTTATATATAAAAATACATATGAGAAATATATATTTTTTGAGATGGAGTCTCACTCTATCACCCAGGCTGGAGTGCAGTGGTACGATCTCAGCTCACTGCAACCTCTGCCTCCTGGCTCAAGCAGATTCTCTTGCTTCAGCCCCCCAAGTAGCTGGGATTATAGGCGTGGGGCACTGTGCCCAGCTAATTTTTGTATTTTTAGTAGAGACGGGGTTTCGCCATGTTGGCCAGGCTGGTCTCGAACTCCTGACCTCAGGTGATCTTCCCACCTCAGCCTCCCAAACTGCTGGGATTACAGGAATGAGCCACTGCGCCTGTCCAGATGAGGAATATTTGATGGGAAAGAGGATGGGCACTCAGGAAGCAGCATGTAGGTTGGTCTTTAACAGATAGGGGGCAGCAGAGGAGGGTTTGGCACCTGGTGATGGGGAAATCCTCTTCAGGAAGATTGAGGCATGAACAACCAGCTTTTACGTCCGGGTTTTGTTGTGCGCTCTTTGACTATGGGTCGTAGGCTTCCTGCGTTTGTGGTCTTTTCCAGACAGACAAGGTAGATTTTTATCGTGGGAAGAGTTTGGCATCTGGTGTCAGAAAACCTTGGTTTGAGCTCTGGCTTCACCCTTGACCTGCTCTGCATCCTTGGTCACATGGCCCAACCCGAGTCTTTCTCTCTCTTACATCGTGAAGTCGTAAGGAGTGAAGGAATGTATGGAAGAATGTTTGTCAAGATCTTATTACTGTTTTTGTTATTGGAATTATTCTCTTATCTCCAACTGGGACCATATCTTTTCCTGTCTGCATTCCCCACAGTACAGTCTGCCTTAAAGCTTAGTAGATGCTAAATAAACACTTTCTGGCCGGTTGATGGAACAGGATCCCTCCCTTTGCTCCCCAGATTTTCAGGAATATGCCCTGGCCTGTTGGTGTCACTTCCCAGTGAAGTACTAGGGTGCTCCGAGATCACAGAGTGTTGCTACTGTGGAAGCCTTCCCCTTTCATCTTGCAGAGAGGAGATGTCTCTTCATTTCAGTGGACTCTCACTCTCAGATTCTGGGAGAATTTTGTTCTCGTCATAGTGAGTTAGCTGACTTGCGTGATTCATATAGAAAAAAACTCACTCTGAATTTAACGTGATAGGCTTGTTAAATGACAACAAAGTGGTCACCAAAGGTGCTGAGCTGTAACTTAACCAGAGTAAACCTGATGGATGGAGGCAGCACCTCCAACTAAGCTGAACTCTGTGACTTCCTTGTTTATTCAGTCTGGATGATAGAATTCATATCCTCCCAGTGCTCCAAAGAATACTACATGGGAGGAGGCTCCTTGGCTACATCAGGGACGGTAAGGCTCATGATTCTAGCAGAAACAGCTGGATACCAGAACTATTGTTTTCCACTGGCTTTGTGTATTAGCATTATCTCCATAACCTTTCTGTAAACTCTTTGAAGACAGGAATGCTGGCTGCTGGGAAGGATGGAGAAAAAGAATTAACACAAATGGAACACTTGCTTATTGAAAGAAACACACATGGTCACCCAGAGAGGATATAATCATTCAAAGAAGAAAGTGGGAAATGAGAGAATTCTTAGGATACATGTAAAGCACACGCCAGTATTCAAAAGCCACAATACTAGTATTCCAATCAGGATCAATTTCCTTTTGAAGTGTTAATGCAAGAAAACCTTAGAATGGAAAACATAAATGCTTCAAAGAGCTGCTCAAAATAGTGGAAGTAGAAAAGGTCCTATTTTCCCCCACCCCACTATCTATATTTGTGTGATATGAAAATGCTTTCCAACTATATTTAATAACACTGTACTGTATAAATAAAATTTGCTCACTACACACACACACACACACACACACACACACACACACGGTCATTATGTGAATTGATGATTATATTAATTAGCTTGACTATAGTAATCGGTTTACTATGTATATGTATATCAAAACATCACACTATACACCATAAATGTATACCATTTCGATAACATTTTTTAAAACCCAGAAATAAAAAATAACACATAATATGGTTGCATATAATTTATTTAACTAGCCCCATAGATTATTTCAATTATTTCCAAACATTGTATAGCTAAAAGACATAGTTATTAATATATAATTCCACACAAGTGTAAGGATAAATTTCTAGAAATGGAATTTTCAGGTAAAAGAAATTTGCATTTGCAAGATTGATAGATCCTACCAGATTTCTTTCCTTAGAAAATATACTGGCTTACTCTTTTATCTACAATATACTTATTTCTTCACATTCTTGCAAACACAGTGTTATCTTAATTTTTTTTTGCAATATAACAAAAGGATTTGTTATCTTAAAAAATATTATGTTTGACATGCTTGTTAGACATGGAGATGTCTGGTAAGCACTTATAAATAAGTTCCAGGAGCTCAGGAAGAAAATTAGGCTTGCAGATATAAGTGTGGTTGTATATAGATAGTAATGAAAACCATAGGACCAGATGAGGTCACCCAGCATCTGAGTATAGTTAGAGAAGAGGGCACCTGGACCTGCAGTGGCTTCTTTCATAGACTTCAGCGAGCAAGTCCTTGGTCCTTTTATGAGCTAATTGTGTTTCATTGATTTGGTGTTTATCTATGTGCCAAAAACACGTTTTATTTATTATAAATTCATTACATCTTTCTGTAGGGCTTGCCCACCTGTGAAGTTTGTATGTTGATAAGAAATATCCAATCAATAGAGATAATTTGATAAGAAAGAAGAAAAAGGGAATAGTTGCAGGATTAAAGTTCATGAGTAGATGAGAGAGGGTGGGATCCATTACCTTTGCCAGTGCAAGGATTGACTCTAGGTAGCAGAGGTGTTCATTTCTTAGATGAGAAAGAGGAACATTTGAGCACAGATTTCTCTTATATTCCGTTTATCTATTTTGATAGAATTACATTGAATTTATACATTAATTTGAAAAAAATTAATGTAATTAGTACATTGTATCTATTCATCCATGAACAAGGTATACCTCTAATCTGTTTTTTTCTTATCTTATTGCACTTGTCATAAGACTTGGCATAAAAGACTGCCAATGTATTTTACTGGACTTTATTGGAGATATTTGATGGAGATATACTCAATAAGTATGTTTTTCAGAGATTTCAGGTTAGGGAAGTTCCTTCTATTCTTGCTAAAACATTTTTTTAAAGTTAATTTTTTTAAACAGCTTTAATGAAGTGTAATTTACATATCACAAAATTTGGCCACTGTAAATGTACAATTCAGTGATTCTTAATACCTTTATAGAATTATACTGGCATCACCACCAGCTAGACTTAGAATATTTTCATTTCCCAGCAAGTTCCCTCATGCTGTTTGCATAAAACATTTTTTTGATTGTGAGTTAATGTTGAATTGTTTTTCTGCATTAAAATGAAAATAAAAGAAAAAAATGCTTTTCAAGCAAGAACTTTTCTCATATACTAGCAACTAAAAATAAGAGTAGACTTGATAATTCTAAAAATAGCATGGGAAAATGTAAACTCATTATGGCAGGGAGGACAGCAAGCCATTCACGAGGGATCCAACCTGATGGCCCAAACACCTCCTACTAGGCCCCAGCTTTAACGATGGGATCACATTTCAGTATGAGATTTAGAGGGGACAAACATCCAAACTATAACAATACCCAATAAAAAGTTAAATGTTAAATAATAGGGAAGATAATGAGCATCTTTCTCCCCCGCTCTCTGTTAAGGGAGATGTGCCTAGTGTTTCTGCCTTATGTAGGATGCTGGTTTTGGACTGAGGTGTATACACATTTCCATGTAAAGGAAGTATCTATTGATTCCTATTTTATTAATGTACTTACCAGGACTAAATGTTGATTTTGTGGGCTTTTGTTGGCATTTGATCTTTTCTATACCTATTAAAAATAAACATATGATATATTTCTTCTTAGATCTTGAAAGGTGATTTACACATGCAGATTTCTCATTATAGAGCCATCCTTGCATTCCTGGAATATATCCTATATAGTCATGATTTCTTTTTTTTTATCTTTCTTTTTTTTTATTATACTTAAAGTTCTAGGGTACACATGCACAATGTTCAGGTTTGTTACATATGTATACATGTGCCATGTTGGTGTGCTGCACCCATTAACTCGTCATTTACATTAGGTATATCTCCTAATGCTATCCCTTCTCCCTCCCCCGACTCCACGACAGGCCACGGTGTGTGATGTTCCCCTTCCTGTGTCCAAGTGTTCTTATTGTTCAATTCCCACCTATGAATGAGAACATGCAGTGTTTGGTTTTTTGTCCTTGAGATAGTTTGCTGAGAATGATGGTTTCCAGCTTCATCCATGTCCCTACAAAGGACATGAACTCATCATTTTTTATGGCTGCATAGTATTCCATGGTGTATATGTGCCACATTTTCTTAATCCAGTCTATCGTTGTTGGACATTTGGGTTGGTTCCAACTCTTTGCTGTTGTGAGTAGTGCCGCAATAAACATACATGTGCATGTGTCTTTATAGCAGCATGATTTATAATCCTTTGGGTATATACCCAGTAATGGGATGGCTGGGTCAAATGGTATTTCTATTTCTAGATCCTTGAGAAATTGCCACACTGTCTTCCACAATGGTTGAACTAGTTTACAGTCCCACCAACAGTGTAAAAGTTTTCCTATTTCTCCACATCCTCTCCAGCACCTGTTGTTTCCTGACTTTTTAATGATTGCCATTCTAACTGGTGTGAGATGGTATCTCATTGTTGTTTTGATTTGCATTTCTCTGATGGACAGTGATGATGAGCATTTTTTCATGTGTCTGTTGGCTGCATAAATGTCTTCTTTTGAGAAGTGTCTGTTCATATCCTTTGCCCACTTTTTGATGGGGTTGTTTTTTTCTTGTAAATTTGTTTGAGTTCTTTGTAGATTCTGGATATTAGCCGTTTGTCTGATGAGTAGATTGCAAAAATTTTCTCCCATTCTGTAGGTTGCCTGTTCACTCTGATGGTAGTTTCTTTTGCTGTGCAGAAGCTCTTTAGTTTAATTAGATCCCATTTGTCAATTTTGGCTTTTGTTGCTCTTGCTTTTGGTGTTTTAGACATGAAGTCCTTGGCCATGCCTATGTCCTGAATGGCATTGCCTAGGTTTTCTTCTAGGGTTTTTATGGTTTTAGGTCTAACATGTAAGTCTTTAATCCATCTTGAATTAATTTTTGTATAAGGTGTAAGGAAGGGATCCAGTTTCAGCTTTCTACTTATGGCTAGCCAGTTTTCCCAGCACCATTTATTAAATAGGGAATCCTTTCCCCATTTCTTGTTTTTGTCAGGTTTGTCAAAGATCAGGTGGTTGTAGATGTGTGGTATTATTTCTGAGGGCTCTGTTCTGTTCCATTGGTCTATATCTCTGTTTTGGTACCAGTACCATGCTGTTTTGGTTACTGTAGCCTTGTAGTATAGTTTGAAATCAGGTAGCGTGATGACTCCAGCTTTGTTCTTTTGGATTAGGATTGTCTTGGCAATGCAGGCCCTTTTTTGGTTCCATATGAACTTTAAAGTAGTTTTTTCCAATTCTTTGAAGAAAGTCATTGGTAGCTTGATGGGGATGGCATTGAATCTATAAATTACCTTGGGCAGTACAGCCATTTTCACGATATTGATTCTTCCTATCCATGAGCGTGGAATGTTCTTCCATTTGTTTGTATCCTCTTTTATTTCATTGAGCAGTGGTTTGTAGTTCACCTTGAAGAGGTCCTTCACATCCCTTGTAAGTTGGATTCCTAGGTATTTTATTCTCTTTGAAGCAATTGTGAATGGGAGTTCACTCATGATTTGGCTCTCTGTTTGTCTGTTATTGGTGTATAAGAATGCTTGTGATTTTTGCACATTGATTTTGTATCCTGAGACTTTGCTGAAGTTGCTTAGCAGCTTAAGAAGATTTTGGGCTGAGACAGTGGGGTTTTCTAGATATACAGTCATGTTATCTGCAAACAGGGACAATTTGACTTCCTGTTTTCCTAACTGAATACCCTTTATTTCTTTCTCCTGCCTGATTACCCTGGCCAGAACTTCCACCACTATGTTGAATAGGAGTGGTGAGAGAGGGTATCCCTGTCTTGTGCCAGTTTTCAAAGGGAATGCTTCCAGTTTTTGCCCATTCAGTATGATATTGGCTGTGGGCTGGTCATAAATAGCTCTTATTATTTTGAGATATGTCCCATCAATAACTAATTCATTGAGAGTTTTTAGTATGAAGGGCTGTTGAATTTTGTCAAAGGCCTTTTCTGCATCTATTGAGATAATCATGTGCTTTTTGTCTTTGGTTCTGTTTATATGCTGGATTACATTTATTGATTTGTGTATGTTGAACCAGACTTGCATCCCAAGGAGGAAGCCCACTTGATCATGGTGGATAAGCTTTTTGATGTGCTGCCGGGTTCAGTTTGCCAGTATTTTATTGAGGATTTTTGCATCGATGTTCATCAGGGATATTGGTCTAAAATTCTCTTTTTTTGTTGTGTCTCTGCCAGGCTTTGATATCAGGATGATTCTGGCCTCATAAAATGAGTTAGGGAGTATTCCCTCTTTTTCTATTGATTGGAATAGTTTCAGAAGGAATGGTAGCAGCTCCTCTTTGTACCTCTGGTAGAATTCGGCTGTGAATCCATCTGGTCCTGGACTTTTTTTGGTTGGTAAGCTATTGATTATTGCCTCAGTTTCAGAACCTGTTATTGGTCTATTCAGAGATTCAACTTCTTCCTGGTTTAGTCTTGGGAGGGTGTATGTGTCCAGGAATTTATCCATTTCTTCTAGATTTTCTAGTTTATTTGCATAGAGGTGTTTATAGTATTCTCTGATGGTAGTTTGTGTTTCTGTGGGATTGGTGGTGATATCCCCTTTATCATTTTTTATTGCGTCTATTTGATTCTTCTCTCTCTTCTTCTTTATTAGTCTTGCTAGCGGTTTATCAATTTTGTTGATCTTTTCAAAAAACCAGCTCCTGGATTCATTGATTTTTTTGAAGGGTTTTTTGTGTCTCTATTTCCCTCAGTTCTGCTCTGATCTTAGTTATTTCTTGCTTTCTGCTAGCTTTTGAGTGTGTTTGCTCTTGCTTCTCTAGTTCTTTTAATTGTGATGTTAGGGTTTCAAATTTTAGGTCTTTTCTGCTTTCTCTTGCGGGCATTTAGTGCTATAAATTTCCCTCTACACACTGCTTTAAATGTGTCCCAGAGATTCTGGTTTGTTATGTCTTTGTTCTCATTGGTTTCAAAGAACATATTTCTGCCTTCATTTTGTTATGTACCCAGTAGTCATTCAGGAGCAGGTTGTTCAGTTTCCATGTAGTTGAGCAGTTTTGAGTGAGTTTCTCAATGCTCAGTTCTAGTTTGATTGCACTGTGGTCTGAGAGACAGTTTGTTATAATTTCTGTTCTTTTACATTTGCTGGGGAGTGCTTTACTTCCAACTACGTGGTCAATTTTGGAATAAGTGTGATGTGATGCTGAGAAGAATGTACATTCTGTTGATTTGGGGTGGAGAGTTCTGTAGATGTCGATTAGGTCCGCTTGGTGCAGAGCTGAGTTCAATTCCTGGATATCCTTGTTAGCTTTCTGTCTCGTTGATCTGTCTAATGTTGACAGTGTGGTGTTAAAGTCTTCCATTATTATTGTGTGGGAGTCTAAGTCTCTTTGTAAGTCTCTAAGGACTTGCTTTATGAATCTGGGTGCTCCTGTATTGGGTGCATATATATTTAGGATAGTTAGCTCTTCTTGTTGAATTAATCCCTTCACCATTATGTAATGGCCTTGTTTGTCTCTTTTGATCTTTGTTGGTTTAAAGTCTGTTTTTATCAGAGACTAGGATTGCAACCCCTGCCTTTTTTTGTTTTCCATTTGCTTGGTAGATCTTCCTCCATCCCTTTATTTGGAGCCTATGTGTGTCTCTGCACGTGAGATGGGTCTCCTGAATACAGCACACTGATGGGTGTTGACTCTTTATCCAGTTTGCCAGTCTGTGTCTTTTAATTGGAGCATTTAGCCCATTTACATTGAAGGTTAATATTGTTATATGTGAATTTGATCCTGTCATTATGATGTTAGCTGGTTATTTTGCTTGTTAGTTGATGCAGTTTCTTCCTACCCTTGATGGTCTTTACAATTTGGCATGTTTTTGCAGTGGCTGGTACCAGTTATTCCTTTCCATGTTTAGTGCTTCCTTCAGGAGCTCTTGTAGGGCAGGCCTGGTGGTGACAAAATCTCTCAGCATTTGCTTGTCTATACAGTATTTTATTTCTCCTTCCCTTATGAAGCTTAGTTTGGCTGGATATGAAATTCTGGGTTGAAAATTCTTTTCTTTAAGAATGTTGAATATTGGCCCCCACTCTCTTCTGGCTTGTAGAGTTTCTGCTGAGAGATCAACTGTTAGTCTGATCGGCTTCCCTTTGTGGGTAACCCAACCTTTCTCTCTGGCTGCCCTTAACATTTTTTCCTTCATTTCAACTTTGGTGAATCTGACAATTATGTGTCTTGGAGTTGCTCTTCTCGAGGAGTATCTTTGTGGTGTTCTCTGTATTTCCTGAATTTGAATGTTGGCCTGCCTTGCTAGGTTGGGGAAGTTCTCCTGGATAATATCCTGCAGAGTGTTTTCCAACTTGGTTCCATTCTCCCCATCACTTTCAGGTACACCAATCAGACGTAGATTTGGTCTTTTCACATAGTCCCATATTTCTTGGAGGCTTTGTTCATTTCTTTTTACTTTTTTTTCTCTAAACTTCTCTTCTTGCTTCATTTCATTCATTTGATCTTCAATCACTGATACCCTTTCTTCCAGTTGATCAAGTCGGCTACTGAAGCTTGTGCGTTTATCACATGGTTCTCTTGCCATGGTTTTCAGCTCCATCAGGTCATTTAAGGACTTCTCTACACTGGTTATTCTAGTTAGCCATTCGTCTAATCTTTTTTCAAGGTTTTTAGCTTCTTTGCGATGGGTTCAAACTTCCTCCTTTAGCTCGGAGAAGTTTGATCATCTGAAGCCTTCTTCTCTCAACTCGTCAAAGTCATTCTCCATCCAGCTTTGTTCCATTGCTGGCAAGGAGCTGCATTCCTTTGGAGGGGGAGAGGTGCTTGATTTTTAGAATTTTCAGCTTTTCTGCTCTGTTTTTTCCCCGTCTTTGTGGTTTTATCTACCTTTGGTCTTTGATGATGGTGATGTACAGATGGGGTTTTGGTGTGGATGTCCTTTCTGTTTGTTAGTTTTCCTTCTAACAGTCAGGATCCTCAGCTGCAGGTCTGCTGGAGTTTGCTGGAGGTCCACTCCAGACCCTGTTTGCCTGGGTATCCGCAGTGGAGGCTGCAGAACATCGAATATTGAACAGCAAATGTTGCTGCCTGATAGTTCCTCTGGAAGCTTCATCTCAGAGGGGTACTGGCCATGTGAGGTGTCAGTCTGCCCCTACTGGAGGGTGCCTCGCAGTTAGGCTACTCGGGATTCAGGGATCCACTTGAGGAGGCAGTCTGTCTGTTCTCAGATCTCAAACTCCATGCTGGGAGAATGACTACTCTCTTCAAAGCTCAGTTGGAAATGCAGAAATCACCCTCTTCTGCGTCGCTCACGCTGGGAGCTGTAGACTGGAGCTGTTCCTATTCGGCCATCTTGGAACCGCCCCCCAGTCATGATTTCTTAATATTAGGAATGTCATTGATTTTTTGCCATTATTTTATTTTAGATTTTAACATCGATAGCTGTAGATGAGATTGGTCTGTAGAATTTTGTTTTGGTTCAATCTTTATGAGAATGAAATATCAAAGATACATGCAATTCTTAAAGAGTTTGTGAGTTTTCTTCCTTTTTCTGTTGTGCTCTAAAATAATTTAATAGGCATTAGGATAATGTATTTTTATAGATTTCTCCATGAAATCATTTGGGCCTAATGTTTTCAGGGATATAACTTTTAAATAATTTTTTCTATTTCTTTTCTGGAAATTAATATTAACTTTTTCTCAATGTAGTATATCTCTTTTGGTATTCAATTCTCCCAATATTGCATTCTCTTTTGTTAAATAAACAAGTGTAAGCTGGGTGTGGTGGCTCATGCCTGTAGTTCCAGCACTTTGGGAGGCTGAGGTGGGCGGATCATGAGATCAGGAGATTGAGACCATCCTGGATAACACAGGAAGCCCTGTCTCTACTAAAAATACAAAAAATTAGCTGGGCATGGCTAATTTCACAGGCACATGTGCCTGTGATCCCAGAAACTTGGGAGGCTGAGGCAGGAGAATCGCTTGAACCTGGGAGGCAGAGGTTGCAGTGAGCCGAGATCCCGCCACTGCACTCCAGCCTGGGTGACAAAGTGAGACTCTGTCACAAACAAACAAACAAACAAACAAACAAACACAAAACAAGTATAGAATTTTTCCAGTGTAGAATTGTAATTATATTACCATTTCCTTTAATATATGTTTTTTGAGGCATTTTCTTAGTGATTGTCCTGGGGGTTATCATTAATCTCTTAATTTGTAACAACCTAGTTCAGATTAATACCAATTTCACTTCAATAGACATGAAACTTTACTCCTATGTAGCTCTGTACCCCCTTTTATGCTATTATTTTCACATATTTCACTTTAATATATCATGTGCCTATCAACTTAGATTTATAATTATTGCATTATGTAGTTGTGTTTTAAAATAGATTTTAAAAAACGAATTGTGAACAAAAAACTACATTAACACCGACTTTTATGTTCACTCCTGTGGCCATCTTTTTTGTTTTTGAGACTGAGTCTCATTTTTATCACCCAGATTGGAGTGCTCACTGCAACCTCCACCTCCTGGTTCAAGCAATTCACCTGCCTCAGCCTCCTGAGTAGCTGGGATTACAGGTGCACACCACCATGCCCAGCTAATTTTGTATTTTAGTAGAGGATGGGTTTTACCATGTTGACCATGCTGGTCTCGCACTCCTGACCTCAGGTAATCCACCTGCCTTGGCCTCCCAAAGTGCTGGGATTACAGGCATGAGCCACCATGCCTGGCCCATGTGGCTATCTTAACTGGTGCTCTTTATTTCTTTGTGTGGACTCAAGTTACTGTTAGTGTCCTTTTCTTTCAGACTAAAGGACTCCCATTAGTATTTCTTGAAGGGCTGGTCTCATAGCAACAAACTCATTAACTTTCTTTTTGGGGGAAATGTCTTAAATTTCCCTCTACTGTAAAAGCAGCTCTATTGAGACATATTTCACATATCCCCCAGTTTCCCCATTAAAGGCATAACATTCAGTGGGTTTTAGGATATTCACAAATATGTGCAACCATTGCCACAGTCACTTTTAGAATGGTTTCATGATCTCAAAGGGGAACCATTTATCCTTTAGCCATCAGACTCATAAATACAGTTTATACAGTTTGGGAACAATTGATTTGGAACTGTGATCTGAGTTTTGTATGATGATTTGGCTTAGATTAAAAAGGGTTGTGTAAAATTCTGATAATAATTCCTATGTTTCCTGAAACTCTGCTAAGAGAAACTTGTCACAACTGGTATTGTCAGTAAAACAACACCCGTCGGGCGGCCCCCTCGTCTGTCCTCTTTCTTGGATGATAAAGCTTTTGTCTTCACTGAGGTCCAAGCGAGCAGGAAGAAGAGCATTTGGCCAGGAGACTACTTGACTGAGTTAAGTGGGAGTGGCTGCAAGGTCATCCTGGTGTTTGTCAGTGGGATGCTATTGCATTTTGGGTAAGACGACTCTCATTGGGTTGGTCTACCCTGTGTATTTCAAAGTGTTAGGCATCTCTGCCCCTCTCTCTCCTAACATCAAGTTTTCCCCACGCATTTGCTCCACAGCAGTACTCTAAGATTTCCACATGTCCTTTGGGGGTTGGTACCATCATCTAGCAAGTCCTTTATGTCAACCTCTATAAGACACTCCTGAGCTTGGAATGTGATATTACACACACACACACACACACACACACACACACGTATATTTTCTGGGATCAAAAGTTGGCAGCTTTTTGAGATTTGTGTACGGCTCCCTCTTCCATGCACCTGGGTCACTGAGTTTGCCTTAGGATTATAAGTGATCTGGCAATGCATTGACTTTGTTCCATCATTTGGAGTTAGAAATTGTTAAATCTGGACTTTGAATCTTGAGATACCTACCATTTTATTATTCATCCCCACACCACTCCTACCTTCCCCCAAATAAATGTCTGTGCCTCACATTTGCTTTTAATTGCAACGGTCTTGAAAAATTCAGAAATCCCGGAGGGTAGAAATTTTTCATGTGGGATGGTGACATCAACTCAAGACCTTTTGTAATATGAATGCTTTCAAAGTAATGAAGTCTTGAATGTTTTCACTTTCAATAAACCAACCACTGAAACAGCATATAATGTCTCCAAACTTTGTCCTTCTGTCAGTGAGGTTATAGCAACTCAATAATACTGAATGTCTATTAATTCACTTGTGTGAGGCCTGGAAAGAACTTTACGTGTTCATACCTTCATGTCTTTGGTTAAGCTGATAATGTGTCACTCCCACCTCCCCTGGACAGAACTACCTTGAGAAGAAGTAACTTACAGAAGGTCATATATTTGCAATAGGGTCAGAGTTAAACACTGACCCCCAACTTGTCCTCTGGCGGCCAGATGACTCTTGGAGAATTAGAGAATTCTCTTCTTGTTGCTGCTCACAGAACAGCCAGCCCATCACTGAGTCATTGGGGTGGCATGCCAGGATTATCATATAACTTACCAGGTTGAAAAATACTCACTTGGTCTCCTAGGGCACAACTCACTCCAAAAGACATATTTCAAACCAACGCATCTTACAAATATATGTACAACACATCTTAGCAGTTAGTAAGTACACAGAATGCATCTAAGACCAGTTGGTTTCAATTCCAACCTCTGAGCCTTTGTTAGGCTATTCTTCTTGCCTAAAAGCTGCTTTTAGAAAATCAGTGACCACTCGGTAGATGATATGATATTGTTTGAATGCTCTTGTTTTTTCTTTCTTATTTAAAATATTTCCAACTCGTATTTCAAAGTGTGACTTAAATTCTACTTCTCTCATTAAACCCTGTCTGATTATGACACCCTCTAACGAGCTCTTTTCCTGAGTGTGTTTACTATATTTAACATCTTTTCCATCTACTTGAGCACTTAAAACAGCGTCTTACACGACAGCATCTCTCTAAGCAGCTGGAGGGCAGAATGGTTTCCATATTCCTTGTAGAACTTGCAAAGGAGACATGAAGTACTCAAGTGAGGTTTGTGTGAAATTCCAGAAAGAAGTCTACCTTTCTGTGCCAGAATTCAAGTTTGCTTACTTTGTTTTTTAAGTGAATCCCTTAATACATATCTATGATAGTGTCTTCTTAAGCATCCCAGGACAGTGGTCGGTATCATGGCTGTGAAGTGCAGTTTTGCCTTTTGAAGCAGAGGAGCATTTCTGCCTGCTCACTATCACAGATGTGTTTGCCTGCCCCCTTTTATCTATGGTCTTCATTTTAATTTGTTTTTAATTGCCTATTTAACACACCTAGCAATTAAGGTGAAATGGGCTCTTTGACAAATGTGAGAGCTTTTAAATTAGTGCTAATTGCTTTTGTTAATTAAAAGTAATGCTTTATGTGGTGTTATTGGTATTCTCTTACATAAAACTGGATTAATGACTTCCAATCAATCCCACTACAAAGACGTTTCTTTGTAATCACTGGGACTTTAGGGCATGAAGCTCCTGCATAATGAAAAAAGATGGCTAGAACTTCAGGACAAGTGAGAAGGGAGATGGGTGAATGACAGCACAAGGTTGGTTCCGTTGCTGGCTCCGCTCACGCCTATGCCCGCTAATTTGGAAGTTTACTGAAGGCCACTGCCTAGGGGGTGGTGTGGGCTGCTGCATCAGTCAGGTTTCCCACAGGAAAGAGGTGACAGAGTGGAAGCAGGATGATTTGAGGGGGATTTGATAATGGGACTGTTTACAAAGTTCTGGGCTGATTAAAAAGGGCAGCAATGGAAAGAGCTGTCACCAACCTTAGGTCAGAGCAGGGAGGGGAGGGGAAGATCACCGGAGCCTGGTACCTGGAACAATAGCCTCATGTAGCAAAAGCTGCTTTTAGAAAATCAGTGACCACTGGTGGACAGTATGATATCGTTTGGTGTTTGTCCCTTGCTACGTTTGGTGTTTGTCCCTTGCCATGGGAAATAATTTCTATCACAACTAACACACTCTGCTTCCTGGATCCAGCACCCTCTGGAGTGTTCCCACCTGCACTCGCCCCACTCCTGGCAGTACTGGTTGCCTTCCCTGATTCTAAGGGCAGCTCTTGGTCTGGGATGGCCCTTGGAGTTACCATGAAATGGGGTGAAGGCAGGCCTTAATTTTCCTTCAAAAATCGGGCATGGGATACCACCCCCCACCCTCATGGCATTGGGCTGGTGGCTGTCTCCAGCCAAGGGCAGAGGGTTTGAAGAGCAACTCTATCTGGCCTCCCAGGAGTGAGCATCTCCGTCAGCTGGGATGGATGCTGGCCAGCACTCCCTGCATCCACTTCATTTGTTTATGTAGATAACTTGGTAAACATAGACAAGAATATGATCCCACACATAATCTCAATAGCTAGAGAGAGGCATATTTTGCTTATTATCTCTCCCCACATGCAGACTGTATATAAATGCAATCCTCTCACATGGTTCTCCATCTGCACTCACCTTCTTCCCTCCCTTCTAATCCGCTCTGTGTCATGGTGACCACAGTTTCCAGGATGCCTTTAGCATTGATCTCCATCCTGGTTAGGCCACCGGGAGACACGGGGTAAGACTGGGGGTAGGAGGAAGGCAGGCTGCAAGGTATTATTCTCCCTCACCTTGGCACAGGCAGTGGCACCTGCTCTGAGGTCTGGTTCTGCCCCACCTCCTGGTCTCCCAGAACAGCCCACTACCATGGAACTGTGGGCTTTGCCTGCTGTTGCTAGCCTTGGGTTGCCTCACCATTCCCTGATAAATTACCTAGAGATGGACTTGCTGGAAACCAATTTCTTGTAATGCATGTCCTCTATCTAAAACATTTAGAATGATTTTAACCAATACCCAGATTTAGGATACGAAGGTTGTTTCTTACAAGGAGCACTGAGCCATGACTGTCCTTTGTACCAACTCTTTGTGCATGTCCATGGTTATTCTGTAAAGCTAAATTCCCAGAGGCAGAGGAATTGCTGGCTCCAAAGGTTTAACATTTTTGTTCACCTATGGCTATGTTTTCTTCTAGAAAGTTTTCACTGGCTTATACTCCCATTGCTGATCTTTTCTTGGTCACTAACTGTAATTGAAGCCCTCACTGGGTTCTCTGATTTGCAGCATTGTACATCAGACGGTGCAAGGCTGCAGACAGTGCCCCGTGATGTGAACCCTGGTCCTCAGCACCATGCTTTGTACAGTCTGCACAACTGTTCCCAGCAGTCCTGCTGATCTGAACACGTGGAACATGATGGGATCAGGCCCTGCCTACCATGCAAGAGCCGCTGAAAGTCAGAGTGCTGCACAGATGGAAAGGCTGCGGCCGAGTTGCCTCTCGCTGCCCATGTGTGCATAACTGTTCCTCTGCCATCTCTCATGTCCCAGTCCTGATGGGGTCTCCCTGGTCCCAGTTCCTCCTCTTCCTAGAAGCCGTCTTTGACTTTATCTGGACACTTTCTCAGGTAATCTCCTATGTGCTTGCCCTGTTTCATGTACCCATGTCTTGCTGTTCCATCTCCAGGCTCACTTTCTCAGCTGGGACACGCCTGACTTCCCCCAACGCCTCTGTCTCACTCTTCCTCTCGAAGTGCTTATAAAAATGCTGTTATGGCAGGCTTGCTTGAATAACCTATTCCTTTTTCTAGGATTCTGGTGATTATTCTTCCTCCAGAGTCCGATAGCCTACTCTTTTCTTGAGGCCCAGCATATTTTAAAAATAGCTTTATTGAGGTGTGATCGATATACAAAAAACTTTTCATATTTAATGAATACAATTTGATGGGCTTGAATATATGCATACACTTGGGAAACCATCACTACAATCAAAGTAATAAAAATATCCATCACCTCTAAAGTTTCTTCCTGCCCCCACCTGCCCTTTTGTGGTAAGGACGCTTAACCTGAGATCATTTCTCTTAACCACCTTTTTAAGTACTGTTAACAATAGGTGCAGTGGTGTACCTTAGAGCTCTAGGACTTATTCATCTTGTATAACTAAAACTTTATACCTCTTAGTCCACAGTTCCTCTTTTTCCCTTCCCATAGCATTGGCAGCCACCATTCTACTCTCTGCTTCTGTAAGTTTGACTATTTTAGATACGTCATACAAATGGAATCATGCAGTATTTGTCCTCCTCTGACTGATTTATTTCACTTAGTATAATGTCTTCAAGGTTCATTCATCTTGTTGCAAGTGGCAGGATTTCCTTCTTCTTAAAGGCTGAATAATATTCCATTGCATCCTTATGCCATCCTTTCTTGATCTAATTATCTATTAGTGAACATTTATGTTGTTTCTATATTTTGACTCTTGTGAATAATGCTGCAATGAGCACAGGAGTGCAAGTATCTCTTCAAGATTCTGATTTCAATTTTTTTTGGATACGTACCCAGAGCTAGGATTGCTAGATCATATGGTAGTTCTACTTTCAAGTTTTTAAGGAACTGGAGACCCAGTGTATTAATCATGTTTTCAATTTGCTGTATCTTATGATGTTTGATATCTTAAAAATCTTACAGACCAAGGAAGAGACTGCCTCTCCCAGGAGCAGCCATTTTTTACAAGTAACAGAGGCTTGGTCCCAGATCATGACTTTCCTATGCAAACCAACCAACCCAACTGCCTCCTTATCAAACTTTCATACACCAAGCCATTTTTCCACCTGCCCTAAATCACCCAGGGCCAGGTATCAGGCAACTAGAAACCACCCTACAGCCCCAAGTTATTCAAACTTGCCCAACTTTGCCAGGTATAGCAAATAAAAATACAGGCCACCCAGTTAAATGTGAATTTCAGATCAATAACAAATATATTTTTATTGTCAGTCTGTCCCATGCCATATTTTGGGCATGGCTATGCTAAACATTTATATGTTGTTTATGCAGAAGTCAAATTTAACCAGGCATCCTATGTTTTATTTGGCAACCCTACAGCAAAAAACATTGTATTGTTTTCCTGCAGCGTAGATAATGCCAAGGGGCAGTGTGCTGTCCTTAGTAACCATTGTCATGTGAATTTATGGAAAACAATTGTTATCTTAAAGTAAATTACCAATCTACCGTGGCTTCCCCACCCACCCCCCGCCATCTTCCCACTTCCTTCTCTCCTTTCCACCCCATCTCACCTCCATTTCTCTCTTTATTTTCTTTAATCCTCTCACTGTTCCTCTGAGGGTTTGAAAGAAGTCTTCACAGCATCCTAAACCACATGCACAATGACTCTAGAATGAATCTAGCAAAAGACAGGTTTTTAAAGGCAATCTTTTCTGAAATGTCTTTATTAAGATATAATTCACAGACCGTAAAGTCCACCCATTTAAAGTGTATAAGTCTTTGATTTTAAGGATATTCACAGAATTGTGCAACCAGCCCCCAAATCTAAGTTTAGAATAGTTTTACTCCCCCAAGGTTACTGTACACATTAGCAGTCACCCCTCACCCTCCCTTCTCACCTAACACCTAGGTAACCGTTTCCTATCTCTGTAGATTCACGCATTCTGGATATTTCCTATATGAACAATCACATAATACGTGATCTTTTGTGACTGGCTTCTTTTACTTATTATGACGTTTTAAAGATTCATCCTGTAGTTGGCTGTGTCAACACTTAATTCTGTTTTATTGCCAAACAGTATTTGATTGCATGGATATACCATATTTTTAATCCATTCATCACTTTACGGCCATTTAGATTGATTTTGGCTATTACGAGTAATGCTCCTATCAACACTTGTGTGCAAGTGTTTGTGTGGACACACATTTTCTTTATCTTGAGTGTATTACTAAGAATAGAATTTCTGAATAATGTGATAACTCCATGTTTAATATTTTGATAAACTTGCAAACTGTTTTCACACTCCCACCAGTATGAGAATTTTGATTTTACACATCCTCACCAAATCTTGTTATTATCTGTTTTTTTTGATTATAGCCTAGAAAGTGTGAAGTGGTATCTCATTGTGGTTGCAATTTGCATTTCCTGATAGCTAACGATATTAAGCATTCTTTTATGGGCTTATTGACCGTGTTTATATTTTTGGAGAAATATCTATTCATACCCCTTGCCCATTTTAAAATTAGGTTATCTGTGTTTTTGTTGTGATATTTCTTTGTATATTCTGGATATAAATCCTTGTCAGATATATAATTAAAAATGCTTTCTGCCATTTTGTGGATTCTCTTTTCACTTTCTTGATAGCGTTCTTTGGTGCACAAGTTTTTAATTTTGATGAAGTTTAGCTTATCTAATTTTCTTTGGTTGCTTATGCTTTTGGTGTTATATCTAAGAAACTATTGTCTAATCTAAGGTCACAAAGAATTGCACCTATGTTTTCTTCTAAGAGTTTTGTAGTTTTAGCTCTACATTTAGGACTTTGGTCCATCTTGAGTTAATTTTTGTATGTGTTGTGAGGTAGGATCCAAATGTATTCTTTTGTATGTATATATACAGTTTTCCTAGTACCATTTATTGAAGAGACTATTTTTTCTCCATTTAATTGTCCTCTAACCCTTGTGAAAAATCAATCAATCGTAAATGTGAGGCTTTGTTTCTGGATTCTTGGTTCTATCCCATAGATCTATATGTCTATCCCTATGCTAGGACCATGCAGTCTTGCTTACTGTAGCTTTGTAATAGTTTTATTTTTTTATTTTTATTTTTTGAGACAGAGTCTCGCTCTTTCATCCAGGCTGGAGTGTGGTGGTGTGATCACTGCTCACTGCAGCCTCGAATACCTGAGCTCAGTTGATTTTCCCACCTTAGCCTCCTGAGTAGCTGGGACTACAGGTATGTGCATCACTATGCCCGGCTAATTTTTTGTACTTTTTATAGAGACGGGGTTTCACTATTTTGCCCAGACTGGTCTCAAACTCCTGGTATCAAGCGATCTGCCTGCCTCAGCCTGCCATGGTGCTGGGATTACAGGCATGAGCCACCATGCACAGCCCTGTAATAGGTTTTGAAATCAGGAAGTGTGAGTCCTCCAACTGTTATTTTTAAACATTGTTTTGCTTATATTGGGGATATTGTAATTATATTTCCATATGAATTTTAGAATCAGATGGTCAGTTTCTATAAAAAGGCAGCTAGGGTTTTGACAATGATTAAATCTGTACATGAATTTGGGAATATTGTCATGTTAATGTTAACTCTTTCAAGGCCTGATCACAGAATATCTTTCAATTTATTTAGATCTTTAGTTTATTTTAAAAATATTTTGTAGCTTTCAGTGTACAAGTCTTGCACTTTTTTGATTAATTTTATTCCAAAGTATTTTACTCTTTTTTTGGTGCTATTAAAATGAAACTATTTTCCTAATTTAATTTTGAGATTGTTCACTGTTAGTGTATAGAAGCACAATTGATTTTTATTTTCTTATACAGAAAGAGGTTTGTTTGGCTCACAGTTCTGCAGGCTGTACAAGAAGCATGGAACCAGCATTTGCTTCTGGTGAGGGCTTCAGGTTGCTTGCTCTCCTGGTGGAAGGGGAAGGGAAGCCAGCATGTGCAGACGTTAGTGGTGAGAGAGGAAGCCAGAGGGAGAAAGGGAGGGAGGACATGTCAGACTCGTTTTAATAGCAGGCTTTCATGGGAACTAACAGGGCAAGAACTCATTCATTACTGTGATGATGGCGCCGAGCCACTGATGAGGGATCTGCCTTCATGGCCCAAACACCTCCCATTAGGCCTCAACTCCAACATTGGGATCAAATTTTTTTTAAAACATTTTAAAACATTTTAAAAATTTAAGTTCAGGGGTGCATGTGCAGGATGTGGAGGTCTGTTACATAGGTAAACGTGTGCCATGGTGGCTTGCTGCATCCATCAATCCATCGCCTAGGTATTATGTCCAACATGCATTAGCTGTTTTTCCTGATGCTCTCCCTCTCCCTGACCCTCTACCGACTGGCCCCGGTGTGTGTTGTTTCCCTCCCTATATCCATGTGTTCTCATTGTTCAGCTTCCACTTATAAGTGAGAACGTGTGGTGTTTGGTTTTCTGTTCCTGTGTTAGTTTGCTGAGGCTAATGGCTTCCATCTCCATGCATGTCTCTGAAAAGGACATGATTTCATTCATTTTTATGGCTGCATAGTATTCCATGATGTATATGTACCACATTTTCTTTATCCAGTCTATCACTGATGGGCATTTGGGTTGATTCCACATCTTTGCTATTGTGAATAGTGCTGCAGTGAACATACACATGCATGTGTGTCTTTATGCTAGAATAATTTATATTCCTTTGGATATATATTCAGTAATGGCATTGCTGGGTCAAATGATATTTCTGGTTCTAGATTTTTGAAGAGTCATCACACCGTCTTCCACAATGATTGAAATGATTTACATTTCCACCAACAGTGTAAGTGTTCCCATTTATGTGCAACTTCGCCAGCATCTGTTGTTTCTTGACTTTTTAATAATTACCATTCTGACTGGTGTGAGATAGTATCTCATTGTGGTTTTGATTTGCATTTCTCTAATGATCAGTAGTGTTGAGCTTTGTTTCATGTTCGTTGGCCACATGTATGTCTTCTTTGGAGAAGTGTCTGTTTATGTCCTTTGCCCACTTTTTAAAAAATTATTACTTCAACTTTATTTATTTTTAAATTTTTTATTTCCATAGGTTTTTGGGGAATAGGTGGTTTTTTGTTACATTAATAACTTGTTTAGCGGTGATTTGTGAGATTTTGGTGCACCCACCACCTGAGCAGTATACACTGTACCCAGTGTGTAGTCTTTTATCCCTCATCCCATTCCCATGCTTTTTTTCAGGTCTCTAAAGTCCATTGTATCATTCTTATGCTTTTGCATCTTCATAGCTGAGCTCCCACTTGTAAGTGAGAACATACGATGTTTGGTTTTCTATTCCTGAGTTATTTCACTTAGAATGACAGTCTCCAATCCCATCTAGGTTGCTGCAAATGTCATTAATTCATTCCCTTTTGTGGCTGAGTAGTATTCCATCATATATACACACCACAGTGTCTTTATCCACTCATTGATTGATGGGAATTTGGACTGGCTCCACATTTTTGCAATTGTTGAATTGTGCTGCTGTAAACATGTGTGTGCAAGTATCTTTTTTGTATAATGATTTCTTTTTCTTTGAATAGATACCCAGTAGTGAGATTGCTGGGTCAAATGGTAGATCTACTTTTAGTTCTTTAAGGAATCTCCACACTGTTTTCCATAGTGGTTGTACTAGTTTACATTCCCACCAGCAGTGTAGAAGTGTTCCCTTTTCACCGCATCCATGCCAACATCTATTATTTTCTGATTTTCTGATAATAGTCATTCTTGCCAGTAGTAAGGTGGTATCACATTATGGTTTTGATTTGCATTTCCCTGATCATTAGTGATGTTGAGCATTTTATCATATGTTTGTTGGCCATTTGTTTATATTCTTTTGAAAATTGTCTATTCATGTCCTTAGCCCACTTTTTGATGTGACTGTTTGTTTTTTTCTTACTGATTTGTTTGAGTTCATTGTACAGTCTGGATATTAGTCCTTTGTCAGATGTATAGATTGTGAAGATTTTCTCCCACTCTGTGGGTTGTGTGTTTACTTTGCTGACTGTTCCTTTTGCCCTGCAAAAAAGCTTTTTAGTTTAATTAAGTCCCATCTATTTATCTTTGTTTTTGTTGCATTTGACTTTGGGTTCTTAGTTATGAAGTCTTTGCCTAAGCCAGTGTCTAGAAGGGTTTTTACGATGTTATCTTCTAGAATTTTTGTGGTTTCACATCTTAGATTTAAGTCCTTGATACACCTTGAGTTGTCTTTTGTATAAGGTGAAAAATAAGGATCCAGTTTCATTCTCCTACATGTGGCTAGCCAATTATTCCAGCACCGTTTGTTGAATAGGGTGTCCTTTCCCCACTTTATGTTTTTGTTTGCTTTATTAAAGATCAGTTGGCTGTAAATATTTGGGTTTATTTCTGGGTTCTCTATTCTGTACCATTGGCCTATGTGCCTATTTTTATACCAGTACCAGGCTGTTTTGGTGACTGTGGCCTTATAGTACAGTTTGAAATCAGGTAATGTGATGCCTCCAGATTTGTTCTTTTTGTTTAGTCTTGCTTTGGCTATGTGGGCTCTTTTCTGGTTTTATATGAATTTTAGAATTTTTTTCAAGTTCTGTGGAGAATAATGGTGGTATTTTGGTGGAAATTGCATTGAATTTGTACATTGCTTTTGGCAGTATGGTCATTTTTACAATATTGATTCTACTTATCCATGATCATGGGATTTGTTTCCATTTGTTTGTGTCATTGATAATTTCTTTAAGCAGGGTTTTGTAGTTTTCGTTGTAGAGGTCTTTCACCTCCTTGGTTAGGTATATTCCTAAGTATTTTATTGTTTTCTGCAGCTATTGTAAAAGTGGTTGAGTTCTTGATTTGATTCTCAGCTTGGTCGCTGTTGGTGTATAGCAGAGCTACTGATTTGTGTACATTAATTTTGTATCCTGAAACTTTGCTGAATTTATTTATCAGCTTTAGGAGCTTTTTGGAGGAGTCTTTAGGGTTTTCTAGGTATACTATCATATCATCAGCAAATAGTGACAGTTTGACTTCCTCTTTACCGATTTGGATGACCTTTATTTCTTTCTCTTGTCTGATTGCTCTGGCTAGGATTTCCAGGAATATGTTGAAGACTAGTGGTGAGAGTGGGCATCTTTGTCTTGTTCCAGTTCTTAGAGGGAGTTCTTTCAACTTTTCCCCATTCAGTATTATGTTGGCTGTGGGTTTATCACAGATGGTTTTTATTACATTGAGGCATGTCCCTTTTATGCCAATTTTGCTGAGGGTTTAAATCATAAAGGATGCTGGATTTTTTCAGATACTTTTTCTGCATCTATTGAGATGATCATGAGATTTTTGTTTCTAATTCTGTTTCTGTGGTGTACCACATTTATTGACTTGCACATGTTAAACCATCCCTGCATCTTTGGTATGAAATCTACTTGATCATGGTGGATTATCTTTTTGATACACTGTTGGATTTGGTTAGCCAGTATTTTGTTAAGGATTTTTGCATCTATGTTCGTCAGGGATATTGGTCTGTAGTTTTCTTTTTTGGTTATGTCCTTTCCTGGTTTTGTATTAGGGTGATACTGGCTTCATAGAAAAATTTAGGGAGGATTTCCTCTATCTTGTGGAATAGTGTCAACAGGATTAATACCAATTATTCTTTGAATGTCTGGTAGAATTCAGCTGTGAATCCTTCTGTTCCTGGGCTGTTTTCTGTTGTTAATTTTTTAAATTACCATTTCAGTCTTGCTATTTGTTATTGGCCTGTTCAGGGTATCTAATTCTTCCTGATTTAAGCTAGGAGGGTTGTATCTTTCCAGGAATTTATCCATCTCCTCTAGGTTTTCTAGTTTATGCATGTAAAGGTGTTCATAGTAACCTTGAATGATCTTTTGTATTTCTGAGGTGTCAGTTGTAATATCTCCTGTTTCATTTCTAATTGAGCTTATTTGGATCTTCTCTTTTCTTTTCTTGGTTAATCTTGCTAATGGTCTATTAATTTTACCTTTTCAAAGAACCAGCTTTTTGCTTCATTTCTCTTTTGTATTTTGTTGTTGTTGTCATTTCAATTTCACTTAATTCTTCTCCGATCTTGGTTATTTCTTTTCTTCTGCTGGGTTTGGGTTTGGTTTGTTCATGTTTCTCTAGTTCCTTGAGGTGTGATCTTAGATTGTCTATTTGTGCTCTTTCAGACTTTTTGATGTAGGCATTTCAGACTATGAACTTTCCTTTTAGCACTGCCTTTTTTGAATCCCAGAAGTTTTGATAGGTTGTGTCACTAATATTGTTCAGTTCAAAGAATTTCTAAATTTCTCTCTTGATTTCATTGTTGACCTAATGATTATTCAGGAGCAGGTTATTTAATTTCCATGTATTTGCATGGTTTTGAAGGTTCTTTTTGGAGTTAATTTACAGTTTTATTCCACTGTGGTCTGACAGAGTACTTGATATAACTTCAATTAAATTTATTGAGACTTGTTTTGTGGCCTATCATATGGTCTATCTTGGAGAAAGTTCCATGTGCTGGCGAATAGAATGTATATTCTGTGGTTGTGGGGTAGAATGTTCTGTAAATATCTAAGTTCACTTGTTCCAAGGCATAGTTTAAATCTATTGTTTCTTTGTTGACTCTCTGTCTTGATGACCTGTCTAGTGCTGTCAGTGGAGTAGTGAAGTCTTTGACTATTATTGTGTTGCTGTCTATCTAATTACTTAGGTCTAGCAGTAATTGTTTATAAATTTGGGAGCTCCAGTGTTAGGTGCATATATATGTAGGACTGTGATATTTTCCTGTTGGACCAGGCCCTTTAACATTATATAATATCCCTCTTTGTCTTTTTTAAAATGCTCTTGCTTTAAAGATTGTTTTGTCTGATATAAGAATAGCTACTCCTGCTTGCTTTTGGTGCCCATTTACATGGAATATCTTTTTCCATCCCTTTACCTTAAGTTAATGTGAGTCCTTATATATTAGGTTAATCTCCTGAAGGCAGCAAGTACTTGGTTGGTGAATTCTTAATCCTTCTGCAATTCTGTATCTTTTAAGTGGAGCATTTAGGTCATTTACATTCAACATTAGTATTGAGATGTGAGGTACTACTATTCCACTCATCGTGCTATTTGTTGCCTGTATACCCTGGGGTTTTTTATTTTTATTTTTGTTTTATAGGTCCTGTGAGATTTACGCTTTAAGGAGGTTCTGTTTCGATGTGTTTCCAGTATTTGTTTCAAGATTATGAGCTCCTTTTAGCAGTTCTTGTAGTGCTGGCTTGGTAGTGCTGAATTCTCTCAATATTTGTTTGTCTGAAAAAGACTGTTCTTTCTTTCATTGATGAAGCTTAGTCTTGCTGGATACAAAAATCTTGGCTGATAATTGTTTTGTTTAAGGAGGTTGATGTTAGGGCCACAGTGCTTCTGGCTTGCAGGGTTTCTGCTGAGAAATATGCTATGAATCTGATAGGTTTTCCTTTACAGGTTACCAATTCTTTCCTTTGTCTTGACTTTAGATAACCTGATGACAATTTGCCTAGGCAATAATCTTTTTGCGATGAATTTCCCAGGTTTTCTTTGAGCTTCTTGTATTTGGATGTCTAGGTCTCTAGCAAGTTTTCTTTGATTATTCACCCCGAATATGTTTTCCATACTTTTAGATTTCTCTTCTTCCTCAGGAACACCAATTATTCTTAGGGTTGGTCACTTAACATAATCCCAAATTTCTTGGAGATTTTGTTCATTCTTTAATTCTTTTTTTCTTTGTCTTTGTTGGACTGGGTTAATTCAAAAACCTTGTCTTCGAGCTCTGAAGTTCTTTCTTCTGCTTGTTTCATTCAGTTGCTGAGACTTTCTAGAACGTTTTGCATTTCTTTGTGTCCTTTATTTCCTGAAATTGTGACTGTCTTTGATTTATGCTATCTATTTCACTGAAGTTTTCTCACCTTGTTTCTTTTATCATTTTTTTTATTTCCTTAAGTTAGACTTCACGTTTCTCTTGTGCCTCCTTGATTTGCTTAATAATCAACCTTCTGAACTCTTTTTTAGGTAAATCAGGGATTTCTTCTTGTTTTGGATCCATTGCTGGTGAGCTAGTGTGATTTTTGGGGGGTGCTAAAGAAACATGTTTTGTCATATTACCAGAATTGTTTTTCTGGTTCTTTCTCATTTGGGTAGGCTATGTCAGAGGGAAGATCTGGGGCTCAAGGCAACTATTCAGATTCAGTTGTCTCATGGAGTGTTCCCTTGATGTAGTTACTCCCTCTTTTCCTAGGGATGTGGCTTCCTGAAAGCCCAGATGTAGTGATTGTTACTGCTCTTCTGGATCTAGCCACCCAGCAGGGCTACCAGGCTCCAGGCTGGTACTGGGGGCTGTCTGCACAGAGTCCTTTGATGTGAACTGTCTTCAGATCTCTGTCACGGGTACCAGCACCTGCTCCAGTGGAGGTGGCAGGGGAGTGAAAAGGACTCTGTGAGGGTCCTAGTTTTGGTTGTTTAATGCACTGTTTTTGTGATCTCCTGCCAGGAGGTGGCACGTTCAAGACGGCATCAGCTGTAGTGTGTAGGGAGGATCACGAGGTGAGTGGGGCCTTAGAATTCCCAAGAGAATATGCCCTTTGTCTTTAGTTACCAGGGTGGGTAGGGAAGGACCATCAGATGGGGGCAGGGTTAGGCATGTCTGAGCTCAGGCTCTCCTTGGGAGGGGCTTGCTGTGGCTGCTGTGTGGGCTGGAGGTATGGTTTCCAGGTCAATGGAGTTATGTTCCCAGAAGGATTATGGCTGCCTCTGTTGTGTCATGCAGGTTGTCAGGGATGTAGGGGAGAGCCGGCAGTTACAGGCCTCATCCAGTTCCCAAGCAACCCAAAAGGCTAGTCTCACTCCCAACATGTCCACCACCCCCAGCAGCACCGAGTTTGTTTCCAGGCAGTGGGTGAGCAGGGCTGAGAATTAGCCCTTGGCTACCACCTATCCCCTGAGAAAGCAAGCAGGCCTTTTGTGCCTCTCCATCTGTTGAGTCTGCACACCGAATTCACACCCCCACCCCATGTTCTGGCCAAGAGACTTCACATTCAGTTGGAAGTATCACAAAGTTCAGCTGGAGGTTTCCTTTTCCCTGTGGTCTTTTCTCAGTTCCTCTGGCAGCCCTCCCCAAAGATCTCTGTGAGACAAGGCAGAAACAGCTTCCCAGGGTACCTAGAGAGCCCAGAGGGCTTTTCCTGCTGCTTCCTCTACTCCTGTATTTCTCTAGGCTTTCTAATTTGACCCAGCTCCAGGTAAGGTCTAGACCTTTAGGTTCCCCAGTGAAGGTATGTGTCCAGGGGCAATGATCCCCCTTTCCCACTTTCACAGCTTGGACACTCACAGTGTTTGGGGGGTGTCTTCTGGGTCCTGCAGGAGTAATCCGCTTCCATCAGAGGGTCTGTGGATTCTCTCGGCTTTCCTGGTATATTCCTACAATAGTTCTGGAGCAAAAGTTCACGATGTGGGTCTCCACATGCTGCTCTCCTGTCCGAGTGGGAGTTGCAATCTAGTCCTGCCTCCTATTCCGTTGCCCACTTTTTAATGGGGTTGCTTATGTTTTTTCTTATCAGTTTGTTTAAGTTCCTTGTAGACTCTGGATATTAGACCTTTGTTAGATGGATAGATTGCAAAAATTTTCTCCCATTCTGTAGGTTGTCTGTTCACTTCGATGATAGCTTCTTTTGTTGTGTAGAAGCTCTTTAGTTTAATTAGATCCCATTTGTCAATTTTTGCTTTTGTTGCAATTGCTTTTGGTGTTTTCATCATGAAATCGTTGCTCATGCCTATGTCCTGAATGATATTGCCTAGATTTTCTTGTAGGGTCTTTATAGGTAAAGACCTTTAAAGGTTTTACATTTAAGTCTTTAATCCATCCTGAGTTAATTCTTGTATAAGGTGTAAAAAAGTGGTCTAGTTTCAATTTTCTGCATATGGCTAGCCAGTTCTCCCAGCACCATTTATTAATTAGGAAATCCTTTCTCCATTGCTTGTTTTTGTCAGGTTTATCAAAGAGCAGATGGTTGTAGATGTGCGGTGTTATTTCTGAGTTCTCTATTCTGTTTCATTGGTCTATGTGTCTGTTTTTGGTACCAGTACCATACTGTTTACAGTTGGTTACTGTAGCCTTTTAGTATAGTTTGAGGTTGGGTAGCATGATGCCTCCAGCTTTGTTCTTTTTGCTTTGGACTATCTTGGCTGTCTGGGCTCTTTTTTGGTTCCATATGAATTTTAAAATGTTTTTTTCTAATTCTGTGAAGATTGTCAATAAAGGAAGTGAAGGACTTCTTCAAGGAGAACTATAAACTGCTGCTTAAGGAAATCAGAGTGGACACAAACAAATGGAAAAACATTCCATGTTCATGGATAGGAAGAATCAATATTGTGAAAATGACCACACTGCCTGAAGTAATTTATAGATACAATTGATTTTTAAATACCGACTTCATATCCTATAACGTTGCTGAACTGATTTATTAATTCTAGTAATTTTTTGTGCATTTCATAGAGTTTTCTATGTATAAGATCATGTCATCTACAAATAGAGATAATTTTAATTCTTTCTTTCCAATCTAGATACTACTTACTTCTTCTTCTTTTTTTTTTGGGCCCTGGCTAGAACCTCCAGAACAGTAATGAATTGAAGTGGTAATAGTGAACATTTGTGTCTTATTCCCAATCTTAGGAAGCATTCAGTCTATAACATTTAAGTAGGATGTTATCTATGGGCTTTTTACAGATGCCCTTTACCAGCTTAACAAAATTTACTTCCCTTCCTAGTTTATTGATTAATTTTATATGAAAATATATTGAATTCTGTCAAACCTTTTTTGTGTCTATTGAGATGATCATGTGTTTTTTGTTCTTTATTCTATTAATATGGCATTATATTTATTAGTTTTTGGATGTTAAACTGATATTAAATGCCTGGTATAAATCCCACTTGGTCATAGTGTATAATTCTTTATATATTTGCTGGATTTAGTTTTCTAGTATTTTGTTGAGAATTTTTGCATGTATAATGATAAAATGTATTAGTCTATAGTTTTCTTGTGATATCTTTATTTGGTTTTGATATAGGTGTAATAATGAAATGAGATGAAAAGTATTATTTCATCTTTATTATTCGGAAGGGTTTGCAAAGAATTATTATCAGTTATTCTTTTACTATTTGATAGAATTCACTAAGAAAGCCATCTGGGCTTTTCTGAGAGGAAATTTAAAAAATTACTAATTTAGTGTCTTTACCTGTTATAGGTCTATATAGATTTTCTGTTTATTCTTGAGTCAGTTTCATTAGTTTTTCTTTCCAGATATATGTCCATTTCATCTAAATTCTCAAATTATTTGGCATACAATTACTTGTAATATTTCTTTATAATCCTTTTTATTTTTGAAAGGATAGCATGATGTTCCCACTTGTTTAAATGTATATGTTGGATATGGTATGGTAAAGCTGGTGTGACCACAGGAGGAAATGAGAACCGGTCTTGAAGGGAAGAAGGTTATTACACTCCCAGGGAGGGAATGACTACATAGGATGCAGAGTTACACAGGAATACAACCACTAGTGTGGTCAACAAAATGGGTGGAGGAGAGAGAGAGAGAGAGAGAGATAAAGAGACAGAGAGAGTGAGTGAGAGAGCACTTGTGGGCCAAAATCTTTATTGGAGTAATCTGGGGTGTGGTTGAGATTTATCAAAACCAGGGAATTTCACTGGGTGGTTTGAAAGGAAGCCAAGCACATGAAGAAAGGAGAATAGAGTATAGCAGTTGGGTTTGTTTTCAAAGAGCATCAGTGGGTGTGGGTTCACAATTAGAGCAGTGAGGAAGATGTTGAAGCACCAAAGTTTGAACTCAAAATGGAGGTGTTTTCAAACACATTACTTTAATTCCTGATTGTAGTAATTTGAACCTAAGGTCAGCAGTAATGTCTCTACTCTCATGCTTGATTGTAGTAATTTGAGTTTTCCCTCATTTTCTTGGTTAGTCTAGCTAAAAGTTTGTTAATTTTATTTTTTCATAGAACTTTTAGTTTTGTCGACTTTGTCTATCATTTTCTATTCTTTTTTAAAACTTATATCCTTCTAATCTTTACAGTTTGTTCCATTTTCTTTGGGTTTGGTTTACTCTTCTTTTTCTAGTTTTTAAGATAGGAGGTGGTTAGGTTTTCCTTTGAAATCTTTCTTCATTCTTAATATAGGTGTTTACAGCTATAAGTTTGCCTCTGAGCATGGCTTTAGCTGCATCCAATATATTTTGGTATGATATATTTTTGTTTTTACTTATGTCAAGATATTTCCTCATTCATTTGTGGTCAGAGAGCTTACTTTGTATGACATATGACTTTAATACTTTTAACTTTCTTTTTTTTTTTTTCTGAGATGGAGTCGCACTCTGTTGCCCAGGCTGGAGTGCAGGATCTCGGCTCACTGCAACCTCCACTTCCTGGGTTCAAGCTATTCTCCTGCCTCAGCCTCCCGAGTAGCTGGGAATACAGGTATGCACCACCATGCCCAGCTAATTTTTGTATTTTCAGTAGAGACAGTACACCCTACGGGCCATGTTGGTCAGGCTAGTCTCAAACTCTTGACCTCAGGTGATCCACCCACCTCAGCCTCCCAAAGTGCTGGAATTATAGGCATGAGCCACTGCACCTGGCCTTAACTTTCTTAAAACTTGTTATGACATAAAATATAGTCTGTGCTGGAGAATGTCCTATGTGGACTTAAAAAGAATATGTATTCTGCTATGTTTGGCTAGAGTGTCCTATAGAGGTCTATTAGGTCTGCTTGTTTTATAGTGTTGTTGAAGTCCTTTATTGCATTGTTTATTTCTTCTTTCAATTCTGTCAGTTTCACATATTTTGCAGCTTTGTTGTTAGATGGAAATATATGTATATATATTTTCATTTTAAACAAGAAGCTTATTTAAACAACAAGATGCTTGACTTGAAGGGAAAACTAATTAGGATTTTTTTTTAAGAGTAATTTATCCCTGCCTAAAGACAGATTGACCTACATGTAACAGCTACATGCAAAAAGTTATAAAATTGTCTTTGGTTTTACAATGATATATGAAAAACATTAAAATTCTCCAACTGAACAAGGTATGCAGGAATTTGTATGCTTTTTTTGTTGTTAAAATGGTGAGAGCAAAATAACTTACTGGAATATAAAGATAAGAGCTGAATGAGCATGCCGCTAATGGAGAAAGGGGGTATTTTCACAGAATCAGTATTTTTCCCCATCCTGTCTCCACTTGATGTCAACCAAAATATACCATTCGCTGTTTAATTAACAAAACGCAATATGCTTGTGCACATATACCAGCTACTTTATGTATAATAAAGGAATGGAGAAGGGGGAAATGAAAGAAGAGAGAAAACTATACTTTAGCAGTCAGGATGTGGTGGAACCAAATTGCAGTTTTCTAACTGAGAATGTCATCTTGGTCTGTAAAGAACAGAGTTCTGGAGGAAAGAAGTAGGCTGCCTTCTCAGTAGACACTCCCGTCTGCTGTTGGAACACATCAATTGTACATTCATCCTCCATTTCCAACTGCTCAGTTATGTGTGTTTCATTGATTGGTTACCAGTCAAATTGGAATCTGATCTGCCTCATTGACAATCTCTGTCATTCACAATAGGCGTTCATTAATTTACTAAGTGGCGTATGCCTCTTAATCTTAAACTGCACCACAGAATCATCCTGTCCCACTACCTTCAAATTAATATGATCATTGTTCTCAGCCTTAACTCCTTCGTTGGAATTTTTGTTGGCCATGACGAGCACCAGAGTCTCCTCAGCTTAAAAGAGGTCCCAGGTCCACACCGAGCGAGCATAGCAGTGGCAGCCATATGTGTTTATAATGGTTATTATTTACTGATAGACTGACCCTTTTATTATCATAAAATGTCCTTCATTTCTAACAGCCTTTTCTGTTTTAATGTCTATTTAGTCTGATCCTAATATAAGCACTCCACCTCTCTCATGAATGCTGTTAGCACACTATTTTTCCATCCTTTCATTTTAACCCTTGTGTATCACTGAATCTAAAATGTTTCTCTTGTAGATAGCATGTCCTTTGTTCTTCTTTTAAAATTCAGTCTGATAATCTCTGTTTTGATTGGCTTATTTAATCCATTCATATTCTACTCTGCGTCTCTTGGAGTGACATACCTGCCCTACAAGAGTAGCATTTGGTCTTCTGGGCTTGTCCCTCCTGGTGTGGAATCTCTGCCCTATCAGCAAGTTTTGATGGAATCAATCAGAACCTCAGTATTGTTAGCCTGCTGTGCCTGGGGTAGACATTTAGACATTCTGCCCTACATGGAAGAGCAATTGGGGGAATGGAACTTCATCCTTTGAGCCATGCCTGCCTGAAATTCCAGGTAGCATGGGAAATGCCAGTTGCCTACCCCTCTCAAAATGAAACTGTAACCCTAAATGGAAAGCCAGGTAGAGAGAGAGCACCTGTATTGTCTGCACCTGCCCAGGGCAGAACACACGTAGTCAAGTTACACAGAACTGGGGTGGGCGAGCAGCTTAAATGCTTCAGACTCAGGCTGTTCTTACTGAAATTTCCTAGATTTCTTAAATGAATATTTCTCCATTTGCTAAATGCCCTTAGAACAATTTGTAGACATTTTAGGTAATTGTTTAAAAAATAATTTTTCACTAGTTAAGTGGTTTATTTTTTTTCTGGGGAGAGAGTTACTATGCTCTTTCTGCTGCCATTCTAGAATTACACCTCTAAAGACAACACTGAACTATTTAGAATAAAGCATTTTTTTCAATTGCCTGCCCTTGTGAGCTAAAAATTACAATTTTTATTCAATGTAAAGTTCTAGCTCAAGTGTCTTTATTTGTGACAAATGATACTGAGTCCCTTGATGTTATTAAATATTTGGAATTCTACATTTTTGTTATAACTTCTTGATTCAGAGAAGAAAGTAAGTTATATGGCTGCAGTTCTTGTTCCATGAGTATTTAGCTCAACGATTTGCGAGTTTTTATTAACTAAATGCCTTTGGACCAATAGTCCTGTAATAAATTTAAACCCTCAATTTAGTCTTAGCGACACATTTGTCATTTTGTATTTGTTCCCTAAAGGGAAATTTAGTCTAGCTAGAGTATATCGGGGGTTTTATGACAAGACAACAAAGCTGTGTAGCTCCTTAAATACTTAATCATGTGTGTATTCTATTCAAATACTTTAAGATTTTTATGTTTGCTGGATAATTTATCTAATCTTTTTTATCCCCGCTGTTAATGGTAAACCAATAACTGAAAGAAATCAAGGCTAAGAGCCAAGTTACCTTTATGCTGTGCTATATTCTTTGATCTTTGCTGAAATTGAGTGGGGCAGGGATATATTTTTCCCTTGGCCCTTTAAAGATTATTTATAAAAATTGTTAGTATCTGTCATATATCTAACATACATACTGGATGTGTGTATTTCCCATATAATCTCTGAATCATTGAAACTTATGGATAATCCATTTAAACTACACTTACTAAGTAAGTAGTCTGCTGAAACACATTCATGTGGGCCGTAGCTTTTAAGCAGGTTTTAGTTTAATCATTTAGGCTCATAAGAAGCCAGCTAATTACTCCTTCCCTTTCCTCCATAAACCAACAAGCTTATTGAAGACTTACTATGGGTTATACTCCAAGTGGGATCGTAGGGATACATAGAAAGATTAAACTGAGCTTTGCCTGCAGGGATCATTGTCCCAGGCAGGCTAAGTTGCATGTGTTAAATTATTAAGTAAATGAAAGTTTGTTGTTGTGTTTCTGGGTTTCCCTTTCCTTTCTACTGGGTTACCTCTTTCTTTTATCAAGTATTATCTGCCCTCTTTTCTTGCTCTTCTTTTCATGCTTTCAAACACTGATTTAGAAAGGCATGCTCACTGCATGAATCTAAGTTGATGCCTGTCTTCTGAAGGAATCTGTGGGGCCAGGAATTATGGTTGTACCGGCAGTGCCCTATGCAAGAGCACCTGGCCAAGGGGGCAACTGGCTGGGCTGAATCCAGGCCACTCTCCACTTTCCAAGTCCTGAATCTCTGTGGATGTTTTAAGGAAATAGGGGTGCCATTTATAACTTCTGTGCCTCATGGAGTGCCTTTGACTAATTCTTGTGAAGGTGCTGTATGCGCAAGCTGACATCCTGAATATCTTAGTTTTAAGAAAAGGCTCTGTCCTTTATTATGGGGTTTTAAAAAGTCAGGGAGAAGATAGACTATTTGGGGATTCAAGGGCCATCCTTGTGATTATAAACTCCTAGAATGAAGCTTGATGTCTACTGTTCTTCTAGGTAAAGCAGATTTAATGTCTACCACTTCTATATCCTGTATATTTGTGAGATAATGAGACTAGCTCCTCCCATATTAGTTAAGAGGTAAGACTAAAAACCAGTAATAGGCTTTTTAAGTTAAGGTTTCAGTTATAGATATTCCTGCAAGAGAAAAGACAATGAATTAAATAGTCGTAAAAAACCGTAACTTAGGTGGGTGCTTAATGTCAGTGATCTTGGTCAAGATAGGGACAGGGGAACCCAGCCTTGGGACACCGGAAAGAATGAAGCCAGGTACAGATGATCACTCGTCAAAACAGAGGACATGGAGTTGAAATTTTAGATTAAAAGTATGTGAACTACTAAGGTTTGAATGTTTGTGCCCTCCAAAATCATGTTGAAATTTAATTGCCATTCTAACAGTATTAAGAGGGAGACCTTAAAGAGGTGACCAGGCCATGAGGACTCATGTCTCATGGGATGAATCCCATTATGAGGGTGAATTAGATCCCCTGTTGTCTCTTTGCCCTTCTGCCTTCTGCCACGGGACAATGCAGCAAGAAAGCCCTCATCAAATGCCAGTGCCTGGATTTTGGACTTCCCAGCCTCCAGAACTGTAAGAAAATATAGTTCTGTTCTTTATCAATTACCTGTCTCAGGTATTCTGCTGTAGAAGCACAAAATGGGGCATGACATCAACTTAAGTATCCTGTGGAACCTGAATGAGGAGGCACAGTGATCTAAATCATAGTCAGACTTCCCCGCAAGGTAGGTCTAAAGCATTCAAATTTGAGGTGAAATTAGAATTGGAGAAAACTACTGTGGAACCAGGAACACACATGGCAAACTAGGATCTTTGATGGAAACTTGGAATCTTGGAATGGGAGCCTGCTTTTAACTTAAGGAGAAAGGAAAAAGACAAGAAGAGAACTTGTGCTCTTTCTAGAGTCAGAGGCAAAGCCTGGGGTAGAGGGGTTGAGGGATAAACGTGGTGTTGGGAATGACCATACAAATAGTGCCCCTGCCCTCAGCACACACATGGGCAGTGCCTCCTAGTTGGCTTAGTGTTCCCTTGGGAACCCATGGCCAGAGAGTGTCAGCGTGTTTCAGGTCCAAGATTTTCTCCTTCCCACCTGTGTCTTGATGCCAGAAAAGACAGAGAGAGAGAGAGAGAGAGAGAGAGAGAGAGAGAAAGAGAACACACTACCATTGATTCTGTTTGAGTTTTGGTGGAAAATTTACATATGATTAGCAGCAACATTTTGAGAGAGCCAATTAATTTTGTAACCTTGTAATATTTAGTAGGATTTATTTGGTCTCTTAATTCTATAACTTTTGAAGGAGTTTGAAGATGTTTACTTGGCTTCTATTTTGTTGGAGAGAGCATATTATGTATGCAAATTGAAATTAATGTCATAGATCTTCTTTCTAATTAGACTGTTAAAAAATAATTTATTAATGGCTAGGTATTACAAAGTTATATGTTTGCATTCAACAAGAGCAGCAGGCACTTAGCCACTAATGATCAAATTATCATAAAAAACCTGGAGAATCATTTCTTCACTTTCTCCCTGTTATGAGCCTTCCTATTTATTACAATAATTAAAATAGTTAACAATGACTCTAAAATATTTGTATTGTAAATTTTATTTACAAAGCAATGACTTCATTTTTGAGTGATTTTTAATTTATACAAAAGAGAAAAGAGGTTGATATTGCTGTGAGTGCCAACAATGCATTGAACTATGATTTAAGTTCACCCAACCTCTTGATATACCTAGTGCATGTAGTATAACATTAAAGTTGAGACTTTCTCATTGGCAAAACTGTCCTAAGTGCTTTCACGTGTAGAGTATTTTCTGAATGTGTGTGTGTGTTAGGATATTTCTTAGGTTTTTGATAGTTGCCATGATTGGCATGTGGTTTTAGAAATTGCCATTGTCCCCACTGTCCCCCACTGATACAAGAGATCTTCATGGAAAAAGTGGACTTTCCAGAGCTTTTAGGACAGAAAAAAAAAAAGCCAGGAAAAGGCATATCTTCCAGGTTTAGGACTATATTTGTCTTTTATAATGGGGTTATGATATATCTCAAGCTCGACTCTTTAGCAGACTTATCTAGAGAACTTGTTAAAAAGCAGATGCCTGCACCTAACCCTGGGGAATCTGTTATACATGCCTGTGGTGGGCTCAGGCATTTTTTATAAGTGCCTCAGAAAACCCTGATATACATACCATATTTGCAAGTAAACCACTGTGTTATTCCATTTGCATTTCTATAAAGGAATACCTGAGTCTGGGTAATTTATAAAGAAAAGAGGTTTATGTGGCTCATGGTTCTTCAGGCTGTACATAAAGCCTAGTGCCTACATCTGCTTCTGGTGATGGCCTCAGGAAACTTGCAATCGTGGCAGAAGGGGAAGGGGAACCAGGGCATCACATGGAAGGAGAGGGAGCAAGAGAGACACCAGGCTCTTTTCAACAACCAGATCTCACATGAACTCACAGAGTGAGAACTCACTCATTACCACGAGGATGACGCCAAGCCATTCATAAAAGATCCACCCCCATGACCCAACACCTGCTACTAGGCCCCACGGCCGACATTGGGGATCACATTTCAACATGAGATTTGGAGGGGACCAAACATCCAAACCATATCAACAACATGTATTCTGTTACAGTAATTTTCTTTTCTTTTCTTTTCTTTTTTTTTGAGACAGAGTCTCGCTCTGTCACCCAGGCTGGAGTGCAGTGGCACGATCTCAGCCCACTGCAAGCTCTGCCTCCTGGGTTCAGCCATTCTCCTGCCTCAGCCTCTCCGAGTAGCTGGGACTACAGGCGCCCGCCACCATACCCAGCAAATTTTTTATATTTTTAGTAGAGACAGGGTTTCACCGTGGTCTCCATCTCCTGACCTCGTGATCCGCCCGCCTCCGCCTCCCAAAGTGCTGGGATTACAAGCGTGAGCCACCGCGCCCGGCCCTGTTACAGTAATTTTCAAAGAGCCACTGAACACTTTTATTATCAAAATTGATGAGTCTACCGATTTTTTTTATACTGGATTGTTTTCTTTCATTGTAAATTGCAAAGGACAGTAAAGCTTGGTGTAACTTATTAGAGTTTAAAGTAGAAATTAATAATTCTGCTTCACAAGGCAATTTATAAATTCCACAATAGACTAAATACTTTAATAAATGTTAACAGATTTTGTTGACTGAAACTTAGATATGCTATAACATGGTTCAGTAACTATTACTGGTAGGATTCTGGTTGGATCAATGCAGCCGAGAGTGCCCCTCATGTGCTGGCTCAACCCTGTGCTAAAAAGATTTTTGGGCCCTAGGAAAAACGATGTCAAAGAATGAACCTACTCAAGAAAGTGTAATTGAGAGTTTTGGATTATATTCATCAATTTTGGAAACTTGGCTTTTGTTAGAGTAAAATCAGTTTTAAGTATTTTTGAAAAAGGATTATGAAGGATTTGCATTTGTTTAATATGAACTAAAATTCTGCAAGTTGCCTGAAATGTTACCATTATAGATTTAATTCTTTAATAAGTGGCCTGTGGTATGTCTGTCACAGCAAAAATGTTATTTGGTGTCATTGGTCTATTATACTTTAGAGGTATTTCAAGGTAGTGAAAAGGCTACCACAGTTGAAACGGTAAGATTTGCTTTTATTAACTTTGTGATCTTGGCCAAGGCATCTGGCCTCTCTGAGCTCAACGTAGAGTCAGAACTAAGGAGTTTTACAATATCTCTTCTCAATGTTCCCCCCTGCCCCATCCTAACAAAAAAGTGAATCCATTATTAGACATCAGAAGTGGAACACTTCTCAGGAATGTAGACACCCAGTTTTTCTCTAGAGCTGGCCCTTGATGGGCTACAACACCAGATTGGTAAATTTGGAGTAGGCAGTGTTGCCTGTGTCAAGACTTGCATTCTCCTCTTTTCTAGTGTCTCAACATCTTTTTCCTTTCTTCTTGTCTTTTCCCCTAGTCCTGTTGTGCAGCTCAGGGCTAGGCATTGTGAGATTCCCATGGCACCTGGATCACCCTTGAAGTAGATATAGTGACAGCTGTTTTCTTCTGTCAAAATTGGCTGCCACATTTATACGTTGGTTTTGTTCTCATCTGTGCCAATCTCTGAGAAACCTTTGAACTGTCATTTTTTATTAAGAATATAGTTCTCCTGCTTAGCAATTAATATTTAGGGTAAAAAAATCCCCCAAGTTGGAAGAGAATGAAAAGACACAGTTGCGGAAATGAATATGGCATTGTGAACCCCCAAAATCTGAGACAGGTCTCAGTTAATGTAGAAAGTTTATTTTGCCAGGGTTTAGGACCTGTGCCCATGACACAGCCTCAGGAGGTTCTGAAGACATGAGCCCAAGGTGGTCAGAGCACAGTTTAGTTTTACACATTTTAGGGAGACATGAGACATCAATCAACGTATCTAAGATGAACATTGGTTCGGTCTGGAAGGGCAGGACAACTCTAAGCAGGGAGGGGGCTTCCAGGTTATAGGTAGGTGAGAGACAAAGGGTTGAATTCTTTTTGAGTTTGTGATTCACCTTTCCAAAAAAGGCAATCATATATGCATTTATCTCGGTGAGCAGAGGGATGACCTTGAATAGAGTGGGAGGCAGGTTTGCCCTAAGCAGTTCCCAGCCTGACTTTTCCCTTTAGTTTAGTGATCTTGGGTCCCAAAGATTTATTTTCCTTTCACAGCATGAATGGGAGAGAGTGAGAAGTCTGGCCTTATTGAAGGAGGTAGGACTAAATTCTAGGGGCCTTGAAAGCCAGTTTAAGGCCAGGTGCAGTGACTCACGCTGTAATCCAGTTAAGGCCAGGTGCAGTGACTCACGCTGTAATCCATTCACTTTGGGAGGCCAAGGTGGGCAGATCACTTCACGTAGGAGTTCGAAACCAGCCTGGCCAACATGGTGAAACCCCGTCTCTATTAAAAATTAGCTGGATTTGGTGGTACATGCCTGGAATCCCAGCTACTTGAGAGTCTGAGGCACGAGAATTGTTTGAACCTGAAGGGCGGAGGTTGCAGTGAGCTGAGATCGTGCCACTGCACTCCAGCCTGGGTGAGAGAGCAAGACTCTGTCTCTGAGAAAAAAAAAAAAAAGCCAGTTTAAATTGGAAGGGAAAGGGATAATGGAGTCAGGCACACTCCGAGATGGAGACTGGAGTGCAGGAATTTTAGCAGGAAGCGTTTTCCAGACTGGCACCTGTGGAAAGCAGGATTGAGCAGAGGTAAACATGGCATTGATTCAGTCTCAAAAAGGCCTCAGCCAGCTCCACTGGGAGCCCTGAAGCTGGGTGGGCTTTTAGGGTCATCCCTTGACTGATGGGACCTGGCCTTTTTATCCCATATTGGACAATTTTAGGTGTTGGCTTCCCTTGGCCCTTGGAGTGACAGGTTATCTTCATGGGGGGAATTTGCAGAAGGCAACATCTTAGGCATGTTGGCCAGACCAGTCTCAGCAGCTGAGGAAAAATCCTTCAGCCCTGGGGAGAATCTGGATGGCACATCATGACCTTCATTTTGGGAGGTCATTGCTGTTTCCTGTGCAATCTGTTGTTAGTGGCAAAATGGTCACTTGGAAGTGGTTAGGTACTGTTGAAAGAATAACTGACTAGTCTTTTAAGCTCTAAGATAGGAAGCAAACTCATAGGCTGTAAGGTTTACAGTACAACTCTCTGGAGGGGTGAATGGCATAAATACAAATCATTATTGTACCTAATAGCATTTGCTTCCATACATTTTGCACTTGAATGGCACTGTAGCAATGTTTAACCATGCTGATTGCTTCACATTCTTGCAACCACTGCTGCTGGTAGGCTGTGTTTCATTACCATTCTGCTGGCTGTCAGCATTTTCATGATACAATTAGAGGCATGTAATTCCCAGAACAAATGAGCTCTTTCGAATATTGTGAGATGTGTAATTCAATATTATATGGACCTGTAGAATAATTGAGTTTAGAGAAACAAATATGCAGGAGTTTGGGCTGAACAACCTGTCAGATGAATGACCTGCCAGTCCCCTTGCCTTCTGATGCAATCATGGG
Source organism: Gorilla gorilla gorilla (assembly GCF_029281585.2). Lineage (NCBI taxonomy): Eukaryota > Metazoa > Chordata > Mammalia > Primates > Hominidae > Gorilla > Gorilla gorilla. Next base: position 161,968,430 of record NC_073230.2, read on the forward strand.
TGGGGACGTGGCATATAAGGAAAGTGACTATTAAAACACAACAGATACCTGCTGTTCCTTTGATGCCATGTTAATGCTGTACTTGCCTATTAAGAACTAGGATTTCATTTCTCCCTTGCAACTTTGGACAGTATAATTCAAATAAGTGAGAACTGTAAATGTAAACTCTGACTTGAATAAAGAACTTTTTGGTAAATAAATTATTTTGTTCTTCTATTTTCCTGTGACATAGATTCATCCAGAACTGAAAATTATTCACGTTTTTTTCAAGAACACACACATGGCTTTGAACCTTTAGTTTCTGTATTTAAATTTAACTAATCAAACTGCTTTTACTTATTCTTCAAGTTGTCTGCTAATACAGGGGATGTATGTAATTGCTGGTAGAGATATGTAATAACAGGGCCAGTCCCCTATAGGGGATATACAACTGGAAGGGGACTTGAGAACCCAAACCTCTACTGAACAAAGAGAAGGCCTTTTATGTATGGTTGCATCAATCTGGGCAGAGCTCATACTACACCCGGGCTTCCCAATATCCCATTACCTGTAACCACCCAATGAATTCATTTGGCCCACTGCCCAGATAGAGCCAACTTATCAAGACAGAGGATTGCAATAGAGAAAGAATTTAATTCACACAGAGCCGGCTGAATTGGAGGCTGGAGTTTTATTACTCAAATCAGTCTCCATGAAAATTTGGAAGCTAGGGTTTTCAAAGGGTAGTTTGGCAGGCTAGGGAATGGATGCTGCTGATTGGTTGGGGTGCAATCATAGGAGTGTGGAAAATGGTCCTCTTGTGGGCTCAGTCTTCTTCTGGGTGGAACCATCTGTCATCAGAAATGCAAAAACCTGAAAAGACACCTCACAAGGCCAATCTTAGCTTCTACAAGTATGATGTTATTTGCAGGAGTAATTGGGGAACTTGCAAATCCTGAGACCTCTAGAATAATGGCTGGATATCATTTATGTCTACACCTTACCAGAATTCAGGCTCTTTATCCTCCAAACCTGGTGCTCTGTCCTCAGTTTTACAAACATGGTTTACTTTGGAGGAAGGGCTATTATCGTTTAAACTATAGACTAAATGTCTCCTGAAGTTAGCTTGGCTCAAGGCCAGGAAGGATTAAAGGCAGTTTGGAGGTTAAAGACAAGATGGGGACTGGGTCAGATCAGATCGTTTTCACTATCATCATTTTCTCACTGTTATAATTTTTGCGAAGGTGATTTCACACTGATCCTGCTAAGCTGCATATGGTCACCCAAGGTCACTTTGTTTGGGGCCTGGCGAGAGATGCCTGTTGCAGCTGTACCCTTCCTGAGGTCAAGGGCAAATGCCTCCCTGTGTTCCTCTGATCTTGTCTCACCTCTTCCATTTCCCCATTCTTGATTTCTTACCCACAACCTTTTTCATTTTTCCTCAATGGGTTCATCTATTAAGGACCCCAATTCATAACTTATTTAAGTGTGTGTACCTGTTTATTTAGTTTGCAGATAGCACAATACACTATATGGTGAGTTCTAACATGTTCTGGAAGCCTGAAAACTATCTCTCTGTCATACTGGTGTTTCTTTAAAGCCTTTCTACCTTGGATTGTCTCCACCTCATCTCTGAGGTGGCAGAGGTAGAACATTCCTTCTTAGAGCTCCCAGGATGGGGCAGGCTGCTCCCAAGATGGTGGCAAGCCTCGTGTTCTCTGACCTGGGGTTCCTGGCCTCACGGATTCCAAGGAATGAAACCTTGGGCCATGGGGTGAGTGTTATAGCTATATTAGAAGCCGTGGGTCACAGAAGAGAACCATGGAACCCAGCGACTAGTGTTTAGCTCAGTTAGGACAAACCTGGGCACTTAGCCATGCAGGAACAATGGCGAGCCTTTAGCCCAATTGGGAGCAGCAATGGGCACCTCACTGGATGGGGAGCACAGTGGACACCCTGCCAAATCCAGAGGGGTGGAAGTCAGTGGTGGGTCTGCGACTGCAGCAAACAGCAGTGGTGGATGGCAAGCGAAAGCTCAGCTCGAGCCGTAATAAACACGGACCAGAAAAGTGTGCAGTTGCAAGATTTAATAGAGTGAACACAGAGCTCCCATACAATGGGAGGGGACCCAAAGGGGGTTGCCACTCCCTGTTGAATGCTTGAATGCCTGGGTTTATATCCTGATCATTGTCCCTTCCCCTCTGCTCTCAGGCGATATATGATTTGACTATTTCGTTACCTCCTGCTTTAGCCTAATTTGTATTTTAGTGAGCCGTCTGTAGTACCTGATTGGTTGGGTGTGAGCCGAGTTACAAGCCCCGTGTTTAAAGGTAGGTGTGGTCACCTTCCCCAGCTAGGCTTAGGAATTCTTAGTTGGTCTAGGAAATCCAGCTAGTCCTGTCTCTCAAGGGTACCAAATCAGAAAGAATTAAGCAACAGAAATGTCCCAAGCATAGGGGAATGGTTGACACATGGTACATCTATATAATGGAATATTTTAAAACCATTAACTAAGTTTTCAAACAAGTACTTACTGACTATAATGACTTTGGGAAATGCTCACGATAAACCATTCAGGGATAAGCAGAAAGTACTTTTGTGGAATTTCAGTAAATTTCAGATTGATGCAATCTTAGGCAAAAGGCCTTCTCTTTGTTCAGTAGGGGTTTGGGTTCTCTAGTCCCCTTCCAGTTGTACATGGGGTATTCTAGAATTCATGGTTTCAGCTCTTCATGAGTAACGCCGAGGGTCCAGCCATGTTGTAACGTTACTGAGGGAGATACCTGAATCCGCAGCCTCTGAGTCTATTCCACAGAGAAGGGTGGTCACTTAGGCAAAGGGGAAGCCAGCGGCCACTGTGTCTGGACATTCCCATGGCCACACAGTTTGTTGTCTTCTACTTTCAGGTGCTCACTCACTGACTTAGTGATCAATTCCATTTCTGTAGAAAATGTGCCCCTCCCAGCCAAGGGCATCAACGGTGAGTGCAGCTGATAAAAATGAAACCGTTAAAAAAGCCAATGGTTCTTAGAAGATTTAACTCACACTTCAAAAGTGCAGAATGCCAAGTTCAGTAATGACTTTAAATTGTGATGTGACTGAGGCTGCCATACATTTTGTTCTTGTATGTAAACAAGAACAAGCCATTTGAGAAATTGCTATGAGTATTCTCAGCTGTGCAAAAATTGTTCAAGTGAAGATGAATTTTGATGAGAGCTGAAAAAGGTGGTTAGCTGGCAGTTCAGAGATGTACACAAAAGCAAGTTCCTCTCACATGAAATATGAATGACTTGGTAGAACCCCAGGAGTTTGTGCAAACAATCCTCTGACCCTACAGTCGAAGAAGTCATTGATATTACTGTTCAACCCATCACCTATCATAGGCAAGTAGGAGGAGAGGCTGTTCCCATCCATGGAGACATATTTCCTCCAGAGCAGAGGGGCTGCTGGAGGAGCCTGGGAGGACGTGCTTTCAGGATATACCAAACCTTGTGAGGTAGGAGGCGGAACTCAACTCCAGAGGTGGGGATTGCCCAAAGGACCACATTGAGGACTAGCTAAAACAGGTCCAGGGCAGAAGCTCCTCCCCATAAGACATGCCCACCAGTGTGTTATGTCAGTCTACCATTGCCATGGCAACACCCAGAAGTTACCATTCCTTTCCATGGCAACTACCTGACAGCCTGCAAGTTACCACCTGTATTAGTCCATTTTCACGCTGCTGATAAAGACATACCCAAGACTGTGAAGAAAAAGAGGTTTAATTGGACTTATAGTTCCACATGGCTGGGGAGGCCTCAGAACCATGGCGGGAGGTGAAAGGCACTTCTTACATGGCAGCGGCAAGAGAAAATAAGGAAGATGCAAAAGCAGAAACTCCTGATGAAACCATCAGATCTCGTGAGACTTATTCACTACCATGAGAACAGTATGGGGGAAATGGCCCCCATGATTCAAATGATCTCCCACCAGATCCCTCCCATAACACGTGGGAATTATAGGAGTAAAATTCAAGATGAGATTTGGGTGAGGACACAGAGCCAAACCATACCACCACCCTCATTGTAGAAATTTCTGCATAAACCGCCCCTTGATTTGCATGTAATTAAAAGTGGGTATAAATATGAGTGCAGAATTGCCTCTGAGCTGCTACTCTGGGCTCCCTGCCTATGGGGCAGCCCTACTCTGCAAGGAGCAGTACCTCTGCTGCCGTACACTGCTGCTTCAATAAAAGTTGCTGCCGTACACTGCTGCTTCAATAAAAGTTGCTGCCTAACACCACCAGCTTGCCCTTGAATTCTTTCCTGGATGAAGCCAAGAATCCTCCCTGCTATACCTCAGTTTTGAGGCTTGCCCGTTCTGCGTGGCTTGCACAGTATTCAAAGAAAAGCCTCCACCAACGAGGCTTAAAGGCAGCCAAGGCCAGATGCCCTTCCAGCTTTGAGCGACGAAGCAGGCTCCATGACTGGGGAGCTACTTTTTAAATGAAGTCCAAAATGTTAAGCAGAAAGATTAAAACATTTCTGACTGGTTTTGTAGGTCTGTTTTGTCAGAGTGCTATTTATGGATTTGGGGACAGGTGAATTGTATTTAATGATATGAGTAAGATTTTAATGTTCATGGGAGATTTGTCAATGTTCAATTTATCTGTGATTTGTCTGTGTCAAACACATGTATGCACATAGACAAATACATAGAAGAATGAAGGGGAAGCGAGGGTGGGAGAAGGAAGGGAAATAAAGAAGGAAAGTCACAAAGACCTGATTGTAAGAGAGTTTTGCTTGTGCTCATCATGAAGCATCAGGCATTAGACTAGCCTCCCCATTTGTTCTAAGACTGGACACAATCTATAAAACAACTGTTTTCAAATGTTAGCAGCACTGGCCTGCAATCTAAGAAAGAAGGAAGAACCAAGGCAAACCGTGCATTCACCTTGCTCTCTGACTGGAAGCCGTTTCTGCAGGGGAGAGAAAACAATGTCTTTTCTTTCCTTTTTTAGGTTCTTAGTTGAGACACTTTCCTGAAAACAAAAGTCAGATTAACACAATAAAGACAAGCACAAGTTTGTACCCACCACATGGGAGAGGCCTCAGTTCAAAAGTATTTCTCTCTTAAGGCTTATGGGCTTTGCTTACGGAGTATTTTAACTAACAGTCATAAATCCTACACAGTGACAAGACAAAGGAGAGGGCAGCTCCAGTCTTTTAAAAGGAGGGAACCTGTGGGAAGTCAGTGAGATCTGTGCCCAGATTCCCCTGGTGCTGGCTGGGGCCCTTTCTGGGCTGATGAGCAGGTGCCATCCCCAGGAAGGAAGGATGGATGTCCTGGTGTATGGCAAACAGGGGCAGAGGCGGAGAGCTCCCTATGTTTTCAGTGTCTTTCACTTAGCAATTCTCAATACTTTGGGGAGAACTATTTTGGTTTCCTCCATTTCTGAGCCATGATGTAGGGAGAAGGAGGCAAACTGAGCACACCTGTCTTGCTGAACTAGGGACAGAGATGGGGGTTGGGGGCTGCTGAGGGTTGATGGATTTTGCAGGGTAGAGCGCTGGAGAGGAGGGATCTACATAGAAAAAGAGCTCCACAAATCTGCAAAGCAGTTCTCTTGTCTGAATACTAAGCTGTATTTTCACTAGGTGAGATTCAATGTGACCAAGAAATGAACCACCCCTAGGGAGCTGTGGGCTCCACAGAGCTCCTGGCTCTTTCACAGGCTGAGAAGGTGTTGAAGTTTGACCATCCGAGGCAGAGATACCATGTTGAGCTCTCTGGGCCCTCCACGGTCACCTCTAGAATGCCATGATTTGGGAGTAGGTCTTAATTAGCCCTACAGTAATGGCTACTACAAAACACGGTTTCTCAACCTTGCATTATTAATATTCTGGGCCTGACAATCCTTTGTTGGAGAGGGGTCTGTACCATGCAATATGGAATATTTAGCAGCATCCCTGGCCTCTACCCACTATATGCCACTAGCAGGTTCCAGTTGTGAAAATTAAAAAAAAATTGACCCCCCAGTTAGAACCACTACTATAGATTCTTCATAACAAAACTCATAATAAATTTCAAAAAGACAAGGATGATTTGCAAGTAAATTAACTGTGGCAAAGCAAACCTTGATATTCTTGAAAGAAAGATAACAAAATCCATACTGCAAACAAGGCTGAATTCATAATGTTCAGCATGCAAACCACAGTGAATAGTGTGTGTGTGATACAGATTGCTTGATAAAGATCTTACGTCCCTAGTTGCTGTGATTGCTTTTGGCAGGCAGCCTTCAGTTGTTAGACTCCTTAAGGGTTTGCCTCAGTAAAAAGAGTTGCCTTGTCTCAGGCCACATCTCCTTACTGGAGTAGCCTACACCTCACCCAATGACTGACTGACAGAGGGGTATAAAGGCCTGATTTCCTTGCTTCAAGCTGGGAAATCTCTGCAAAGCCACACCGACTCCAGAGCTTATGGTGGGGTCAACTGGTGCTTTCTTTGGGACTATACAGCAGCTTAATTTCTCCTTCTATCCATTCTTACTTTCTTTCCCTCCTTTCTGCAGGTGTTGGTTCTAAAGTTCTCCCTAATAAATGTGCTACATTATAATCTCCATCTCAGAGTCATATTTCAGGGGAATTCAATGTGCAACACAAGAAAAAAGTCATTAGGTGTGTGAAAAAGCAGCAGGAACCTGTAACCAAGAATCAAGAGAAAAATTAGTCAGTAGGACAGAAACAGAAATGACAGATCTGATGTAATTAGAGGAAACATACTTCAAAACAGCAGTCATAAATATGCTCAAAGATTTAAAGGAAACCAGAAGTATAATGAGGAAAGATCTTAACAGAGAAATAAAAGCTATAAAAATGAACCAAATGGTGATGATACACTGAAAGACATAATATATAAAATAAAAAATTAGCTGGGTGCTCTTAACAACAGATTAGGTGCTACAGGTAAATGGTCAGTAAAGTAGAAAACTGGATAATAAAAGCTATTGAAAATAAAACACGGAGAGGAAACTTACTGGAAAAGAATTGAACAGAGCCTCAGTGTCCTGTGAGACAATATCAAGTAGAATAACATGTGTCATTTGAGTTGCAAAAGAAGAAAAAAAGATTTTGAGGGCCCAAAGAATATTTGAAGTAACAATAACTGGGAATTTTCAATATTTGATGAGAAATAGAAATTCATGGGTCCCAGAAACTCAAAAAAATTAAAGCAGAATAAATGAAACCACATAAAAGCATATCATAATCAAATTCTAAAAGCAAATGATGAAACTAAAAATTTAGAAGCATCCAAAGAAAAAGGGCACATTATACAAAGGACAACTGTGACAGTAATTTTACTGACTTCTCAAATTAAACAATACAAGACAGAAGAAAATGGAATTGTCTTTAAAATACTTAAAGGAAAAAAAAATCTGTCAATGTAGAATTGTATATCCAGGAAAAATATCCTTCACAAATGAAGTTTTAATAAAAAACTTTTAGATAAATAAAAGGTGACAAAAGTTGTCTATAACAAGCCCATTCTATAAGAAATATTTTAGAAAGTTATTCATCCTGAAGGAAAATGATACCAGAAGTAAATTTGGCTCTGTAAGATAATGTATAGCACCAGGAATGGCAAATATGTGGGTAAACATAGAATACTTTTTCTTGTTTCATTATTTCTTTAAAAGATAACTTATTGTTTAAAATAAAATTAACAACAATGTATTGTGGGGCTGATAATATACAAATGATTAAAACGTATAATAACAATAGCACAAAGGGTGAGCTAAATGGAAGTGTGCTAGTTGTAAGTTTCTTAGATTGTATGTGAAGTGGTATAATTTGACGTTAGACTGTGATAAGTTAAAAATACATATTGTCATCCCCAAAGAAGCCAGTAAACTTAAAAAAAATAGTAAGGGTGATAACACTGATTTAGAAGTATTAAAAAATTAAAAAAACTAACCAACCAACCAATCCAACAGGAGGGAATATAGGAGAAAAGGAAACAACAGACAGGCCAGTAGAAAACATGTAACAATATGATATACTTAGCCCAACCATATCAAGCATTATATTAAATAGAAATGTACTAAATACTCCAGTTTAAAGGCAAAGATTATATGCTAGGAGAACCAGCATGTCTTTGTCCATTTTCTGTTCTATAATAGAATATCTGAGACTGTGTAATTTATAATGAACAGGAATGTATTTATTATAGTTCTGGAGGCTGAGAAGTCCAAGAGCATGGAACCAGCATCTGTGAAGGCCTTCCTGCTGTGTCGTAACATGGCAGAGTGCATCACAGTGCATCACATGGTGAAAGGGCAAGACTGTGCCAGCTCGGGTCTCTCTTCCTCTTCTTTTTTTTTTTTTTTTAAATTTGAGGTAGAGTCTCACTCTGTCGTCCAGGCTGGAGTGCAGTGTCGTGATCTTGGCCCACTGCAGCCTCTGCCTCCCAAGTTCAAGCGATTCTTGTGTCTCAGCCTCCAGACTAGCTGTGATTATAGGTGTGCATCACCATTTTTGTATTTTTAGTACAGACAGGGTTTCACCACATTGGCCGGCTGGTCTCGAACTTCTGGCCTCAAGCAATCCACCTGTCTTGGCCTCTCAAAGTGCTGGGACTATAGGCGTGAGCCACCGCACCCGGTCTTTTCCTATTTTTATAAAGCCATCCATTTCATCATGGGGACCCCACTATGAAGAGCTTATCTAATCCTTTTTACCTTCCAAAGGCCCCACCTCCAAATACAATTAGCATATGAATTTGGTGATTAAGTTTCCAACACATTAAATTTGGGAAACACATTTAAACCATAGCACAGTAAGGCTATATACCATTTACATGAGATGCACTTTAAAGGCTATATAGCATTTATATGAGATGCACATTAAACATGAAGAAAAAATAGGTTAGATATAAAAAAGACAAAGGAGGAGGTATCATGCAAATATTAATCATGAGAAAGCTGCTGTTATGGACACAATTGTGTTCCCTCCATATTCATATGTTGCAGTCCTAACCTCCACTTCCACACTGTGACTATATTTGGAGATAGGGCCTTTAAGAAGGTAATTAGATTAAATGAGGCCATAAGGGTGGGGTCCTGCATTGGTTCGCTTTGCATTCCTATAAAGGAATACCTTAGGCTGGGTAATTTATAAGGAAAAAAGATTTATTTGCCTCATGGTTCTGCAGGCTGTACAAGAAGCATGATACTGGCATCTGCTCAGCTTTTGGTGAGGGCCTCAGAAAGATTTTACTCATGGTGGAAGGCAGAGGTGAAGTAGGCAAGTCATGTGATGAGACAGAGAGCTAGAGTGTGGGGTGGGGAGGTCCCACACTCTTTAACAGTCAGCTCTTGCATGACCTAATAGAGCAAGAACTCATTTGTTTCTTTGGGGAGGGCCTGAAGCAATTCATGAAGGATCTGCCCCCGTGGCCCAAACACCTCCCACTAGGTTCCACCTCCAACACTGGGGATCACATTTCAACATTAGATTTGTAGGTCACAAGCATCAAAACTATATCAGGACCTGAACTAATAGGACTGCTGTCCTTATAACAAGAGGAAGAGAAACCATCACGCTCTCTCTCTCTCTTTGCCTGCCTGCCCAGAGAAAAGGCCATGTGAGGGCACAGCAAAAAGGGGGCCATTTGTGAGTCAGGAAGAGACACATGGCCAGAAATTAGTTATGCTGCACTCTGGTCTTGAACTTCCAGCCTTCAGAACTGTAAGAAAATTAATTTCTGTTGTTTAAGCTACTCACACAGTGGTATTCTGTTATGGCAGCCCAACTAGACTACTATGGCTGGAATGGCTCTGTTGATATCAGACAAATTGGACTTTGGAACAAGGAATCTAACCAGAGATAAGAAGAAGATTTCATAATGATCAAGTATCAATTCATCAAGAGGAAAATCTTAGATGTGGAGAGATTTCCCCATATCTCCCTCCAAAGAAGGACCTCCTGCCCAGCTGTGAGGAGTGTAGTCAGTAAATGGACTGCCAGGTCTGCACCTTCAGGGCCTACCTTAATTCTAGAGAGCTGGCTAAAGCAAAGTCACACCCTCCCTAGGGCAATCCACATCTTGAGTGAGGTGGGCTATAAAGACCCAGATATTTTGGCCCGATATGAGATCTTAGGATGGGCAATTCTCACTCCAGAGCTCTCCATGAATGGTCAAACATTTTATCTCTGCTGAAATTCTGTCATTGATTTTCAAATCTAGAAATTCTATGCAGCAGAAGATATAGTCTTACTCTGAAATATTAGGGTTCTATACTGAGACTCTCCTACTGGGGTTTTTCAGATACTTATTTACTTTTATACCCCCAGTGTCCTGGATCTGCTGTGCATACAGACCAATGGGGAGGCAATTGAGTTTGCTACAGAACTCTCTTCTGCTCTGGAACATACTCGAAACTAGATTTTGGAAACAGCATATATTATACTTGAGAATAGTACTCCACTTATTGTCAGTTGACTTGGAGGGCTGCTGAAGAGGCCCACTAAGAAGTGAGTCTTTTTAGTCATGGGAATACAAGGCACAACAACTTATCCTTTACTATAGAGGGTATTTACTTTTTATTTTTATTTTTAAAATTTTAGATTTATGGTAGATGTGCAGGTTTGTTACATGAATATAATGTATAATGTTGGGATTTGAGCTTCTAGTGTGCCCATCACCCAAATAGTCAACACTGTATCCAAGAGGTAATTTTAAAATCCATATCTCCCTCTCACTTGCCTTCTTTTGGAGTCCCCAGTGTCTATTATTTTGATCTTTATGTCCATGTCTACCCATTGTTTAGCTCTCACTTATGAGTGAGAACATGTGGTGTTTGATGTCATTTCTTTGCTTATTTCACATAGGATAATCGCCTCCAGCTTCATCCATGTTGCTGTGAAGAATGTGACCTTTTTTTTTTTTTTTTTTTTTTTTTTTTTGCGATGGAGTCTCATTCTATTGCCAGGCTAGAGTACAGTGGCTTGATCTTGGCTCACTGCAACCTCTGCCTCCCGGGTTCAAGCCATTCTCCTGCCTCAGCCCCCTAAGTAGCTGGGACTACAGGTGCACACCACCATGCCCAGCTAATTGTATTTTTAGTAGAGATGGGGTTCCACCATGTTGGCCAGGATGGTCTTGATCTCTTGACCTCATGATCCACCCATCTTGGCCTCCCAAAGTGCTGGGATTACAGGCGTGAGCCACCTCGCCTGGCCTGATCTCATTCTTTTTTATGACCGCATAATATTCCATGGTGTATATATACCACATTTTCTTTATCCAATTAACTGTTGATGAAGACATAGGTTGGTTCCATGACTTTGAAATCGTGAATAGTGCTGCAAAAAACATGAATGCAGGTATCTTTTTATATGATGATTTATTTTCCTTTGGGTAGATGCCCAGTACTGAAATTGCTAGGTTGAATGGTAGGTCTATTTTTAATTGTTTGAGAAAGCTCCATACTGTTTTCCATAGAGGTTGTATTAATTTACATTCTCATCAATAGTGTATAAACATTCCCTTTTCTCCACATTCATACCAACATCTGTTGTTTTTTGACCTTAACAATAGCCACTCTGACTGGTGTAAGATGGTATCTTATTGTGGTTTTAATACTTATTTCTCTGATGATCAGTGATGTTGAGCATTTCTTCATATGTTTTTTGGCCACTTGTTTGTCTTCTTTTGAAAAATGTGTATTCATAAGAGAAACTCTTCTTGACATTGATCTTTGCTCACTTTTTAAAGGTGTTGTTTGTTTCTTACTGAGTTGTTTTGAGTTCCTTATAGATTCTGGCTATTAGTCCTGTGTCAGAGACATAATATGCACATGTTTTCTTCCATTTTGTAGGTTGTATGTTTGCTCTGTTGATTATTACCTCTTTCCCTGTGCAGAAGCTCTTTGGTTTAATTGGGTCCCAGATTATTAATTTGTGTTTTTGTTGGATTTGCTTTGGGGGTGTTAGTCATAAATTCTTGGCTGAAGTCAATGTCTAGGAGAGTTTTTTCTAGGCTTTCTTCTAGAATCTTTTAGTTTCAGGTATTAAGTCTTTAATTCATCTTGAGTTAATTTTTGTATATGGTGATAGGGGTTCAGCTTCATTCTTCTGCATATGGTTAGCTAATTTTCCCAGGACTATTTATTGAATAGGGTGTCCTATCCCCACTGTTTCTTTTTGTCAACTTTGTCAAAAATCAGTTCATTGAAGGTATGTGGCTTGATTTCTGTGTTCTCTATTCTGTTACATTATTCTATGTGTCTATTTTTGTACTAGTACTATGTTGTTTTAGTCACTATAGCCTTGTAGTATAATTTGAAGTCAGGTAATGTGATGCCTCCAGATTTGTTCTTTTTGCTTAGAATTGCTTTGGTTATTTGGGCTCTTTTTTGGTTCCATATGAACTTTAGGATTTTTTTTTCTAATTCTGTGAACAATGATGTTGGTAATTTCATTGGTGTTGAATCGAATCTATAAATTGCTTTGGGAAGTATGCCTATTTTAATGGTATTAATTCTTCCAATCCATGAGCATAAAACTTTTTTCCATTTGTTTGTGTCATCTATAATTTCTTTCATTAGTGTTTCGTAATTCTCCTTATAGAGTTATTTCACCTCCTTGGCTAATTGTATTCCTATGTATGTTATTTTTTTCTGTGGCTACTGGATGTGGGATTGAGTTCCTGATTTGGTTCTAAGTTTGAATGTTGTTGGTGTATAAAAATGCTACTGATTATTGTATGTTGGTTTTACATCCTGAAACTTTACTGAAGTTGTTTATCAGGTCTAGGAGTCTTTTGGGTTTTCTAGGTATAAGATCATGTCATCAGCAAACAGAGATAATTTGACTTCTTTTTTAATTTGGGTGCTTTTTATTTCTTTCTCTTGCCTAATTGCTCTAGCTAGGATTGCCAGTCCTATGTTGGATAGGAATGATGAGAATGAACATCCTTGTATTGTTCCAGTTCTTAGGGGATTACTTTCAACTTTTTCCTATTCAACTATTCCTTTTTCAGTATGATATTGGCTAATTCTATTAAACCAGTATCACCCTGATACCAAATTCAGGCAAAGGCACAACAAATAAAGAAAACTACAGACCAGTATCCCTGATAAGCATAGATGCAAAAATCCTCAACAAAATACTAGCAAACCAAATCCATAGATGGCTTGTCATAGATGGCTTTTATTATTTTAAGGTATGTTCATTCAAAGCTTAGTTTGTTGAGGGTCTTTATCATGAAGGAATGTTGAATTTTATAAAATGTTTTCTCTGCAACTATTGAGATGTCATATTTTTGTTTTAATTCTGTTTATGTGGTGGATCACGTTTGTTGATTTGCAAATGTTGAACCATCCTTGCATCTCTAGAATAAAACCCACTTGATTGTGTTGAATTATCTGTTTGATGTGCTCTCTGATTTGGTTTGCTAGTAAATACTTGAGGATTTTTGCATCTGTGTTCATCAGAGATACTGGTCTGTAGTTTTCATTACTTGTTGTGTCTTTGCCTGATTTTGGTATCAGGGTGATACTGGTTTAATAGAATGAGTTAGGGAGGAATCCCTCTTCTCAATATTTTGGGATAATTTCAGTAATATTGGTATCAACTGTTCCTCATACATCTGGTGAGATTCAGCCATGAATCTTTCTGGTCCTGGGATTTTTTTGTTGCAAGATTTTTAATTACTGATTCAATTTCATTAGTCATTATTGGTCTGTTCAGAATTTCTATTTCTTCCTGGTTCAATCTTGGGAGGTTGTATGTTTCCAGGAATTTATTCATTTCCTGAAGGTTTTCTAGTTTGTGTGCATAGAGACATTCATAATAATCTCTGATTATCTTTTGTATTTTTGTGATATCAGTTGTAATTTATCATTTTCTGATTGTGCTTACTTGAATCTTCTGATTTTTTTTTTGGTTAAACTAGCCAACTTTGTTTATCCTTTCAAATAACCAGCTTTTTGTTTCATTGTATCATTTTTTTGAGTTTCATCTTATTTAGTTCTGCTCTGATCTTTGCTATTTCTTTTTTTTCTGCTAGCTTTGGGTTTGATTTCTTCTTGTCTTTCTGATTCCTTAAGTTGTGACATTAGTTTGTTAATTTGAGTTCTATCTTTTTGATGTAGCCATTTAATGCTATAAACTTTCCTCTTAGCACTGCTTTTGCTGTATCCCAGAGGTTTTGGTATGTTGTGTCTCTATTTTCATTCATTTCAAAAATTTTTTTTATTTCTGCTTTAATTTCATTGTGTACCCAAAAATCATTCAGGAGCAAGTTGTTTAGGATCCCCTTACCTGTGTAGTTTTGAGAGTTTCTCTGGGTATTGCTTTCTAACTTTATTCCACAGAGGTCTGAGAAGACAGTATGATTTTAATTTTTTTTAGTTTATTGAGGCTTGCTTTATGGCCAAGAATATGGTCAATTTTAGAGAATGTTCCATGTACAGATGAGAAAAATGTATATTCTGCAGTTGTTGGGTAGAATGTTCTGTAAATGTCTATTCAATCTTTTTGATATATAGTCCAGTTTAAGTCCAGAGTTCATTTGACTTTCTGCCTTGAAGACCTGTTTAGTACTGCTGTGGGGGTGTTGAACTCCCCCACTATTATTATATTGCTGTCAATCTCTTTTCTCAGGTCTGGTAGTATTTGTTTTATGAATCTAGGTGCTCTAATATTGGTATGTATATGTTTAGGATAGTTAAAACTTGTACAAAACCCTTCATTATTACATAATAGCCTTCGCCTTTTTTTTTTTTTTTTTTTACTGTTGTTGGTTTAAAGTCTGTTATATCTGGTATAAGAAAGGCTGTGACTGCTTTATTATGTTTTGCATTTGCATATGTCTTTTTTCACCCCTTTACTTTGAGATTGTAGGTGTCTCTAGCCATTAGGTAGGTCTCTTGTAGGCAGTAGAGGGTTGTGTCTTGTTTTTCTAAATCCAATTTTTCAGTCTATATTTTTTAATTGGAGCATTTAGGCCATTTATGTTCAAGGTTAATATTGATATGTGAGGTTTTGTTTCTGTCATAGTTTTATTAGCTGGTTGCCTTAAAGTCTCAATTGTCTAATTGCTTTATAGAATCTTTGAGCTTTCTAGTTAAACGTGCTTTTATGATGGTGAGTAATATCTGTTCATTTCCATTTTTAGAATTCCTCTGAGCATCTCTTGTAGGGCCAGTCTAGTGGTGATGAGTTCCCTTAGGACTTGCTTGTCTAGGAAATACTTTATTTCTTCTTTATTTATGAAGCTTAGTTTGGCAGCATACAAAATTCTTGACTGGCATATTTTTTCTTTAAGGAGGCTAAAAATAGGTCCCCAGTCTCTTTTGGCTTATAAAGTTTCTGCTGATAAGCCTCTTGTTTGTCAGATGGGATTTCTTTTATTGGTGATTTGACGCTTCTCTTTAGCTGCTTTTAACATTTATTTTTTCACATTGACCCTGTATAGTCTGGTAACTATATGCCTTGGTGATGTTCATTTGTATGGCATCTTTCAGGTGTTTTCTGAATTTCTTGCATTTGTATGTCTATGTCTCTATCAAAATCAGGAAAATTTTCCTGAATTATTTCCTCAAATATATTTTCCAGGCTTCTTACTTTTTCTTCTTCTCTCTCAGGAATGCCAATAAGTTGTAGGTTTGGTTGCCTTACATAATCCTATATCTATTGAAGGCTTTGTTCATTTAAAAAAATTCCTTTGTATTTTTATCTGACTGGGTTAATTTAAAAGACCAGTCTTCAAGCTCCGAAATTCTTCAAGTTCTGAAATTCTTTTTTCTGCTTGGTCTAGTCTATTGTTATAGCTACTAACTGTGTTTTAAAATTTCTTCAGTGAATTTCTCATTTTCAGAAGTTCTGTGTGATGGATGATTGGACTGAATGATGCAAAGCATTGATCCTGGGTGTATCTGTGAGAGTGTTGCCAAAAGAGATTAACATTTGAGTCAGTGGGCTGGGAAAGGTGGACCTACCATTAATCTGGGTGGGCACCATCTAATCAGCTACCAGGGCGGCTAGAATATAAAGCAGGCAGAAAAACATGAAAAAGACTGGATCGCCTAGCTTCCCATCCTACATCTTTCTCCTGTGCTGGATACTTCTTGCCCTCGATCATCAGACTCCAAGTTCTTCAGTTTTGGAACTCGGACTGGCTCTCCTTGCTCCTCAGCTTGCAGATGGTCTATTGTGGGGCCTTGTGATCATGTGAGTTAATACTTAGTAAACTCCCCTTTATATATATATATAGATCCAATTAGTTCTGTCCCTCTCAAGAACCCTGATTAATACATTCTGTTTACTTGTTTGCTGTCATTGTTTCAACGTTTCCCTCATTTTTCATTTCCTGAACTGTTTTTCTGGTTTCTTTGTGTTGATTTTCAGCTTTCTTTTGGACCTCATTGACCTTCCTTACAATTCATATTTTGAATTATTTATCTGTCATTTCAAAATTTCATTTTGGTTATGATTCATTGCTAGAGAGACAGTGTGGTCCTTTGGGGTGGTCTTGACATTCTGTTTCTTCATGGTACTGGAGTTCTTGTGCTGGTTCCTTCTCATCTATAGAAGCTGCCACTGCTTATTTTTGAATTTACTTTTGTTTGGGTGGGATGTCCCCCTACCCCAAGGATGTAACTATTACAGAATGTTGAGTACAGTCTTTTGGCTTTGCCTTTATCACCCTGTGAACTTCTGTTGTCATGTTTTCCATTGGGTTCTGCAGCTTGAGGTACAGGCCAATAGGATGTGCTTCAAGGTAAGAGCCAGCTGATGTGCTTCAACGTAAAAGCCAGCTGTGGCAATAGCAGATGGGCATGTACTTGATCTCTGTTTACTGTGAGATGCTCTCTGTTCTTTCAAATTCCAGGGTTGGACCCTGGAATTTCCAGTGCCCTGAACTTCCTGTTCAGTGGTGGTGTGAGAGTGGGACATAGCTGGGCGCAGCTTGACCATCTGGCTTGCCCACAAATACCTCAATGATGAGCATGGGCACCAGCTCTGATGGGAGTGGTTGGGGGAGCTCCAGTGGAACACACAAAGGTCTCTGCAAGGGGTGAGGAGGGATGCACTGGCTCCATGTCCTAGATAGGCAGGAATGAGATCTGTTGCCCTGTCACATTCTGTCCTGGGGCTCACGACTCTCAGTTCAGACCTGCACTCTTGTCTTTCTCTAGGCCACAGTGTAGCTGACAGCCATGAAAGATGTCTATCTTGTGGTTCTTTGTAGGAGTCGTTTCGGGGTGGAAGCTCCTCACTCAGCCTGCTATAGACAGCTCTGTGGCTTTGTGGCCTGCCTGTTCTCCAATGTGTAATGCTGCTGCTTTGTGTAGAGATGGGGAGGGGCTCCACTTTTCAGCATGTTCAAATGAGTGTCAGCTGTGGTGGTGTTGGCTGGTGGGGTTGGTCTGAACTCAGACCCTGGTGGGGAGTGGTCAGATGCCCACATTAGTAGATGGGGCTAGGTAAACGCCCAACCCCCAGGCCCCTAGATGGCCCACTGGATGGTATGTATGAGTCCTGAAGGGACTGAACTGGGACCGAGACTGGGCCAGTGGGCTTATTCTCAGGTCCCCAGAATTCAGGTGCTGGTTGTTAGGGGGTGGGCTAGTCTGGAGGTCATCAGCAAAACTCTCAGGCAGGGGCAGGCAGAATGCACAGGCAGTGGCTGATGCTCAGGCAATGGGAGCCCCAAGGCAGATCATAGGCCTGTGAGGCTGGGATCTCAAAAGGGCTCTGAGCGGCAGCTGGAATGGCTGTGTGGGGAGCAGGGTAGCTGAGCTGCGGGCTTTTCACTGGAGAAGGCAGGCCCCTTCAGCTGGAGCAATGGAGGATGGGAGCTTGGGGCATGTGGCTTGCTGACACTTCCCTCCTACTGGAGCAGCACCGGATTTTGCTGTTAGGGGCATGTTAAGGTGCCCGGTTTCTTCACCCCCTCCCTGTCCTGGAGTGTCAGGGGCCGCAGCGGCAGTGGTGGCAGCAGCCACTGCTGTGGGAGTCAAAGAGGGGGTCACCAGCCCCTGCGGGTTGGGTTCTCAGAGGAACCTCGGCTGCAGCTAAAATGCATATTAGAGGGCATGGCGGCTGCATCGTGGACGTGATGCCGAAGAAGGCAGGTCCTGTTTAGCAGGGAGCTGCTGGGGCAGGCAGTTGTACGGAGCGTAGTCTGGCTGTTACTCCATACCATGGCTGCAGTATCTTTCAGGCACATAAAAGAGCCCAGCCTCCCTGTTCTGTGAAAGGATATGTTGATGCACTCTGGACCACTGGACATACAAAACTTCACCATTGTGGCAAGATGGTGAGCTCCAGCAACTGGCCAGAATAGGTCTCACTACGACATTTAGACATGACATGACTTGCAACATTTAATGTTTTACAATTCTGGTAGTGATTTGGAAATACCACTGGAATCAACAGCTTAGGAGTCTAAATTATTTTTCTTGTGTTCAAGCTACCAATATATTTCCTTTTCATTTGAATTGTTATTCTGGAAACTTTTGAAGCCAGCAGAGGTGAAGCAAAGATATTGGTCTACATTTCCTACATTTTAGCTTTCAGCTACAGTTCCCTCTTTTCTATGGCTGAACATATATCTCCTTAGGGTGTCTCTACTGTTCACAGATTTTGAATCTCTGAAAGAGAAATATCTTTGGGGAATGTGAAGAGAACCACACTTGTGCTACATCTGCGGGCTCTCTTTTCTGCAGTAATTCCATAATAATAAACATGTTTAAAAATCCATTACAATGGTAAATCTGTAGATGGTGGATTGTTTTGAATTTGTATCAGTGGCATAAACAATTTCACATTTCAAATGGAATTTCTACTAAAACACTCATACTAGAACATAATGTAAAACAGATAGATTTGCACAAATAAGATATTGCTACTTTGTTTTAAGATATTGCTGCTTTGTTTTAAAATATTGGCATAGATAAAAATGTATTATTCATATCAACTCTTTTCATTGCTTTGAAACTGAAAATTACTTATGTTGCCAGCTTTGAATAAATATGTGTTTGTGCCTTGGCAACCATGATATGTTCATGATATGTTCATCTAGTTTGGTGTGAAATGTGGAACTATCTCATGCTTCACAGTTTTACCTTCTCTTCTTTAGGGTCTTTTTGCCTTGTCCTCTTTATATGTCTATTTTTGGGGGGCTGGGGTGAGGCTGGTGGCTTCATAGAGTTCTTCTGTGTCTGAGTCCTACAGATCATCTTGTGGCAGGGATCTGGGCTGGGTTGAGGGATGGGCATGAGTTTGGGCTGGTAGAGGCTATAAGTCCAATTGTCCAAAAATAAAGTTCAAGGACATATCAGTCTGTTCATACTGCTATAAAGAACTGCCTGAGACTGGGTAATTTTTAAAGAAAAGAGGCTTAATTGACTCACAGTTCAGCATGGCTGGGGAGGCCTCAGGAAACTTACAATCATGGCAGAATGCGAAGGGAATCAGGGCACCTTCTTCACAAGGTGGCAGGAAGGAGGAGTGCTGAGTGAAGGGGGAAGAGCCCCTTATAAAACCATCATATCTCATGAGAACTCACTATCATGAGAACAGCATGGGGGAAACTGCCACCATGATCCAATTACCTCCACCTGGGCCTGCTCTTGATGCATGGGGATTATGGGGATTATGGAGATTACAATTCAGGATGAGATTTTGGGTGGGGACACAGCCAAACCACATCAAAAGAGTTTCAGCCAAGGCAGGGCAATAAATGAGGCACGGTCGATCCAGGAACACTGGTTTCAGAGTGTAGGATACCAAATAGCAACATCAACTAAAAGACTGAACGATGAAACGTCAAGAATCCAGGCCAAACTGCCTAAAGAATGAGAAGCCAGAATTAAGGTAACAAATATGACAATGCCTGGATGGGGAGCAAAGATATTGGTGGGCAGGGATTGTTTTTTTCTTTTGAGGGATTTGTGATTGAGGTCATTTACATATCAATATTAAGGACATGTGTAAAATTAGTGCTTGTTGCTATCACTGGCAACAAATACATTTGTGTATAGGAATTAGGTTTTACTTACATTGTGAAGTATAATTAAATTATAGACTTTTACAGTAAATGTGAATCTCAGATCACAAATTTTAAAAATATCTGACCTTAATTTGTATTCAAGCCCTCATTCTGCCAGTCTCAATAATTTTTGGTTTCCCTTTCTTCCTTTCCTCAAGATTACATCCAATTTCTGGGGGCAAGCATTGACTAGGGTTGCTCTTCCCTGTCATCACTCTAGGCACATTGCTGAGGATCAGTCCTCACTGCCTCTCTCAATGTCTTTCCCAAGCCAGAGTCTTCTGCTGCCTCTGACCCTCTCTAGAACATGGGGAAATTATGTTGTTCTGAACACATCCAATTCTATGGGGTTTTTAAGGTTTCTCATCATTTCTGTGCTCCTCTCTCAGGGTTGAGTATTGGTCTACATTTCCTACACCACGAGGGATGCATCAGAAGTCAGGATTCTCCAGTGAAATATAACCAATATGATGTTTGTTGACATTGATATGGTTTGAATCTGTGTCCCCACCAAAAGATTATGTTGAATTGTAATCCCCAATGTTGGAGGTGAGGCCTGGTGGGAGGTGATTGGATGATGGGGAGGATCCTTCATGAATGGTTTAGCACCATCCCTTTGGTGCTGTCTTGTGATAGGGCTTTCATGAAATCTTGTTGTTTGAAAGTGTGTGGCACCTCCCTCTCTCTCTCTTCTTCCTGCTCTGGCCATTTAAGACATCCCTGCTTCTCTTTCACCTTCCACCATGACTGTAAGTTTCCTGAGGCCTCCTTAGAAGCAGAAGCCACTGTGTTTCCTGAACGGCCTGCAGAACCGTGAGCCAATTAAATGTCTTTCTTTATAAACTACCCAGTCTCAGTATTTCTTTATAGCTATGTGAGAATGGACTAATACAAAATAAAGCTTAATTAGTTTTACACTTTAGATATACAGTCATGTATTGCTTAATGCCAGGGGTACATTCTGAGGAATGTGCTAGTAAGTAAGGTCATGGTAACCCAATGGTAAGTATTTGTGTATCTAAGCATATACTTCCATAGTGAAGGTACAGTAAAAATATAGTATAAAAGATAAAAATGGTACACTTTTATAGGGCATTTACCACAAGTGGAGCTTGCAGGGCTGGAAGTTGCTCTAGGTGAGTCAGTGAATGAGTGTTGAGTGGATGTGAAGGCCTAGACATTACTGTAAACCTCTGTAGACTTTATAAATACTGTACACTTAGGCTACACTACATTTCTTTTTTTGAGACACAGCTAGAGTGTAATGGCACAGTCTCAGCTCACAGTAACCTCCGCCTCCCGGGTTCAAGTGATTCTTCTGCCTCAGTCTCCTGAGTAGCTTGGATTACACGTGCCCACCACCACACCCGGCTAATTTTTTTTATTTTTATTTTTAGTAGAGATGGGGTTTCACCATATTGGCCAGGCTAGTCTTGAACTACTGACCTTGTGATCCGCCCACCTCAGCCTCCCAAAGTGCTGGTATTACAGGCGTGAGCCATTGCACCCGGCCAGGCTACCCTAAATGTATAGAAAAATATTATAAATTAATCGTAGCTTACTGTAACTTTTTAACTCTTTTGTAATAACATCACGTAGCTTACAATACATTGTACAGCCATACAAAAGTGTTTTCTTTATACCCTTATTCCATAAGCTTCTATTTTTAAAATTTTATCTTTTTTTAACTTTTTAAACTTTTTTTGTTGTTGTTAAAAATGAAGACAAAAATGCACACATAACCTGGGCCTACACATGGTTAGGATCATTAATGTCACTGTTTTCTGCCCCTTTATCTTGTCCCATGGGAAGGTCTTCAGGGACAATAACATGCATGGGGCTGTCCTCTCCTATGACGCCAGTGCTTTTTCTGGGATCCCTCCTAAAGGACCTGCCGAGCCTGTTTTCCAGTTATATATATATATATATATATATATATAAATAAATATATATATATAATATATATATATAAATATATATATATATATATTTGTAAGTAGGAGTACACTCTAAAATAGTGATAAAAGTACAGTAAATATATAAACCAGTAACATATTTATTGTAACTATCAAGTACTAGGTACTGCATAATTCTATGTGCTGTAGGTACTGTGCAGTAGGGTTTGTTTACACCTGCATCACCACACACATGTGAGTAATGAGCTGGGGTTATGACTTTATAATGATAATGGCATCACTAGGTGACAGGAGTTTTTCAGCTTCATTATAATCTTATGGTACCACTGTTGTATACATGGTTCATCATGGACAGAAATGTCTTTATGTGCTATGTAACCCTCTGTGTGTGTGTGTCTGTGTGTGTGTGTGTGTGTATGTGTGTGTGTGGGGGGGTGGATTTAAAATAATTGCTTTGTTCTAAAATATTGGCATAGATAAATGTAAAAATGTATTATTCCTGAGCAATTAAGCAGTAGGTTCCTGCAATTGCAGGGATGGCAAGTCTGCCCTCCGTAGGGCAGCCCAGCAGACTGGAAACTCCAGCAAGAGCAGATGCTGCGGTCTTGAGTCAGAACTCCACAGGGAAAACTGGCAGGCTGGAAACCCAGGCAGGACTTCCATGTTGCAGTCTTCAGGCAGAATTTCTTCTTTTCCAGGAATTTTCAGTTTTTGCTCTTAAGGCCTTCAGCTGGTTGGATGAGGCCCACTCATAGAATGGAGGGTAATTTTCTCTACTTAAAGTCAATTGACTGTGCATTTTAATCACATCTACAAAATATCGTCACAACATGTAGAATAGTGTTTGGCCAAGCAACTGGACACCATAGCCTGGCCAAGTTGACACATGAAATTAGCCATCACACCGGCTCTGGATTCCGTGGTTCCATCTACCCAGTTACATGTGAGAGCACTGCCCAGGGAGCTCCGTGCACTCTGCTGCTTGCTGCCTCCCGTGCTTCACTGAGGCGAGGGGAGCAGGTTCCTCCCAGGTGCAGACTCTCATGTCCGTTCTGAGTTTCCATTTTGTGTCCCGCATTTCCCCAAACCCAAGGATCTGAGCTCTGCCACACCTAAGCTCTTGTTCCCTCCCCAGACTGTCCTTCTGTCCCAGACACGTGTCGGGGACAGGAAACTTTTCACTTAATCCGTATTTTTCTGCCAGATCAATTTTCTTTGCAGAAGTCTTTTTAGTTCCTGTGAGTCCCTGGCTTATGCCATTTAAAATATAAGACTTGGTTGTCTTTGCCTTTTTTCCCTTCTGTTAGTCTTTGCTTCAGTGGTAATGAATGCAAAATGGCCTATCTGACAATTGGAGAAGGCCCAAGTAATGCTACAAAATGGGGGAAATATTAAAAAATACTGTTTAGCCCTTATAAGTTATTACATGCCTTCAAAGAAAATTTACTCTCCATCCTCCCCCGACCCTACCAGGATGGGACCTGCTTCTGACTCCCAGACTGCATTCTTCGAGGTGCTTATCACCCACACAGCCATGGGAAAGGATGGAAGCAGAGCTTGCTTTGGGCTGACATAAGCCTGCAATCTGTACATATACCTGAGGGATGAGACACTCTTTCTTATTTACAGGCATTAGGTAATGTGAGCTGGTTCCCCAATGTGACTCTCCAGCCGTGGCCTCTCGTTCAGATTCATGTCCAGTCTCTATGTCTTGACTGCCTTGAAGTGAGGGGGAGAGAGACCAGCCTTTCCCAGGACCAATGGACACTTCCCTTGGCTCCCACTGGCTTTCTGAGACATCCCAACGCCCAAGAAGGGCACCCTAGCTTCCACTAGCAGCTGTGTGCACAAATACCTTGATGTTTGCTTTTCTTACAGGTAAAGCAGAAGAACCACAATCACAACACAACTACAGGGCCTCAGGAGCTCTCCCAGAAACCCTCTTCCTCTGCAGTTGGGCAGTGCTTTCTGACTGGGAGGGCGTGCAGCCTTCTCCAAGCACAACCTCTTTGTGCGTTCCCAGGCCTTAAATATAAATGGCAGTTGAATGGGTGTGTCATTTGCTGGAAGTTGGGATTTCAGTGCCTTAGTGGCTGGAGCTGGTGGTGCAGGAGTTACTCTTGGCTTTGCAGTACTTGGAGGAGGTCTGAGACCAGGGTAGAAGTTGTATATCTCGTTTTATACAGTTTTCTTTTTTGAAGTGTTCTTCTGGTACTCAAAGAATTTAATCTATCAGGAAGCTTCAGCAAGGCTACATTTTTTCTTCTTCTTCTTCTTCTTTTTTTTTTTTGAAGCAAGTCTTGCTCTGTTGCCCAGGCTGGAGTGCAGGGGTGTGATCTCAGCTAACTGCAAGCTCTGCCTCCTGGGTTCAAGCGATTCACGATTCTCCTGCCTCAGCCTCCTGAGTAGCAGGAACTACAGGCGACCACCACCACATCCGGCTAATCTTTTGTATTTTTAGTAGAGATGGAGTTTCACTGTGTCAGCCAGGACGGTCTCAATCTCCTGACCTCATGATCCACCCGCTTTGGCCTCCCAAAGTGCTAGCATTACAGGCATGAGCCACCGTGCCCGGCCTCCTTTCCTCTTTTTCTAATGCTCAATCTGCATCTACCCAGGACATTTAAAACGTTTTGTCATATTTGTTCAATTGCAGCTTCATTACAGTTCATGATTTTGCAAGTCATCCATGATGCCTGAGGGTCTAACTCACTATTCCTTCCGGGGGTCATAGTCACTGCCTCCAGTTGCCTTGGTTCTATTTGTAGGGCTTTAAACAATTTATGACTGTATTAGGATTTCTAGAGATTCTAGATAAATCTCATGTATTGGATTCAAATTTCTATTTACAAATTAGGTGTCTAGAAAATGCAACTTATATTTCCAAAATTTAACATCTAATTGGAAGCACCATTTCTATCTGTTGGGGTGATAGAAATTTCATATTGGGGGTGGGGCACGGTGGTTCATGCCTGTAATCCCAGCACTTTGGGAGGCCAGGGCAGGCAGATCACTTGAGGTCAGGAGTTTGAGACCAGCCTGGGTAACATGGTGAAACCCTGTCTTTACTAAAAATACAAAAATTAGCTGGGTGTGGTGGCCGGTGCCTATAACCCCAGCTACTCGGGAGGCTGAGGCAGGAGAATAACTAGAACCCGGGCAGTGGAGGTTGCAGTGAGCTGAGATTGTGCCACTGCACTCCAGCCTGGGCGACAAAGCAAGACTCCATCTCAAAAAAAAAAAAAAGAAATTTCATATTAATCTGGGGTTCTTCCTTCCCCATTTCCCTAGGGTAGCATCTAAGTTCTAAAGGCACATGGTGACAAGGCATCGGTGGGGAGGGCTCTGCATCTGTGATTCTCAGAATCAGTGGTAGCCAGCTACAAGGTTCACAGACCTCTCTGGCCTTTGGTTAAGTCAATACTGAAGTGTCTGTACTTGAACATGTAAACTGGTTTGATATGGTTTGGCTGTGTCTCTACCCAGATTACCCAGTCTCCAGTATGTCTTTATCAGCAGCATGAAAATGGACTAATACATGGTTCCATTCCCTTTATGCCTGTGGCAATCTAAGGACATTTTAACCTATACATGAACACTGATGGCTTCGTTGTTCTAATAATATGGATTACAAATACAGAGAAAAATAATAAAGATATTGTTTAGGTTAGTGAATCAGGCTTTGGAATAAGAAAATAAATATTTGTATCAAAGCATCTGCCATAGTGTAGTCTTAGTGCTCTTGGGGCCTCCATATGGGCTGCTCCCAGGATAAGAATTGTAGCCATGCATAGTTTACGTTCAGGAAAGGGTACTAATGAAGAAGCCCCTTGTTTAACCATTCTCCTGTTGCTCAAAAAGATAAGTACAACCTCAAGACCTTGAACATGTAGGTCAAATCTTAACACAACAGAGCTGGGGGAGGGACACGCGGTAGTAAGCCCACCGGGCAGATTATGGCACCTGCTTTACAGACCACCAGTCACAGATTCAAGGGGAGGCTTCCATGGAAAATGTAACGGTAAGAGATGATCTTCCCTGCTTCCCTTGTCCCCTGGGTCTCAGAGTTAGGAAGGAGGCTGTGCAGGGGGAGTATAAGATGAATTTTTGTTTTCTCTAAGAAAGATTATGTGATTAAGAATCATCCTTTTGAGAGTCTTAGTCACTTTAAGTAAAACTGATCTCTTAAAGGGGGTACTTCTTTTCTAAAATATAAATGAAATGACTTAACAATGGGTAGTAACTATAGAGAAGGCATTGGTCTGCTGAAGTCTGATGTCATTCAAACATGGATTAATTTAGCAGAGTTTTAAAATATTTGTTATTGAAGGATTTTCAGCATTGTAAAAATGTTATATTAGAAACTGTCGCTTAGTAAACTCAGGCAATTCCATTGCTTGGTAGTAGTTGCATGAGCACCCTTTAGTGAACGGCTCCGTAGAACATTTATGTCAGTTTGTGAGTCTGAACAAGTAAATTAATTTTCTAAACAGAAGACCCAGGAAATAAATCATTTTGTAAATCCCTAGAGGTTTATTTTCACTCATTTTTTTTTTCATATCCTTAATGATAAGCTGTGCATTCTGGCATTGGGGGCAGGACATGCATTCAACAGAGGCTTCCATGCATTCGACAGAGATTTGAGCATCTAATAAGTATGAGACACTGTGGTAGGCACTGGAGATACTCAAAGATGTGAGAACGGCCCCTGGCTGTAAGAACATCCAAGGATAAGTGGAGAAGAGATGCTCATTCACAGTTAAAATACAGCATTATGAGCTCTAAAACAGCACAACACTGAGGGGTTCGTGAAAATCTCCTCCAAGAAGGTGAGCACCTGGCTATTTTTCTCTTTGTTTGTCTGGGACAGGGTCTCTCTCTGTCACCCAGGCTGGAGTGCAGTGGCACGATCACAGCTCACTGCAGCCTTGAACTCCTGGGCTCAACAGATCCTCCCACCTTAGTCTCTTGAATAGGTGGGACCACAGGCATGCACAACCATACTTGTCTAATTAAAATTTTTTGTTTGTTTGTTTTGTAGAGACAGGGTCTCGCTGTGTTGCCCAGATTGATCTCGAACTCCTGGGCTCAAGAGATCCTCCCACTTCAGCCTCCCAAAGTGTTGGGATTACAGATGTGAGCCACGTGCCTGGTTCTGGCTGTGTTTTTAAAAATGACAAACAAGAGCTGCTTCTTTTAGAAATTGAGAAATCACCCCTCTTGTGATCCAAACAAACAAGAGTAAAACTTAGGAAGTATGGTATTGGCCAGTCAAAATATTCTTGTTTAAAGTAGCACAGCAGAGGTTATAGACAAAAAGAGTAAAATATATAATATTTCTTCTAAGTTTAGTTGTTTAAACAACTAATTGTGCAAATTTAATTTTGGTAATATGTATGCTGCTCTGTGTTGGCAGCGAAGTATTTGATTCTTCCTGCGTATTGATTCCAAAAGCTTCTTTTTTGAGATACAGCCTCGCCCTGTCACCCAGGCTGCAGTGCAGTAGCGTGATCTCAGCTCACTGCAACATCCACCTACTGGGTTCAAGTGATTCTCCTGCCTCAGCCTCCCGAGTAGCTGGGATTACAGGCATGTGCCACCATGCCTGGCTAATTTTTTGTATCTTTAGTAGAGTTGGGGTTTCACCGTGTTGGCTGGGCTGGTCTCAAACTCCTGACCTCATGATCCGCCCGCCTTGGCCTCCCAAAGTGCTGGGATTACAGGCCTGAACCACCACACCTGGCCCAAAAGCTTCTTAAAATGCAAACTTCAGGACTTTCAATTATCCTTTCATACTTGACAAAAATTCAGAATGTACTAAACCTTATGACACATATAACTTTTTGTGTTGTTCTTCCTTGAAAATGGGGGCAAAAGTTCCAGCTAGCTTGGTGTGAGATGTCATTTTCTTTGCCTTGAAGATAGAAGAGGTAGTAAGCCTTCCAGGCAGATTATGACACGTGCTTTACAGACTACTACTCACAGGTTCAAGGAGGGGCTTCCATGAAAATGTAGCAGTAAGATGATCTCCCTGCCTCCTTCTTCTCCTGGGTCTCAGGGTCAGAAAGGAGGCTGTGCAGGACAGCATAAGACAAAGAATGATGATTCTAAATAACAACTAACAGTGATTTTTACTTCCTTTGGTGGGTTGTCTAAAATTTAATTTCCTAGTCTCTAAAAATGAGGGATTTGGGTTAGAAGACCTCTAAGAATCCTGAGGACATATTGTAACTATGACTCTATGTTTGGTAAAGCAAAACATTTAGATGAAATAGTTACTCTGGTAATGCAAGTGCCAACAAGACTCAAATTCCTGAATTTTCTTGATGCTGTCAGTAGGTCAATTTTTAAATGCAATTTAAAAATTAGTCCTGAGTAATTGAGAAGGCATAAAATAGCAACCAGTTTATCCAGTTTGTCGTCACTGGTTTACCACATATCTAAAGAGATAGAGGTGTTATAAATCAGCCCTGTAGTTTTTATCTGTGGTCCTGAAACTTGGTACTGCTACTCTGGGCTTCTTACATCACTGACTTTTCACAGATTTCCTGAAAATAAAACCTCTATGTTCAAGGGTTGAAATTTGGCTCTCTCATAGATATTGTCCAGGAACATCCTTGTCCATGAGATTTGTGGGCTTTCAGGAAGACTACTGTGGACATGGAGCACATCACATCTCAAGGAATCGAGGAATCCATCAAAAGGCACTCACTGCTTGCTGCAATGATTGTCCTTCTCTGTCCTCCAGGCTCCCGGCACCCACTGTGTGGAATGCCACTACACCATGGCCAGATATCCCATCTTTCATAAGATAACTTTAGATTTAGGTATGAATTTGTTCAACATTTTTCTCTTAATAAGGCAAAAACATGCTATAGGTTTAGGGAGAGAATCCTGGAAGGGGTGGACCAGTCAAGGCTCTGAGCCAGAATGAGGGAGGCAAGCCAAGTTCAGGACAGAGAGGGGTAAGGACAAGGTCAGTGGTGGGTTGGAGCCAATTAGGCAGCTGGACTGTCATAGATAGAATCTGCCACGCAGAGATGGACATGAGTTGAGTCCTGTCCCTTGGCACTAGCTGCAGACTTTCAGTTAGTTCCCTAATGCCTTTGTGTGTATTTCCATGGGAAATAAAATAGTGTCTGCATCATGAGCTTATTTGAGGGATAAAATAAGAAAGTAAACAGACCATGAATGTGCCTAGCAAATAATGGTTTCTCAATTAAAAGTAATTCTTTTTGGTTTGCACTCAGTGTGGAAATGCAGGGCGGATGCAGATACCGGGCAAAAGTCTAAACGCATAGCTCTGTGATGTCTCCAAGAAAAGAGGAGGCAGAGAATGACTTGTAGGGCAACAAATATTTGTCAAGATCCTCTGTGCTGCTGGGCCCTCCTGAGGCTACTGTAACCACCCAATGGGTTCTTCCTGCCTACTGCACAGACAAAACCAATTCACTGAGACCATGGCATTAAAATAAAGAGTTTAGTAGACATGAGGCTCGCCAGGCCATGTGGGAGATGGAGGAATTACTCAAATCAATCTCCCAGAAAATTCAGAGGCTATGGTTTTTCAAAGATAGTTTGGTGGGCCAGGGAGTCCACTTCTGGAAGTGGCCAAAGGACTGGTCAGCAGAGGTTTGGCAGGTCTGGGTGGATCCACTGGTCATCAGAAATGCAAATACCTGGACAGACAACTCAAAAAGCCAATCTTAGTTCTGCAGTAGTGATAGTATCTGCAGGAGTCATGGGGGAGTTGCAAATCTTGTGACCTCCAGAATAGTGGCTGGTAATTGTTTATATCTACACCTTAGCAAAATTCAGCCTCCTTATCTTCCTAACCTGGTGGTCTTTCATTAGCTTCATAAAGGTGGTTTAGTTTTGGGGAAGGGCTATTATCAGTTAAACTATAAACTAAATGTCTCCCAAAGCTAGTTTGGCCTAAGCCCAGGAATGATTAAGGGCAGTTTGGAGGTTAAAGGCAAAGTAGGGGTTGTTAGATCAGATCTGTTTGACTGTCATATTTTTCTCAAGTTACAATTTTTGCAAAGGCGTTTTCACTACTTCTTTGGAATTTTTTTACCTTCTTTATTTAAGGGTCCTGCATTAGTCCATTTTTACACTGCTAACAAGAACTGCCTGAGACTGGGTAATTTACAAAGGAAACAGGTTTAATTGACTTACAGTTTTGCATGGCTGGAGAGGCCTCAGGAATTTACAATCATGGTGGAAGGCAAAGGAGAAGCAAGTACCTCCTTCACAAGATGTCAAGAGACAGAATGAAAGGGAAGTGCCACACTTTGAAACCATCAGATCTCATGAGAATTCACTCACTATCACGTGAACAGAATTGAGGAAACCACCCCCATAATCCAATCACCTCCCACCAGGTCCCTCCTTCAACCTGTGGGGATTACAACTTGAAATAAGATTTGGATGGGGACACAGAGCGAAACCGTATCAGGTCTTAATCAAACACAAATCCTGGGCCTGATTTGAAGCAGGTCATGAGAGAGTGGAGTACAGTGGCAACTGCAGTGGCACGAGCAGAGAGGGGACAGAAGGATGGCTCCCATATGGCAGAAGGATTGTCCTCAGGCACCTTTTACACATGGGACATCCCAGTGCATTTACATATATCAATGTATCTATTGGAGTTAGGTTTATAGGGAGCTTTTAGGAATGCAGCTATTGTATGAAGGCTGCCTTAAGGCTTTTGGGAGAGGAAAGGCAAGGCATGAATGAAAAGAAAAAAACCTAGGCCGGGTGTGGTGGCTCACACCTGTAATCCCATCACTTTGGGAGGCCGAGGCGGGTGGATCATGAGGTCAGGAGATCGAGACCATCCTGGCTAACATGGTGAAACCCCATCTCTACTAAATATACAAAAAAGTAGCTGGGCAAGGTGGCAGACACCTGTAGTCCCAGCTACTCGGGAGGCTGAGGGAGGAGAATGGGGTGAACCTGGGAGGTGGAGCTTGCAGTGAGCCAAGATCACGCCACTGCACTCCAGCCTGGGCGACAGAGCGAGACTCCGTCTCAAAAAAATAAAAAATAAGAAAAAGGAAAAGAACAAAACCTGTAATAAAAAGTAAAAAGATGCCATTTGTTAGTGAAGCTTTACAGATATCACTTGCCTTCAGTTTCAGACACAAGCAATTTTCCTTCACTGGTGTGCTGGCTTGGGGTTACTGCTACTCAAAAGCAATTTCCTTACTTTTGTTGTTAAGCTGTGTATTCCCCCTAAGCACTCTGGTGTTTTCCATAGCTGACAGTCTCATGATTTGAATTGTAGGTTTTGTTTATTTGGGAACCTTTCGTATATTTTATTCTGAACCAATAAACATTTCTAGCCCTTGAGGAGGACAGCTGAAGAAGAGCAAGTGATGCCAAATGGTGTGGCTTGTCCAAGAGCAAGGGCTTCAGAATTGTGTTAGCAGAGCAGGAGGACACTGGTCATGACTCTGAACCTGGCAGGGGGTCTGGCACAAGGACTGATTTGGATTATTGCTAAAGGAAGCAAGGTCAGAGCCAGAATGCTCTCCCTTGACCCTTCTGAGAAAGAACTTCTAATCCTTGGTAGTTGTGTTAGGCTCTTCTTGCATTGCTGTAAAGAAATATCTGAGACTGGGTAATTTATAAAGAAAAGAGGTTTAATTGGCTCATAGTTCTGCAGGTTTTACAAGGAGCATGGTGCCAACATCTGCTTAGCTTCCTGGCGGGGGTGGGGGCGGGCCTCAGGAAGCTTACAATCATGGCAGAAGGCGAAGTGGGAGCAGGCACATCACATGGTGAAAACAAACAAGAAAGAGAATGCAGGGAGTGGTGGTGGGGGGAGGTGCCACACACTTTTAAATGATCAGGTCTCACAAGAACTCACTCACTATCATGAAGACAAGACAAAGCCATGAGGGATCCACCCCCATGACCAAAACATCTCTCACTAGGCCCCACCTCCAGCATTAGGGATTAAAATTCTACATAAGATTTGGGTAGGGACAAATATCCAAACTATATCCTTCTGCCTCTGGCTCCTCCCAAATCTCATGTCCCTCTCACATTGAAAAATACAATTATGCCTACCCAACAGTTCCCTAAAGTCTTAACTCATTCCAGCATTAACTCAAAAGTTCCAAATCCCAAGCCCAAAGTCTCCTCTAGAGATAAGTTCCTTCCATCTGTGTACCTGTAAGATCAAAACAAGTTATTTACTCCCAAGATGCAATGGAAGTATAGGCATTGTGTAAACATTCCCATCCCAAAAGGAAGAAATCAACAAAAAGAAAGGGGCTAGAGGCCCCATGCAAGTTCAAAACCCAACAGGGCAGTTGTTAAATCCTAAACTTCTAAAATAATCTCCTTTGACTTTATGTCCTACATCCAGGGCACATTGGTGCAAGGGGTGGGCTCTCAAGGCCCTGGGCAGCTTTGCCTCTGTGGCTTTGTAGGGTAAGGCCCCTGTGGCTGCTCTCAGGTTGTTGAGTGCTTGCAGCTTTTCCAGGTGTAGAGTGCAAGTTGCTGGTGGATTCTACCAATTCTGGAGTCTGGAGGATGCTGGCTCCCTTCTCATAGCTTCACTAGGCAGTGCCCCAGTGGGGTCTCTCTGTGGGGCCTCCAACCTTACATTCCTCCTCTGCACTGCCTTCATAGAGGTTCTTCGTGGGGGCTCTGCTCCTGCAGAAGGCTTCTTCCTGGGCACCCAGACTTTCTCATACAGCCTCTGAAATCTAGGTGGAAGCTGCCAAGCCTCATTTACTCTTGCACTCTGCATGTCTGTATGCTTAATACCACATGGAAGCCACCAAGGCTTATAGCTTGTGCCCTCTGGAGCAGTGGCCTGAGCTATATATGCATACCTTTGAGCCATGGCTGGAGCTGCAGTGGCCAGGATGTTGGGGGCAGTGTCCTGAGATTGTGCAGTGCAGTGGGGCTCTGGGCCTAGCCTACAAAACCAATTCCCTCCTAGACCTCTGGGCCTGTGATGGGAAGGGCTGCCTTAAAAGTCTCTGAAATGCCTTTGAGGCCTTTTCTCCACTGTGTTG
The DNA here is from genome assembly GCF_029281585.2 of Gorilla gorilla gorilla. Taxonomy (NCBI): domain Eukaryota; kingdom Metazoa; phylum Chordata; class Mammalia; order Primates; family Hominidae; genus Gorilla; species Gorilla gorilla. The sequence goes on from NC_073230.2 coordinate 162,001,401, forward strand.
GATAGTAGCACTTGGCTCCCTTTTAGTTATGCAAATATCTCTAGCAAGTAATTGTTACACAGCCTGCTTAAATTCCTCTCTTGAAAAAGCTTTTTCTTTCTCTCCTACAGCCAGACCACAAATTTTGCAAACTTTTTTACACTCTGCTTTTCTTTTAAATGTGTTTTAACTTATTCCTTTGCTTCTACACCTAAGCATAGGCTTTTAGAAGCAGCCACAACACTTCTTGAACACTTTGCTGCTTAGAAATTTCTTCTGCCAGGTACCCTAAGCCATCACTCTGCAATTCAACCTTCCACAGATCCCTAGGACATTAATCCCTAGGAATTACCATCCTGGAATGCTCTATTTGTCTTGTGAACATGATTGGTAATTTTCCATAATACATTCTGTGAATTGTCAGTGGATAAGGCCTTTAATGTAAAAAGAAAAGTCTACAGAATTGCTTGTCATTTGCCTAAGAGAATCTATAATAGATCCCTAGGACATAAACAGAATGCAGCCAAGTTCTTTGATAAGGCATAACAAGGGTGACATTCACTCAATTTCTCAATAAACTCCTCATTTCCATCTGAGACCTCCTCAGCTTGGACTTCGCTATCCCTATCACTATCAGCATTTTGGTCACAACAAGCTAACTAGTCTATAAGAAGTTCCAAACTTTCCCTCATCTTCCTGTCTTCTTCTGAGCCTTCCAAACTCTTTCAACCTCTGCCCATTACCCACTTCCAAAGCTGCTTCCACATTTTCAGGTATCTTTATAGCAATGCCTCACTCCTGGTACCAATTTTTTCTGTGTTAGACTGTTCTTGTATTTCTATAAAGATATACCTAAGATTGGGAAATTTATAAAGAAAAGAGATTAAATTGTCTCATGGTTGTTCAGGCTTTTCAGGAAGCCTGGTGCCAACATTTGTTCAGCTTTTGGGGAGGCCTCAGGAAGCTTACAATCATGGCAGAAGGTGAAGGGGGAGCAGACATATCACATGAAAGCAGGAGCAAGAGAGAGACAGAGTGTGTGTGTTTTAGGGGTGCCATACACTTTTAAATGGCCAGATCTTGCAAGAACTCATTCACTACCACAAACACAGCACCAAGCCATGAGGGATCTGCTGCCATGATCCAAACAACTCCCACCAGGCCCCACCTCCAGTATTAGGGATTACAGTTCCACATGAGATTTAGATGGGGACAAATATCCCAACTATATCAGTAGAATTAGCATCTGGGGGCAGGAAATTTTTTCTCCTGACAAGTTGCAAATTGACCCATTGGTTCTCTTAGGCAAATGACAAGCAATTCTGTAGACTTTTCTTTTTACATTAAAGGCCTTATCCACCGACAATTCACAGAATGTATTATGGAAAATTACCAATCATGTTCACAAGATAAATAGAGCATTCCAGGATGGTAATTCAATGATCACCTAAGAAGACTGTGTCTTGCTAAGGTCACCACATGCATCTATGTGTGTGCCCACACAGATACATCCTTTATCTGCAAGCAGATATGTTATTGGTGTCTCATTTGAGTTGCCTTGAGTTGGTCATGGGCTTTAATTGCTGCTGTTTGATTATAAATTACAATTTGTTTAGCTTCAACTGATTGGTTACCTCTTCAAAATAGAGTGACTGATCTGTATTTGAGTCAACAGTAATTTTTGACTTATGCTTTTCCAAAATTTAAAATGTACAATGTGTATATACTATGGTATAAATAGGAATTGGCCATTCTCCTATTGCGTAATAGATACATAGAATGCCCCATTCTGCAATTTTTGAGTATGATACATCTTCAACTTTGATGGGCCTGTGAATTTGTGCTATTTAAATAACCTGCACCTTATGATCAAGGTAAGTCTTTTAAAATCACTGAATTATTTTTAACATTTATAACAGGTTATACCCCTTTATATTTTTCTGTTATGAAATAAATCATAAGCAAGTCATCAGATTGGAACTTGACAGTTTATAATAGCATTCTTTTCTGTTATACTCCTTTCAATTCTTTATGAAAAAATTTTTTTCGATTGCAGTGTGTGTGGGTGATAGGCTCTGGGATCTTCTGCCTATCTGCAGTGCTCTGTGATTCAAAAAGTACAATTCCAACTCTTTAGAGATCAGCTTATGTCTTACCTCCTCGTGAATCCTGCTCTGAGTCATCTAGGACGGAGCTCTCTATCTTAGGGATAATCTGTCTTCCTCTTGAGTTATGCATATTTTCTTGGGTTTGCAGTGGAATTTTTCAGTTCTTTACAGGTTAAGACCACTATCCAATAAACTTTATTTATATTTCCCAGAGTTACCAAACACTTGAGGGCACATACTGGACAATCCATAGAGAGTTCTCAGCTGGGGTCCTTCTTATCATCAATAGTGCATGACAGGTAAGAAAAGTGTGGGAGGATCACTTTGAGAATGGGAATACTTAGATTTATGAAAAAAAGTGATAAATGAATGATCTGTTTCAAACAAAGGTCATATTTGAGCCAAGTCACACAAAGTAGAGGCATGCCAGAGTGTCAGGGTTAGGCAGACAAAGCGGGAGAAGGAGCTATGTCTTACTTCTCAAGTCATGCTTTAGTGCACCCCCTGGTTGACTCATCTCACTGCTTCCCACTGGTGCCCGCATGCAATATGTTCTCCTCACCAGTCAGTGACCTTTTAAAAATGCAAATCCGATGACAGTGCTCTGTGCAATACCCTTTAATAGCTTCCTATTGCAGTCCTAATAAAATCCAAAGTCCTGCCATGGCCTCCAGAGTCCTGCCTATCTGGCCTCATCTTCTACTACCTTTTCTCCCTACTCCAGCCATGCTGGCCCTTTCCGTCCTCTTGGACTGGCCTAAGCTTGTGCTTGCCTTGTGCTTTTGCCTGTTGTGCTCTCCCTCTGGATCTTTGTGTGGCTGGCATCTTCATGTAATTCTGATCTCATCTCCAATATCAACTCTTCAGGAAAGCCTTTGCTGACCCTCCATTCTAAATTTCTGTGCCCACTGCTGCATTGCATTAATCATGTTTTTATTTTCTGTGCTTTATGATGTTTTGACATCTTGGGGCTTTGCTCATCCTAGAGAAACTGCCCCTCCAGGGCTGGCTCCTAGGGATAGGAAACAACTTGCCTGCAAGAATGCTCTTTTCTTTTCTTTTCTTTTTTTTCTTTTCTTTTCCTTTCCTTTTCATTCCATTCCATTCCTTTCCTTTCCTCTTTTCTCTTTTCTTTTCTTTCAGATGGAGTCTTGCTCTGTTGCCCACGCTGGATTGCAAGTGGCACAATCTTGATCTCGGCTCACTGCAACCTCCACCTCCTGGATTCAAGTGAGTCTCGCGCCTCAGACTCCCTAGTAGCTGGAATTACAGGCATGTGCCGCCATGCCCGGCTAATTTTTGTGTTTTTAGTAGTGATGGGGTTTCACCATGTTAAGCATGCCTTTCACATGCAAACCAACCAATCCAAAGCCCATGCCTCAACAACTTCCTTTATCTCACTCACACACCAAGCCAATATTCCTCCTGCCCTAAATCATCCCAGGGCCAGGTACCAGACAACTCAGGACTGTTGCTATAGTCAAAAGCCCACTGAAATTAGCCAAAGTATCCAATCCTAAATTTGCACTGCCTGCCCAGTCTGTCCCCCTCATTCTTTCTTGTGAAATCTAAAATAATGGCTCTTGCCCATGCTTTCTCCTTGCTTGCACTGCCTCCTGGCCAACCCTGGTGCTTCCCCATGTGGCACTGCAGGGCATGGTATCCCCCTCCTGTAGGGAACTGTGAGTATAAACTCTTTTTTCAAGGCAGTTGTCTCCATGTCTGTCATCTTACCACACTGATTAAAACAAAATCCCAAGAACATTTAAACACATACTTTACCCCATGTGGCCTTATCCTCCATCATTTCATCCTAGTTTTGTTTTTTGGGACTCTTAGCCCCTGAAACTTGCAAATATAAGCTGCTTTTCCTTGGATACAGGAAAAATGAGTGCAGGGGTCTTTTCTCTGTTCACCACTACATCCCTAGCACCCAGACCAGAGCCTGGCAAAATGGGAAATCAGCTAATATTTCCTGACTGAATGAAGCTTATAGACACTGAAAGAAGAGCACTAAGAAAATCAAATGAAAGAATGAGAAATCATTTTGAAAGTTCTGAAGTACTACACAATTAAAATGGTTTACTGATATATTCCCCTGGTCTCTAAAATTAAATATTATAAATAACATCACTGCCAGGTTCTGGAAAGGCATTATGGAAGTACTTTTACACATTTTTTCTGCACAGAAGTCCAGGATATCCATAGTGGCCTCAGAAAAATTTACTAGGGAAAATTATACCAAAGTGACCATGTGACTTCTTCTGAGACTGCCTTGAGTTGGCTCCCTCCTTCTGGGCAGTCGGACTACATCTCCCAGAATCCCTTGCAGTTAGGTCTGGTCATATGACTGCTCTCTAGCCAATAGAATGCGAGTGAAATTGACATGCGCCACTTCTGGGCCTGGCCCATCCAGGCATCCCCTGGGCAATTATTCGTGTTCTTTTACCTTCCCAGGTGAATTCTGAAACTGTGGGTGGTAACTGAAAGTGACATAGAATGGAAGGAATCTTGATTTATAAAGTATCACTTCAAGCAACGTCACTCAATGACCGGCAACATTCCTTTTGGACTTTACCTGGGTGAGAAACTTTCAATGAGTTAGACCACTGAAGTTTCATGGGTGAGCTGCTTAGCAGCTGCTGTTGTCTTAATTAACATAGGTACCTCTGGGGCCAGGTGAAATATAACTGGTTCCAAACTCTGGTGATGACAAGGGATTGAAAGCCCTCTTCACACAGGGAGATGTACTTCTTGAAGACCCAAGTTCGTGAAAGTAGAGCAAACTCTTTCTGATTAGGCTTGGCGTCCACTTCGTGTATGGTCCAGGTCCACTGCTCTGTGCTCCTCTCTGCAAATGCTGCGATTCAGGTTCTGCCATGACTCAGCATCTTCCCTTGATTGGGTTAGAAGGGGCAATCCTGAAGAAAAGAAATTCATATCTGTCAATTTGGTGGAGTTTGCAAAAGTCTGCTAAAATGAAATTGTCTGATATTAATTCTCTGGGCCACAGGCAAATGGCCAGAAGGTAGACATCTGATTTCCTCCCAAGACAGGACTTGCTGCCTGAGGCCTGGCTGTCAGCAAAAGGTAAAGGCCTGGAACTCAGCTGTCACTGTGCAGTGTTCATCCCTTTTCTAACTATCTGTTCTCCATCCTGGGAGGGAGGACTTCTGTGCTTTCCCGTCATTGAAGCCACTCTCCTGCATAACCCCTTATCCCTCCCTCTGCCCTCTGGGTAGATGAATTCCCTCCTTCACCCTCAGAATTGCCCCTCTGAGCCCTTCCCTCAGAGCTGTAGTTTGTCCTCAGCTGTTTCAAGGTCTCCATAGTGATCCAGTGATGGAGAAGAATAGGAAAATTTGGGGCTGTTGTCAGGTGGCAGAGGCTTTTCTCCACAGACTCACCGAAGGCAAAGACCAAAGGGAAGGAATGCCTGTAAGTTTCCTTTTCTGTGTCTGGGAGGGTGCGGCAGTAAGAACCCAGGCTGGGTTTCTGGAGACCTTAGAAAAAGACCTGTGGGTGGCCGGGTGCGGTGGCTCATGCCTGTAATCCCAGCACTTTGGGAGGCTGAGGTGGGCAGATCACGACGTCAAGAGTTCAAGACCAGCCTGGCCAAGATGATGAAACCCCGTCTCTGCTAAAAAAAACTACAAAAATTAGCCAGGTGCGGTGGCAAGCGCCTGTAATCCTAGCTACTCAGGAGGCTGAGGCAGAATAATCGCTTGAACCTGGGTGGCAGAGGTTGCAGTGAACCAAGATTGCATCACTGCACTCCAGCCTGGGCGAGAGAGAGAGAGAGAGGGACTCTCTCTCTAAAAAAAAAAAAAAGAAAGAAAAAAGACTTGTGGGTACTTTCCTTTATGGCATGATTCCTCCTTTTATGGTTTCAGCTTTTAGCTAAACTTGGAGAAAGTGACAATGCTGTTTAATGCCCCACAAAGAAAAAAACCTTGATCTCTGGCATGAAGAGTCCATTGAAACAAGGTATTGAGACATCAGATATTTAGGATGAAGGTTTCGTGAGGAACCAGGTAAGTAACTTGGATTCTAATCCTGGTTGTGCCCTAACTAGTCATGTGTCTTTTGGGAGGTCATTATTTCTGGATCCCTTTTCCCATTTACAAAATGGTAGTGGGTTTCTCAGTGCTTCTGGATCTGCCATTGAGAGGTCTTAGGTGCCCCTGGGCTCATACTCCCTTCCCCTCTTCCTGCTTCCCACCACATTTATGTTCCTTACATGTTTGGATTGCAATATAAGCTTCTATTTAAAGAAAAGCTCCTGGGCTAGATGATCTAATTATGATGACAGCTGCCATTTTGAATGTTTGTGCTATTGGTTAAGCCTGTGTCATATACAAATCTTTATTTTTCATTCAAAAGAAAAAAGTTAAGGCAGTCACTGTTTCCCTTGGTTCTTACATTCTGATTGTTTAAAATGAGACAGGAGTTGAGCCTGGCCTTTCCTGGTGCACGCTTTTGCAACACAGCACACATCAGTGGCAACACCAGGAGAAAAACCCATTGCAGCCTCTATCCTAGTAGTCAAAGAAAGGCTGCCTTGAGATCCCCTTCCTCAAGGTGAATGTCATGCTGGGCAGGTGAGCGCCATCTGCGAAGAAGCGCTCTGTAGGGCGATCATGCAGCCACAGGAGGAGACCCGTAAGCCTGGGTATGTGTAGTTACGGGATTCCCCTGCGTTCGGGGCCTCTCAGCTATCTCCCACCCTTCTGGTGGTTCATCAATCACAAAGAATAAGCCAGTGATTACTATCCAAACTAGTTTTCCTCTTGGAAGCAGTTGTAGGAGATGAATGTCCCAAGGGTAGACAGTGTGGTGCGTCGATCATTCCTGGAGAGGAGCTTGGGTGAGGACACACCAGGTGTTTTCCAAGCGTGAGCCTGCTTTCCGCAGGGTCCTGCTGAGCTCACAGGGCCCGCAAGGTGGCGCGTGAGCCGCAGAGATGGAGAGGAGCCCCGCGGGCGAAGAGGCTGGGCGGCGGGGTGAGGAGGAACCTTGGAGCCCACCCTGGAGTGTCTCCCTCAGGCCACACCCTCCTCGCAGGTGCTATCCACACCTCACAGTTCTGTGCTTGAATATCCTTGGTCTAATGTCTGTCTCTAGATTTTGCTTCTGTGAAAGCCAGGCCCTGGCTTTCTGCTGGTTCCCTGATGAAGTGCACGGTGAGTGTTTACATTCCTGGTACATTTAATTCCATGAGCTACAACATGATGGAATTTCATTTTTAAAGCCCTTACCAGCTCCAAGTATTACAGACAAGTATCCAAGTCTGTGGGTAATCACGTGTTCTACAAAGGACTTGAATCTAGAATATATAGGAAACTCTCCACTCTCAAAAAATTAACATTCTATTAGAAAATGGACAAAACACAGACTGATATTTCATGACGGGAGAAGATATCCAACTTCATTAGTCATTAGGGAATGCAAACTAAAACCACAATGAGGCTGGACCCCGTGGCTCACGCCTGTAATCCCAGCACTTTGGGAGGCCAAGGCAAGTGGATGACCTGAGGTCAGGTGTTCGAAACCAGCCTGGCCATCATGGCGAAACCCCAACTCTACTAAAAATACAAAAATTAGCCAGCCATGGTGGTGGGTGCCTGTAACCTCAGCTACTCAGGAGGCTGAGGCAGGAGAATCGCTTGAACCTGGGAGGTGGAGGTTGCAGTGAGCCAAGATTGCGCCACTGCACTCCAGTCTGGGCAACACAGTGAGACTCCGTCTCAAAAAAAAAAAAAAAAAAAAAAGAACAAAAAACCACAGTGAGACGTTACCACATACCTGTTAGAAAGGATAAAGTGAAAAATAATGAAAACACCAAATGCTGGTCAAGGGTGCAGAGAAACTGGGTCATTTGCACATTGCTGCTAGGAATGTAAGCTGGTACAGCTGCTCTGAAAATCGTTTGGCAGTTCTTCATAAACCTTCATAAAATGGACTTGCCATACAACCTAGCAGTTGCACACTTGGCCATTTATTTCAGAGAAATGAAAACTTATTTTCATGGAGAAACTTGTACCTGAATGTTGATAGCCGCTTTATCTTCAAGAGCCCCCAGCTAAAAACCACCAAATGTTCTTTAATGGATGTATGGCTAAACAAACTGGCACAACCACACCATGAAATGCTATTCAGCAATAAATGGGAGTGAGCTATTGATCCCTGCAGTAACTTGGATTAATTTCCAGGGAATGATGCTGGGTGAAAAATGTCAACCTCAAAAGAATATATGCTACATGATATTTAAAATATGACATTGGTCATATAATTATGAATATTGAAATGAATTACAAATACTGAGAAACATAATTACAGAAACAGAGCAAATTAGTGGTTGTCAGGGGTTAGGGATGAAGGGGAGGGAGTAGGTGTGGCTATAAAAGGGCTAGCTGAGGAAGCATTGTGATGATGTTGGAAATCCTGATTGTGGTGGTGGCCACATGGAGCCACACGTGTCATAAAATGTCATTGAGTTATGTGAACACACACGAATGAGTGCATGCATAACTGGTGAAATCTGAAAAAGCTCTGTGGATTATATCAATGTCAGCTTCCTGGTTTTGGTATTCTGGGGTAGTTAGGCAAGATGTTACCCTTGGGGGAAACTGGGTGAAGGGTACGTAGGATTCCCCTGTATGTTTCTTGGAACTGCCCATGAATCTTTTCTTCAGTTGTATATATTCAAGTCATACAACATGATGTTTTGATATATATACATATACACACACACACATAGTGAAATGATTATTACACTCAAGCCAATTAACATATTTATTATTTCACATAGTTAATTTGTGTTTCTGTGTGGTAAGAACACCTAAAAGCTACTCTCTTAGCTTTTCAGTCTACAATACTATTAACTACCATCCTCATGCTGTGCATTAGATGTTTAGACTTATTCATTGAATATAACTCAACTTTGTACCATTTGACCTGTGAATCTTTTTTTAAAATAGAAAGTTAAAAAAATAGTGTACTCTGAAGTACAATTGAGACAAAAATGGAAATAAGTAATGTTTACCAAAAAAATTATGGGACAGTGGAAAGAACACTGGTCTAGACCTAAAAGGCTGGATTCAGGTCTTGTTTTGTCCTTGCTAGCATGGCAATCCTGGGTCAATGCACTCAAGACTCATGAGTTTTGATTGCCTATTGATACTGTGGGAATTATAAGAACTTATCTGCTTATTTCAAAAGGCTATTGTAAAGATTCAATGAGATGTTATATATAAAACATCTTTCGTAGTGCCTAGAACATAGTAAGTGCTCAATAAATGTTAGTTGTTTTAATAGTATACTTTATAATAATTATATTAAGTATGTGCAAATAGAATGGAAAGTACTGATTGTCTTTGCAGAGAAGCTGGCTGTGTTTTCAGGTTTTATAGTTGACAGACTGTTTGGAAGACCCCTACGCACGTGTAATTGTGTTCCTAGAGTCTATTGGCAATGGTATTTGTGTGTCTGTATGTGTGTGTACTGCTAAATACAGGAAAAATAATTACTAGTTAGAACTTTACCATATCAGTAGTTAGACCAAAGGCAATTTGCATCTTCCTGTTTCTGATGTCTGTTTTCTGCAGGGAACCCAGCAACATCAGGGATTCTTCCAGGTCACTAAGTGACCATTTTAATAGAACTTATTTGCTTTACCCACAGGCTATCAGTGAACAAATTTCCAGAAAATTCTTAGTTGAGACATAGCATTTAATAACTTTATCATATCATTTGTGATTGTCTTGATAATAATGTTTGAACAATTAGATGGATATGTTGATGGTGTGGTTTCCACTGCATATCAAACATTAACTGGCTACTGTGTTATTGGCCTGTTGTTAAAGAGTTTCTGAAAAATAGCTAGTCAGGTCCCTAACATTGGTTCTCTTTGTCTTTCATGGGAGATACAGAAATGACTTACATTTTGTGGATCCAAACTCAGTTTTCATTAGTTCTACCTTTCTAGTTATTCAGACAGATAGTGGGTCAGTGGTTGGATGGATATTTCTTTGGCATTTAATTTTCCTGCTTCATTGACTTACCTGATCTAGTTGTAGCATAGTTTCTCTTACATTTCTTATTTAAACCTGCATTCTCATTTTGAATTTGTCTTTGGAATTCTAGACTTATGCAGGGTCTCAGAATTATAGAAGCTTCCATGTATTTGTAGAACAGCCTTCCATTCTAAGGAAGGGCAGAGGGAAGGAAGATCTGCCTTGTTACTGCATCTTCACTGACCAAGGATGTGGACGTGGACACAAAGTCTGCTCCATTATGTGTGGACCCCTATTCCCAGTATTCTTTGTGGAAAGCACTGTACTTGGGATGCTTGATTACTACAATCCCTCTCCCCTACTCATAGATGTCTGTAACTACCTGTAGTTGTGAAATTCTCTATTTCCACACCTGTGGCATGGTGGCCATCCCAATTCTTTCTTCGTATTTTTGAATCCAACCTCCTCTGAGACACAAAGCTATTACACTTCCCCCCTGCTCACTGGAAACATTTGCTGGTTGTAAAAGATTTTGAAAATCATAGATTCCAAACAAAGACAATTGATTTGCTCTTTATTTTCTAGAATTCCCTCCAATTCTCTACTGTTCCTTTTTACATCTCCATGCTCATTTGCATCAAAATTTTTACTTTCTCTGCTTGACCCTGATTCCAACGCTAATACTTTGCAGAAGTGTGTGCACATATCTGTGGAGCAGATTGTGCGATGGGTGGGATTTGTGGGCTATTTACCCAGTGAGACAACAAAGCTCCATTCAGACAGAGAGCTCTACCCACGAATTATTCACATAATGTGAAGAATAAATGGGGCTGTTAAAGTTGATGCTATTAGCATGTTAACTCACTTTAAAACCATTTTATTCATGATTAAGTAACAATTGGATGCCGCATTATCAAGGGATCTGTAAATTGCTGTGTATGTTGGCTGGTTCTTCAATTGGCTGATTTCTGAGGGTAGGGCAGGAAGGCCGGAGATGGTGAGGTTTAGCTTCTGAAGAGTTGTTAACAGAGTCGTTTTTAACATTGTATAACTACATCTATAAGAAGTAACTTTTAAAAGATTATTGGGCCTTATGAACTGATTCCCTTAACATAAATAATTCAACTAGTCTTAATTAAATATTCTAATTGAGGTTTTTTTAAAATTTAGTTTTTAGTGTACCAGATTGCAAAGTTAATAAGCATTTTTTAAAAAATACAGCTGATATCTCTTATCTGTCAGATAGCTTTTTAAGTTATACTAGAAGTAGAGACTTCCTAACTTAAATTGATATTGGACTTGGATTAACTGTTTCTATTCTGTATCAACTCAAGAAATTTGGGACACATTCTGAGTCCAGATCTGCATCACCAATATTAATATCCCAAGACATAAAAATATGTTGTTAAAATAAGAATATCAAAGAATGATGCTTGTCTTGAATACTCAGCAGAAATTAATGTGTAGGATGCATGCAACCCCTTTCTCTTTTGCTATCCTTACCCTGCATAGACCAGATGCTTTATAATATAGGAGGCTTTTTAATCCTATGGCATATTTTTGAGGTTGTTGTATCCATTCCTATGTGACAGATGGGGAAGCTGAGGCCAAGAACATTGAAATAACCTTCTGGAGATCACTGATCATATTGAGTTTCTCAGCACGTAGTCCATGGAATACGTGTGTCAGAATCACTTGTTGTACTGAAATGCAGATTAGGGGCCTCACCTAGAACTTCTAAATGTTTGAAGTCGGAGCACATACATTTTATTTTTTTAAACTGGCCCCCTAGGTTATTTGTGTAAACCCCAAAGTTAGATGATTGTGTCTTACTGCATTGCTACTTCTTGACACACGTGACTTGGCTTATTATGCACAAGGACTGCATTGTGTAAGTGAATCCGTCTAGAAATGGAGACAGTGGAAGCAATATTTTCTATCTGAAGAATTCGGCCTGAAAGTATTTTGATAATTTTTGTCTTTAGTCATCTACTTTTGCAGTTGGAGCTACTTATGTGCCCCTGTGAAGTTCTACTTACTTTTGACTCTAATGATAGCTGTTTTGGATATCTGGGCCTGATTCTATTACATTCATGTTTTTGAGAGGGAATTTAGTACCATGTATTAGTTCAAACCCACGGAAGCAGAAACCACTCTATACCTTTGAACAGAGGGAATTCAATATAGGGAACTGTCCATCAATGACAAAAGACTGGAAAAGTCAAGTAGGACACTAAGGCAATAGATGGATTAGGAACAGCAGGAAAACATTGCCTTGTCTGTGAGTGAAGGAACAATTGAAGGAGGTAGTGTGACCACAATAGAGGATCTGGGGCCTTTTGTCAGGTTCTGCAAGATCTAGGGAGAAGATTTTGGTGAGAGCTATTGATGGAGAAGTTGGAAATCGGCCTGAGGCAGTGGAGGGACATAATAAATCCTGGCTCCCTTCCTCCTTTTCCTTCCTCCTCAGTCTTCCACATGCACCTCTCATTGGCCAAAATCACCAGAAAGCCAGTTGGCATGGGAGCCTGGAAAATGGAATGTCCTGAACACACAGCAAATAGGGGAAGTGGAGGTAATGGATGTGAGAGCAAGGAGGCAAGTGATCAATGAATGCTTCCCTGGGGGAAGGACTGTCTGGTCTGATTGGCCACTAGTTCACTCCCTACCCATGCAAGGAAGAGTAACTAGTTTGTTAAGTATGGCTAAACTGGTTTCATCTGGCACCTGTTGAACTCTGGTTAGCAGGAGCAGGGCCCTTTGCTTCCCACCTCTCTTGCCTCTTAAGTCTTTTCATGCCTGTGTAGCAAGTGAGCATGCAAGCTCTGAGTTCATATGCCCAGGCGGGGCACCCTCGTGATCTCATGCAGCGGGGGACAGGCAGCCCTGGACTTCTAGCTTCAGAGAGGGAGGTGACAGGTCCAGTCATATACTCTGTGGTAGCAAGATAACATCCATGTCCTTACTCTTGGAACCTGTGGATATATTAGGTTGCATGGAAAAGGGGAATTAAGGATGCAGATGGAATTGAGTTGTTTATTAGCTGATTTTAAAATAGAGATTATCCTGTAGTTGTCAAGCCACAGATAGAAGAATGAAACGATCCTCATCTCTCAGCTTATACAAAAATCAAGTTTAGATGGATCAAGGACTTAAATCTAAGACCTGAAACCATAAAAGCTCTAGGAGATAACATCAGAAAAACCCTTCTAGACATTGGCTTAGGCAAAGGCTTCATGACCAAGAACCCAAAAGCAAATGCAACAAAAACAAAGATAAATAGATGGGACTTAATTAAACTAAAAAGCTTCTGTATAGCAAAAGAAACAATCAGCAGAATAAACAGACAACCCACAGAGTGGGAGAAAATCTTCACAATCTATACATCCAACAAAGGACTAATATCCAGAATCTAGAAGGAACTCAAACAAATTAGCAAAAAAAAAATCAAACAATTCGATCAAAAAGTGGGCTAACGACATGAATAGACAATTCTCAAAAGAAGATACACAAATGGCCAACAAACATATGAAAAAATGCTCAACATCACTAATCATCAGGGAAATGCAAATCAAAACCACAATGTGATACCACCTCACTCCCCTGCAGGAATGGCCGTAATCAAAAAATAATAGATGTTGGCATGGATGCGGTGAAAAGAGAACACTTCTACACTGCCAGTGGGAATGTAAACTAGTACAACCACTATGAAAAACAGTGTGGAGTTTCTTTAAAGAACTAAAAGTAGATCTACCATTTGATCCAGCAACCCCACTCCTGGGTATCTACCCAGAGGAAAATGAGTAATTATATGAAAAAGATTCTTGCACACACATGTTTATAGCAGCACAACTTGCAATTGCAAAAATATGATACCAGCCCAAATGTGCATCAATCAATGAGTGAATAAAGAAATTGTGGTTTATATATATATATATATACCATGGAATACTACTCAGCCATAAAAAGGATGAAATAACGGCATTCACAGTGACCTGGATGGAATTGGAGACCATTATTCCAAGGGAAGAAACTCAGGAATGGAAAACCAAACATCATATGTTCTCACTCATAAGTGGGAGCTAAGCTATGAGGATGCAAAGGCATAAGAATGATACAATGGACTTTGAGGACTCGGGGAGAAAGATGGGAGGGGTGAGGGATAAAAGACTACACATTGGGTACAGTGCATACTGCTCAGGTGATAGTGCACCAAAATCTCAGAAATCACCACTAAAGAACTTATTCATGTAACCAAACACCACCTGTTCCCCAAAAACCTATGGAAATAAAAAGTAAAAAATAAAGAATAAAGAATAAATGATGCCCCTACTACTAATGACAACAATAAGTAAATAAATAAACACATACATACATACGTACGTACATTCATACATAAAACAGATAAAATAGAGATGATCCTGGATTACCTGAGTGGACCCAGTGTAATTACAAGAGTCCTTAAAAGTGGATGACAGCCAGGTGTGGTGGCTTACGCCTGTAATCCCAGCATTTTGGGAGGCTGAGGTGGGCAGATCACCTGAGGTCGGGAGTTCTAGACCAGCCTGACCAACTAAAGCTGATCTTTTAGTAGAGACCAGCCCGTCTCTACTAAAAATACAAAATTAGCTGGGTGTGGTGGTGCATGCCTGTAATTCCGGCTACTCGGGAGGCTGAGGCAGGAGAATCGATTAAACCTGGGAGGTGGAGGTTGCAGCGAGCTGAGATCATGCCACTGCACTCCAGCCTGGGCAACAAGAGCAAAACTCCATCTCAAAAAAAAAAAAAAAAAAAAAAAAAAAAAAGGACAAGGGAGGGAGAATGAGCCAGAGGGAACTGTCACTACAGAATTAAATACGCTATCAAGATTGCTGTCCACACCAAAGGGGAAAGGAACCCCACTTGATCGATCTGGCATAACTGGCTTCTTAGAGGAAGCAACTAGACCTCTTATACCAATCATACACAAAATAAATTTCAAACATACTAAAGATAAAAATATAAGTGACTTAAAACAAGAAATTTGAGGATAATAGTTTGGTAATGTGGGCTGAGGAGGAGTATCTGCTTGAGTAAGACAGAAACATAGAAAGAAAAAGACTGACAGTCCTAGCCACATAAAAATTTAAAATCTCTGTATGTGTAAAGACACCAGAAAAGAAAATTAACATAGGAGCAAAAATCTGAAAGAAAGCGCGGGCAACACAGATAACAAAGAGTGGATTTCCCTCCATGTATAGATGAGAAGGCAACAACTGGGTAGAAAAGGGATACAGGCAATTAACTGTCAGGCAAGTTATAGACAAATGCACACAGTCGTCCAATGTGGAAAGCTGTTGATTTTGGCCTGTAAGCCTCTTTTTTCTTTAAACTCACCTGAGGTTTGCAATTTTTATTTTGATTTCTTCTTTTGTCCAAAAGATTTGAGTATTTTATATTTTCTATATGCTTAGATTTATTTTGACTATCCTATTCTTCACTCTTCTAGTTTCGTTGAGTAATGCTCAAAAAGCATGTTCTGTGTGATTTCTACTTTAGGAAGAACATATGAAGATTACGTGTATTAACTAATAAAATTCTTATTTAATATCCTGTTAGTCCTTTAAAATGCTTATTCTGGTTTTGGGTGTAAAATTTTATAGTTAGTCAATATTATACCAAATTTGTTAGTCTTGTTAATCAAATTCTAAAATCTCATTTTAAAAATTGAATTTATTTTTGAGAAATGTGTTTCTGCTTTTCCAGTTTCTCCTTGAATTTATGTATCTTTTGCTGTAGATATTTTGGTGGTTTGTTATATGCCTGAAGATTCATGACTGTTGTATTTTCTTTGTGAATTATCTCTTTAATCAATATGAAATTATTTCTTTCTGTCATTTAAGAATGTTTGCTTTGAAATCATATTAGTACTGCTACACGTGATTCCTTTGTTAGCATTTTCTCCGTGTATCTCATCTATTACTTTATTTATTTTTTTCTTGTGCCATCTGATTTTGGATAAGTCTGTTGTAAACAGCATGCACTTATACTCTCATAATATGCCTTTTAATAGGAAATTTAACCTATTAAGATTACTGATATATCTCAAGTTATTGCAATGATCATCTTTTTAGGTCTCTCTTTAAATTGTCAAGGAAAACCACTTGTCAATAGAAATAAGATATAAAACTAAATTACTACAGGAAAAAAAGAGAAAGGTTTCTACCAACCAAAGAAGGCTAGAGAGAGGCAATCACCTACACAGAAGGCAGCTTATGCACAAAATCTCCAGCTACCTCCTCATGGCCTTCTGCACGCTCTCCATTCTCCCCAGTCATTCTGTAAAGATTTTTATGACTCCTTTTGAATTTTAGTTATTGATGATTTTTCCTTTTATTAACCTTAGTTAGAAGTCAATTCTTCAATATTGCATTAAAGGTAATGATGATATTCACTTAACTGAAAATTTGCTGGCTCTGCCTAAAAAGTAAAAGGCAGCAGACATGGCCATGAAATTGCTTGCTGTGCTATTGCCGTGAGGTTGCAGGATTTATACTGCCATCATAGTGGACTTCTATATTTCTCAGTTTTCTAGGAGATGGAAGCAAATTGTCTTGGTGATGAAGAAATTTTTTGGAATTTGTAAAATTTTTGAAATTAGTTCCCTGTTTGTGGCTGTTTATTCTAATAGCTGGTGATTACTCATTGCCTGTTAATATTTCTTTACACTTTATGGCAGGTCCTGATTAATCAATGGGAGTGAAGTATCTGAGAACTCTAAGGCTCAGCATTCATTTCCTTAGGGTACCCCTCACCCTGCCAGGGAGGAGGTACCTATAAGAGGCCTTCCTCTCGAGAACGGTTGGGTAATGATTCCTGTTGAGGATTCGAGGGTCCATGCCTCCTTTTATCCTGCCTAGGTCTTAGCTGATGCACCTTATGTGCAGAGAAAAAGCTAGTAGAACAGAGAGAACTTTATCTAAAGCAACAAGAGTGTCCTGTAAGCCCTAAAAGGCAAGTCCTGCCTATTAAAACTGTTTTGAAGTATGTACTTTTCTGAATAATTATATTTCCATTAAGAAAAAAACTGGATTGAAGATTGGCACTTGCCTTCAAGGTAGCTGGGATCTGCCTCAAACTCAAGACTTAATCTGATGAATCCATCCTTAGAATTGATGCATCCTGAGTGGTAAATCTGTCTTTGTTACAAGCAGAGATGCTGGAAGAGAGAAATGCTCCCTTCAGATGGCCTGTGTACCTGGGCAGAAGCAGAGGGAGCAAGGAGTGAAGGTGGCAGAGGCATAGGCATCTGTCACACCTGCACAGGGGACAAGCACTTGGCCCATTCTTGCTTTTGAGACCCAGTGAAATAGGAGCCTCAGGTCCTAACCAGTTACACGATTGCATCTTCCTTCCTTGGAGAGGAAACAGAAAAGACTTAAGTAAGCTCTTGCTGGAGAGAGAGGGAAGAATGGGAATCTCACCTGAGAGGGGCAAGGAAAAAGCGCTGGAAGGGCAGAGCACTTCTCACTTCACTCACCCCTTCTGCCACTGTTGTCCTGGCCACTTTGTCTACATCCTCGTAGCTGCTATTGTGCTGGGGCTGGTTTGTCTTCATTCTCATTGTGGGAGTCAGTTGCCTATTCACTCCCAGTTGTCCACATCCATTGTCTCTCTACTACACAGAAGTTCCCCAAATATTATTTTTCCTGTTTGCACCCTTTTTGTTTTCTAATGACCTATAGATTGTTCTTGTCTCTTTTGTTTCTGTGGAAATTTAGGGAGGAGGAGATATAAACATGCGGACTTTGTCCACCTTCTTGAAATAAAAAGGTGACGGGTGAGGAGAGGGATTCCAGGGAGAGGTCAAGGGGAGACAAGGGATGTGAAACCAAGTGCTGAACACCACCTTGAGAACTGAGAGGCTTGGGACAAGATGAAGTAGAGCCATTCCTACCTTCAAAGATTTTATAATGTTGAGGTAGAGACAACATCAGCTCCGGAGTAATTAGAGAGACCCAGAGCATGAGTGGTGTGCAGAGGCAAGCCATGCTCTGGCACAAGGTTATGTCTCTGTTCTTCATTTCAGCCTCTACACGCCTGTGGCTGCCATTCTAGAATTTCTGTATTCTCCTTTTCAGTTTAATTATTCTCCTCTTTCAAAAGCAGGAACGCATTCATGTGCTCTGTGGAAACCCTTTCAGACCATTCTTGTCAACAATGGAAATCAGTCCAGTCCGTGTCTTTTGAATCAACACCTTTTGTGTGCTGAGATGCAGAAGTGAATGCTCCAGCCTGTCTTCTGAGGAGCATATGCATCTCTCCTTCTTGGGAATGGCTTCAGAGCTTACTGTTTCTACTGCTCTTTCACCCTTACAGCACCCTTTAAAGCATGTGTATCTCATGCATTCCTTGATGCTATCACTAATTCATACTAATTAATTCCTTGGGAAATTGTCACATGCTCTTTATATCTTAAGGAGTATTTGTGGGAGTCAGTTGCCTATTCACCATCTTTGTGTGCTCTGCTGTGGATAACAGCTACATCTCTTAGCCTCCCCTGCCCTCTGCCAACGCACACTCTAGTGTAAGACAGGAGGGTGGAATGAGGGAAGTCAGGGCTTTTTCACCTGCTTTCTATCGCAGGCAGCACCTCCTCGGTGCTCTGGCTCTTGTAGGGGCAGCCCTTTCCCTTCTCTCTGTACTCCTGACTGTGGCCAGGCAGCCCCCCTGTGCTTATCCAGCTCGTAGCCCTGGGAGACCTGCCTCATACCCAGGACTCGGAATGGCACCTGCTGTTGCTAGAATCTAGCTTGCCTCATTGTCTCTTTAGGCATCCCCATCTTCTGATACCTGCATAAGCTGTTCCCCATATTAAATTCCCTTTGTGTGAAATCCTAGCCTGGTTTCTGTTTTCTGACCAGACCCTGACTGATAGAGTATTCCTCTAATCTCTCAATACTTGATTTATTGATTAAAAGAATTGTGCTGCTTCTACATGCCAGGCACTGTGCTAGATGCCACGGATTGAAAAATCAAAAGAGAAATCACTGAATAAACATCTGTTGTCTTGAAATTTGATGATTGGAAAAAAAAGTGTGTGAGAGGCATCATCCCTGCCTTGAGCCCCTGCCATGCCCTTGGGCACTGAATATTTTGTACATTTGTATGTTTTGACTGAAGATTGAAAGAGTACTCCCAAGGAAGGATATTTCAGAATATAGACAGCTGTGTTTCCACTAGTAGTTAAATGTCATGTTCCTGATTGGAAGTGAGCTCTGACTCTGTAGTGACCAAATATGGTGGTGGCAGCTGAGGAGTTAAACTTGAATTTTAGATGAGGTTGAAATTTCACATCCGACCCATTCACGGTGGCTTGCAAGGAGTGCACTGCTGCTCGGCGGGTAAAGAGAACCAATTTATGCTTCACCTCTGGCACTTTGAAGAGCACAAATGTCCTAAAATTCCTTTATATTCTTGGAACAAGCATATTCACTATCATTGCTGAACATTTCTAGCAGCCTTTGCCCAAGTATTCATAGTGGAATGAAACCCTTGAGATAGCACTGACCCAATCAGAATGCCGAGTACCACTTATAAGCCAGCCACCATATCTTACCCACAGCAGGAGTTCTTGATGGGAACTGATTTCAGAAATTGAATTAGGAGGACCCTCGTCAGATAGTGCTTTGTGCTTGAGCTACAATTCTTTAGGTATAGCACAGTGTGGCTTCCCACTCAAGCTCTGCACTATCTTCATACAATTTGATGGATCATTTAGCATTTATCAGCCTCTGAAGCTCCATGCCCAGAAGTGACATTTCCCTGGATTCAAAGCCTTTAAAAACTTAGAGGAGTGCTAGATGAGATGGATGGGTGATTTATTAGGCTGCTGGGCTATTTGGAGTTTCTTTGACTGTGGAGCAAATGTTGCTTAGTGCCCTGGATGATGATAAATGTTGCTCTCATAGGAGCTTGATCTCAGAGAAAGTCTCTCTCAGTTTGGTAAGCTGTATAATTTCTTTGGTGTAGGGCAAAGTTCTTAATATTTCAGTTTTTGAGGGGGAGTCATGGGCCCCTTGATAATTTGTTAAAAGCTTTAGACTTTCAATAGAAAAATGTATTTGCACATAATTTTGGATATAGTCTCATATAGTCCCTCTTAAATCCTTAAGTCCAGGGGCTCTAGATTAATACTTATGAACATAGAATATGAACAATAATGCATGTTAGAGAAACTGGTAGGCACCCTGTGCCTAAGAGGCTTGTCATATGATGCAGTTCCGTGCCCGGCTTCTGGCCTTTTGGAGCATATATTCCACTGATACTGGAGAGGTGGCAAAGGCTGTGTATTCATGGTCACAGCAAGTCAAAGTCTGTGCTTGGGCAAAAGGCCTGAGAATTTTCTCCTCTCTGGTATAGCTAGGTGATATCTGGTGTTTTTTATTTTGTTGCAAACATTTCCCTGTGGCTTCTATTTCTGTCACTGTATAGAAACCAGTCTTGTCAAATTTATCCACAACCTCAGTCTTTCCAAACCTGACATTTTATTCTTCCTCTCACTTGGCAGCTTAGCAGCGTCTGATATGGTTCCTTCCTTGAAAATCTTCTCATTCTTGGCTTCAAATAGGGTTTCCTGCTACTTCTCTGGCCTCTTCTCCTCAGTCTCCTCTGTAGGCTTCTCCCAAACTGCCTGCATCATAAATGCTGGGGTGTCCCAGGGCTTTGACCTGAGATCTTATTTCATCTCTGTCTTCATTTATTCTTTCAATGGTTCTATCCAGTTCTATTGCCGTGAAAATCTCCTGGATGCTGGTGCTTCCAGTCCTGACCACTAAGCTGAGTTCTGACTCATGTGTCCAACCACTTACTTGAAACCACTACTTGGGTGAATACACATCTCAAAATTCATTTGTCCAAATAAAGTTCATGGCTGCCATTTTTCTGAAGTGGGGGAGGCTGGAAGAGAACCATTTGGGGTTCAAGTGGAGAGGTGACAGGTTACTGGCTAAACATTTACAGAACACCCTTCACTTGATATCTTTTACCTTACCTTGACCGTCTGGTTCATCTGCAAATGCAGTCAGACCTTCATCTCCAACATAGATCACCATTGCATTGGCTTTCTCCATTTTTGTTACTGTAGACCACATTGCCTTTGCTTTTCTTCTGGTGTAAGACAAAAACTTCCTTGAAGGTCTCTCTGCTTCCTCTTTCACCCATTCCAGTCATTCTTCCACTGGCAACTACAGCGACTTTTCAAGCTTTCATTTGCCTCCTAAGACCTATCAGGGGAGTCTGATTGTCAGAATGAATAGGCTCCTTGTCATCTGTGGCCCGTCATTGACTCCCTGTCTCTTACCCTCACACTCTGCACTATGTTGTAGCTAGGCTCAATGATTTTCTTTCTATTTTTTAAACATGTGAGGCTCTTCTCCTTCTTTGGGATTATAGAGAAAATATGACACAAATTAATTAATTTTCACATTATGATGCCTTATCTGAATCAGATTTCAAGCTCCTTGAGAGCAAAGACCCAATGTAATGCTGTCTCCAACATCCCTGCCTTTCCCTCTGGCCTTTTCCCTTTGTCTGTGTCTAGGACAGTGATTTGTACCATTTCATTTGACAGTTTGTTTTAAGGGCATCTACTATGTGTCAGGTTACGATTACGTGCTCGGAGTTTAGTAGGTGTTAGATGTTGAGGTTGTTTCTCTCTTACTTTAGAACACACGCCATTGCAGGATGAGGATGGGAGTAAGGAGACACCCATGGTGATAAATAAGGGGAGTGTCAGTGCAGATTTTCAACTTCGGTAGAACTTCATTATTCTAATGAATTTTGAAAACTATCATGAGCTAACTTTATTGCTTTGGATCAGTAATTGACTAAATAGTGCCTTAGTTGCTTGCGAGAGTAAATATAATTTCCCAAAGTGCTAAATTCACTCCTAGGCTGTAGCTGACAGACTCACACTTAATGGAAAATAATGATATCCCTAACTAGAGTAGACAACAGGCAAGGTAAACCCTTGCTTATCTTCCTTTCCTCTGATAAACATCTTCTACTAACAGTTTTGTCTGAAACACAGCAGAACAGTAAATCAAAGCACGTTAAAGAGGGAAATATTACTCTTTCAGCAAAAGACTACCTTCAGATGTAAACACAACAACTACAAAATGTTAGGTGTAAGGCCATGTCTGTTCAGGTGTTATACTTGGATGTGGAGAATGTACCTTATATCTTTGCTTCAAGGCTTTGTCTTAAAACAAATACATTTAAAGCAAGTCTTGCTAGGTCATCACCAAAAGCTTCCTTGCTAATGCAAGTGGAATTAGCTACCAGGTATAAACATTGCATAGAAGCTTAGCTCTCGGAGTTTAGTAAGCGAGCTTAAGCATTTCCCGTAAATTATAAGCTGTTAGTTATAAAAGAGCAGAGCAGCTTGGCATCTTAGGTGGAATGAGGATATTCCATTCTGGTTAAAAATCATAAGGGGCTTATGGAAATGAGTGGCGTGGTGTTAGTTATCTTGAAAAATGTAAGTATATATTTTCATTTTCTGCTCAAATAAAATTGGAATCAGAGAAGAGGAAACTTAGGCAAACACGAGGGTTTTTTTTCTTCTTTTCTGTCAGAAGAGTGAAGTCTGCGGTGTAAGCCTGCATCCAGGACCTTTTATTCCCCACAATTTTTTTTATTGTGGTAAAATATCACATAACATAAAGTTTATTATCTTAGCCATTTTAAATTTACAGTTCATTGGCATTAAATACATTTATAATGTTGCACAACCATCACCACCATCTGTCTCCACGTCTCTTTTCATCTCACCGAACTGAAACTCTGTACCCGTTAAACAATAGCTCCCCATTCCCTTCTACCCCAGCCCCTGGTAACCACCATTCTACTTTGTCTCTGATTCTAATGTAAATATCTCATGTAAGTGGAATCATAAAGCATTTGTCTTTTTGTGATTGGATTATTGCACGTAGCATAATGTCTTCAAGTTTCATCCGTGTAGTACATGTGGCAGGCGTTTCTTTCTTTGTAGGGCTAACAATCCATTCTCTGTGTAGACCGCATTTTGCTTATCCATTCATCTGTTAATGGACACTTGCGTTACTTCCACATTTAGATATTGGGAGTAATACAGCTGTAAACAAGGTTGTACACGTGTCTTTTGGAGATGCTGTTTTCCATTCTTTTAAGTATATACCCAGAAGTGTAATTGCTGGATCACATAGTAATTATATTTTTAATTTTTTTGGGAAACAACATACTGTTTTCTACAGTGGCTGCAACAGTTTACATTCCCACCAACCATGCAAAAGGGTTCCAATTTCCCCACATCCTTGCCAATACTTGTTATTTTCTGTTTTTATTTTACTTTATAGAAGCCGTCCTAATGGGTGTGAAGTAGTATCTCATTGTAGTTTTGATTTACATTTCCCTAATAATTAGTGATGATGAACATTTTATCATGTGCTTATTGGCCATTTTGTATATTCTATGGAGAAATGTCTATTTAAGTCCTTTGCCCATTTTTGAATTGAATTGTTGTTTATTGTTGTTGAGTTTTAGGAGTTCTTTATATATTCTGGATATTAATCCCTTAATAAATATATTATTTGCAAATATTTTCTCCCATTCTGTGGGTTGCCTTTTTACTTTGTTGATATTGCATTTAGATGCACAAAATTTGTAATTTTCATGAAGTCCAATTTGTCTATTTTTTATTTCATTGCCTGTGTTTTTAGTGTCATAATCAAGAAATCATTGCCAAGTGCAATGTCACGAAGCTTTTGTCCTATGTTTTCTTCTATGAGTTTTATACTTTTAGGTCTTACATTTAAGTCTTTGATCCATTCTGACTTGTATATGGTGTTAAGTAAAGAGCCAACTTTATTCTTTTGCATGTGGATATTTAGTTTTCCAAGCACTATATGTTGAAAAAATCATCTTTTCCCCATTATATGGTCTTGGCACTCTTGTTGAAAGTCATTTGATCATATTATATAAGTATGTATTTCTGGGCTTTCTATTCTATTCCAGTGGTCAATATGTCTGTCTTTATGCCAGTATCACACTGTTTTGATTATTGTAACTCTGTAGTAAGTTTTGAGATCAGAAAATGTGAATCTTACAACTTTGTTTTCTTTGCAAGATTGTTGTGGTTACTTAGGGTTCCTTGAGATTCCATATTAATTTTAGAATAGATTTTTCTACCTCTGCAAACAATCATTGTGGTTTTGATAGGAACAGCATAAATCTGTAAATTGCTTTCAATAGTTTTGTCATCTTAACAGTATTGTCTTCCAATCCATGAACATGGGGTATGTTTCCATTTGTTTGTGTCCTCTTTAGTTTCTCTGTATTAGCAATGTTTTATTGTGTTCATTATACAAGTCTTTCACCTCCTTGGTCAAATTAATTTCTAATTATTTTATTCTTTTAGATGTTATTTTAAATGGAATTGTTTTTGTAAATTCCCATTCATATTGTTAATTGTTAGTGAATACAAATGCAACTGATTTTTATGTGTTGACTGTGTACCTTGCTTCTTTGCTAAACCTATTAATTCTAACAGTTTTTTTTTTGTGGGGGGGGTGGTGGGAATCTTTAGAGTTTCCAATATGTAAGATCATACCATCTCTGAATAGAGATCATTTTACTTCTTCCTTCTCAATTTAAATGCATTTTATATATTTTTCATGTCTAATTTCTCTGGCTAGAATATCCAGTATGATGTTAAATAGAAATGATGCAAGTGAGCATCTTTGCCTTGTCCCTGATCTTGGAGGAAAAGCTTTCAGTCTTTCCTCCATTGAGTATACAATGTTTGCTGTGAGTTTTTCATATGTGGCTTTTTATTATGTTGAGGTAATTTCCTTCTATTTCTGGTTTCTTGAGTGTAATTTTGTCAAGTGCTTTTTCTGCATCTCTTAGGATAATCACTTGGCTTTTCCCCTTCATTCTATTAATGGATTGTATTACACTGATCAGTTTTTGTATGTTGCACCATACTTGCAACTTAGGAATAAATCCTACTTTGTCATAGTGTATGATTCTTTTAATATGCTGTTGAATTTGATTTGCTAGTAGTTGCTTGAGAATTTTTGCATCAATGTGCATAAGAGATATAGTTTTCTTTTCAATGGTATCTTTGTTTGGCTTTGATTTCAGGGTAATGCTGGCCTAACAGAATGAGTTAGGAAGTGTTCCTTCCTCTTCAATTTTTTGGAAAAGTTTGAGAAAAATTGGTATTAGTTCTTTAAATGTTTGTTAAAATTCACCAGTTAAGCCATTAGTTCCAGGGCGTTTCTTTTTTAGGAGATTTTTGATTACTGAATCAATCTCTTTATTAGTTATAGGTCTATTCAGATTTTCCATTTCTTTGCAATTTAGTCTCGGTAGGTCTTGTTATTCTAGAAATTTGTCCAAATTAGGTTATTCAATTTTTGTTGTACTATTGCACATAGTACTCTCTTATAATTCTTTTTATTTCTGTAGAACCAGTAGCAATGTCCCTGCTTTCATTTCTGATTTTGATAATTTGAGTCTTCTCTCTTTTTAAATTTGAATTCATCTAGCTAAAAGTTTCTCAATTTTGTTGATCTTTTCAAAGAACCAACTTTGGTTTTATTGATTTTCTCTATTGTTTTTGTATTCTCTATTTCACTTACCTCTGTTCTAATCTTTATTATTACCTTCCTTCTGCTAGGTTTGGGTTTAGTTTGTTGTTCTTTTTCTGGTTTCTAAAGTTGTCAAGTTAAGTTGTTAATTTGAAATCTTTTTTTTAAATGTAAGTGTTTATAGCTATAAAATTTCTTCTTAGTAGTGCTTTCATTGCATTCCATAAATTTTGGTATGCTGTGTTTTTGTTTTCATTTATGTCTAAGTATTATTTTCTAGTTTCCCTTGTAATATCTTCTTTGAGCTATTGGTTGTTTAAGAGTGTGTTATTTAATTTCCACAAATTTGTGAGTGTTTAGTTTTATTCCTGTTATTTATTTTTAACTTCATCTGTTGTGGTTGGAGAAGATATGTTGCATGAAATCTATCTTTTAAAATCTACAGAGGCTTAATTGGTGGGCCAGCATATGGCATATCCTGGAAAATGTCCCATGCGCATTTACGAGGAATGTGTATGTTGTCACTATTGGGCAGAGTGTTCTGTATATGTGTGTCATATTTAGTTGGTTTATTGTATTGTTTAAGTCCTCTCTTTCCTTATTTATCCTCTGTATGTTGTTCTGTCCATTACTGAGGGGGGGCATTGAAGTCTTCAACTATTATTATAGAACTATTTTGCCTTCAATTATGTCAGTTTTGTTTTGTCTGTTTTAATGGTCTGTAATTAAGTGTTTAAATATTTATAATTGTTATAATTTCTTGTTTTTTTGAGATAGGGTCTCACTCTGTTGCCCAGGCTGGAGTGCAGTGGCACAATCATAGCTCACTGCAGTCTCTACTTCAAGGCTCAAACAATCCTCCCTCCTCAGTCTCCCAAATAGCTGTGACTACTGGCACACACTACCACACCTGGATTTTTTTTTAAATTTTTAGTAGAGATGGGGCCTCACTATGTTGTCCAGAGTGGTCTGGAACTTCTGAGCGCAAGTGATTCTCTCACGTTGGCCTCCCAAAGTGCTGAGATTACAGGCTTGAGCCACCATGCCTGGCCTATAATTATAACTTCTTACTCTATTGACATTTTTATTAATATATGTCTTTCCTTGTCTTTTGTAAATTTTTAAAAATCTGCAACTTTTTGGGCAATCATATGATGCCCAAAGGAAATGCTCATTGGAGCATTTTAGATTCTGAACTTTTGAATTTGGGATGCTGAATCAGTAACTGTAATGCAAATATTTTAAAATAAAAAATCTAAAATTTAAAACGCTTCTGGTCCCAAGTATTTTAGATAAGAGACATTGAACCTTTATAGCCATCCCTGCTCTCTTTTGGTGAGTATTTGCATGAGTTCTTCAACCTTTTTCCATCCCTTCACTTTCACCCTATTTGTGTCTTTGGATCTAAAGTGAGCCTCTTGTAGTCCTCATATAATTAGATCATGTATTTTTATGCATTCTGCTACTCTTTGTCTTTTAATTGGACAACGATAAGAAAGGACTTACTTTTGTCATTTTACTACCTGTTTTCCATACATCTTATGGCTTTTTTGTTTCTCATTTCTTACATCACTGTCTTTTTTTGTGTTTGGTTGATATTTTTGGTATTGAAATGTTTTATCATTTCCTTTTGTGTATGTTCTATAGCTATTTTCTTTACGGATATCATAGGGATTACATTTAACATCCTAAGGTTGTAATACTCTAATTTAAATTTATATTAGTTTAGGCCAGGTGCAGTGGCTCACACCTGTAATCCCAGCACTTTGGGAGGCTGAGGGGGCGGATCACAAGTTCAGAAGATCGAGACCATCCTGGCTAACACGGTAAAACCCCATCTCTACTAAAAATACAAAAAATTAGTCGGGTGTGGTGGCAGACGCTTATAGTCTCCCAGCTACTTGGGAGGCTGAGGCAGGAGAATGGTGTGAACCCAGGAGGCAGAGCTTGCAGTGAGCTGAGATCGTGCCACTGCACTCCAGCCTGGGTGACAGAGCAAGACTCCATCTCAAAAAAAAGATAATAATAAATTTATATTAGTTTAACTTTAACAACATACAAATACTCTGCTTTTTTACAGCTCCATCCCCACTCCTTTTAGTTGTTGATGTCACAAAATTAAATCCTTTTATAAGCATACCTAATTTTTTTGTCTTTATTGACCTTCTTTATTGCCCTTTGTCTTGAATTTTTTACAAATTGATGGTTTGCAGGAACCCTGTGTTGAGGAAGTCTATTGGCATGATTTTTTTTCAACAGCATGTGCTTACCTCATTAGCATTTTAAGAAATACAGTATTTTTAAATTGAAGTATGTGCATTTTAAAGACATAATGCTATTATATAAATAATAGACAACAGAATGGTATTAACATAACTTTTATATGCACTTGGAAACCAAAAAATTTGTGTGACTTTCTTTATTACGATATTTGCTTTATTGTGGTAGTCTGGACCTGAACCCATGATATTTCTGATGTAGGTTTATACATAGTGTGTCTCAAAACATAAGCTAATAATTCTTGAAAATGCATTAGTCTCTTAAATTATGTAGAAAACAAAATGTGGAGTTACAAAACAAAGTTATAATCATACTAGCTTTTAGATTAATAATTGTTATTCTTTCAATGTATTAGTCTATGCTCTAATCTTTATTTCCTTCTGCTGTTTGGGCTTACTTTGATCTTTTTCTACTTCCTTGAGGTTTAACTTTAGGTTGTTTATTTGAGATAGTCTTCTTTTTGATGTAAGTGTTTATTACTATAAAATTCCCTCTCAGAATTGCTTTTGCTGCATCCCATAAATTTCTGTATGTTGCATTTTCATTTTAGCTTGTCTCAAGATATTTTTACATTTCTCTTTTAATTTCTTGCTTGACCCATTGGTTTTTCAGAAGCAAGCTGTTTAATTTCCATTTATTTGCGAGTTTCCCAATATTTCTCCTGTTACTGATTTCTCTTAAATCACATAGAAAATAGACTGTTGTTATAACAAAACTAGCTTTTAAAATCGTCCATGTACTTACCACTGTTGGGATCTTTACTTTTTCTCAAACTCCTGATCTTGTGATCCACCCGTCTCGGCCTTCTGAAGTGTTGGGATTACAGGCATGAGCCACTGCACCCAGTCTTATTTTTTTATACAGCTTTGAATTACTGTCTAATGTCCTTTCATTTCACCCTGCAGGACTCTGTTGAGTATTTCTTGTAGGGAAGGTCTAGTAGTTATGAACCCCTCAGCCTTTTTTCATCTGTGAATGTCTTAATTTCTCCCTGACTTTTGAAAACACGGTTTTGCTGGATATAGGATTCTTGGTTGACAAGTTTTTTTGTGTTTTTTTGTTTTTAAACACTTTGCAGGTATTGGTCCACTGCCTCATGGCTTCCAAAGTTTCGCATGATAAATCTATTGTTAATCTTAGTGACAGTCATTTATATGTGATGAGTTTCTTGTCTCTTGCTGTTTTTGAGACTCTGCTTTTAAATGTTTGATTATATTGTGTGGATCTTTTTGAATTTTTCTTACTTGAAATTTGTTGAGCTTCTTGAATTTTATATTCATGTCTTCCATCAAGTTTGGGAAGTTTTCAGTGATTATTTTAAAAATATTTTCTCTTCCCCTTTCTCTCTCTCTTCTCCTTCTGGTATTCCCACAATGCATGTGTTGGTTCCCATGATGAAGTCTCACATGTCTCTTTGGCTCGATTTGCTTTTATCCAATTATTTTTTCTTTCTATTCCTCAGGTTTGATAATTCCTATTGTCCTATTTTCAAGTTCTCTGATTCTTTCTTATCCTTGCTCAAATCTGCCTTTGAATCCCTCTCTAGTAAATGTTAAATTTTAGTTATTGTACTTTTCAGCTCCAAGATTTCTTTTTGTTTGTTTTTAAGCTTCCTTTCTCTTTATTGATATTTCCATTTTGTTCATACATCATTTTACTGACTTTTTCTTTATCTTCCTTTAGTTCTTCAAACATCTCTAAGATGGTTATTTAAAACTTTTTGTCTAGCAGATCAGTCATCAGATCTTTTTCAGGGACAGTTTCTGTTGGATAATTTTTTCCTTTGAATGTGCCATGTTTTGCTGTTTCTTCATGTGCTTTACAGTTTTTGTTGTTGTTGTTAAATGCTGGACATTTGAATCTAATAATGTGGGAGCTCTGGAAAACAGATTCTCCCCCTTCCCTAGAGTTTGCTGTTTTTGTTATTGTTTTTGTTTATTGTTTTCATTTTTTGACTATTGTAATCTTTCTCTGTGCCAAGGATCAGCCTGAAGTATAAACTTAAAGTTTTCTCAGGTCTTTCCTGAGCCTACGTCTTTCCCTGGGCATGTATTTTTTCCTGTATATGTGGTTGCTTTTGAATGTCCTGGTCTTTAATGGTTGGCTCTTACAGGGGAAAAAGAAAAACATTAATCAAGGGGGAAAGGGCACTGGCTGTTTCAATTCGCTGGAAGTCACTTCAGTCAGAGGGAGGGGGGCTAGCAACACCAGTGGGGGGAGGTAAAACAACAATGGCTTCTAGACCCTCTGACTGCATCTCTGTGATCAGAAGTAGTAATTAGTGATCAAAGCACAGATCTCTGATATTTGGAGGACAGGATTCTTCTTGCCCACCCACAAGCTGTGTGCATGCTCCTCCAAGAACACATGCCCAGCTGCCAGCCATGGGGCTGGGGGTGAAGGATGGGTAACTGCTAGTATGCTAAAAGCTGAAATTGACCAAAATTATGGGCAGTTTACCATCCAAGCCTTCCCCTGGAGCCTCCAAGGGGAGCCTCCAAGTTATTCCAGTTTTCTAAGATAGTTACACGAGACAGATTCTTCCATTGCAGTTGTTGTCTAGGTGAGGAGATGGATTCTTGATGCTTTCTACTTTACCATCTTCCCAGAATCCCCAAGAGCCTTTTGATGGAAGCTGCCCTGAACATGAGAACTGTAGAATATGGAGCTTATGCATGGTTGAAGACATTATGCTAACACTAGTGAGAAGACATGAAGTAACAGGTTTACTAGCTGCCTATCAGAACTATGCACTAAAATAAATGATAGTTTTAAAAGTGTTCTCTTGGTGGGGGGAGGGCATTACATTTCCAAACTTATGGCAGAAAAAGGCATTACCTTTTAAAAACTCTAGGAATTCTCTTAAGAAGCAATTTAAGCTAAATTATTTGTACTAGGTTAGCTATTGACCAAAAATGGTAGTAGTTTACCTTAAAACTGGACTCATAATGACTTTGGCTACTTCTAAATATTAAAGTTGCCCTCCAAGCTTGGGGACGTAGCACCTGGAAAGATGCTAAAGATAAAAGATGCTGGAGTGGATTGATGGCTCTTCCAAAAGAGAAGTTTAAAAAGTGACGTCTGCTACAGTAGCATCAAAGACACATGTGTAAAGTCTTTCAGAGGGCTTACCCTCAATTGACCAAAACTCAGTTATATGAATTCAAGTATCAGTCAAGCTAATTTACTGTCATATGTTCCATATGGATTCAGCAGGCAACTGATGCTAACATTTTGTTTAAGCCTGCTGTGAAAACTGAGTGGAATTCAATGAGTAAAGCTTGAATTTAAGGGTAAGATAGGCGAATACCTAAATATTTCTATTTGACCTGTATTTTTCTCATGAAGTCCACTTAGATCTTTTTATTATTAAATTACTTTAGTGAATTCTTCAGGTCAGAACAGCACGACTGTATGAAAAGTGTTCTAATTGACCGGGCGCAGTGGCTCACGCCTGTAATCCCGGCACTTTGGGAGGCTGAGGCAGGCGAATCACCTGAGGTTGGGAGTTCGAGGCAAGCCTGACCAACATGGAGAAACCCCGTCTCTACTAAAAATACAAATATATATATATATCCGGGCGTGGTGGTGGGTGCCTGTAATCCCAGCTACCCGGGAGACTGAGGCAGGAGAATTGCTTGAACCCAGGAGGCAGAGGTTGCGGTAAGCAGAGATCATGCCACTGCACTCCAGCCTGGGCAATAAGAGCAAAACCCCATCTCAAAAAAAAAAAAAAAAGAAAAAAAAAGAAAAAAGAGAAAGTGTTCTAATTTCTAGCCCTTTGTCTGTGCTTTCTTCATTGTTCTTTCCTCTATGCCCAACAAGGTATAAACTACACTTCTCACAGGGTATGCTAATTTTTTACTTGAAATTCAACTCAAACATTTATTCTTGAGCATCTTCTAAGGGCCAGAAGACCATGACTCCTATTTCATGCTTTGCCACTTCCAATTGTGAGTAATTATTTACTCTTCATGAGGTTTGCTTCTGTAAAATTGGATAACGTCCTAATTATTTCCTGGCATTATTAGGATTAATTGTGCATTAAAGTTCCCTGTACATTTTAAACAGCATGTGAATAGGGTATATTATTGTTACTATTATTATTTTTTACCATGACCACCTCCTCTATTACTCATCTAGTAACGACTCACTTCATACGTACCCAGAATATCCAGAAAAAAATACTGATTCCAGCTTTGACAACTGTAAGATGATCCCAGTGTCATGCCAGGTCCTTCCATATTTCTTACGCTACAGAAAACATCATGATGAGAGTGAGTCAGCCATTAAAAACAAAACGAGGAACATCGAGCTGGCACCTTGCCGAGTTGTTGGCAAACCCTGTGCTTTCCTGCCCCGCTGCTCTGTGTGCGGCCACATCGCCCTTTTTCTTTCTATCATATTATGATTCCAGTGTGTGGGCAGATCATCTCAATTGGGGGAACATTCCACCTGCAAGCTAAATCAGTGTGGATTTGCTTTCCCTCAGTATCCATCTTTCAGTTCAATCATTTAGCAGTAAGAATATCAATAATGAACATATTATGGGGAGGACTTGGCAATCTGCTGTCAGTGCGAGGCCTTCAGAAGCTGGATGCCACCCCTCGGCCGGCTCGTAAATCCTGCTTTGGTGCGTTCCCTGTCCAGCCTCCTGAGTGAGTGCTGACATTACTAGCACTGCACCTCACCAGTGACTAAGGGGTGTCATTTTAAGTAAAAAAGCCCTCTGGGTGCGGTGGCTCATGCGTGTAATCTCAGCACTTTGGGAGGCCAAGGAGGGCGGATCACCTGAGGTCAGGAGTTTGATACCAGCGTGGCCAACGTGGCAAAACCCCGTCTGTACTAAAAATATAAAAATTAGCCAGGTGTCGTGGCCAGCAAATGTAATCCCAGCTACTCGGGAGGCTGAGGCGGGAGAATGGCTTGAACCCAGGAGGTGGAGGTTGCAGTGAGCCAAGATCGCACCACGGCACTCCAGCCTGGGTGACAGAGCAAGACCCTGTCTCAAAAAATAAAATAACATTAAAATAAAAACAAAAAAGTAAAAAAGCCAGGCAAGCTTTCCGAACTGCAAGCTCCCTCCTGCTTGGCCATCTGTCTTTCCCTCCCTGCACCCAACTCTTCTCACTCTGCGCCTAATGGTTTCTCATCTGGATGGAAGTTGGCTCTTGGCAGCTCTCATGCACGGTTACCTGTGGAGCCAGCCTTCTGCACCGCTGATGAAACGTCATGAGCTGATGATGAAACATCACGAGCGGCTGCATCCACAGCGAAGGGGGTTCTCTCTGTCCTGGACTCGCTCTCAGTGTGGTGCTGATAGCCTACTCCAGTTCATCACAAGGGGGCTGGCTTCACAAGTCCAGTTTTAAATTTTTACGAAACCTGTAACTCATGAAGATTTTTCTGCCCACAATGTTGGAAGTCCCTTGTGATTGTAACTGGAAAGTTTCAATATTGGTGATGATTTAAGATACAAATGTTAGGGGGTTGTAAGCAATACATAAATAAGTTATTACATGTGAATGGCTTCAAACAGTGCCTGATCCGTGGTAAGCACTACATGTGTGTTTGTAATGTACCACTGTTTGCATCCAGAATCATCACTAATGGGGGAACTCTGCAGTCACAACACAGGCAGACAGGTTCCACACACTCCCTATCTAAAGCCCTTCAGACCAGATGTGGTTTGAATAAATCTTTTCCTATCTTTTTATGCTGCCTATACCACATATAGTGTTACATCCTCAGCAGCACCTTAATATTAAACATGTTACCATTTTCTCAAAGCAGTATATGAATATTTATGATTAGTTGGGAAAACCTAGACTATAAATTGCCTAATTTTAGTTCAGGTCAAAGTGATGCTGAAAAGTTATAAAACCACATTTCTCGAGCTTCTTGTGTTTTGGAATTGTGAATATGGGATTATGGACCTGTGTTAGTCAAGGTTCTCCAGAGAAACATCACACAGACACACACACACACACACACACACACACGCACACACACACAAAATGGAAATTGGATCATGTGATTGTGGAGGCCAAGAAGTCCCACAACCTGCTTTCTGCAAACTGGATAACCATGCCAGGTGTGGTGGCTCATGCCTGTAATCCAAGCACTTTGGGAGGCTGAGACCAGCAGATTGCTTGAGTCCAGAAGTTCGTGACCAGCCTGGGCAACATGGCAAAACCCCGTCTCTACCAAAAATACAAAAGTTAGCCAGGCACAGTGGCACACACCTGTAGTCCCAGCAACTCGAGAGAGGGTGTCCCACTGAGATGGGAGCATCACTTGAACCTGGGAGACAGAGGTTGCAGTGAGCCGAGATTGCAACACTGCATCCCAGCCTGAGCAACAGAGCCATACCTTGTCTTAAAACAAACAAAAAACAAACAACAAAAATACCTGGAGAACCAGAACAGCCAGTGGCTTCAGACTCAGTTTGAGTCTGAAGACTTGAGAACAGGAGTGCCGGTGTCCGAGGGCAGGAGAAGATGGATGTATGTCCTGGGTCCAGAAGAGAGAGCACATTCATGCTTCTGCTGCCGTTTGGTTCTATTTGAGCCTTTGAGGGATGGGCTGGTGCCCACCCACGTTGGTGAGGGGAGATCTCCCTTACACAGTCTGCTGATTCAAATGCTAATCTCTTGTGCAAACACCTTCACAGGCACACCCAGAAATAATGTCTCACCAGCTACCTGGGCATCCTTTCATCCAGTCAGACTGACACTTAAAATTAACCATCATAGGACCTGTGTTAGTGTCCCTGGTCTACAGAAGAGGAACCTGAAGCAACCAGAGGTACCAAACCTCACCCAAAGTCAGAGCAGGACTTTGGATGCAGACAGTGGTCCCAGGCTTCCGCTCTTACCTAATGTGCAGCAGAAGCTGTCTGGTAAGACTGTGTTGATATGGAGCTCAACTAGGGCTTATGCCTTTGTTGTTTTCTTTGTATTGAAGATGGAATTGTGGAAGTATTGAGATTGTTTGCAGAGGGGCTGTGTGCAGAAGGAGAGCAACCTCTAGGGGACCCTTGAATTTGATTGCCTTATTTGAGACAGAGGCAGCCTCAGCTTTGCCCTTTCTTGTGATTCTTTTCCTCTTTCTCTGTCTTCTTCCCAATTTGTCTTGCCACATGTCTGTGCCCTGACTGCCACTTGGTGTCCTACTCAGATCCCCTGTCCTGTCCCCAGAGACCCAGGGAATGGCCCTGCATGACAAAGACTCCCTGTGCCTCTGCCTCCTTTCGACCTATGAGGGATGGGAGATTATGGACAAATATGCCAGCAGCTTCAGCCCTCAATAGGAAGGTTCAGAGGGGCGTTGGATCCTCACCTTCTCACAGCAATAAACCACTCATGAATGCACTGTTATTGCCTTTGCTGCCTTCCCTGTCTCACTTCCCTGCTCCTAGTAGGCATTGCTTGCTGTGACCATGCGTCATCAAATGCCATGTGGCTGGAGCTGCCCGTCAAGAAGTGGACATTGTCAGATCCACCGAGTCCTGAGGTTTAGCAGGCACCACAACAGGACCACTTTCTTCCTTCCCAGCAGTAAAGGATGTTCTTTGTCATCTTTCATTACCTCTGCAATAAAACCACCTTCATACAGAATTTTGGCTCCTGTTACTCAGAATTTCATGCCTGGTGATGAGTAATTGTCAGGGGTCCATCTGGGACAGTTCTATTGAATTTCAAAGGCAAGCTTTACTGATGATTTTTTCCTCATCTCACCTGTGAAAGGATGCTCCACTGCAGTGGTGATGATTGTCCCTGTGTGGGAACAATTTTGCGTTCTCTCCTTTTTCATCAGTGTATTTTACACATACAGCAAAATGATGTTTTACAATATTGATTTATGACTCATTCCTTTTTCCTCCCACAATTTCCCCTTATCCATTCACCCATATGAGCAAGGAGCAGGCTTAATATTTCGTGTCAAGAAAGTAAGTGTGTGGGAGAGTTTAAGGTAAAGTGGTGTGTATGACCCATGCTCCCTGCTGAGAGCTTACGAGAATTTGGGGCAAATTAGGAAAATCTTGCAGAAGCAAGGTAGTGACCAGTACTGAGACCAAAACTGACTTTTGGCTCCTGTTACTCAGAATTTCTGCTAGAGATGCAGCCAGAGACCAGAGGGATCCATAGCCAGAGCCCAGAGGGAGCCGTAGCCAGAGACCAGAGGGAGCCGTAGCCAGAGACCAGAGGGAGCTGTAGCCAGAGACCAGAGGGAGCTGTAGCCAGAGACCAGAGGGAGCTGTAGCCAGAGACCAGAGGGAGCTGTAGCCAGAGCCCAGAGGAAGCTGTAGCCAGAGCCCAGAGGAAGCTGGTTGCACAGAACCTCTGGAAGGACGGGACTGACAGTGTTTCTGAAGATGCTGGTGGTCCACTTACAGGAGGGAGGGGCCCTGTGGACACCTCGGGAGCAAGCTGTGTGGGCTGGTGGCTGAGGACTGATTCTCCTCCACAAATGCCTGGGCACTTTGGAGATGGGAAAATCCTAATCAGAACAGAGTTCTGGTGGAATGGGGACCTCAGTAACTAATGAAGATGGTGGACAAAAGGAATATTTTTGTTGCTGTTGTTTATCTCTCTTGAATTTTTGGGCTGAGCATCACAGCTACTATAGGAGGTAACCAAGTCTAGAATCAACAAACATACTTGTGAATTGCTTATAACATGGATAGAGTACAGCCCTTTGAATCCAAGCCAATTCTTTTTCAAAACAATACCAGTAATACTCTTGCAAAATAGGTGGAGAGAGATGAGTTGTCTTCTCAAAATTCCTGTTGAATTAGGAAATGCCAGTAGCCTCTGATGGCACTGTGAAAAGAAAATAAAAACTTGGGATTTCCAATTCACTCTGCCAAAAGAAAAAATTAAGCTGAAAGCCGAGTCATGCAAGAAACTGCCTTTCCTTTTGTTCTTAAGCAAAGAGCTACAAACAAAAAGTTAAATTTCCCTCCAAGTACCTACTATATGTTCACCTTATCTTGTGTAAAGTGCCGATGTGCTGAGTGTGAGAAGAAGAATGCATAAAGTTCCCCTACCTCCTCCTTTTTTTCTTGCATCACGTGGATTCAGTAATGTGACCATACCCTCTCTCTTTCCTCTCCAGCCTGCTTTGCCCCATTGGTCATTGAAGTTCTCAGAATCATCTTTAAAGAAAGGCAATAAGTTCCCTCTCAGGCATGTCTTTAACCTTGTCTAAAACTTCTGCATTGATTGAGACCTGTCTCAGATGCTTTTTGATTTACAGCAGTGAGTTGAAGAGTACTTCTATGTGCTGGCCAGCTCCTGGACAGACACCTGGTGATCAACACAGGAGAAGAGAGAGGGAGAAAGAGGGCAGGTGCAGCTTTGTTAGCATTGGCTGATAAGATTAGATTATCTACAGATTTCACGAGAAGCTTATCATGATGTTTAAGACCCTTACGTTGGACTCTGAGTTTGTGAGATGGAAACTATTCCTAGAGAGTGAAGGTGAATCCACTAGCTCTAACCCAAACTCTGCTGTCCATCCAGGATAAACAAGGACCATCACAGCAGCTTCAAGGCACAGCTGATGCATTGTAGGCTTTTGGGAAGACAAACGAGTCATTTCTGCAGGCTCTGAGACAAGGCAAAGGATGCTGGAGCCCCTCCAGATGGGCATGCCCCTCAATAGAGACACAGACGCAGAAGAGTTGTGCCTTGGAGTACTGCAGACTCCATAAGAGCTGGGGGAGCTCTTTTGAGCCTTGTTGTGGGACCATTTCTAAAGTTGCCACTAAAAGATTACACAAGCTCACATATTCAGTATTTTGGTTTTTCTTTGAGGCAATATGACTGTTTCATGATAGATTAACCCCCAAAGAAACCACACTCCTAGTAATGCAGAATCCAAGGTGTATTGGAGGCTTGGTAGGTTGAGTATGGAGGTAGGATGGGTACAGACATCACAGGAGACAGAGGAATGAGAGAATGGAGTCCATTTGGTTTTGCAAGAGTCAGCATTTGCTTTTATCCAAAAGACAGGTAATAACAAGTCCTGGAGAGGATGTGGAAAAAACGGAACTATTGTATACAGTTGGTGAGAATGTAAATTAGTATGATCACTATGGAGAACAGTTTGGTGGTTTCTCCAGAACAAAAAATAGAGCTACCATAGGATCCAGCAATCCCACTGCTGGGTATATACCAGGAAAATAGCAGGGGAAAGAAGGGAAATTACTATATTGAAGAGATATCTCCACTCCCATGTTTATTGTAGCACTGTTCACAATAGCCAAGATTTGGAAGTAACTTAAGTGTCCATCAGCAGATGAATGGATAAAAAAAATGTGGTACATGCACACAATGGAGTACTATTCAGCCATAAAAAGAATGAGAGCCTGTCATTTGGAACGACATGGATGGAACTGGAGGTCATTATGTTAAGTGAAATAAGCCAGGCACAGGAAAACATTGCATGTTCTCACTTATTTGTGGGGTGTAAAAACCAGAACAATTGAATTCATGGAGATAGAGGGAAAAATAATGGTTAACAGAGGCTGGGAAGGGTATAGTGGATGTTGGGGAGGTGGAGATGGTTAAATGAGTACAAAAAAAGTTAAAAAGAATGAATAAAACTAGTATTTGATAGCAAAACAGGGTTACTATAGTCAAAATAATTTACTTATACATGAAAAAATAACTAAAAGAGTGTAATTGGTTAGTTTGTAACACACAGGATAAATGCTTGAGGGGATGGATATTCCCATTCTCCATGATGTGATTATTATGCCCTGCATGCCCGTAACAAGTATCTCATATATACTCCATAAATACATACACGTACTATGTACCCACGAAATTTAAAAACAAAATGTTTTTTAAAAAAAGAGTTGATGTTTATTCCACTGCAGGGTTCCAAGAACAGAGGAGCCTGCCCTGCTTCCTGGCGTGGAGGCCAAGACACAGCATGTGGTGGAAGCAGCACTCCTGTGATAACAGAGTTAATCCACTCACCAGGGTGGGCCCTCAAGACCCAAAGCCTCGCCGCTCCACACCGCCACAACGGCAACCAAGTTTCCAACACACGAACCTTCAGGGACCACATTTAAACCCAAGCAGAGGGTGATGTGATTGATATGAAGGTGCCTATAGACAATCTTAGGATGCAAGATGACTTGAATGAAAAGGTTACAGAAATGTGTGAAGATAACTGGGGAAATGTTATGAATTAATGGCTTCTTTTATCTTCAGACCTCACCACTTAGAGGGCAATAAATAATGCCCCTCATGTGGAAAGAGGATTGCATCAGGTAAAAAATTCAGCCTTTATAATGAGAGTTTAATGTCCTCTAGGTCTTATGTTGCTTCTGGATGAAGTGGCAATGGTCAGTTTCCAAATAGCATCCCTTAGTAGGCCAATTTCAGACTGATCTGAGTTCTTTTTTATTTTTAATTATTATTATTATTTTTGAGACAGAGTCTCTTACTCTGTCACCCAGGCTGGAGTGCAGTGGCATGATCTCTGCCTACTGCAACATCCGCCTCCGGGTTCAAGCCATTCTCCTGCCTCAGCCTCCCAAGTAGCCAGGATTACAGATGCCTGCCACCATGTCCAGCTAATTTTTGTATTTTTAGTAGAGGATGGGGTTTCACCGTATTGGCCAGGCTGGTCTTGAACTCCTGACCTCAGATGATCCGCCCGCCTCGGCCTCCCAAAGTGCTGGGATTGCAGGCGTGAGTCACCGTGTCTGGCCCTGTTCTGAGTTCTATTTCTGCCCTAGTCGAACTGGCACCTCTGCGTTTTATTTTTACATTAAAAGGGTCACAGACGATACTCAAGTTTCAGGAATATTGCTGAATATGATATCTGCAGTTTGAAGATTCATTATGCAAACCAGCTTACTGGCACTCAGAGTGTTTTTACATAGGGAAATTATGTTAGCTTTACTGAATATTATCATTCCAAATGTATATAGACTCAGAACACATTTTTATTAGAGCATATTGTTGATTTTATCTGGTCCAGTTTCTCCAGTAGCTCTGGATTAGATAAATCCTAAGTCCTCCAACTCATTCAATTCCATCCACAATCAGGCACACAAATCAATCCAATCTTCTCCACCACTGCTTTTCCAAAATAAATCATCAGATGGAGGAAAGGATTGTCTCATTTTCCTGCAGCTCCCCCGTCACCATCTTTTGCACATGTACCAGGCCCACAGATCACTCCTACATCTTTACTCATGCTGTAACTCTCCTAGGAACCCCTTTCAGCATTATCACCTGGGTTTTAATGTACACATTAAGCCCTGATACTCTATGAAGCCCTTCCTAATTTCTTTCATTATTTTGTTAATAATAATGGCTAATACTTTGTGAACATTTGCTATGCATCATAAACTCTAATGAAAGCCCTTTTATGCATTATTTCACATAGCTATTAGTATTCAGTGAGAGTGGGTATGTGATTAACTCTCTAGACCTCAGCTTCCTGATCTGTAAAATGAGCATAAAAATCCTTACTGAGACAGCACAGCTGGTGAGTAGCAGGGCTATGATTCAAACTCACTGCTGACCGACTCCAGAGCCTGCCTTCTTAAACACTATGCCGTAGCCTGTCTCTCAAAATTCATTCTCATATCCAAATTCCTGTAAAGTTTTTTATTAGACCAGTTTTAGAATTTAGTTATTTATCATCTATTTTAACATTCACTGCTGTATAAATGGCTTCTTTTTAATTAAGTTGTAAATTTAGAGCATAAGTTAAGACTATACAGATCTCTAAAAAAAGTACTTGTTTTCTTCTAGGTACTTGAGGACAATGATAGCTGCCTAAATCCACCACACCACAATACAGAAGAGTGCACAAGGGAAGAACCTTGAGAACCACATAAAACTCAGGCTCTGCTGCAAGCCTTTCTTGCAGGCAAAGGCAGTCTAATAAAAATTTTAAAAAAATCTTGCATAGAAGAGAGAAGAAGGGAGTGAGCAGCAGATCTAAAATCTTTCTGAAACCACCACCAGGATGATAAAGTTATCCTAACTGTGAAAATATGGAAAAAAAGTGCATTACTGCATCACAGTGCTGATTACAGGGAAGAGACTTATAATACATGTGCTTTGAAGTGGCAGTCTTCAAAAGGTACAGCTTCTGAGAGAAAAAGATGAAAAACTAAGAGGGAGGCACTCCAGTGACTGGGTGGTAAAAAATAAAAGACGTGGAAGGAAAAGTTACAGTCTTACAAGGCAAAGGGTAACATGAAAGTCAGAGGGTACATAACCACTTCCTGCATCAACAGAAATCTCATCCCTGAAAAAATCTAGACTGTGCTATACAGACAGAGGACGATGACAAGCCATTAAACTAGAAATCTTGTAAGCCACCACACGTATGCAAAATGAATAGTATTGAGAGGTGAAGCTAGCGGGGCTTCTTGGTCGAGTGGGGACTTGGAGAACTTTTCTGTCTAGCTAGAGGATTGTGAACGCACCAATCAGCACTCTGCATCTAACTAAAGGATTGTAAATGCACCAATCAGCACACTGTAAAAATGCACCAATCAGCACTCTGTAAAATGGACCAATCAGCAGGATGTGGGTGGGGCCAAATAAGGGTATAAAAGCTGGCCACCGGAGCCTGCAGGAACAACACAATTGGGTCCTTTTCCATCCTGTGGAAGCTTTCTTCTTTCACTCTTCACAATAAATCTTGCTGATGCTCACTCTTTATGAGCTGTAACACTCACCAGAGGTTCTGTGGCTTCATTCCTGAAGTCAGTGAGACCACGAACCCACCAACCCACGGGGAGGAACAAACAACTCCAGATGCACCGCCTTTAAGCGCTGTAACACTCACTGCGAATGTCTGCGGCTTCACTCCTGAAGTAAGTGAGACCACGAACCCACTGGAAGGAAGAAACTCGAGACACATCTGAACGTCTGAAGGAACAAACTCCAGACACACCATCTTTAAGAACTGTAACAGCTCACCGCGAGGGTCCATGGCTTCGTTCTTGAAGTCAGCGAGACCAAGAACCCACCAGAAGGAACCAATTCCGGACACAGGATGAAATGGAATAAGTCTATGCAAAGTTACCACAAAGACACAAAAAGTGAGAATTAACACATTTCAGCTGGATGAAACTTCTCACCAGAAACAACCATGAGGAAAAATAAACATGTAAGAAATGATTCAAAATGAGTTAAATATACTAAAACAAATCTCAAATCTGAAGAACCACTTTGAATTAGAAATCTGAAAACTGAAAGCAAAAATAGAAAAAGCAGAAAAAAATGAACAGAGTTGATTGAACTTAGCAAAGAAATGATAAAAAAAGACAAAATCATCTCAGAGTGAAGAAGACTGAAATGGAAGATAATAAAGTGAATTGACGAAACGCAAGAAAATAATCTGCAAATGAAAATAAGGTAAAGGAAGATGTAAAAAGGCCCAGTAGAGACTGGTTGACTGGAGGATAAATAAGAAACAACATACATAAAATTGAAGTTATTGATGTAGAAAACCAAACAATAGAACAGAATTAATATTTAAATCTAATCCAGAAAACTTTCCAGTAATAAAATAACACAAATTTACGTAATGAAGGAGATCACTGAATACCTGGGAAAATAAAGCAGGAATGACTGACGAACTTCAAGACATACTCTAGTAAAACCATTAGACTTCCAAGATAAAACAAGCACTTGTTTTATTAGACCAGTTTTAGAATTTAGTTATTTATTGTCTTTTAAAATTCACTGCTATATAAATGTCTTCTTTTTAACTAAGTTTTAAATTTAGAGCACAAGTCTAATCCCAATACTTTCAGGTAAAAACATTAAGTAACATATGAGAGAAAAATAAGCTGTAATTAGAATTCTTAGAAACAACATAAAAAGAAAGGCAAAGCAAAAATGGAACAGAATAAAAAAAATCCATGTGAAAGGAAATGTGGAAAAGGATCTTTATTTCCAGTCAAACTGTCTAAGTGCCAAGGTTACAGAAAGCCATTTTAGACATACAGCAACACAGGGAATTGTATGTCTAACAGGGGGTGAGCTTCATTGGAATAAGAGATGATTATAAAAATTTCAGCAAAACGACCAGTCATCTGCATAGCAATATAAGTGTACATACAAGGCTAAAACAAAGGCAGAGGCAAGGGAGAAAGACTAGCATACAAATGTTACATGTTATGAAAAATAGAAATAATATGACTTTAACAATGAGAGGAAAAGATAGAGGGAAAGGAAAAATGAACCATTCGTTGTCTTTTAGAAAGTAGGTGGGGGTTGTAGTATATCACTAAATATTGATATATCAGATAGGAAAAAGTTAAATAAGAAAACAGCTGGTGCTACTGAAAAAAAAAGCATAGGTACAAAGACAAACACTACGACAAAAATACAAAATTCCTAAGTACAAAAGAATAAAGGTTTTAAAAATAAAGAGCAAAACACAAATGTCATGCAGAGAAAAGAACAAAGCAAAAATAACATGATACTTAAAATATTATGACCAAGTTACTATTTGGAGTAGTAGTCATATTGACAATTATGAATGCACTGTTAAAATACAAAGATTTTAATTTGTTATGCAAAGGAAGACTTATCTAACAAGAGATACACCTACAATGAAATACTTCAGAAAG
The DNA here is from genome assembly GCF_029281585.2 of Gorilla gorilla gorilla. Taxonomy (NCBI): domain Eukaryota; kingdom Metazoa; phylum Chordata; class Mammalia; order Primates; family Hominidae; genus Gorilla; species Gorilla gorilla. The sequence goes on from NC_073230.2 coordinate 162,045,025, forward strand.
GTTAAATATAAAGAGATGAAGAAGTATACCAGGTGAGTGAAAACAATGTGAGAAGAGATTGCTAATCCAAATATTACAATTGAAGTCTAAAAGTATTAAATGTGACAAATAAGGATGTTTTAAAATGCTAAACATAATTTTTAATGGAGATACAATGGTAATAAACTTGTCTATACCACTTCACACAGTAACCATGTTTATGAAATAAAAATTACAGGAGATGTAACAGAAACACAGAGGAGATATCAACACATCAGTTTCAGTACAGGACAGATCATGTTGACAAAAATCAGTGAGGATATGGAAGACCTAAGTAATATTATAAAGATAATCTGTGGATACATACCAAACTAGATATTCTCATAACAGAGAATATGCCTTATTCTCAAGTTTACATGGAATATTTACAAAAATTAACTGTATATTAACAAATAGAGTTCCAAGGAGTAAAATACTGTAAGCAAATTTTTATTTTACAATACAATAAAACTCGAGATTATTAACAAAATCCTGAAAGAAAAAAGATCCCCTCCATCTAGTAAAATTTTATTAAATAACCCTTGGTAAAAGGGGAAATGCAAATTGATATTAAAGAATTTCTAAAAACTAATGATAGTGGAAACGACCTATCAAATCTATGTGATGCATTTAAAGCAGTGATTAGAAGAAAATTCATAGGACTAAACGCTGATCAATAGAAATGAAAATAAATGAATGAAGTATCAGTTCAAAAAACTAGGGATCCAAAGGAAACAAAGCAAACCGAAAGAAAGCACACAGAAGGAAATACTAACGTGAAAATCAGAGAATAAGAATGTAGAAAAGAGTGTACCAAATACATAAATTGAAACCTTTCCTTTTTTTTTTCGAAAGTTAACAAACATCACAAAGCACCAGCTCCTTTAATTGAGGAAAGAAGAAAGCACGATGTAGAAAATAATGACAAGGGGGACTAACCACTGAAACGGTGAGGAAGTAGGGTACGCAGGATTGGGCAGAGGGAAAAACTGAACTGCAGTGTGGTTGCAACTGTGGCTCCAGCCAGTTCTGCCTGGAGTGCGGATGTATCTTCGTATTTCTCCCAGTTTGAAGCAAAGGGCTCTTCCTTTGTATCCCTGAATTGATAAGTCCTGACAGGTTATAACTGTGGCTGATGCTGTTCCACGTGGCTGAGGGTAATTCCATTGGGAAGTGCAGCTGTGAGCTCTCAGCCCATATTCTCAGCAGCTGGATTTGAGTGCAATGGCCCTGAGAAGCGGGTGTTGGTGAGCACAGTAATGTATGATTATCTTTGTGTTAAAGGACTGAATCTTTGTTCTTTAGTGCTCAAGCACATTAATTTTTTTTACCACATATTTTTTTTATTTTTGACCCTTCACAGCAATACATTTTGAAAATGTAACTTCCAAATGCTGAATGACTGATTTGAGAATTTTCTTTTTTTAAAAAAATGTACTTTAAGTTCTGGAATACGTGTGCAGAACATGTAGGTTTGTTATATAGGTATACATGTGTCATGGAAGTTTGCTGCACCCATCAACCCGTGATCTACATTAGGCATTTCTCCTAATCGTATCCCTCCCCTAGCTCCCCTTCCACCAACAGGCCCCAGTGTGGGATGTTCCCCTCCCTGTGTCCATGTGTTCTCGTTGTTCAGCTCCCACTCATGAATGAGAACATGCAGCGTTTGGTTTACTGTCCCGTGTTAGTTTGCTGAGAATGATGGTTTCCAGCTTCATCCATGTCCCTGCAAAGGAAATGAACTCATCCTTTTTTATGGCTACAGAGTATTCCATGGTGTATATGTGCCACATTTTCTTTATCCAGTCTGTCATTGATAGGCATTTAGGTTGGTTTCAAGTCTTTGTTATTGTGAATAGTGCCACAATAAACATACATGTGCATGTGTCTTTATAGTAGAATGATTTATAATCCTTTGGGAATATACCCAGTAATGGGATTGCTGGGTCAGATGGTATTTCTGGTTCTAGATCCTTGAGGAATCACCACACTGTCTTCCACAATGGTTGAACTAATTTGTACTCCCACCAACAGTGTAAAAGTGTTCCTGTTTCTCCACATCCTCTCCAGCATCTGTTGTTTCCTGATTTTTTAATGATCCCCATTCTAACTGGTGTGAGATGATATCTTATTGTGGTTTTGATTTGCATTTCTCTGATGACCAGGGATGATGAGCTTTTGTTAATATGTTTCTTGGCCACATAAATGTCTTCTTTTGAGAAGTATCTGTTCATATCCTTCACCCACTTTTTGATGGGGTTGTTTTTTTCTTGTAAATTTAAGTTCCTTGTAGATTCTAGATATTAGCCCTTCATCAGATGGATAGATTGCAAAAATTTTCTTCCATTCTTTAGGTTGCCTGTACTCTCTGGTGATAGTTTCTTTTGCTGTGCAGAAGCTCTTTAGTTTAATTAGATTCCATTTGTCAATTTTGGCTTTTGTTGTCCTTGCTTTTGGTGTTTTAGTCACAAAGTCTTTGCCCATGCCTATGTCCTGAATGGTATTGCCTAGGTTTTCTTCTAGGGTTTTTATGGTTTTAGGTCTTACATTTAAGTCTTTAATCCATCTTGAGCTAATTTTTGTATAAGGTGTAAGGAAGGGGTCCAGTTACAGTTTTCTGTATATGGCTAGCCAGTTTTCCCAACACCATTTATTAAATAGGGAATCCTTTCCCTATTGCTTATTTTTGTCAGTTTTATCAAAGATCAGATGGTTGTGGATGTGTGGCGTTATTTCTGAGGTCTCTGTTCTGTTCCATTGGTCTATATCTCTGTTTTGGTACCAGTACCATGCTGTTTTGGTTACTGTAGCCTTGTAGTATAGTTTGAAGTCAGGTAGTGTGATGCCTCTAGCTTTATTCTTTTTGCTTAGGATCGTCTTGGCTATACAGGCTCTTTTTTGGTTCCATATAAAATTTAAAGTAGTTTTTTCCTAATTCTGTGAATAAAGTCAATGGTAGCTTGATGGGGATAGCATTGAGTCAGTAAATTACTTTGGGCAGTATGGCCATTTTCACGATATCAATTTATCCTATCCATGAGCATGGATTGTTTTTCTATTTGTTTGTGTCTTCTCTTATTTCCTTGAGCAGTGGTTTGTAGTTCTCCTTGAAGAGGTCCCTCATATTGCTTGTAAATTGTATTCCTAGTTTTTTATTCTCTTTGTAGCAGTTGTGAATGGGAGTTCACTCATGATTTGGCTCTTTGTTTGTCTATTATTGGTCTAGGAATGCTAGTGATTTTCGCACATTGATTTTGTATCCTGAGACTTTGCTGAAGTTACCTATCAGCTTAAGGAGATTTGGGGCTGAGATGATGGGATTTTCTAAATACACAATCATGTCATCTGCAAGCAGAGACAGTTGGACTTCCTCTCTTCCTATTCGAATACACTTTATTTCTTTCTCTTGCTTAATTGCCCTGGACAGAACTTCCCATACTATGTTGGATAGGAATGGTGAGAGAGGGCATCCTTGTCTTGTGCCAGTTTTCAAAGGGAATGCTTCCAGCTTTTGCCCATTCAGTATGATATTGGCTGTGGGTTTGTCATAAATAGCTCTTATTATTTCGAGATAGGTTCCATCAATACCTAGTTTATTGAGAGTTTTTAGCATGAAGGGATGTTGAATTGTATCAAAGGCCTTTTCTGCATCTATTGAGATAATCATGTGTTTTTTGTCATTGGTTCTGTTTATATGATGGATTATGTTTATTGATTTGTGTATGTTGAACCATCCTTGCATGCCAGGGATGAAACTGATTTGATAGTGGTGGGTAAGCTTTTTGATGTGCTGCCAGATTCACTTTGCCAGTATTTTATTGAGGATTTTTGCATTGATGTTCATCAGGGATATTGGCCCCAAATTTTCTTTTTTTGTTGTATCTCTGACAGGTTTTGGTATCAGGATGATGTTGGCCTCATAAAATGCGTTAGGAAGGAGGCCCTCTTTTTCTATTGTTTGGAATAGTTTCAGAAGGAATGGTACTAGCTCCTCTTTCTACCTTTGGTAGAATTCAGCTGTGAATCTGTCTGGTCCTGGGCTTTTTTTTTTTGGTTGGTAGGTTGTTAATTACTGCCTCAATTTCAGAACTTGTTATTGGCCTATTCAGGGATTCAATTTCTTCTTGGTTTAGACTTGGGAGGGTGTGTGTGTCCAGGAATTTATCCATTTCTTCTAGATTTTCTAGTTTATTTGCATAGAGGTGTTTATAGTATTTTCTGATGATAGTTTGCATTTCTGTGGGATCAGTGGTGAAATCCCCTTTATCATTTTTATTGTGTCCATTTGATTCTTCCCTCTTTTCTTCTTTATTAGTCTGGCTAGCAGTCTATCTATTTTGTTAATCTTTTCAAAAAAGCAGCTCTTGGATTCATTGATTTTTTGAGGGTTTTTTTTTGTGTCTCTATCTCCTTCAGTTCTGCTCTGATCTTAGTTATTTCTTGTTTTCTGCTGGCTTTTGAATTTGTTTGTTCTTGCTTCTCTAGTTCTTTTAATTGTGATGTTAGGGTGTCAATTTTATCTTTCCTGCTTTCTCCTGTGGGTATTTAGTGCTATAACTTTCCCCGTAAACACTGCTTTAGCTGTTTCCCAGAGATTCTGGTACATTGTGTCTTTGTTCTCACTTGTTTCAAAGAACTTATTTATGTCTTCCTTAATTTTGTTATTTACCCAATAGTCTTTCAGGAGCAGATTGTTTAGTTTCCATGTAATTGTGCAGTTTTGAGTGAGTTTCTTAATCCTGAGTTCTAATTTGATTGCACTGTGGTCTGAGAGACTGTTTGTTATGATTTCTGTTCTTTTGCCTTTGCTGAGGAGTGTTTTACTTCCAATTATATGGTCAAGTTTAGAATAAGTGTGATGTGGTGCTGAGAATAATGTATATTCTGTTGATTTTGGGTGGGGAGTTCTGTAGATGTCTGTTAGGTCCTCTTGGTCCAGAGCTGAGTTCAAATCCTGAATATCCTTGTTAATTTTCTGTCTCATTGATCTGTCTAATATTGACATGGGGTGTTAAAGTCTCCCACTGTTATTGTGTGGGAGTCTAAGTCTCTTTGTAGGTCTCTAGGAACTTGCTGTATGAATCTGGGTGCATGTATATTTAGGATAGTTAGCTCTTCTTGTTGCATTGATCTGTTTATCATTATGTAATGCCCTTCTTTGTCTTTTTTGATCTTTGTTGGTTTAAAGTCTGTTTTATCAGGGACTAGGATTAGAACCCCTGCTTTTTTTTTTTTTTTTTTTTTTTTTGCTTTCCATTTGCTTGGTAAATATTCCACCATCCCTTTATTTTGAGCATATGTGTGTCTTTGCATGTGAGATTGGTCTCCTGAATACAGCACAACAATGGGTCTTGCCTCTTTATCCAATTTGCCAGTCTGTGTCTTTTAATTGGGGCATTTAGCCCATTTTTATTTAAGGTTAATACTGTTATGTGTGAATTTGATCCTGTCATTATGATGCTAGCTGGTTATTTTGCCCATTAGTTGATGCAGTTTCTTCACAGTGTCGATGGTCTTTGCAATTTGGTATCTTTAGTGGTGGGTACTGGTTTTTGCTTTCCATGTTTAGTGCTTCCTTCAGGAGCTCTTGTAAGGCAGGCCTGGTGGTGACAAAATCTCTCAGCATTTGCTGGTCTGTAAAGGATTTTATTTCTCCTTCACTTCTAAGGCTTAGTTTGGCTGGATATGAAATTCTGGGTTGAAAATTCTTTCCTTTAAGAATGTTGAATATTGGCCCTCATTCTCTTCTGGCTTGTGCAGTTTCTGCAGAGAGATCCACTGTTAGTCTGATAGGCTTCCCTTTGTGGGTAGCCTGATGTTTCTCTCTGGCTGCTTTTAACATTTTTTTCCTTCATTTCACCCTTGGCAAATCTGATGATTATGTGTCTTGGGGTTGCTCTCCTTGTGGAATATCTTTGTGGTGTTCTCTGTATTTCCTGAATTTGAATGTTGGCCTGCCTTGCTAGGTTGGGGAATTTCTCCAGGATAATATCCTGATGAGTGTTTTCCAACTTGGTTCCATTCTCCCTGTCACTTTCAGGTTCACCAATCAAATGTAGGTTTGGACTTTTCACACAGTCCCATATTTCTTGGAGGCTTTTTCATTCTTTTTTCTCTAATCTTGTCTTCATGCTTTATTTCATTAAGTTGATCTTCAATCTCTGATATCCTTTCCTCCACTTGATGAATTTGGCTATTGGTACTTGTGTATGCTTCATGAAGTCCTTGTGCTGTATTTTTCAGCTCCATGAGGTCGTTTATGTTCTTCTCTAAACTGGTTATTCTAGTTAGCAGTTCCTGTAACCTTTTATCAAGGTTCTTAGCTTCCTTGTATTGGGTTAGAACGTGATCCTTTAGCTTGGAGGAGTTTGTTACTACCTACCTTCTGAAGCCTACTTCTGCCAATTCGTCAAACTCATTCTCCATCCAGTTTTGTTCCCTTGCTGGCAAGGAGTTGTGATCTTTTAGAGGAGAAGAAGTATTCCGGTTTTGGGAATTTTCAGCCTTTTTGCGATGTTTTTTCCCTATCTTGTGGATTTATCTATTTTTGGTCTTTGATGCTGGTGACCTTTGGATGGGGTTTTTGTGTGGACATTCTTTTTGTTGATGTTGATGCTATTCCTTTCTGTTTGTTAGTTTTCCTTCTAAAAGTCAGGCTCCTCTGCTGCAGGTCTGCTGGAGTTTGCTGGAGATCCACTCGAGATCTGGTTTTCCTGGGTATCACCAGCAGAGGCTGTAGAACAGTAAAGATTGCTGCCTGTTCCTTCCTCTGGTAGCTTCATCCCAGAGGGGCACCTGCTAGTTGCCAGCTGGAGCTCTCCTGTATGAGGTGTCTGTCGACCCCTGCTGGGAGGTGTCTTCCAGTCGGGAGTCATGGGGGTCAGGGACCCACTTGAGGAGGCAGTCTGTCCCTTAGCAGAGCTTGAGTGCTGTGCTGGGAGAGCTACAGCTCTCTTCAGAGCTGGCAGGCACAAATATTTAAGTCTGCTGAGGCTGCCCCTTCCCCTAGGTGCACTGTCCCAGGGAGATGGGACTTTTATCTATAAGCCCCTGGCTGGGCTGCTGCCTTTCTTTCAGAGATGCCCTGACCAGAGAGAAGAAATATAGAGAGGCAGTCTGGCTACAGTGGCTTTGCTGAGCTGTGGTGGGCTCCGCCCAGTTTGAACTTCCCTGCGGCTTTGTTTACACTGTGAGGGGGAAAATGCCTACTCAAGCCTCAGTAATGGTGGACGCCCCTCCACCCACCAAGCTCGAGTGTCCCTGGTCAAATTCAGACTGCTGGATCTTCAGACTGGATCTTCAGACTGCCAGTGGATCTTAGTTTGCTGGGCTCCGTGGGGATGGGATCTGCTGAGCTAGACCACTTGGGTCCCTGGCTTCAGCCCTTTATCCAGAGGAGTGAACAGTTCTGTCTCGCTGGCATTCCAGGTACCACTGGGGTATGAAAAAAAACTCCTGCAGCTAGCTTGGTGTCTGACTAAAAGGCTGCCCAGTTTTGTGCTTGAAACCCAGGGCCCTGATGGTGTAGCCACCAGAGGGAATCTCCTGGTCTGCAGGTTGTGAATACCATAGGAAAAGCATAGCATCTGCACCTGATAGCACTGTTCCTCATGGCACAGTCCCTCAGGGCTTCCCTTGGCTAGGGGAGGGAGTTCCCGACTCCTTGCACTTCCCAGGTGAGGCGATGCCCCACCCTGCTTCAGCTCACCCTCTGTCGGCTGCTCCTACTGTCTAACCAGTCCCAGTGAGATGAGCCGTGTACCTCAGTTGGAAATGCATAAATCACCTGCTTTCTGCATCAGTCTTGCTGGGAGCTGCAGACTGGAGCTGTTCCTATTCAGCTATCTTAAACACATTAATTTTTCACACAACAAACTGCTCTGTTCCCAGTAAAAATGTCCTAACCTTGTACTACCCTCCAAATGAGCTTGTTAATGAGGAATACAGATGAAAATGTCTCAGTCTCTGAAATCCTGAAGGCCATCTGTATTAACTATTGTGGCACTACAGTGTAGCCCAAATCTTAGCAGCTTAAAATTATGAACAGGCTTGCTGGGCACGATGGCTCATGCCTATAATCCCAGCACTTTGGGAGGCCCAGGCGGATGGATCACCTGAGGTCAGTAGTTCAAGACCAGCCTGACCAACATGGTGAAACCCCATCTCTACTAAAAATACAAAAAAATTAGCCAGGCGTGGTGGTGGGCACCTGTAATCCCAGCTACTTGGGAGGCTGAGGCAGAAGAATTGCTTGAACTCAGGAGGTGGAGGTTGCAGTGAGCTGAGATTGTGCCATTGCATGCCAGCCTGGGCAACAAGAGCAAAACTCTGTCTCAAAAAAAAAAAAAAATTATGAACAGGCTTGACTTAGCTAGGTGGATCTGGCTCAAGGTCTGTCTCGAGGTTGCAGTCAAGCTGTTGGCCAGGGCTATGACCATCGCAATGGGGGATGGAGGTCCTGTGCCCAAGCTCACTTATGTGACTTGGCAGGAGGCTTCATTTCCTCACCATGTGGGCCTTTCCATGGGGCTGCTCATGACACAACTTCCCCTAGAATAGATGATCCAAATGGGCAAGAGAGAGACCTAAACAGAAGTGCAGTTCCTGTCAGCCTGGGAACTCCAGAAGGGAAGGAGTTTGCATTAGTGTCCTTGGGTTCTGGTAACAAAGCACTGCAGACTGAGTGGCTCAACCACAGGAAAAGGTTGTCTTATGGTTCTGCAGGCTGGAGGTCTCAGACAGAAATGTTGGCAGGGGGGGGGTTCCTTCTGGGGACTATGAGGGAGAATCTGTTTTGTGCCCCTTCCCTATCTTCTAGTGGTTTTCTATCTCTGGTGTTTTTTGGCATCTAGATGCATCATCCGAATCTCTGCCTTTATCTTCATATGGCGTTCTCCCTGTGTCATGTCTGTTTCTGTGTCCAGATTTCCCCTTTGTATAAGAACAACAGTTATATTGGATTACGGTTCACCATAATGATCTTATTTTGACTTGATTACCTCAGTAAAGACTTTATTTCCAAATAAGGTCACTTTCCCAGGTCTTGGAGATTGGGACTTCAGCATATTTTGTGGGAGACAAAATTAAGCCCAACAACGGAGTGAAAACCTGAGGTCTGAGATTAGGGTGGGTGAGTAGATGCTCTTGAGAAACTTCAGCATCCAGCATCTCTCATATTGCTCATCCTAAAGAAGTGGCCTATTCTATCTTGCTAAAAGATGGCTCCTTGCTTGAAGATTATGCAGAGGTTTCAAAAGAGTCAAGTTTCTTAAAAGACAATGCCTTCCCCTTCAGGGTGTTTCTGGCAGCAATCTTATAACAAGTGTCAAATCCCAGCAGAGCCCAAAGAGAGGGTCATGCTGAGCTGCCAAGTGAGGAGGAGGCTCATAATCCGAAGTCCTCCAGGGTCTGCTAGCAGGCATGGGAGTTGTCCCAAGGGTGCTGGATCAAGGAGGGGCAGAACATAGAATTGGATGAAGGAGAGGTTATGGACGTGGAAGCAATACCTTACAATAGAAGATATAACAACTGGCAAGGACCATGGGAATGGGGCTGATATGTTGCCAGGATGGCTCTTGAAATTCTTGAGAAAATCAATGGCCCAGAGTAAGTGAAGCAGAAATGCCAGAGTTGTCATGACAGATGGTAGAAGAAGGGATCAAAAGGACCAGATAATTGCACATACTAAGCCATGATTAACACAGTTTCCTCTCTTAGGTATGCATCTGATGAGATGGCGAAGACATTTTTAACATCTTTATCAGGTAGGTGGATCAAAAACAGCTTATGTTTATGTGAAAAGCACAACAGTAAATGTTTAGAGTCTTGCTCTGTGGTTATGTTAACTCTCTCACCATCTGTCATTTTCTAGTCTGAAGATCCCTGGACCATCTAGGAATTGTCTATGATACTACATGGGTGCACTCTATCTATGGCATCATGTTAAATCATGCTGGATGAACAAGAAATGGCAAATATGTTAGAGAACTTGATAAGGCATATGTTCACATTCTTCACAGGATGGAAAAATAAATGTTATGAAGGTTCAGGGATCTGTCACAGTCACAAAATTTGTAGGTGTCTGAAAGTCTGGGACTTGCTGGGACATCCCCTCTAAATAAAGGATAAATTGTTGAATCTAGTATTGCCCACAGTCAAGAAAGATGAGAAGAATTTGGCAGGCACCCAGGATTATGGAGTCAACATCTTTGGCACTTGGGAATACTGATTGTACCCATTTAGAGGAGACATGGAGGGTATGCATTTTTGAGTGGAACCTGAGCCCAGGCTGGCATCTACATCATTTCCAGGCTGCAGCACAGCTGGTCCTCCCATTTTTGTCATTTGACCTGACAGATGTATGACCCTGTAGGTATCAAAAAGGTGGGAAAAGATGCTGTGTGGAACATTTGGCAAGCTTCAACTGGATAATCAGAATGTATCTCTTTAGGATCTACTGGGAGCAAGGACATTACCAACCACAGGAGATAACTATAAAGCATTCCAAAAGTAGCTCCTGTCATGCCCTGTCCTGGCTCTGGTAGAGGCACAGTGTTTGACCATGGAGCATCAAGTGACCAACTGACCAGTGCCCCGTCATGAGCTACATCGGGTCACACCCACAAAGACATAGGCAAGTGAGCCCGGAAGAAATTCATCATAAAACAGAAATGGTGCATGTAGGTTTAGGCAAGAACAAATCCAGCAGGTACAAGTAAGCTACATGAGCAGGTGGCCCAGACCACATATCTTCTATTATTGTGTTGGTACCTCTCCCCCAACTCATCCTTCTAGCCACAGTAGCTTAAAGTTGATGCTGCTTATTGGCTGGGAGTCCAACAGGGTGATCAACTGGATCCCTCACTGTGGCTTCTCCATGTGGCTTGGGCTTCTCATAGCCTCATGGCTTATTCCAAGAGGGATGATCCCAAGTGCAAACATTCCAGGCCTAGCTGCAAGGTTTCTTATGACCCAGCCTTGAAAGTCATGTGGTATCACTTCTGTAGCACACTACTAACCACAGAAGTCACAGACCTGGCCCAGATTCAGGAGGAGGGGAAATAGACTTTCCCTCTCAATGACATCTCAGTGGGACCAGTAGCAAAAAAATCTGTAGCCATTTTAAATTTACCACAGGTGCTGTTTTCCAGGGCAGCATAGACAGCCTAAATCAATGACTATTATATGACACAGCTGTGTCTTCATTTGGTGTAAGGAATGGAAAATAGAGATGACACCACGTTCTCCATGGCTCTCTTCGACTCACTTGAAATTTCTGCTCTGGTCCCTGCAATTTCATGCTGTACATGTTAAGAGGTCCTGGCTTCCAGAAGGAAATTACTTCCACCCGTGGACATGATAAGAGTCTCGTTGAACTTTCAGCTATGGCTACTGCTTGATCACTTGGTGCCAATAAACCATCCAGAAGAGAAAAGTCACAACCTGCAGGGAAAATTGACTCATCACCAGTGGGAGGTAGGCCTGCTGCCACACAATGGACATAGGGAAGAAACTCTTTGGTGCTCAGTGATCCCAGTGCTATACTCAAATGAGACAAACTTAATGTAAAAAGCAAGTTGATCTGTGAAGTGGAAGGGATTAACTTTAATGAAGGCTGTGGTGCTTTGCCAAGATCCTTTCTTTAGAGACGATTTACCCATAGCGGGGGCTGGTGGCTCCCAGGTGCACCCTGTTCTATCATCATTATTCACCATGTTGGTGGAGGAAGAATACCCAACCCCTTCAATCACACAAGGTAGCTGAACACATGACACCTTGTGCTGGACAGATGTGATCAACAGCAGTTTATTAGTTACATATACCCACAGCCTGCCTGGGAAGATGATGCCACACACCAGGCAGGGCCACACAAGGGATGCACTCAAGAACAGAGTGGACCAGAGGGGCATGGAGGCAGGCTTTGTAGAAACAAGGGGGTGTGGTGGCCCCTGGTGCCTGTGGGAGGATGTTATTGGCTTGTTTGTTTCATGGAGTAGCAGGGGATGGAGACACGTGAGATTGGAGACTGATGGGGGACACTGGTCCAGCCAACAGGGGAACAAGCAAGGCAGGGAGCAGGGGAACTCATAGGGCTCCTTTGGGGCCTGGAAGCCTCAAAGATGGCAAAATAACACTTGAAATTGTTTCTTCTTCACATTTGCATCCACCTGTGTAGGTGTTTCCAGTATTCAAATCCATCCTAACTAAAGGAAGAATTGCCATTCCAATGAACGCATTCCACAGGTAAATTCTGAGGAGGGCATCCCTAAAATACAATGAACATTGTGTAGTCTCTTAAGGGAACTATAGTCAAATTAAAAAGCCACAAAATCAAGAGGAGACTTTCTACCATGTCACTTTATAATCAGGAAGGAGATTTAGAAGGAAGACAAAGATACATGCAGTAGACATAGAATAAAATAATTCATTAAAATCACCTTTATACATTCATTTATGAAGTTCAGAGTTACGTGATAGACTGGTGTTGGCAAGTTTTTTTTAAAAATACAGAGCTAGATAGTAAATATTTTAGGCTTTGTGGGCCATATGGTCTCTGATGACTCAGCTCTGCTGTTGTGCAAAAGCAGCCATGGATAATAGTAAACAAATGGGCACGGTTGTCCTTCAACAAGACTTTACCTACACAAGCCGGTGGCAGGCTGTGCTGGGCCCAATGGTGTAGTTTATCAACCCATATCACAGCGCATCTGGCCTCAAAAACATATTTCTTAGGTTTGTATATTGCCTTATTTTCCAAGCTTCCCTTGAAATGATCAATTCGTTGAGGTATCCAGGCAATATTCTCTCATTTTACAGACCAGAAAACTGAGGTACAGGAACTTTCCTGGGAAAAACTGCGATGAGTAGCAAGCCAAGACTAGAAATCATATTTCCTGACTATTCTCTCCCACACCCTGACTGTTGCTCAACCCAGCTGATTCACTAGACTCTGGTCACCAATATCAAGTTTCTATCAGATGGGTCAATTTTACTTATTTATTTATTTAATAAAGATTAGCTAAGACATACTTATTTTTTATTTTAGTTAACAATAGCAAGGATTTTTGTCCTGATTAAAATATTAAATAATATTACCTTTTTAAATTTTTTTTTTTATTTCAATAGGTTTTTGGGGAACAGGTGGTGTTTGATTACATGAATAAGTTCTTTAGTGGTGATCTCTGAGTTTTTGGTGCACCCATCACCTGAACAGTGTACACCGTACCCAATGTGTAGTCTTTTGTCCCTTGCCACCCCCCGACCCTTTCTCCCGAGTCCCCAAAGTCCGTACCATTTTTATGCCTTTGCGTCCTCACAGTTTAGCTCCCACTTATGAGTGTGTATTAGTTTGTTCTCACACTGCTGATAAAGACATACCCACGACTGGGTAGTTTATAAAGGAGAGAGTTTAATTGACTCACAGTTCCACATGGCTGGGGAGGCCTCACAATCATGGAAGAAGGCAAAAGGCATGTCTTACATGGTAGCAGGCAAGAGAGAATGAGAACCAAGTGAAAGGGGTTTCCCCTTATAAAACCATCAGATCTTGTGAGACTTATTCACTACCATGAGAACATTATGGGGGAAACAGCCTCCATAATTCAATTATCTCCAACCAGGTCCCTCCCACAACACATGGGAATTATGGGAGCTGCAATTCAAGATGAGATTTTGGTGGGTACACAGCCAAACCATATCAGAGTGAAAACATATGATGTTTGGTTTTCCAGTCCTGAGTTACCTCACTTAGAATAGTAGCCTCCACTTCCATCCAGGTTGCTGCAAATGCCATTATTTCATTCCTTTTTATGGCTGAGTAGTATTCCATGGTATATTACATTTTATTTATCCACTCGTTGATTGATGGGCTTTGGGCTGGTTACATATTTTTGCAATTGCAAATTGTGCTACTAGAAACATGCATGCAAGTATCTTTTTCATATAATGACTTCTTTTCCTCTGGGTTGGAACCTAGGAGTGGGATTGCTGGATCAACAGTAGATCTACTTTAAGTTCTTTAAGGAATCTTCACACTGTTTTTCATTGTGGTTGTACTAGTTTACATTCCCACCAACAGTGTAAAAGTGTTCTTTTTTCACCACATCCATGCCAACATCTATTATTTTTTGATTTTTTGATTTTTTTGATTATGGCCATTCTTGCAGGAGTGAGGTGGTATTGCATTGTCGTTTTGATTTACATTTCCCTGAATAATTAGTGATGTTGAGCATTTTTTCATATGTTTGTTGGCCATTTGTATATTTTCTTTTGAGAACTGTCTATTCATGTCCTTAGCACATTTTTTGATGGGATTGTTGGTTTTATTCTTGCTGATTTGTTTGAGTTCTTTTCAGATTCTGGATATTAGTCCTTTTTTGCATATATAGATTGTGAAGATTCTCTCCCACTCTGTGGGTTGTCTCTTAACTCTGCTAATTATTTCTTTTGCTGTTAATTAAGCTTTTTCGTTAATTAAGTCCCGTCTATTTATCTTTGTTTTTGTTGCATTTGCTTTTGGGTTCTTGGTCGTGAAGTCTTTGCCTAAGCCAATGTCTAGAAGAGTTTTTCTGATGTTATCTTCTAGAATCTTCAGAGTTTTAGGTCTTAGATTTAAGTCTTTGATTGATCTCGAGTTTATTTTTGTATAAGTTGAGAGATGGGGATCTAGTTTTATTCTTCTACATGTAGCTTGCCAATTTTTGCAGCATCATTTATCGAATAGGGTGTCCTTTCCCCACTTTATGTTTTTGTTTGCTTTGTCAAAGATCAGTTGGCTGTAAGTATTTGGCTTAATTTCTGGGTTCTCTATCTGTTACATTGGTGTATGTGCCTATTTTTATACCAGTACCATGCTGTTTTGCTGACTCTGGTCTTATAGTACATGTTGAAGTCAGTTAATGTGATGCTTCCAGATTTGTTCTTTTTGCTTAGTCTTGCTTTGGCTATGTGGGCTCCTTTTTGGTTTCATATGAATTTTAGGATTGCTTTTTTTCAGTTCTGTGAAGAATGATGATGGTATTTTGATGGGAATTGCACTGAGTTCGTAGGTTGCTTTTGGCAATCTGGTCATTTTCACAGTATTGATTCTATATCTATGAGCATGGGGTGTATTTCCATTGGTTTGTGTCGTCGATGATTTCTTTCAGCAGTGTTTTGTAGTTTTCTTTGTAGAGGTCTTTCATGTCCTTGGTTAGGTATATTACTAAGTATTTTATTTTTTTTCAGCTATTGTGAAAGGAGTTGATTTCTTGATTTGATTCTCAGCTTGGTTGCTGTTGGTGTATAGCAGAGCTACTGATTTGTGTACATTAATTTTGTATCCTAAAACTTTTCTGAATTTATTTGCCAGTTCTAGGAGCTTTTTGGATGAGTCTTTGGAGTTTTCTAAGTATATGATCATATCATCAGCAAACAGAGACAGTTTGACTTCCTGTTTACTGATTTGGATGACCTTTATTTCTTTCTCTTGTCTGATTGCTTTGGCTAGGACTTCAGATGTGTCCATTTTAAATAATAGGGAAAAAACAGAAAAGAAAATTAGATAACTACTTTATAGCAAGCTGGATTTTATTCATTGTTAGATGGACCTTTTCTTTGTATTTACTTCTGTCTGTGAATCCTGTTTCTTCCATGTTGCCCTCAGGTGACTTTCAATGCTTTTCCTTTCCTTTTTCTTCATCCCCTTTGCTTTTGTGATCATGTTTAATATGCACCTGGCTGCACACTTCAGTGAGAGGCCTCCACCCCCATAGTTTGGGGATGCCTCACTGCTTTTGATAAGTTTCCAAAGCATTCCACTCGTTTCTCCTTTCTGCATCTTAATTTTCCACAGACCTCTGGGAGAATATTTTTGTTAATTGAGGGGGCAGATGTGACATTTCCTATTCTCTCTTATTTCTTCTCGGGTTGCAGAGTAGTTGTTGACTAGCTATGTAATTGAACAAAAACTTTTATCACAATTCTCTCATGCATTTTGACTTGGAAAAAAGTTCAAATCTCAGGCAAGATTATAAAATTAGTGAACATTGTATATAGCACTTTTTAAAGGGGATCACTTTTCAGAGTTCTCTTTTTAAATTTTTACCTCACTTCCATCTTGCTGGGCCCATATCTCTGTCTTCTTGGGAGATGATAATGGAATCTCATGAAAAGGCAAGGGACATGATTTGTTGGGCCTCCCGTGATTTGTTGTGCTTGTATATTGAAAGTTGCTACAATGAAAAGGCAATAACTAATCCTGTATTTATTTTTTCAACAAATATTCATAGACCATCTATTATGTGCTAGATGCCAGAGATATAAATGCAATAATATTGGACACAATTTTGGAATAAAATTAGACTCATTTTCTGTCTGGGAGGAGATTTAGACATGGAAAGGGCAATTTCAATGAAGGGTAAAACCTATTAAAATACAGAAACAACAGAATATTATGGTAACACAGAGAAGGGCATTGAAATCAGATGTGGGAGAGTCATCAGAGACTTCTTAGAGTACTCAACAAGGTCAGGGAGAGAAGGGGAGAAAAAGTCCAGGGAAGAATAAAATATATTTAGGGAAATGAAAAATGGTCAGTTCAGTATGATTGAAGAGAATGATATAATGAAATTAGGCTGTACAGGTGGACAGGCCAGATCTTGAAGGGTGTTGGAAACCACATGAGCATATTATCTTTTCACTTTATCTTATGATCAATGGAACATCGTTGAAGAGTGTTAATCAGGGTAGTGGCAGAATCTGATTTGCATTTTTACCCACAGGTGGAGGAGAGTGGAGGGGTGTAAGATTAGAAGCAAGGATACCAGTAGGATGCAGTTACAGCAATCCAGGTGGCTGTACTACAATTGTAATAACATCACATCTGTGCTGGGTAAGTATGGAAAGTGAGGTCATCTTGTTCACATCTGTATCCAACAGTGCCTCACCCATTGGGATGCTCTATTGACATTTTGTGAAGGAGTGAATAAATGCATAAGTGGATTTATTGTGGGATCTGGCCAGCAGCCCACAATGCAATGGGGCTCTTTCTTTGTTCCCAGGTGGATCAGCAAGTTGAGAAATAATAGACACGCACAAGACAGTGAAAGCTGGGTCCAGGGTGGTCACCGCCTTCGGTCCCACGGTGCCAACAATGTACTGGATATACCAGCATTTATTATTAAGTTTAGTGAGGGCGGGGGTAGGTTAGTGAGGGATTTAGGGTCATTTGATTATGAGGTGAGATGGTCACATGGGGATGAAGTAATTTTTTAACATAACATCTGTATGCATTAGTACCGTATACAGAGATAAGAATTTACAATATAGTGTGTGCATCAGTAATTTCTAACAGAGCCTTAAAATGGAAACACAGTCTTTCCATAACCTATGATTAGCAAGATATTAATCAGCAGTTAACAGTTGCAGCAAAAGCTGGTTACAAGCAATCCATAGAAACAGGACGTGAAGCTAGACAACCGGTTAGACCAGAAATTCTCAGAAGGGAGTACGCCTTAACCCTAAAGAGGCCTAGAAGAACCGTGGCAAGATGAGGGCGTTTATAGCCCTATCTTATCCATGTGAACAGGCGCCCGTCATGCATCCGTTTATAGGCTCTCTACAAGGGTCGCATTCCATTCCCACAGCTATGAACATCTGCTTTTCTGGGATAGGAGTCTTGGTAATGTGAAACCTCCTTGACTGCACATCTGTTCATAGGCTCTTTGCAGGGGAAAGCAGATCACACGCTGTTGGCTCATTCTGGCAGCCCAACCTGGCATTGTCTTTACACAATCCTGCATGCAATTTTGTGTTTACAATAATCAGGAGCATTTTATCTTTTATTCTGTAGCAATAGTTTCAGGGGGTCTCCCTACATGGATTCACATAGAAGTGGTCAGTTAAGAACAGTATTTCCCCCGGTGGGTTCCACAGAACAGCATGTTATGTGAAAGAAAACAGGCTGAGGTCAAATGAATCAGGGAAACAATAGGCAAAACACTACTAAACTTTCTGTTTAGGACAATCTCTCAAGGCCTTTAACAAGCTAATATGTCGTGTTGCTCTCCAAAATGCAGGAGTAGCAAGCAAGGTGAACTGGGCTTCTGTTTGCCCCTCCAGACCCACTCTCCACCACTCTCCACCCTGCTCTGTTCCCTGGCAGCCTAGTCTTTTCTGATTCCATAACAAGCCCCCTTGCTCTCCTTTCCAGTTGGGTTTGGACAGTGGGGACTTAGTAGGCAAGAGGGAAAGAGTAGAGAATAGTCAAGTATTTCCTCCCCTAGCTCCCGCCTGTGGGTGGCTGACTGCTGATTGTATACCTTGACTGACAGCCACAGCTGTTGTCAGGGCCTTCTTTGCACAGCCTTCTGTCTGTTTTGGTGACTGTTCACTCCCCTTGCAGCAAACTGCAAATACCACCCACAGACTGCACTATCTTGTGATTTTCATGTATGTGGTCTACACCTTATGGCACTCATTTCAAAATACCTAATTTGACCATTCTCTCTGTTTCCTCCTGGGACCTTGAATAATTCACAGTTTCTCAAACTTCATTGATTGTAGAGTCATTTTTCCATGAAGCATTTTACATGACTAAGGTTTCACATAATACAATTTGGCTAATAAGGGTTGAGTGTTAGCACAAGTAAAAGTGAACCCCACTTCTTTAACTCTGCTCACCTTGTAGATCGGCTTCTCATATGGGGTTTAATCACTGGTTCCATAACTAAGTAGTTTCTAATCTTAAATGCACATGGTGGTATCAATCAATACTTGTAAAAATATCCATGCTTATCTCATTCTGTTAGGGAGTTGTATTGGTCCTGCCTCTTAGGCTCTCTGGAGCTAGCAAGCATGCAGCTGCAAAATTTCCTCCAGAGAAACTGGAATTCAGACATTTTCTTTTATATTTCTGCACTTCCGAGATTTCTTGCCTACATAAGGATTAATCGTATCTTGTCTGGGAATAGTTTCCTGGCCACACTGTGGAGCAATTATGTATCTTGCCTAGGTCCTGTGATTTTTGGCAATGTTACCAACATCAGCCTTAATTAAGAAGTCTACTGAGGTCCATAAACTATAAAGTTTTATTAAACATGATGAAATAAAATATCGACTGCTATTTTTAAAGAAGTGCTGATGAAAAAGGGACTAAACATCAAGGCGTTAACAAATGTGGTTGGATATTTTATGACTTTTTTTCTTTACAAATAAAGTGGAACTCTTTGTATCCCCACAAAATGTGTATGTTAGAACCTAATCTCCAATGCAATACTATTAAGAAGTGGGGCTTCAGGAGGTGATTACTTATGAGGCATAGCCCTCATGAATGGGATATGTGCCCTTATAAATGAGGCCTTAGGGATTTCATTCACCCCTTCTGCCATGTGAGGACACAGCTAGAAGGCACCCTCTTTGAAGCAGAGGGCGAGCCCTCACCAGACACTGAATCTGCTGGTGCCCTGCTCTTGGACTTTCCAGTTCTAAATGTAGAATTGTGAGCTATTCATTTATGGTTTTTATAAATTACCCAGTCTAAGGTATTTTGTTACAGCTGCCTGAATGGACTAAGGCACTGACCAGTGACTTCTGTGTGAAATCTTTATAAACGATTGAAATTGTAGGCTTGAGAAGCTGTTAGGCCAGGCATGGTGGCCATGCCTGTAATCCCAGCACTTTGGGAGGTCGAGGTGGGTGAATCGCTTGAGGCCAGGAGTTTGAGACCAGCCTGGTCAATATGGTGAAACTCTGTCTTTACTAAAAATACAAAAATTAGCTGGGTGTGGTGGCACGCTATGTAATCCCAGCTATTCGGGAGGCTGAGGCACGAGAATTGTTTGAACCCAGGAGGCAGAAGTTGTAGTGAGCCCAGATGGTGCCGCTGCACTCCAGCCTGGGTGACAGAGCAAGACTCCATCTCAAAAAAAAAAAAAAAAAAAAAAAAGCTATTAATAATCTTTTTTTTGCTGTGTTTGCATTGGAGAATTTCAAAGAACTTCTCAATATTGGTGCCATTATTGCTGCTGTTACTCTCACTTGCTGTGGATCAATGTTTTGTATGTTGTACTATTTGAATTTATAGATGGGCTTCATAGGCAGCAATGGTGAGCCAGTTGACCTTGATTAAAGAACTGCATGAATATCGGCAAGTGAAAGCTTATGACTTTTATAATGAAGTCTGCCTGTGGCTATCTTTATATCTCTTATATCTGTATATCTCATCTGAAACCTTCTGCCGGCATTCCGACAAAGACCAGTGAGCCACATACATGTTCTTGAATGGGACAAAGGCATTCTGTAAGAAACTTAGAAGACATACTTTGGCTGTCCTTCATACTAAGCAGAATAGCTAGAAAGAATTTATCAGCTCTGTGCCTGCAATAAGTATATGGGTTCATACAGAAGCAATCCTTCATGGCTGAGCCACATTCTTTAAGTCCGCAGTCGTAGCGTTTCTAATCACTCTGAGTTATCTCTTATAAAAGGCCATTGCAATCTTAAGGACATTATCTAGACACTGTGTTTGTCTGCTGCTGGTTAGGCAAATGGCAAACCAAAGTGCCTGCTCAGGGAAATTACCACTCTCATTTGTCACTAGCCTGCACAGCAAAAGCACGGGTTCTGTCTCTTGCTGATTGACTAATGGTTTTGAGAAAGAAAAGTGATAGGTAGAATGCTTCTCCTAGAAGGGAAAACTGATAAAAGGAATTGACTACCCAAATCTTTTCCATTGCAATGAGATGTTCTTTTTGCTCAATTTAAATGAGCTTGTCAAAAAATAAACAAGCAAGCATGGTCACCATGGATGGTGAAGCCAGGTATTCAGTAGAGGAAATCTATCTGGAGGTGGGGGTTGGTTTCTCACTCTGCTCCAGGCAAGCAATTCTCCAATCTCATTCACTTCTTGTTCTTGTTTAGCATGCCCCCATTTTCCTCTGCGTTTGATGCAAAGCATACACATCTTTTGAGGCCAACTTTAATCTCTTCTCCTCTTGGAAGTCAGAGTGTTCTTTTCAGAATTCCTAACATTTTCAGTCTGTGCTGTGCAAGTTGGCACATAGTTAAATTCTTCTTTTTTATACTGTCCTCACACTGTTCCATGAATATTAGCCTTACCATTTAAACAGCCTGAGCTTCTCACAGAGTAGAGAGATGTTCTTGAGAACATCATTGAAACACTAGATCAAGGCATGCTGTGGACTTTGCAATTTCCAGAACCAATAAAAGTATCTTTATTATTTAAGCTGGTTTGAATCATGTTTTTGTTATGAGTAACAAAATGGATATAGGAGATACTTGATAAATGTTTTCATAGAACTTACAGTCATCCCTATTTATCTCAATATTTTATCTCTACTCAGATCAGATGTCATTTCAAACAGAATCATATTTGAACTGCTTCCTTTTTTAAATGCCAATATTCAGTTACTTTTAGATGGAGAATACTGCAACATTCCTTCAACCTGTAGGGAAAACTATGAATTAAGGAGAAGAAGTAAAAAGGAAAATTTTCTACTCCCAAACTTTCTCCCTTTATAGAAGGTTTATTGGAACTTCTGAGGAATATGGAGAAAGAGCAGCAGTTGAGGAGGGGATGACTCCACATTAATTTTCAACCTTTTCAGGTTATTCACCTCACTACTCAACTGCTCCATGGCTTGAGTCTAAGAAGGATCATTTCTAACCTTTTCTTGCCAAGTTTTCCATTCTTTTTTCTGTCTCTACCCTTTACCCCATTCATGTGCCAAATATATACCCTTCACACCATTTCTTAGGACACACAATGATTCTCTGCAACAGCAAGGTTTCTCAGTCGGAGAACTACTGACAATTTTGGTAGATAATTCTTTGTTGTGAGGGACTGTCCTGTGCATTGTACGATGTTTAGCAGCATCACTGGCTCCCACCCACCAGATGCCAGTAGCTCCCCCAGGGTGTGACAACCAAAAATGTTTACAGATAATAGCCATTCTAACAGGTGTGAGGTGATATCTCATTGTGGTTTTAATTTGCATTTCCCCAACGATTAATGATGTTGAACTTTTCTTTATGAAACTGTTGGCCATTTATATGTCTTCTTTTGAGAAATGTCTGTCCAGGTCCTGTGCCTATTTTCAAATTGGGTTATTTGTTTTCTTGCTGTTGAGTTGTTTGAATTCCTTATACATTTTGGACATTACCCCCTTAGTTAATAATTATATATTATATATTTCAAAACTAATGAGAGTAAATTTTGAATGTCTCACCACAAAAAATAAGTGAGGTGATAAATATATTATTTGAGCTTGATTTAATCATTCCACATTGCATACATATAGCAAAACATCACTTCTACCCCATAAATATATGCAATTTAAAAAACAAAATATTTACAGACATTGCCAAATGTCCCCTGGGAGTCAGAATTGATGCCTCCTCCCTTTGAGAACCTTGGCTGGGTCTGTGGGCAGTAGACCAGGTGTAATTTGGGAAAATGACTCACCTCCACTGTTTCCTCTTTGGAGACTCTGATCTATGCCATTAGCTTGCTGAATACATTCACTCAGGATCTCCATCCTGAAGTGACAAAAAAATCAAGATCCTTGGAGCTCTCGGAATAGAACTTGTACTAGTTTCTTTCAACCCAAATCCTCAGCAATCACTGTTCTATCAGATTATCTCACTCTCCAGTAAAAAATTGGGCCAGGTGTGGTGGCTCACACCTGTAATCCCAGCATTTTGGGAGGCTGAGGCAGGCGGATCACGAGGTCAACCTGGCCAACATGGTGAAACCCCATCTCTACTAAAAATACAAAAATTGGCTGGGCATGGTGGCGTGCACCTATAGTCCCAGCTATTTGGGAGGCTGAGGCAGGAGAATCACTTGAACCTGGGAGGTGGAGGTTGCAGTGAGCTGAAATTGTGCTACTGCACTCCAATCCGGCAACAGAGTGAGACTCTGTCTCAAAAAAAAACTTTTTTTCTCAAATATAAACATAAAATAAATGAAAAAAATCAAGATACCTTGCACTCTGATCCCTTGGTTAATCTGTCTTATCTCAGCATTGCCGTGGTTTTTATATCATGTGACCTTTCCTCAATTTGATACTGTGTTTTCATCATGATCAAGTGCCCTTTATTCACTAATAGACATCTTCATTTAACTTTCCCCAATTCAATTATCTCTTATGAGTGTGCAGACCATTTACTGCTGAGTACTGATCTGATACCCTGACCTTCACCTGCTCTCACAATAAATAGTCAACCATGTGAAGCATTACTTATAATAGCTGAGACGTGGAAACAAATGAAGTGTGTGCCCACAGATGAACGGATAAAGACAATGTGGTATATATACACAATGGAATACTATTCAGCCTTAAAAAGGAGATACTGCCAATTGCAACATGGATGAACCTGGAGGGCATTAGGCTAAGTGAAATAAGCCAGCAGAGAAAGACAAACACCTTGTGATCTCACTGATAGGTAGAGTCAAAAAAAGTCGAACTCATAGTAACAGAACAGAACGATGGTTACCAGGATCTAGGGGGTTGGGGAAAGCTGGGAGATGTTGGTCACAGAGTCCAAACCTTCAGTTATAAGATGAGTAAGTTCTAGGAGTCTGATATGCAGCACAGTGACTGTAGTTAATGATAAATGTATGTGTGAAGTTTGCTTAGAGAGTAGCTCTTTAGAGTTCTTATCACACACACAAAAAAAATGGTAACAAGGTTGGGGGTAAATATGGTAATTAGCTAGACTGTGGGAATTGTTTCACAATGTGTAGGTGTATCAAAACATTACATTGTGCACTCTAAATGGAGTCAAGTTTTATTTGCCAATCATAGCTCAACAGAGCTGGAAAACAAAAACAAAATCCCCCAAAACTGATGTGCTGGGGTTGCTACCCGTAGCTTTCCCTGGATTTGCAGGCGGAATCATAGCCTGAATCCCCAGAAGAGCTGGGAAGGGACAAGAGGGTAAAACTTGCCCTCATAATGGGAGTGGAGACGGGCTTCTAGCTGGCTTGGACAGGATCTTCACTCTGATCTGGGTGCTGTCTTGGTTGGCGGGAGGAAGCTTATTGCTGTGTCAGAAAGATGCTGCGCGTTTCTGGAAATGGGCAAAGGCAGCACTTACCTGCACGGAGGTGGGCATTGCAGCCCTAGGCACACACCCCAGCACCACATGAGTGACATCACACACTTTCGCCTTGTAGCCTTGCAGCATTCAATACGTGTTTGTAGACTGTAGTTTTGAAAATTAATTAAAAATGTATCTTTCCAGGTCCTTGCAGTCTAATAGGAAGACCCACAACCCCTAACTCAGTGACTGGCACATGTGACATGCTCAGGTGCATGTGCCGGGTTTCCGTTTATCGAAGAGAATATAATCATATATTAGATAAAATCACACGTGGCAGTGCTGAGGTGAGGCAGATTAACCAAGGGATCAGAGTGCGCATATCTTAATTTCTTTGTTTATTTGGTTATTATATGTTTGCATTTGAGAGCAAAGACATTTTCATCTGGATAATAAGGCCTCATCTGACTAAGGTAGAGAATTATGGAGGATTTTGTCCTAATAGTAATTTCCCAGTGTCTTGATTGATTTATTATCCAAAAGATAGCAAGTAAGAAAATGGAATAAAGCTCTCGAGAGGACCGGTACTGAGCTGGGATCAAGAGATCTGGCTTCCTGTCCTCATCTATGGATGGCCTGGGATAAAGTCTGACTTTACCTTCCCAGGTATCATTCTGTATGTTTATTTATTTCTTATATAAACAGGAAGTGTGGACCAGATAATTCAGATGATTCCTGACATTCTATGTTTGGATTACAGAAGTTCTGACTTTCTGAGCAGCAGGTTTTAAAACCCATTGTTTTCACTCTTCTTCCATCTCTTAGACCCGTGAGTCTCCTGGGGATGGTTATTGATAGACATATTGTACCTTAAATTTTTTTGATGTGTGTGATGGTTAATTGTATATGTCAATTTGATTGGGCCACAGGATGCCCAGGTGGTAGCTGGTTAAACACTGTTTCTGGGTGTTTCTGTGAGGGTGTTTCCAAAAGGGATGAGCATTTGAATTGCTGGACTCGGTAAAACCCATGGCACTCCCCAGCGTGGGTGGGTGTTATCCTGTCTGTTCAAGGCTGGAATACAGCAAAAAGCCAGAGGAAGCTTGAATTCACTCTCCCTCTTTGGGACTGCTTGAACTGAGGTATGAATCTTCTTCCCTGGGAAGTCCTGGTTCCTAGGCCTTCAGGCTTGGACTGGGATGTATACCATTGGCTCTCAGGTTCTCAGGCCTTTGAATGACACTACTGGCCTTCCCAGGTCTCCAGCCTGCAGAGGGCAGATTGTGGGATTTCTCAGTCTCTATAATCATGTGAGCCAATACCTTTTAATACCTTACCCCCCACCCACTCTCTGTGCCTACACACACACACGCACAAAAATACAGACAGACACACCCACACACACACACACACACACATTCACAAAAAGACAGACACACACACACGCACACACACACATTCGTGCATGTATTTGTTTTGCTTTGTTTCTCTGGAGCATACTAACACATGCAGTGTGCTTCTGCAGTCCTCTGCGTGCCTATCCCAGGTAGACAGCCCCTGTGCTCCCTCTCATCCCTGCACTGCCACAGTTTGCTACCCTGCCATACCTCTCAGGGCCTTTCCTTTGATATAAATGTGTAGGCGTGGGCTGCATACAGACCTAGTGGGCAGTTGTGTGTTCTCATTCACTCCCCATTCCCTGGGAGGAGGCTATCATAGCTCCAACTGGAAATCCAGATGGGTCATAGTCCCCCATTGGCCTTAGCTGTTAAAGTTGTTAAAGTCAATTTGTGAAAGTCCTCTGAGGATTCTAGCAACAGAACAGCAGGAAAGGCCTTTGTCTTCTAACTTTATTTCTGGCTTTACCTTCATTTTCTTTTCCTACATTCATTTTCCTTTTCTCTCAATTTCTTTATTAACATTTCTGTTTTATTTTTAAAGTCTTGTTTATAAACACCTCCACTCCTTCTCCTCAAGCTTAATGATAGTACCTGGGATTCTAATGTTTGTTTGTTTATTTTTATTTGTACAAACTTACGGGGTACATTTGCAATTTTGTTACATGCATAGATTTTATAGTAGCCAAATAGAATTTTTAGGGTGTCCATCACAAAAAAAAGGTATATTGTACATTTTTTATAATAAGTAATTTCTTATTATAATGTTTAATTCACACTTCTGGGCTTTAGCAAATATACGTAAACAGTAAATCTGAGTCAATGCAAATAGGCTATCTGGGAGGAACACAGTTAGCACAAATGACCCTATCCATAGCTGTGATTCAGAAAGTAGGATGTCAAGGAAAGGAGACAGGTGCAGGTGACAACTGAAGTGTTTTGGTGTGGAGGGACAGGGAGGGGGTGTGCCGTGGCACAGAAGCAGAGCGGGACAGCCTCTCTGAGAGTGTGCTGCAGATATCTGGGGTGGAGGGTGAGGGGTGGTGCATGGCAGGAGCTGGGTGAGGACGTCACCTCTTACCTCTGAGGTACGACAGCAGGAAGAGGATCAGCGCCAACACAGTGGCAAATTTACCTTGGTCCTGATTCTGCGTGCAAGAGATCTTTTTGCCAGGCCATTGAGTAGACTGGACAGCCTTTAAAGAATCCAGGCCATCGTTAAAAACACAGAAATATTAGTAACTTCAATGCCCAGGGCTGAAAAAAAAACAGCCCAGCTTATTCCATTATGCTGACCTACTGCTACACATACAAGATGATTCTAGAAACAAAAACACAAACCTTTAGCTTCCTGGCTTTAAGATGAGTCATAAGTGATCCCATGTAGGCAACTAAGCTACTCACTGACAAAACTTAATTATGTTACGTATTTTGGAAAATGGAATGATTCAGCCACAGGGACTCAATACCCCTCAGAAGCGATCAGCATTTTAGCAGTCTTTTAGATCTAATTTTCAAATGGAAAGTAATCGTGAGGGGACACATATTATTTAACACTCATCACCATATATAAGTGTGCTTGCTGCTGTTTCTGGATTGAATAAGCCAAGAACTCATCTGGGCATTCTGTGGGACATGAAAATTCACTTGTGGTTTTTCTTTCAAGAATTGCAGCAGGATTGTAGGAACTTAAAATTGATTTGTAATCATTTGAGAGATGATGATCTGGAAAGGAAAATAATCTGTAGGTCAACAGTGATAAATTTAAGCAATTTCATAGCAATTTTCAAGTTCTTGGGACATGCCTTGCTTATTTCCAATTTCAAGTGTTCGTTGTGGCTTAAAAGCCCTGCCTCCCTTCTCTATTTTCCAAGGCTAGGCTGACCATGGTCTGAGCCACCAGCCAAAAGCCACCAGGATTGTATCTGAATTGAATGAGCTGGAATTGACCTTTTGTTAAATGAGCTGAATCTCCCGAAAAGAAGAAGCCCATGATGGAGAACTGTGGCGTGCCAGCATCTCTGTTGGAGAGTGTTAGAAAGGACTTACTACAGGAGCCTGGGTCTCTGTGAGGTGAGCCGGGGGAAGGTCCCAGGAAGTGGAGCTTTGCTGTGGACTGGTTATTATCAGGAAGCAGGGCTAATTCTCTCGTTGGGTAGCTCCATAGATCACACTGAGAAGACAGGAAGACTAGACTGAGGCCAATCATTCTAACTGATGA
Source organism: Gorilla gorilla gorilla (assembly GCF_029281585.2). Lineage (NCBI taxonomy): Eukaryota > Metazoa > Chordata > Mammalia > Primates > Hominidae > Gorilla > Gorilla gorilla. Next base: position 162,072,706 of record NC_073230.2, read on the forward strand.
AGTGACAGGAACTCCCATCAGCTAGGATGGTGGTATGTTTGCTCACAATGATGCTCTGTGTCCAGACATGATTACAGACAGTCTTGTTTTTGCCTTGATCCATCACGATCACAGAGCAGCCTTGTCTAGTGCTGATGTTGTGTACATTGTTGATTTCAGCAGCAGGATACAAGGCTGTCTTCTGGAGGTCAGGAGCTGCTTTTCTGTTTCTCACCATTGAGCTTACATTATCCAAACTGGGACACTTCAAGAGTGGACGGGGGTGCCATTGATAGTGGCAGGAGGCAGACAAATGCCTAGGCAGATGGGGCAGGTGCCCAGTGAAACTCCACCTCCAAGCCGAAGACAGCTTAAAGCCTGAAAGCCAAGCTACAAGTCAAATCCATGGACTGGACTGAGAACCTGTCCTACCATGTGGCGTGCTTTCCTCTGATTGATCCTCACCCTTCACCTATTTTACATATACCTACCCTTTCTTAATTGGTTTTCTACACTGCTGTGCCCACCTTTGAGTGGTGCCTTTGCTTCAGCCTTTCTTTGCATACTCACAAACCAATCATCATGCACTCTCCTATTCTGAGCCTATAAAATCTCAGCCACACCGGGAGAGAAAACAACGGACTGTGGGGGTGGGGGACCACCCCCACGTCCCCTCTCTGCTGAGAGCTCTTCCATCGCTGAATAAAATTCTTCCCTGCCCTCCTCACCCTTCAGTTGTCAGCATATCCTCATTCTTCTTGGACGTGGAATAAGAGCTTGGAAACCACTGAATGTGGGTACAAGATACAACACAGGTGGACTGGGGCTCCACACCTGGCCCAGCCGTGGGCTGAGCTGGTGCACAAGCCAGACTTGACTGGGTGCCTCCTGCAACAGGTAGGGTCCCTCCTGCAGCAGGTAGAGTGCCTGAGTTAGGCCTCAGTCAGGGCATCACCAGCCAGAGGTCCCTAGCTGGCAAAGTGACTGAGAAAAATCCTGCATCACTGTTAATCATTTTGCAGGACTGACAGGTGTAAACTGTGACTGTTCTCAAGAAACGGGCTGGGGCAATGTTCACACTGAAATCTTGCCCTTCCAATTCAGCTGTCCCTTCCAAAGGTCCCCTTTGCACTGTTTTTATCATATTAATTAGTATCATTGGAGCTCCCAGTACAATGTTTCTCTTTCATACTACATTTTGTGTTTCATCAGGTAGGATCTTGTCAGGAAACAGAATTGTACCCAGAGGTTGTAGCTGCAGAAACCCAACAAAGGCATTGATTACAGAGGACTGTGCTTTAAGGTTTAGGGATGCAGCAGGGAGAGCTGAAGCTAGCCACACACTGCAGAAGGCTTTGCTGCTGGGCAAGAAGGAAATGGTGGTGGGGCTGCAGCCCTGAAGGGGCCTCTGGCAGGAGCTGTGGTTAGGAGGGCAGCAGTCTCTCTGCCTGGGGCAGGGGGAAGCTGGGAGGGAGCAGTCAACCAGACCCGGCTAGCAAGGGAGGTGGGCAGGACAGGATGGCGAGGAAGGGGTAGGGGAGTAGTCCGCAGCTCAGCACAGGAGACTCTGTGCACTTACGAGTACACCACTTCTGCATTGTTCTAACAACCTTTAGAGGGAGGCCTAGTAGGTCGAGTGTACTCATTTTACAGAGAAGGAGAGTGGGCCCAGGGTCAGATGTGTCCATGGTGATGTGGCTGGACAGCCACAGGGACTGGCAATATAGCCCCTGACTTCCAGTTCAGTTGATAGCAAAACAGGGGGCAGGGAGTGTGGAAAAGACCTCACAACTGCCAGGGTGTGAGTGGAGCAGGAGACCTGGTCAGAGAGGAAGGAGGTGGTTTGTGTGGTGTGTTCTCACTCGGCTATATGCAGCTGCAATGAAGGGAAGGTTTTCTGAGAGTCATAGTGGCATTCGGGAGAATCCAGATGGTTTTGACAAGCAGCAGAGCAGGACGCAGTCACTGTTACCAGCACCTGATGGTTTTCTCCCTTGCTTGCTTGCTTTCCACTCTATTAATTTGTTTGGATGTTGAAGACCAAGGGCCTCTAATTCTATAACATTTGTTGAAATCTCCTAGAGCTCTCTGAGTGAAATCAAATGAAGATGGATAAAGGGAATGGGGGTGGGATTGACTTGATCTACTGTGAGGAGTGAGGGAAATTTGGATTGGGTCAGATGGGAGAACACAGAACTCCAGAGGAAGAATGGAAGACTCTAGAGTCAGAAGGATGTGCCTTGCACCCATGCTTGTGTGTGCATGTGCTTGTGTGTGCATGTGTGCACATTATGTGTGAGTGTGCATGTGTGCCCCTGCATGTGTTCCGTGCGTATGTGTGAGTATGTGTGCATGTTTTTGGCAGGCTGGGAAAACCAGGTGTAGGTAGCTCTCAGGACTAGTAGATGACCAGCCTGAGAAGTGATCATATTGAGGACACAGCATGTGAGGTGAGTTGGTGTCAGATCCTGAATGACAAGAAAAGTGATTTGGATATGATCAAACAGTAGGGCAACATGTGTCCAGATTTGTCCTGGACAGGTTTTGTTCTGCGATAATTAGTATCACCAGCATGCCCTTTGGCCTGCAGAAGTGTCTCCAACAAATTATTTGGTCATCCTTTCTAATAGGAAGTGAGAAACCATTGTAGGCTCAAATGTTCCAAGCTGGACTACGGATTCTAGTTAATTATCCTTGTCTTCTGTTCCTGGTCCTATCCACAAGTGCAAGGCTGGACATGACTCTTCACTCTGTCTTTGACTCTGAGTTCAATTCTTGATTTTGACAGAAGGTGTTTTTTGTATCTCTTTCCCAGACCTTCTGCTGAGGATATATGGCTCTGAGTTTGCAGAATATCAGAACTTTAAATAAAAATCGGTAACTATGTGAGGTGATGGATATGCTGATTTGCTTGACTGTAGTAATCATTTCCCAATGTATATGTATACCAAACCATCAAATTGTATACATTGTATTTCAATAAAACCATTTTTGTTTTGTTTTGTTTGAGATGGAGTTTTTCGCTCTTGTTGCCCAGGCTGGAGTACAATGGCATGATCTTGGCTTACCGCAACCTCCACCTCCCGGGTTCAAGCGATTCTCCTGCCTCAGCCTCCCGAGTAGCCGGAATTACAGGCATGTGCCACCACGCCTGGCTAATTTTGTATTTTTAGTAGAGACAGGGTTTCACCATCTTGGCCAGGCTGGTCTCAAACTCCTGACCTCAGGTGATCTGTACATCTTGGCCTCCCAGAGTGCTGGGATTACAGGCATGAGCCACCACACCCATCCAAAACTTTTCTTTTTTAAAAAAATCCAAACTTTTCTCTGGCCCAGTTTTCAGGGCATGGGTGTTTCCTGTGATTTAATTGTTCATTATCTTTACTTGTGGCTCCAAAGGGCACACGCGTCTCCTCCTTCAGAGCACGTACAATAAGCGACCTTAGCAGAAGGAGAGAACTAGCAGGAGAACAAGGGAGGGAGTTAAGGTCGTTTTCCAGCAATTGTGTATTCAGGAAGTGTGAGGGCACATTGTTGTTTTACATTCATATGCAAATAGCTCTGTGTCTTGACTGGCTTCAAGGAAAGCTTTGAAAACATCAAAACAGAACTCTGTCTGAAAATGTTCTTACAGCACTGTCTCCAAAACATTCATGCCTTAAGTGATGAATACCTAAACATCTCTCAATCAGAACCGCTTTCTTTCCTCTCTTCCCTGATATGCATAACAATGACTAAGTGTGGACTTCTGATTTCTTTTTCACACAACGGTAGCCCATGCAGTGACCCTCATACTTCTACAAACTTAGGACACTCTTGGAGTAGGTACTTTGGTGACTGGCTTCCAATACTGCACGTCGCAATCTGAGGGCATTGAATGAGGCCTCTATGATCATGAGGATATTAGAAGGCCAGCCATCCAGGATCCTGGAGACTTGAGATGGAATCAAAGAGGCATAAAAGGTGATTAAAGCGAGAAAACCTGAGAGGCACATCTACCGTACAGCTACTCTCAGAGTTTTTCCATACAATGTGCTATAAGAAAAAAATGACTAACATGTGCATTGAAACTTTGTTCAAAATACAAAATTCAAGCTGGCATTTTATATTTGCCAAATTCTGACCCATGTGTCTTTCCAGCTTTATCCTCTGCTATTCCTCTATGCAAATATGATGGTGTATCTAAACTAACCTTGTGTCTCCTGCATATGTACACTTGCTTCTAGAAAATGTATGCACACTGCTTCATCTGCAGTGCCCTCTTTCACCTCTTTTTTTTGTTTTTTTTGAGACGGAGTCTTGCTCTGTTGCCAGACTGGAGTGCAGTGATGCGATCTCAGCTCACTACAACCTCCGCCTCCTGGGTTAAAGTGATTCTCCTGCTTCAGCCTCTTGAGTAGCTGGGATGACAAGTGTGTGCCACCACACCTGGCTAATTTTTTGTATTTTAGTGGAGATGGGGTTTCATCATATTTGCCAGGATGGTCTTGATCTCCTGACCTCATGATCTGCCTGCCTTGGCCTCCCAAAGTGCTGGGATTACAGGCATGAGCCACTGTACCCAGCCACCTCTTTTCATATCTAGGTTGCACCTCCTTTTCTCTATGAGCCATTGTGTCTGCTCCAGTCTGGAGTGATTTGCTATACCTCTGAGCACCCACCTACTTGCACTGGTGTTGCTTATTTAGTAATTGCTAGTAGCAAGACCATAACCCTGTTGTCCTAGTCCATTTTCTGTTGTTATAACTGAGTATCTGAGACTGGGTAATTTATATAGAAAATACATTTACATTACTTCCTACATTGCTGGAGGCTGGGAAGTTTAAGGTTGAGGGTTGCATCTGGTGAGGGCCATCTTGCTGGTGGAGTCCCAAGGTGGGACAGGGCATCACATGGTGAGCGTGCTCATGAGAGACAGCCAAACTAGATTTTATAGTAGACTAGCTCTTATGATAAGTAACCCCCACCATGATAATTCATTAATCCATTAATCCATGAATGAATTAATCCATTCATGGCAGAGACCTCTTGACTCAGTTATTTCCTAAAAGTCCCACCTCTCAACACTACTGCATTGGAGATAAAGTTTCCAACAGATGAACTTATGGGGGACACATTCAGACCATAGCACCTGCATTCAGAGTTGAGTCTTCCTTCATACTCATCTTCCATGTAGCAGTTGGATAGTCTTGGGTGAAAACTTCATATGTTTGAACCTAGTTTTTTCATGTGTAAATTGTTGGGGAAGGAGCAAGGAATGTGGCTTATGGCCAAGTTTACCGGCTGCCTGGTAGGTTGGGTCCCCAAGGCACACAGGTCAGAGAAATTGCTCAGAATCCCAGTTTGGTTGAGGTGTTCCCTTTGGATTGATGCATTCTTCTTGTCCTCCTTGCTCCACCCCAAGTCCATGTCTCCAGTGTTTCACTGGCCAACGTTCATCAACATGACCCCTTATCAGGGAGCCTGGATTCCTTTGCTCTTTTAGAAACCAAGATGCCAGTAGCTTGCTCCTGTATGAGTTTTTCATTGCTTTCTCTGGCTCCAGGGTTTTTTCCTACAAGATTTATTTCTGAGTTAAGGAGTGTTTTACAGCTATATTTCTGGAAAACAAACAGAAAAATAAACCACTCAAAGATGTGCACTTGGTCCTGTTGACTGTCTAGAAAACTCCTATTAGCCTTTCTTAATGGGTTATATATGCTTTATTTGAGAGATTTTTCTGCCCATTGTCCTGGCCTGGCCCATTCTTCTGCTGAGGGATTGCAACTGAATATTGTGCTAGTTTAGGGGAGTTTGTGACATCATTGATTTTAAGGGGTGAAGCCCTACAGTTTTCCAGAGACTTACTTGAGGGGGGACATTGCAAAATTATAGGCAGTGAATGCTGTTCCTACAGTAGGCTATAAGGAGCAATTGTACTATCATGTCCTTTAATTTCTGTCTTTCAGAGTAGAATAGACCATTCTGGGAGGTCCAGGGGAGTTCTTCCAAAAAATCAAGGCATACCCCATATTTGATAGAACTCAATATCCAGCACCTAAAACCTGATCACAGTCACTTTTTACTTTATACACCTTCACATTTTTAAAATTTGGTAAAGATACATTACTTTCTCTAATAAAGTAAGTGACAAACCCTAGTTTCCAGGGAAAATCACTGTAAACAGTTTTCATGTGCTTTGAAAAAGCATGGGTGAAAAGATAGATACCAAAATGAAGATGATTATTTTATATATATATATATATATATATATATATATATATATATATATATGTATTATGCAATTTGTTTTTTTCTGGCAATTTGCTGTAACAGTATATCATAAAAATGTACCTGATACATTTGCTGGATCTTCTTAGATTTCCTTGTTTGCTTCCTGAATCCACAAATGCTTACCACACTTCACTGCCCACAATTGCTTGGACCTGCATGGTTCTGCTGTGTGGGCTGACCAGTTACCCTCCCCATGGGAGCCGCCAGGGAGCTGGGCCAAATTCTTCATGCCCAGAATTTCTGGCTGTTCCTGTCATTTCTAGTATCTTGAGTGTATGCAGAAGGCACCAGATAATGAACAAGTGTACGCGGAGGTATTAACTCCCCAGTAAATCAGATTCCACCAATTGGAAACAGAGGATGGAAGGAAACAAAGAGGACAGGCTTCTCCTTCCTCCTTTCCTGCTCTAAGACGTGGTGTCTGTGGCCTGCTTGTCCCAGCAGCATGACCTGCGGCTGGCCGAACTGTCATGGCAAGTGACCTGCTGTGTCATCCCATCACTCATTATAAAACAATGCCCAGTGAAGTAATGTCTCACCTGGCATAGTTTCCCATCCTCTGTTACCTGTAGAGGGTCCAAGGTATTTGGGAGCCTAACATAAAAGAAAATGTGATCACAAGGTGACACATGCAACTTTATTTGAGTGATGCTTTCATAGGTTCACATGAAAAGGAAGGAAGTCCTCTATTGCAGGAGACCTTCCAGAGCTACAGGATGCAGCCACTCCTCAGAAGGAAAGGCTGGAAGGGAATCCCAGGGGGTGAGGGGACTAGAGGGGGGCTCAGATGTGTGGGTGAAGTTGCTCAGCAGCCTGGTGGGGAGTCTGGGTCAGAGAACTCCAAAGGGCAGCAGTAGTTGGCATCTTTATAGCCCTGAGTTTATCTTATATGTGGTTAGCACATATTGGGCACAGTTTTGTGGGCATACAACGGAGGTAGGCTCTAAATGGCTAAAAATATGCATATTTGATCTGTGTCTAAAACAGTTAATATGGAACATTTTGAGTTTGGTGCTAGGAGGATTTTGAACAAATAGGTCTCAGCCTTCTGTGAAGAAGTAAACAACCTAGAGGCCAATTTACAGGGGCAGTCCTTGGCTCATTTATACAACACTATTTCACAGCTTCTTTCCCTCACTCTTGCTGCCCTTGGCTCATTTATACAACACTATCTCACGTCCCCTTCCCACCCAGGCTAAAGTGACATCAATGAAAATCAGTACAATTGAGCCTTGAACAACATGGGTTTGAACTGTGTAGCTTCACTGATACATAGATTTTTTTTTATAAAAGTTGCACCAATTGTGCCTGCCTCTCCTTCCACCTCCACCTCTTCTGCCTCTGCCACCTGTGAGACAGCATGACCAACTCCTCCTTTTCTTTCTCCTCCTCCCCAGCCTACTCAGTGTGAAGAGGGCAAGGATGAAGACCATGATAATTCACTTCTAATTAAGGAATAGTAAATATATTTTCTCTTCCTTATGATTTTTTAGTAACATTTCTTTACTCCAGCTTACTTTATTGTAAAAATATAGTACATAATACATAGAAGATACAAAATATATGTTAACTGTTTGTTATTAGTAAGGCTTCTGGTCAACAGTAGGCTATTAGTAGTTGAGTTTTGGAAGAGTCGAAAGTTATACTTGGATTATGGACTGCATACAAGTTGGGGCCCTTAACCCCTGCATTGTTTAGGGATCACCTGTACATGCAAAGTTAGCCTATTTTTTTGAAATGGCAATTATGTATTGTATTTGTGAATTAGTCTGTTCTCACACTGCCAATAAAGATGTACCCGAGACTGAGTAACTTATAAAGGAAAGAGGTTTAATGGACTCACAGTTCCACATGGCTAGGGAGGCCTCACAATCATGGCAGAAGGTGAATGAGAAGCAAAGTCACGTCTTACTTAGCAGCAGGCAGGAGAGAGTGTGTGCAAGGGAACTCCCCTTTCTAAAACCATCGTATCTCATGAGACTTATTCACTATCATAAGAACAGCATAGGAATGACCCACTTCCATGATTCAATTACCTCCCACTGGGTCCCTCCCACCACACATGGGAATTATGGGAGCTAGCATTCAAGATAAGATTTGGGTGGGGAGACAGCCAAACCATATCATCCCACCTCTGGCCCCTCCCAAATGCCATGTCTTCTCATTTTAAAACCAATCATGCCTTCTCAACAGTCCCCCAAAGTCTTAACTTATTTCAGCATTAACTTAAAAGTCCACAGTCCAAAGTCTCATCTGAGACAAGGCAAGTCCCTTCTGCCTATGACCCTGTAAAATCAAAAGCAAGTTAGTTAATTCCTAGATACAATGGGGGTACAGGCATTGGGTAAATACACCTGTTCCAAATGGGAGAAATTGGCCAAAATGAGAGGACTACAGGCCCCATACAAGTCCAAAATCCAGTGGGGCAGTCAAATCTTAAAGCTCAAAAATGATCTCCTTTTTTTTTCATGTGTCACATCCAAGTCATGCTGATGCAAGAGGTGGGTTTGCATGGTCTTGGGCAGCTCTACCTCTGTGGCTTTGCAGGGTATAGCCTCCCTCCTTGCTGCTTTCATGGGCTGGCGTTGAGTGTCTGTGACTTTTCCAGGCACACAGTGTAAGCTGTTGGTGGATCTACCATTCTGGGGTCTAGAGGATGGTGGTCGTCTTCTCATGCCTGCACTAGGCAATGTCCCAGTGAGGATTCTGGCAGGGGCTCCAACCCCACATTTTCCTTCTGCACTGCCCTAGCAGAGATTCTCCATGTGGGCCCACCACTGCTGCAAACTTATGCCTGGACTTCCAGGTGTTGCCGTACATCCTCTGAAATTTAGGAAGGGGTTCCCAAACCTCAATTCTTGACTTCTGTGCACCCACACGCTCAACACGATGTGGAAGCTGCTAAGGCTTGGGGCTTGCGCCCTCTGAAGCCACAGCCTGAGCTGTACCTTGGGCCCTTTTATCCATGATCGGAGCAGCTGGAATGCAGGGCACCAAGTCCCTAGGCTGCACACAGCAGGGGGATCCTGGACCTGGCCCAAAAAGCCATTCTTTCCTCCTAGGCCTCCAGGCCTGTGATGGGAGGAGCTGCCTTGAAGCATGCCTCTGACATGCCCTGGGGACATTTTCCCCATTGTCTTGGTGATTAACATTGGGCTTCTTGTTACTTATGCAGATTACTGCAACTGGCTTGAATTTCTTCCCAGAAAATAGGTTTTTTTCTATCACATCGTCAGCTGCAAATTTTCTAAACTTTTATGCTCTGCTTCCTCTTGAATGCTTTGCCACTTAGATATTTCTTCTTCCAGATACCCCAAAGCATCTTGGTCAAGTTCAGATTTCCACATGCCTCTATAACAGGGGCAAAAAGCCACCAGTCTCTTTGCTAAAGCACAGCAGGAGTCAACTTTGCTCCAGTTCTCAACAAGTTCCTAATTTCCATCTGTGACTACCTCAGCCTGGAGTTCATTGTCCATATCACTATCAGCATTTTGGTCAAAGCTATTCAATGAGTCTCTAGGGAGTTCCAAACTTTCCCATATCTTTCTGTCTTCTGAGCCCTCCAAGTCTCTAGGAAGTTCCAAATGTTTCCACATTTTCCTATTTTCTTCTGAGCCCTCCAAATTGTTCCAACCTCTACCTGTTACCCAGTTCCAAAGTCACTTCCACATTTTTGGGTATCTTTTCAGGAGCACACCACTCTGCTGATACCCATTTACTATATTAGTCTGTTCTCATGTTGCTAATAAAGACATACCTGAGATGGGGTAATTTATAAAGGAAAGAGGTTTAACTGACTCACAGTTCCACATGGCTGGGGAGGCCTCAAAATCATTGCTGAAGGCAAAGAAGGAGCAAAGGCACATCTTACATGGTGGCAGGCAAGAAAGAGTGTGCAGGGGAACTCCCCTTTATAAAACCATCAGATCTTGTGAGACTTATTCACAATCACGACAACAGCATGGGAAACACCTGCCTCCATGATTCAATTACTTGCCACTGGGTTCCTCCCACCACACATGGGAATTATGGGAGCTGCAACTCAGGATAAGATTTGGGTGGGGACACTGCCAAACTATATCAATTTGCATGGATTTTCTCTAATTTCTGTGATGATTCTCTTGTTTATGAACTTTTACTTTGTTCTTTAACTTTTCTTATCAGAAAGCAGTACTTTGTTGACCATCTTTGTCTATGTATCATTACATACCTCTGGAAGCTGAATTTAGGATTAAAAGTCTTTGATTTTTAGTTTCTGATATTACTGTCAATTCCCTTTAAAAACATTATTTCAGTTTACATTTCCACCAGTAATGATATCAAATCACTTCTGTCTTCATATTCTGGGTATTATCATTCAACTCCTTAACAACCTAATAGGTTAAAATTTGATAGCCTGTATGTTTTTCTGATCTTTGATGAGGTTGGTTTTTTGGTATGCTAATTATATGGAGCTCCCACTCCAGTTTCCAGAAAGATGCCCATTACGACATCTCTCAGATCTTTAGGAAAGTTCCCTGTGGGCCTGTCTCACATGTATTCAAACCAGCATCTTGGGATTTTCTGCTCCTTGTTTGGTCATTTATCCCTAGGCTGCCTCTCCCACTGATGATCTTGCAGTTCATGCAGCTGTCCTCTGCTAGTGACTATAATTATTATTGTCTTCTGGTATCAGGGAGGGGCACCTTGCTACCTTGTGGCTCTGTTGTATCACTCATAGGTTCTCCTTTAATTTCCTACAGCAAAGTTGAATCTTAGTTATAAGTGTTAACAAAAATTAACTAAAGATTTGAAGATAATTGAAGAAGTGTACCAAATAGAAACTAAAATAAAATTTTCATGCAAGGGCAGAGCTGAGCTTTGGTCCCTTTCTGGCCTGAAAATGAAAAGAAATCTTAACCTCCCACCAGGATACCTCAGTGAAACTTAGGGCCATAAAACCATTGACATGGCAAATAGATCCTTACTATTTGTCTTTTTATGTCTTGTTACTGATGCATTGCTATTTAATAGGCAATTTAACATATTATCTCTCTTGCTTTATGCATACACACACAGATTTTTAAAATTATCATGGTAAGAACACTTCATAATACTGCAGAATATGGTATTTTTGACTGTACAATGTTGTACAACAGATCTCTAGAACTTATGTATCTTGCATAAGTGAGCCTTTTTGCCCATTGAACCCTATTTCCCCTTCCCCCTAGTCCCTAGCACCACCATTGTATTCTCTGCTTCTCTAAGTTTGACTATTTTACATACTTCATATAAGTGGAGTCATGAAATATTTGTCCTACTTGTTACTGGTTTGTTTCACTCAGCATAATGCCTTCAAGGTTTATCCATGTTGTTGCATAAGGCAGGACATTTTTTTAAGGCTGAATACTATTCCAGTGTATCTATATAGCATATTTTCTGTATCCACTCATCCACTGATGGACTTTTAGGTTGTTTCCATACGTTGGCTGCTGTGAATAAGCTGCAGTGAACATAGGAGGGCAAATATCTCTTTGAAATGCTGATCTCTATTCTTTTGGATAAACACCCAAGAGAAGGATTGCTGGATTATATAGTAGTTCTAATGTCAATTTTTTTGAGGAATCCTAATACTATTTTCTATAGCAGCTGCATCATTCTACATTCCCACCATCAGCATACAAGGGGTTCGAATTTCTCCACATCTTCACCAACACTTGTCATTTATTTTATTTGTTTGATAATGGTTTTTTTAAACAGCAGGCCACTATTTCAACTTTCTTTCAGGTTTTGTTCTCTGATTTTCCCCATTTTAAAAAACCTTCCACAACAAAACAATTGGGGTGAGCTGCAGTCCTACCCTGAGACAAGAGGGTCCTCTGCCCTGGTCCCCATGTCTGGGAGCACTTGGCTCTGGTCCTCCAGTTGCTCTGTCCATGGAGGTGAGGGGTCCCTGGGCCCAGGGTATGTGTCCACTCAGAGCCTGTACCCCATCTGCCTATTTTCATACCATGTTCCAGGCACCCAGGGCCTTGGCATTCTCTGCACACCTGCCCCAAGGCAGGGTTCAGCACCTGCAAGGGTCTCCTTTCCAGGTGATTCTCTTGAAGACAGATGATGCCTCTGGAGTGAACAACCCTAGACATAAGTGGTGGCCAGGCAGGTGCTGTATGCTATGGGGTTGTGGAAGGAGTATGGACTGAGCTGGGACGTGCAGCTTGCGACTGCTACACAGATGAACTTGAGACTCTCCTTGTGAGGAGAATTTTAATGCCAGCACAGAATTTTAATGATTTTGATAACTCTAAATTTAAACCTGGACTTCTAAGCCATTATGGAGATATATTTGCTAATGAAAATGATGAAATGAAATTTGAAGTTGCCGATAAAATGAAATTTCAGTTTGCCAATGAGATGAAAATATAAATCAACCAAATTTATTTGTAAAGACATTACCTTGGGGCATGTGATATATGGGTCTCCATTTTTACTTATTCCTGGGTCCTGGAAATGTTAGTGGCAGCCTGGTAAGCTATACCTGATATGAAGTTTAAGGGACATAGGTCTGAAGTTACTGGATATGTTAAATACAATTGTTTTGTATTCTTGCGTCTTACAATTTCCCACAATCCTGATTTACTCATTTATGGCAAGGATTCTATGGACAGTGATATCTTCCCTGCCCTTTAGCATAGTCCTTGGTTCCTGGTATATGCACAATAAAGATTGGACAAATTAATACATGTTATATGAAATCTTCTGGTCTTCTTTTGCACTTGGTTTTACATCTTAACCATTATTTGCAATGCAATATTTTTAGCATTTCTTTTGTCTTGGATTTCTTTTGTGTGTTTGTGCTGTCCTGAATGTAAAGCTGTAGCATGGGCATTTGACAATTTGATTCTCTTACAACTCATACATTAGTTACAAAGGAATTTCAAATTCCAGGTGTAGATCAGAAACGAGAAGATTTGGCCAATGGGTTTTTTTTCCATACACTGCAAATTATGCCATGTTCGATTAAAGTGGAATTGCACAATCAACTTATACCTAGGAAGGTCCTAAAGGAGACTGTGTACTCTTGTCAGGATCCCCACTCTGGTCTGTGTTGGCCTAAAGCAAGTTCTACCTACACTCTTCCTCTGAAAGTGACAATAGTGAGACTTCCCTGTGGGCTCCAAGCAGACACTGGAGTTCCTGCTTCCTGTCTGACCCTTTGCCTCCTCCACCCATCAAATATAAATGAATTAAGGACTAACTGTGGCACTATTTAAAAATTTCAAAAAGAAAGTATGTAATGTCTTTTTGAAAGAGGAAGACATATCCTTGAGGAAGGATTTTTTTTTTTTAAACAAAGAAAAAAATGTTCACCGTAAAATAAAATAATAGTACATTTAATTATTTTAACATATAGTGTTTATCCAGAAAAAGATAACTATAAAAGATGATGAATATGATCATTTGTTTGACAGTAGTAATAATTTCCTTATGTATATGCATATGAAAACATTATGTTCTATATTTTAAATTTATACAATAAAAATAATTTAAAAAGAATTTTTATTCATGTAAAGACATCATAAAAATACAAATTCAGAGGAGCCAAGATGGCCGAATAGGAACAGCTCCGGTCTACAGCTCCCAGCGTGAGCGACGCAGAAGACGGGTGATTTCTGCATTTCCATCTGAGGTACCGGGTTCATCTCACTAGGGAGTGCCAGACAGTGGGCGCAGGCCAGTGGGTGCGCGCACCGTGCGCGAGCCGAAGCAGGGCGAGGCACTGCCTCACCTGGGAAGCGCAAGGGGTCAGGGAGTTCCCTTTCCGAGTCAAAGAAAGGGGTGACGGATGCACCTGGAAAATCGGGTCACTCCCACCCTAATACTGCGCTTTTCAGACCGGCTTAAAAAACGGCGCACCACGAGACTATATCCCACACCTGACTCGGAGGGTCCTACGCCCACGGAATCTCGCTGATTGCTAGCACAGCAGTCTGAGATCAAACTGCAAGGCGGCAGCGAGGCTGGGGGAGGGGCGACCGCCATTGTCCAGGCTTGCTTAGGTAAACAAAGCAGCCGGGAAGCTCGAACTGGGTGGAGCCCACCACAGCTCAAGGAGGCTTGCCTGCCTCTGTAGGCTCCACCTCTGGGGGCAGGGCACAGACAAACAAAAAGACAGCAGTAACCTCTGCAGACTTAAATGTCCCTGTCTGACAGCTTTGAAGAGAGCAGTGGTTCTCCCAGCACGCAGCTGGAGATCTGAGAACGGGCAGACTGCCTCCTCAAGTGGGTCCCTGACCCCTGACCCCCGAGCAGCCTAACTGGGAGGCACCCCCCAGCAGGGGCACACTGACACCTCACACGGCAGGGTATTCCAACAGACCTGCAGCTGAGGGTCCTGTCTGTTAGAAGGAAAACTAACAAACAGAAAGGACATCGACACTGAAAACCCATCTGTACATCACCATCATCAAAGACCAAAAGTAGATAAAACCACAAAGATGGGGAAAAAACAGAACAGAAAAACTGGAAACTCTAAAACGCAGAGCACCTCTCCTCCTCCAAAGGAACGCAGTCCCTCACCAGCAACGGAACAAAGCTGGATGGAGAATGATTTTGACGAGCTGAGAGAAGAAGGCTTCAGACGATCAAATTACTCTGAGCTACGGGAGGACATTCAAACCAAAGGCAAAGAAGTTGAAAACTTTGAAAAAAATTTAGACGAATGTATAACTAGAATAACCAATACAGACAAGTGCTTAAAGGAGCTGATGGAGCTGAAAACCAAGGCTCGAGAACTACGTGAAGAATGCAGAAGCCTCAGGAGCCGATGCGATCAACTGGAAGAAAGGGTATCAGCAATGGAAGATGAAATGAATGAAATGAAGCGAGAAGGGAAGTCTAGAGAAAAAAGAATAAAAAGAAATGAGCAAAGCCTCCAAGAAATATGGGACTATGTGAAAAGACCAAATCTACGTCTGATTGGTGTAGCTGAAAGTGATGCGGAGAATGGAACCAAGTTGGAAAACACTCTGCAGGATATTATCCAGGAGAACTTCCCCAATCTAGCAAGGCAGGCCAACATTCAGATTCAGGAAATACAGAGAACGCCACAAAGATACTCCTCGAGAAGAGCAACTCCAAGACACATAATTGTCAGAGTCACCAAAGTTGAAATGAAGGAAAAAATGTTAAGGGCAGCCAGAGAGAAAGGTCGGGTTACCCTCAAAGGGAAGCCCATCAGACTAACAGCGGATTTCTCGGCAGAAACCCTACAAGCCAGAAGAGAGTGGGGGCCAATATTCAACATTCTTAAAGAAAAGAATTTTCAACCCAGAATTTCATATCCAGCAAAACTAAGCTTCATAAGTGAAGGAGGAATAAAATACTTTACAGACAAGCAAATGCTGAGAGATTTTGTCACCACCAGGCCTGCCCTAAAAGAGCTCCTGAAGGAAGCGCTAAACATGGAAAGGAACAACCAGTACCAGCCGCTGCAAAATCATGCCAAAATGTAAAGACCATCGAGACTAGGAAGAAACTGCATCAACTAACGAGCAAAATCACCAGCTAACATCATAATGACAGGATCAAATTCACACATAACAATATTAACTTTAAATGTAAATGGACTAAATTCTCCAATTAAAAGACACAGACTGGCAAGTTGGATAAAGAGTCAAGACCCATCAGTGTGCTGTATTCAGGAAACCCATCTGACGTGCAGAGACACACATAGGCTCAAAATAAAAGGATGGAGGAAGATCTACCAAGCAAATGGAAAACAAAAAAAGGCAGGGGTTGCAATCCTAGTCTCTGACAAAACAGACTTTAAACCAACACAGATCAAAAGAGACAAAGAAGGCCATTACATAATGGTAAAGGGATCAATTCAACAAGAGGAGCTAACTATCCTAAATATATATGCACCCAATACAGGAGCACCCAGATTCATAAAGCAAGTCCTGAGTGACCTACAAAGAGACTTAGACTCCCACACATTAATAATGGGAGACTTTAACACCCCACTGTCAACATTAGACAGATCAACGAGACAGAAAGTCAACAAGGATACCCAGGAATTGAACTCAGCTCTGCACCAAGCGGACCTAATAGACATCTACAGAACTCTCCACCCCAAATCAACAGAATATACATTTTTTTCAGCACCACACCACACCTATTCCAAAATTGACCACATAGTTGGAAGTAAAGCTCTCCTCAGCAAATGTAAAAGAACAGAAATTATAACAAACTATCTCTCAGACCACAGTGCAATCAAACTAGAACTCAGGATTAAAAATCTCACTCAAAGCCGCTCAACTACATGGAAACTGAACAACCTGCTCCTGAATGACTACTGGGTACATAACGAAATGAAGGCAGAAATAAAAATGTTCTTTGAAACCAACGAGAACAAAGACACAACATACCAGAATCTCTGGGATGCATTCAAAGCAGTGTGTAGAGGGAAATTTATAGCACTAAATGCCCACAAGAGAAAGCAGGAAAGATCCAAAATTGACATCCTAACATCACAATTAAAAGAACTAGAAAAGCAAGAGCAAACACATTCAAAAGCTAGCAGAAGGCAAGAAATAACTAAAATCAGAGCAGAACTGAAGGAAATAGAGACACAAAAAACCCTTCAAAAAATCAATGAATCCAGGAGCTGGTTTTTTGAAAGGATCAACAAAATTGATAGACCGCTAGCAAGACTAATAAAGAAAAAAAGAGAGAAGAATCAAATAGACACAATAAAAAATGATAAAGGGGATATCACCACCGATCCCACAGAAATACAAACTACCATCAGAGAATACTACAAACACCTCTACGCAAATAAACTAGAAAATCTAGAAGAAATGGATACATTCCTCGACACATACACTCTCCCAAGACTAAACCAGGAAGAAGTTGAATCTCTGAATAGACCAATAACAGGAGCTGAAATTGTGGCAATAATCAATAGTTTACCAACCAAAAAGAGTCCAGGACCAGATGGATTCACAGCCGAATTCTACCAGAGGTACAAGGAGGAACTGGTACCATTCCTTCTGAAACTATTCCAATCAATAGAAAAAGAGGGAATCCTCCCTAACTCATTTTATGAGGCCAGCATCATTCTGATACCAAAGCCAGGCAGAGACACAACCAAAAAAGAGAATTTTAGACCAATATCCTTGATGAACATTGATGCAAAAATCCTCAATAAAATACTGGCAAACCGAATCCAGCAGCGCATCAAAAAGCTTATCCACCATGATCAAGTGGGCTTCATCCCTGGGATGCAAGGCTGGTTCAATATACGCAAATCAATAAATGTAATCCAGCATATAAACAGAGCCAAAGACAAAAACCACATGATTATCTCAATAGATGCAGAAAAAGCCTTTGACAAAATTCAACAACCCTTCATGCTAAAAACTCTCAATAAATTAGGTATTGATGGGACGTATTTCAAAATAATAAGAGCTATCTATGACAAACCCACAGCCAATATCATACTGAATGGGCAAAAACTGGAAGCATTCCCTTTGAAAACTGGCACAAGACAGGGATGCCCTCTCTCACCGCTCCTATTCAACATGGTGTTGGAAGTTCTGGCCAGGGCAATCAGGCAGGAGAAGGAAATAAAGGGTATTCAATTAGGAAAAGAGGAAGTCAAATTGTCCTTGTTTGCAGATGACATGATTGTCTATCTAGAAAACCCCATTGTCTCAGCCCAAAATCTCCTTAAGCTGACAGGCAACTTCAGCAAAGTCTCAGGATACAAAATCAATGTGCAAGTATCACAAGCATTCTTATACACCAATAACAGACAAACAGAGAGCCAAATCGTGAGTGAACTCCCACGCACAATTGCTTCAAAGAGAATAAAATACCTAGGAATCCAACTTACAAGGGATGTGAAGGACCTCTTCAAGCAGAACTACAAACCACTGCTCAATGAAATAAAAGAGGATACAAACAAATGGAAGAACATTCCATGCTTATGGGTAGGAAGAATCAATATCATGAAAATGGCCATACTGTCCAAGGTAATTTATAGATTCAATGCCATCCCCATCAAGCTACCAATGACTTTCTTCAAAGAACTGGAAAAAACTACTTTAAAGTTCATATGGAACCAAAAAGGAGCCCACATTGCCAAGTCAATCCTAAGCCAAAAGAACAAAGCTGGAGGCATCAAGCTACCTGACTTCAAACTATACTACAAGGCTACAGTAACCAAAACAGCATGGTACTGGTACCAAAACAGAGATATAAACCAATGGAACAGAACAGAGCCCTCAGAAATAATGCCACATGTCTATAACCGTCTGATCTTTGACAAACCTGACAAAAACAAGAAATGGGGAAAGGATTCCCTATTTAATAAATGGTGCTGGGAAAACTGGCTAGCCATATATAGAAAGCTGAAACTGGATCCCTTCCTTACACCTTATACAAAAATTAATTCAAGATGGATTAAAGACTTAAATGTTAGACCTCATACCACAAAAATCCTAGAAGAAAACCTAGGCAATACCATTCAGGACATAGGCATGGCCAAGGACATCATGTCTAAAACACCAAAAGCAATGGCAACAAAAGCCAAAATTGACAAATGGGATCTAATTAAACTAAAGAGCTTCTGCACAGCAAAAGAAACTCCCATAAGATGGGATGGGAACCTATAGAATGGGAGAAAATTTTTGCAACCTACTTATCTGATAAAGGGCTAATATCCAGAATCTACAATGAACTCAAACAAATTTACAAGAAAAAAACAACCCCATCAAAAAGTGGGCGAAGGATATGAACAGACACTTCTCAAAAGAAGACATTTATGCAGCCAAAAGACACATGAAAATATACTCATCATCACTGGCCATCAGAGGAATGCAAATCAAAACCACAATGAGATACCATCTCACACCAGTTAGAATGGCGATCATTAAAAAGAAACAACAGGTGCTGGAGAGGATGTGGAGAAATAGGAACACTTTTACACTGTTGGTGGGACTGTAAACTAGTTCAACCATTGTGGAAGTCAGTGTGGGTGATTCCTCAAGGATCTAGAACTAGAAATACCATTTGACCCAGCCATCCCATTACTGGGTATATACCCAAAGGATTATAAATCATGCTGCTATAAAGACACATGGACACGTATGTTTACTGCGGCACTATTCACAATAGCAAAGACTTAGAACCAACCCAAATGTCCAACAATGATAGACTGGATTAAGAAAATGTGGCACATATACACCATGGAATACTATGCAGCCATAAAAAATGAGTTCATGTCCCTTGTAGGGACATGGATGAAGCTGGAAACCATCATTCTCAGCAAACTATCACAAGGACCAAAAACCAAACACCACATGTTCTTACTCATAGGTGGGAATTGAACAATGAGAACACATGGACACAGGAAGGGGAACATCACACACGGGGGCCTGTTGTGGGATGGGGGGAGGGGGGAGGAATAGCATTAGGAGATATACCTAATGTAAATGACGTGTTAATGGGTGCAGCACACCAACATGGCACATGTATACATATGGAACAAACCTGCACTTTGTGCACATGTACCCTAAAACTTAAAGTATAATTAAAAAAATGAAAAAAAATTCATGTTTTCGTGTAAGTTGAACATTTGCATATCTTGAGATCAAGACGTATCCCACTCCTAGGTATGTATACAAGAAAAATTATTTGACATGTGCACCAGGAGAGATGTACAATAATATTTATAGCACTCTACTTATAATATGAAAAAACTGGAAACAATCCAAATTCCTATTGATAAAAGAATAGAGTATTATTTGACCTGCAGAGAGAGAATTCATGCTTTGAGAGAGGGTTTCAAGAATGGGAATCACACCTCTATGGTAGCTATGATTTTAGATGCCGTATGTTAAAGGGATGAATGATCTTTTCCACTGTCAAATCCCTGAAAAGACCATCAGTAAAACATGTTGAGCAAGAAAAGCTAAGTTTATTAGATTTATGGAAGTAAGGAAAAGCACCGCCATGACAGAATATTAGTAGTGTCTCAGAAGGAAAAAGTCAAGAGAGGCTATTTATGAAGTTTTAGTACCTTTCTAGTCACCTTGGCTAGATGACTTTAAGGTGGGTCTACTATGCAGGATGATAACTGGCTTTGGGAAAAGTTTGTATTATAGTAGTTTTAATTGGTGGGCACAGAGAGAGGAAGATCTTGAAGAGGGTATTAATGAGTCAGTTGTGAGTCTTCAGAAGTAGAGATTTTTTTTTCTTTTGTTGGTTTATGGTGTTAGCTTTCTGGAGCGACGATTCCTTGGAGCAAGTATCTGAGATATTTTTGCTTGCCCCTGACAAATTATTTAGCAAAAACCAGGAAAAGATGTTTGTTCCAGAGTTTTGAGGCCATGGAAAGTAAGATACGTTTGATTTTGGAATTAACACAAGAATAGGAAAGCATGTTGGTTTCAGTTATTGCCAACTTCCCTTGATAATTCTTCAATCACATTTAAAGGATAGACCATTGCCTTCTGGGGACATGATCAATTCTGATCTTCACCACTGTTTACCATCTTTGGTCACATGTGGAGTTTCTGATGTTTGTTGTCCCAACTTTTATACGTGTCAGAGTTTGTTGTGCTTTTTGTTGAAAGATTATTTTTTGGGTCCTTTGATGGAACAGGGGCTAAACAGCAGCACTAAAGACTGCGGATGACACATCTGAGCAGTACAACACATAAAATACTATGAGAAGAATTATGGTCCAAGTTTATAGTCCACAGCTAAGCCAAATTAAATAAAAACATGCATATTAAACAAAAATAAAATGTATCACCCCCAATCTGAAGAGATACATAACTGTATTAGCTCAATTATCTAATTTCATGTTATCTTTGTTTCCCAGATTTTTTTTGTCATATTAAACATCCAAGAGAGATCTGTAGATGTTTGAGTACAATATTCTTCCCATGAGGCAGCACATGCTCCACCTTGTAAAGGATATACCTTTGCAAGGTCAGTTTAGAATAGAGATCATCAGGTGGATTTAAAGCAAGAGAGCTTAGCATTGAGCCTAAGCAGTTCTTCTTTCTTACAATGTCTGTAAAAATGAGACAACTTCCAAATAGCAACTTACAATGTCTGTAAAAATGAGACAACTTCCAAATAGCAACTGTTTTTCTAACTCTTTTGGAAACTTTCTTACCATAAAAGTTCTGTTACAAAAGGCATTTCCTGTGAAAGGCACTTGAATACTGTTTCTGTGGAGATAGAAAACCCTCTTAGTATATACAATCCGATAGGGGATTTTTGATTTCTGGCTGGCTCTCCTGTTGAGTGGTTTTCAACCTAAAAAATGCTTTCTACTAGAGTCTAATTACCAAGGAATCCAACTGACTTGTTAAAAGAATGTGTTATCAAAGAAAGCAAAGTGGCACACAAAGAAAAATGAATGCAAAAAATGGTTCATTTGTTTATATATTTTGCCAAGCCATTAATAATAAGTTACATTTTGGTATTGGACTCATACCAAGCAGTGGCTAAGAATAAAAAAAATATGTTTATCATGAGGACAGTATGAGTACCATAACTAATAGATAAAAATATTTCTTAATAACCCAGAACCTTACAGTAAGTAAAGAGAAAAGAAGCTACCTAAGAATATAGCAAACAAAGCATGAAAATTAAAGCATGAGAATCTGTGACTCCAATTATCTAGATGATGTTCTATGGGTTGTGGGTTGAATTTCTCTACTTCATGCAGATGTCTACTTGCTCTGAAAGCCTTTGATGGGAACTGTTGTCTTCCAATAACTGTTCACTCTTGGAGAATACCAATTTTTAGCTTCATGTCTCCATCTAGGACAAATTTTCAATGGCTGAAAAATGCCTTTATGTCTTTGGGGTCCTGGCTGGAGTAGTGGGGAGAGTGTGTATTGAAGGACAAAACTCTTGAGATTTTCTTACTGTGCAACTTAACAGTATCTGATAAGATCATGCCCATCAGGTTTTGGGGGCCATCTTTCTCAGAAGTCTCTTTAGGAGAATTATTTTTCCAGGTTTTAGGTTATGCAAGGTTGCTTAGGAGGATGTTGAGCAAACGGTGCTCATGCCAGTGGATGCTCAGGCTGTTATCTCTTGTATTAGTCCCTTGTAGTATTTTTCCAACTCCACTTACCAGAGGACACAATCTAGAATCAGAGATGCAATTACTACAGCCATGGGATGACCTGCTACTAACTTCTAGTGGGAGAGTTAGTGAATCCCAGAAGAAGTTGATTGCATTGTGATTAAAACTAAGATAATACCTTAGGTGATAGAAGCAAAGGGTCATTGAAAACTATGCTAATTTTAACTGAAGAATACTATTTGTTCTTTCAATATTTTCTTAAGATTAGGGGTAGTATGGGCCGTGAAATATCTGAGTAAGTGGTAAGGGTTTGCAAAACATTTCTGGTGACAGGGTCACACATTTTAAAGGATTTTCGTTAGCACCAGTTTGGAATTCCCCAGATTGAAAACAAAGAATTAAGCAATACTTCTGCTACTATCAGAGGTATAGCTCTTTGGTAAGGAAAAGCATCAATCCATTCCACTAATAAGTAAGTAATCACTAGAGAATAGTTAAGACCGACTGAGGAAGATGGCCATATGAAAGGCGTTTAAACATACTCAGACACCCTGATTCTTGGACCCTTGTCCTGTTTTTCATAGATTTGTCTGGTTAATGGTGGTGATAAGTGAGACAGACACCACAGATGATCGCCAATCTTGGCTGAACACAGTGGCTAATTTGTCCTTGCTGTGATTTTATATGATTTAAGCCAGTTGCTTACCAAATAAATAAGATCAAACAACAATACCAAGCACTGGAGAGGAATAAAGGAACAAGAATCCTGAGTTGCTGCAATATATTATTTAAATGCTCATTTTTAATTAAAAAAAATCCACAAAACTGTGAGACATGCAGAGAAAAAGGAATACATGTCCCATACCTGGTGGGGGATGGTGGGGTGACACGGGTAACAGAAACTGCCTGTGAAAGGGACCAGATGTCAGATTTAACAAAGATTTTAAAGCAGCCATTACAAATATATTTAAAGAACTGAAGGAAATAATGTATGATGACAATGCTTAATCAAATAGAGAATATCAATAGCCAGAAATTATAAAAGAAAACCAAATAAAAATTCAGTATTTGAAATGTACAATGACTGAAATGAAGAATTCACAAATGGGCTCAACAATCTATTATAATCTATTTCAACTGACAGAAGAAAGAATTACCAAAGTTGAAGATAGGCTGCTAGCAATGATACAATCTGAAGGACAAGAGGAAAAAAAAAACAATAATTTACAAACAGAGCCTCAGAGACATGTAGAATATCACAAGTGCACCAACATATTCATAATAAAAATGCCAGAAGGAGGAGAGAGAGAGAGTGGAACAAAAATTTATTCAGAGAAATAATGGCAAAAAATTCCCCAATTTGATGAAAAACATGCATCTATACCCTCAAGAAACTCAACAAACTCTAAGCAGGAAAAACTCAAAAAGATCTACACCTTGACATATGACAGTCAAATTTTCCAAAGCCAAATTAAAAAAAAAAAAATCTTGAAAACAACAAAAGAAGAATGACTTGTCACTTACAAGGGAACCCCAATAAGATGAACATCTGTGTTATCATTAGAAACAATGGAGGCCAGAAAACAATGGAATGACAAATTGAAAGTGGTGGAAGAACAATCTGCCAACCAAGAATCCTATATTTAGCAAAACCATCTTTCAATAAGGAAGGTAAAATAAATGACATTCCCAGATTTTTAAAAAATGGATAGAATTTGTTGTTAGTAGACTTACTTTAGAAGCAATAAAACTGGAGTTTTTCAGGTTAAAAGCAAGTGACCCTAGGCAGTAATTCAAACACATGGATACATACACACACACACACACACACACACACACACACACCCCCCCCCAATGGTAAAAGCAGTTATGTAATTATAAATGACACTATAAATACATGTCTCTTTCCTCCTTTTAACTGGATTTAAAAAGCAATCATATAATACAAATGCATGTAATTGTATTGTTGAGCCTGTAACATATAGAAATGTAATAAATTTGCCAATAGTAGCAGAACAAAAGTGGGTGGGAGCAAAGCTATATTAGAGTAAGAAAATGACACCAGATGGTAATTCTAAACCTCAGGGACAGATGAAGAAAACCAGAGATTGTAAACAAAATTAATACAAGAAGCTGTTTACATATGTTCTGCTTTCTTTTCTCAGCTTCTTAAATATACATAAAATTATATGAAATAATATTTATAACAATGAATTATTGGGATATACCTATATATGTATGTTAATATATATTTGTATATTACATAAATGTATATATGTATTATATATTTGCTGATGAGAATATATATTATATAATATATACATTTATATATTATATATTTATTTTTGGCATATAACAACATATCCCAATAAATATTATATATTTATTGTTGAGATATAAAATATTTCCCCCAATATATCTAACATAAATTCGTATCTATTGATAACATATAAAATATATATTAATATATGTTAGGCATAATGTTAGGTTCAACAATAGTAGCACAGAAAAGGGAAAACAGAAATAGAGCTGTATAGCAGTGACATTTCTGTATCTCATCGGAATTAAGTTAGTAGAAATTTGAAGTAGATTCTGCCCAGTTAAGATGTACATGGTAAACCCTAAAGTAAGTAACCACTAAGAAAATAATTCAAACAGTATAGTTAAAAATTATTGAAGGAATTACAATGTTACACTAGAATATATTCACTTTACATAAAAGAAATACCTGAAAGAAGTATATAGAAACAAAAAGACATGAGACATATCAAAAAAAGTTAATTGGATATAAATCCAATTACACCCATAATAACATTATGTGTAAGTGGATTAAGCAATCCAATCCAAAGACAGAGACTGTCACACCGACTATAAAGACAAAATTGAATTATATGCTGTGCACAGGAGACATTCTTAATTCAAAGAGACAAATAGGCTAAAATTAAGGGGTAAGAAAAGATAGATCATGCAAACAGCAATGATAGGAAAGCAGAATGGCTATACTAATGTGAGATGAAATGGATTTTAAGATAAAATGTGTTACTAGAGATAAAAACGGATATTTTATAATGAAAAAGGAATAAAATCTATCAGGAAGGTATAACAATTATGTTATACCTTCCTGATAGATTTTATTCCTTTTTCATTATACATATATCTCTAACAACAGAACCCCCAAAATACATAAGTTAAAAATTCACAATTGCCTGTAATCCCAGCAGTTTGGGAGGCTGAGGCGGGCGGATCACCTGAGGTCAGGAGTTCAAGATCAGCCTGGCCAAAATGATGAAACCCCATCTCTACTAAAAATACAAAAATAAGCCGGGTGTGGTGGCGGGTGCCTGTAGTCCCAGCTACTTGGGAGGCTGAGGCAGGAGAATCACTTGAACCTGGGAGGCGGAGGCTGCAGTGAGCCGGGATCACACCACTGGACTCCAGCCTGGTGACAGAGCGAGACTCCATCTCAAAAAACAAAACGAAACAAAAAACAAAAAAAAACCCCTCACAATTGAAGGAAGAAATAGACATTTTGACAATAATGGTTGAAATCTTCAATACCTCAGTTTCAAAAATGAAGAGAACAACTAGGCAGAAGATCAATAAGAAAATAGAAGACTCGAACAAAACTATAAACCAGCTAGGCCTAGCAGATAGCTGCGGAATACCCAATGATATCAGAGTATACATTCTTCTCAAGTGCACATAAAATGTTCTCTGTGACATACTATAAGCTAGGTCATATAGAAAGCCACAATAAATTCAAAAGAATTGAAATCATACAAAGTATGTTCCAACAACAATAAAATGTAATGAGAAATTAATAACAGAAAGTTTAAAAATGTAGAAATTAAAAACACAGATCTAAATAACTAACAGACTACCACAAAAATATAAAATAATTTCAAATAAATGAAAGTAAGTGGGACGCAGCATGACAAAACTTATGGCATGCAACTAAAGCAGCACTTACAGAGACTTTCATAGCTGTAGGGGAGAGGTCTATATTACATTAGAAGAAAGACCGCAAATCAATAACTTGGATATACAACTTAAGACAATTATAAAAGAACAAACTAAACCTAATTAAGCAGAAGGAAATAAATATCAGTTAGAATGGAAATTAATAACATGGAGAAGAGAAAAACAGAGAAAAATTAACAAAAACACACCTGGCTTTTTGAAATCAATAAAGTTGACAAATACTTAGCCAGACTGACAAAGAAAAAAGAAAGAAAACTCAAATTAATAAACATGAATGAAGAGGGGACGTTATTATAGACCTTACAGAAATAGAGAAGTATAAGGAATACTATGAACAATTGTATGCCAGTAGTAGAAAAATATCCTAGAAAGGCTCAGACTATAGAAACTGACTCAGAAGAATTAAATCTGTAAAGATCTATAATAAAAAAAGATTAAATTCATAATTTAAAACTTGAAAAGCCTAGTCCCAGAATTCTACAAAACATATAGGAAATTAATGTCAATTCTTCACAAACTCTCTAAAAAATAGAAGAGGAGAGAACACTCCTCAATTTATTTTATGAGGCCAGGATTACCCTGATTCCAAAACCAGACAAATATATCACATGAAAAGACGACTACAAACCAATATTTCTTATTAATATAGACTAATATAGGTGACCTGAGTAATCTGTTGAAGTTTTTCTGTAAGATTGTGCCAACCTTCTATACCAGCCTTGGAGCCAATAGCAAAGGTAAATTTATCACCCCATGCCTTATAAATTTCTCTTCCCCATAAATTTCCCCTTACAGACTTACAATAGAAGTAACAAAAATAGAGAGACAGAGACAAGAACAGATTAACAAGACATGCTCTGCCAAAAATAAGAGTTTTAAATTTTGACGAGGTAATCTAAGGATTCCAAAAGAGGGTTACCCATCCCTAGGGAACAAAGTAAACTTGGTGTTTGGGAGCTTGACAAAAAGAGATCACAGCTCAGGCCCCTGAGTGTGCAGTTCAGGAGGCCTCAGAGGAGCTCTGTGCAGTTGAGTTGTGTTTATTGAGCCACAGTAGCAAGAGGGTCTTGAATCCTGGCACAATCTGCAAGATTATCAGTTGTCAATTTCTGCAAAAGACCACCGTGCAATGTGTTGAATAAGCAGAACTAAATTTATTAGACTTAAGGAAGAGAGAACACCATGTTTACAGAGTCTTCATAGTATCTCAGCAGAGAGAAGCTGGGTGTATATTTACAAGGCTGAGACCTGGGCTGAATGATTTAAGGAGGGCGACTGTTTGGTATTGGAGAGGCTATGATAGCTTTGGATAGGTGGGCATGGTAGGATGGAATTCTTGAACTGAATATCGATGAGTGAGGTGTTTGTTTCAATTAGTAAGTGATCTAAGTTGGTTCTGAGCCTTAGCTATTTTTCTCAGAAAATACTTGCTTCTGGAAGACAAGTTATTTTTGCCTCATCTAAGTATTGCTTAACACAGAGTAAGAAAAGATGCATTTTCCTAGAATTGTTTGGCACATTGCAGAAATAAACAAAGACCGCCCACCCAAATGAGAACAAACAGAGGCTATTTATTCAGGGCTTGGTACAGCAAGGAAGTCAATCGTCATCACCTCCGCCTGTCTAATACTCAAGGGCAGGCAGTGGAGCAGGACAGATTTATGGTAAAAGAAGAGACGGCTTCAGAAATGCTCTGACTGGAGGTTGTTGGCCTGGGAAAGCTGAAAGTCCACTCACTTAGAAACATGGTATCTTATGTAATTGGTTTTGGCGCCATATTTGGCTTTCTCTGGTTGGTCTGGAGTAGGAAGCAGGAGAAAAAATAGGGAAGCTAACAGTCACCTAGCAAGTCCTGACCATTCTGGACCAATTGCTGCAGAGTTTGTGGGTAAAACTTCTAAAACCATAAATCCTGGCCATTGTCATTTGTGTATTAAATCCTGTAACATGGACAGGAAAGCATGTTGGCCTCAGCTCTCAATTGAAATTGGCCCCAAAATGTCTACCTGTAATGAAAACTATGTTTTGAAATTGTGAAACTATTAATAGAAGTGGTCTGAGGCTCTGAATCTCTGAGAATGATTACAGTGTTTTATGAAGCAAACTTAGAGAAGATGAACTTCTTAGCCAGAATTCTTTAAAAGTTTGTAGGATTTTTCATATATAAGAGAGAAGCAGGTGAGTAGGTAGGCTTAATTATATGCAAGCGGGAGACTGCATTATCTTCAGGTGGTGTTAGGTTAGCCATCTGCAAGTGAAGAGATTATTTTCCAAATCTCCTTAGATTTCCAGATGGAAGTTAGCAATAGAGAGGAAGGTGAGGTGTAGTTAAGCATCCTTGATTAGGTGTGTCCTGATGACTCCATGAGTCCAGACGATGATTTCCCCCTGATTTTAGTTCCCTTAATCATAGGCTTCTGTGTTGTTGCACAGTTTCTCCCCCTGCATTTGGCTTTCCTAAGTTAAAATACAATTAGCCCCCTTATTCACCCTGCAAGTTCTCAGAAGTTTTAGTAAAGCCTGTCCTCTTACTCTCTCTAAACTATTAAAGATTAAGCTTCTTTTCTGGATTATACAAATTGAAGGAGCAGATCAAGATTTTCTATTTATTTTCAGATTGCTGAACTCAGACTCATTCATTAAAAAATGAAATATTTCTTCAAAAGGTTTTTACACTGTGAAATTTTGTTCAACTTAAGTCTTGGTTCAATGACAGTGTTACAAATATGCATGACTTATAACTGAAAATTATGAAGACATCAAAAATTATATCTTTACATGATGAGGCTTCTGACTGGCCTAGGATGGTCTTGGAATCCTTTCTGTGCACCCCCAATAATGTGGGATGTACGGGGAATTGCTGCATCATTTCTAGCCTGAGTTTTCTCCCTGTACTGTTTCAATCTTCACTGTCCTCAGAACTGCACTATGTCTGGCTTCAGTGGAAGCCTTCAGTCGACGTTTGCATGAGGCAGTTTATACTGTGTGAATTTTCCACACTGCACAGGCATACCTGCTTGTCTTATATCCCAATGGGTTTTTGAATCTCCAACGGGTCCTTCCTCCTCCTCACTGGCTCCTCCCCAGTATGGACTTACCTTTGTCTGTGAGAGATATTTCCAAGCTGTCTTCTTCCATTACAAGGAGTGTTATTTGTCATGCCTGGGTATGCGTGTGGGGCCATTGCGCAGCTTAGACTGCTGTGTATCATCCAGTCTGCTTGTGGGTGGCTGCTTTTCATCTATTTTTCATCCAGTTCTCTTCAAAAGAGGGAACCGCCATTTCCCTGATGACATGGAGCCTCCTTGGCTGTCGTCTTATGCTTGACTCACTCTTCTTTTTTAGGCTGTCAGAGGGTATTCACACTCTACAACAGTATTTATGCCTTCATCAAAACAGAATCTCTGCTTCAAAAAAGTTACCATTTGGATACACACATATATATATATATATATATATATTTTTTTTTTTTTTTGAGACGGGGTCTCGCTCTGTTGCCTAGGCTGGAGTGCAGTGGCGCAATCTCGGCTCACTGCAAACTCCACCTCCTGGGTTCACGCCGTTCTCCTGCCTCAGCCTCCCAAGTAGCTGGGACTACAGGCACCTGCCATTACGCCTGGTTAATTTTTTTGTATTTTTAGTAGAGACGGGGTTTCACTGTGTGTTAGCCAGGATGGTCGCGATCTCCTGATCTCGTGATCCGCCCGTCTTGGCCTCCCAAAGTGCTGGGATTATAGGTGTGAGCCACCGTACCCGGCCTGGATATATTTTCTTTCTGGATCTTTGATTATACTTATGTTAGAGATTTTGATCATGTCCAATATATATCATATGGCCATTTATGTCTTTTCAATTCCTTTCTTCCCACAGCTTTAATGAGGTAAAATTGACAAATAAAAATTATATATATTCATAGTGTGCAAGGTGATGATTTGATATATATACACATTGTGAAGTGTTGACCATGATCAAGCTAATTAAACATATCCATCACTTCACATAGTATTTTTTTTTTCTGGTAAGAACATTTAAGATCTACTCTCTTACAAATTTCATGTATTCAATAGAGGATAATTAACTATAGCCACCATGCTGTACATCAGATCTGCAGAATTTATTCGCCCTGCCTAAATGAAATTTTCTACCCTTTGACCAACATCTCCCCATTTTCCCCAATCCCTTTGTCTTTTTGTGCTTTAGTTTGTATATTTTCCAGTGAAAGTAGAACATATACTTTTCTACTATATATATAGATAAGTATATATACTCATTATCTATATCTATATATACATATATACTATATATAATCTATATCTGTATATAATTTATAGCTATATTATAGATATAGATTATATATATAAAATCTATATATACACAATCTGTCTATATATCATCTATTGAGTTTTAATTAATTAATTTTAAAATTAATTAATTAAATTAATTAATTAGTACCTTTCAGTGCTAGAGTTTCCATTAGACTATTTCTTTACCTAATTAATTTTAGACCCCAAGTTTCTGGTGAAATTTTGCATCCTTTCCTCTAATTTATTGAACATGATAGTTTTGTTTACATGAAATAACCTGTTTGAGAACTCTGGTATCTGTATCACCTGTGGGTCTGTTGCTGCTGTCATGGTTTTATACCTGGTTTTTAGTTTTGTAATCGAATACCATAAATGGGTGACTGATGTGAGACATTGTGAAATAAAATTAGCAGAGATCCAGAATAATACTATTTTTTTCTCTGAAGAAAGTTAAGTTTCCCTTCATTACGCGCAGATAGTGTATGGACTGATTTATTTCAGTTTTTTCTTTTGCTTGCTTTTAAATTTCCAGAGCTGTCCTAATACAGGGTTCTTACTCCTGGGGTGTGGCTCTTCTGGTCTCAGCTGAGCCTGAGACAATCAACAGGGCTTCTCCACTTAGGGGCTTAGTGTCTGCAGCGTTGTCCAGCTCTCCACTCTGTGGCCATCCATTGTTTCTTCCAAGAAGTCAGCTGCCAATCTTATTGCTGTTCCATTGAAGGAAATGCACTTATTTGTTCTCCTGCTGCTTTAATTTTTTTATCTTTGATTTTCAGGTGTTTACTATAATGGAACTAAGCATTGTAGAGATGTATCTATATCTACATCTGTATCCTGCTTGAGATCTGTAGTGCTTCTTAAGTCAGTTGGAGTATTTTGTTAGTTTCTAAAAATTCTTGTTGATCTCTCCTCTAATATTGTGTCCCCATCTCTCCTTTTTGAATTGAGACCCTAATTACAAGTATGATGTCATTTTTTACCATGTACTATACATTACTTATGCTTTACATCTGTATTTGCCCTCCTTTTATTTTCTCCAACCTTCATTCTCCACACTAAAATTCTACTGACCTGTCCTTCAGCTAGATAAACTCCTCCCTATGTCTAATCCCTTATTACACCCATTTGTATGCTTCTTAATTTATATTATTGCAATGTTCAATTGTATAATTCCAATTTGAACTCCTTTCCTCTGGTGAAGATTAAAGTAGGTGAATTATTTTCTTAATAATTCAAGTTATACAGACAATCCACTGAAATTCCAGGCTGTCTTTGGTAAAACTTTAGCCAAATCTTCAATATGTGGTATCACTGGCACCATAACATTTGTACATATAAAAAGTTGGAAAATGACCTGGGGCTTCACCGGCTCATTGGTGATCACCAGATCACATATTCAAATGATGAGGACAAACAATAGAAAAAAATCAGCCCCTAAGAATCTCAGCACTAAACCTCTACCTCATCTCTCAGAAACCAATGTTTCTCACTGAGGAAAGGTGAATGGCTTACGTGTCCCTTCAGTATAAGGGAACAGAGAATTGAATTGGTCATATCGGACTCACTTGGCTGACCAATCACTGGGACTCTGGGGAGGTGAGATGTCAGAGGCTCTTTAGGGTGCTGGATACTTGAAAGCAGCCCGGTCTGAGCAGCAGGGGGTTCCATCCCGATCTGAGTCGTGGTACCAAAAGCTGTTCAGAAAATCCACCAGAACATCATTATTCATAAGTCTTGATTTAGAATTTTGCATATGGGACACAAGAACAATTCTGATGAAGTATTCTAAGTTGGGGTGGGTTGGGGGAGGTGGAGTTTTTATAGAGCTTTAATAAGAGATGCCAGCCAAAGTTCTGCAACTTTTAGGACAGTAGTTGGTTAAAAACAGTTATTCAGAGGAGGAACCCATTGTTCTTGTGAGTTAGCAGCCGCTGGCCAGGTAGGTTAGGGTTAGGGAGAGGGGTGGGAGGAGCAGTTGGTTGGGCTAGTGGGGTAGGGGGAGGAACAGGGGAGCCACCGCAGTTACCTGAGCACCTTGGCAGGGACCGTCTGTCGTCCTCCGCATCTCTCACATCTTCCTTTCCAGTACCTACCACCACCTCATGCATGATGCATTTCATTTTTGTTTAATTTATTACCTGCTTCCTCTGCCCCATAAAAATGTCGGCTAGAGAGGGTAGAGGTCTTTATCCATTTGGGTCATTGCTGCATCCCCAGCCCCTGTTCCATGCCCAGAACATCACAGATATACAATCCTATTGAATGAATAAAGGAGGAAGAACGGCAGTGCATGGGGAATCTTGTAACGTGGGGGACTCACAATGCTTCCTCCAGAAAGCCTGCCGCATTCTCCCCTCCCCATTATAATATCACATCTATGCTCTGTGGTCAGGGCAGACGCAGGCCAAGCTGCTCATCAGAAGCTGTGTTATTAGGTTGTTCTAAGCTCTCTATAAAAGGCCGTTTTCATTTATGTCAGTAGAATTAGGCTACAGGTTATACTTGCAAATGAGATAAAATCACTAGAGAAATCCAAATTTCAACTTGGTATTATTTTAATATATGTAAGAGTTGTATGATTCCAACAATAAAAAAGTATAATTTCCTTCAAATTCAAAGACCTTGAGAAGATATTTTCATATGAGCAGCCAATGGAATGCAAAATGGAACTAAATGATAAACTTAGATGGAAAGGGCAGCCTTCTGTGAGTAGACAAGTGGACAGGCATCTCCTTTCTACAACGAATCAGTTCCTGAACATCAGAGTTTCTGTGCAAAAATGTCAAATAATGAGAAATAAGCTCCCAATAAATGTACAAAATTAAAACACATTGTTAGTCAACTCCCGTAGCTAAAACACAGTCAAATAATTATATATAGGGAACAAACTATTATGTAGAAAGAAAAACGTTGCTACCGGATTATGAATTCATACAGTTGTCTTCAGAGAACCGCTTATTAGAACTTCTCATAGTAACATAAAAATCGGAAGCATGTATTCCTTTCCAAAACATCTATATGTGATTCCAGTCTTCTAACCACTGTATTTGGAGTGAAACTTGAGACTGTTCCCAAACTCATTTGATAAAAATATCGTATTGGGTTTTGGTTACGTATGTGGCAATGTTTCTTATGTCAGTCTAGGCCCCCAAACTTTGTATTGTGAGATATCGTTGAGCAAGTAACACAGGTTACCACCTCCAGGGCAGAAGTCCCAGGTTGAGCCCACTATGTGATTTGCTGGTGTCAGGGTCACCAAGAAAGACACAACTCACACAGGCACTGGATGGAACAGCATTTTGCTCACAGAGGGAAAAGACAGAGCAAGATCAGCTTTGATAGTCAGTATTGGTCCCCCGAGGCCTGCAAGTCTCACCCCACAGCCTGAGCAGGAGCTGGTCGGCATGCACCACACCCATCTTGTGCAAGAGGCCCAAGACCCGTCCCCCGTCCCCCACCCCCAACGCTGTATGACACATGCATGTTTAAACAGAGCAAAGTACACATCGCTCGTGGAACAGGGAAAGTCATTCCCAGACAAGGCCATGTGCACAGCATGGGCTGAGGCCTCTTGCTCTCCACGTAAGGAAATGTTCCAGGCCCACGGCACACCCTCATGCAGTTGTGTCAGGTCTGCAGGCTGTGCACGACTGTCTTTCTCAACAGGCACTTTACATTCTATGATGCCCACGTATTAGGAGCCAAAGGTTAGCTGTTGGGAAATGTTAAGCAGGAAGAAGCTCTGTAGTATTGAATTACGTCTCCCTCTTGAAGTAATGGAGTCGTTAATATAACCACTCCAAACAGATAAGAATTAAATTGACCTTTTCTCAAATCCCTTTGTCCTTATGCAACCTTGAGAAGGTCATGGTCATCCTCTATGGCTCAACATCTTTCATGTCTCGAAGATTTGGAATTAAGTATAATAATATTTTAAATATTATGAACTAATTATACTATTTTATGTTAAG
Organism: Gorilla gorilla gorilla; assembly: GCF_029281585.2. Classification (NCBI taxonomy): domain Eukaryota; kingdom Metazoa; phylum Chordata; class Mammalia; order Primates; family Hominidae; genus Gorilla; species Gorilla gorilla. The sequence continues at coordinate 162,107,310 of NC_073230.2, forward strand.
GTAACTTCATGTTTAAATTTGTTTTTACTTGTACTGTTTTGGAGAAGTTGGTCTTTAGAGTGGTAGTCTAAAGTATCCTATTGAAAATCTCACAAGAACATAAATCATATTAGGATAATTAGGAAAATATTATGTTCATTGTGGTTTTAAGCTTAATTGAAATTTTAAGAATTACTTAAGAACCGGGAGGTTTGTCAGACACCTGGAATCCTCAAAAATTTATGAATGCACTTTTAAATGTTCGAAGGTGTTAATTAATGTTTGCAAATAGGAATGAATGTTATTCAGAGGCCCTCTTGGGAGTAATTTTTAGCATTTGTAGACTTAGAATGACAAGATGTAGAAGTTAAATGTAAAAAACTTAAGAACTAGAATTCTGAAATGGTAACTCCTGTAAATTAAATAAGTCAAAGCAAACGCTGGATGACTGTTAGGTGTGCAACCCCCCTGAGGCCGTTTGTTTACTGTGATTCTCCTCCCCTTCACTCCCCTTGGATTCTATGCCATCGAGATCTGTTGCCACCTCCTTGAGAATCCTGAGGGGAATGAGTGGGATATGGGCCCAGTGAGAAGATGATTGCTCTGTTGACCTCTTGGGCCTCTTATTGCCTGCAACCCTGCCACCAAATGGAATACATGCAATGTTTAGAAGTTCTCTGTTCTTTAGCCTCTGTGGCTTGAGATGAGGAAGAATAACTTTAACTGTACTAAGTCATTTTCCTTGTTTTGTTTTTGTTTTCTTTGTATTTGGAGGCAGAAGTTTGTTATATGTTTAATTTTTTCCAGTGATGTCAGAGGCCCTGCTCCCTGATGTCATGCTTTGCGAGAGCTTGCTTCCCTGGCTGTATTAAGGGATTTGAATCTCTTGATTGTTACATATTTGACTTTGAATGTATAACCATGGCATTTTTTTTTAGAAAAATACTTACACATAAGATAATTGTTTTGAAGAACACTGCAGGTTGTTATTCTGTTATGACTGCAGACTTTGTTTTGCTCAAAGCAAATCTACTTGGGCATTACAGAAAAAGAAGAGCATGATGAATGTCCTGTAAGAATCTGTGATATCTGCCTCTGTGTGAATGCAAAACAACTTGCTTTCCTACCAGGGCTTGTACTTATTCATTGGATTCTTCCTCATTACCTGAGCTGCTAGGTGAATGTTTGGCTGTTGCTTATTTATTTTATAGGATTTTCGTTAAGTCTTTGTATATTTCTTAATACAACAATAGAGATTGTAGGTGAGTTTAAAATTATCTGTAATGTTATTTAACAGAATGCATTAAGTTTGAGACAATGACATTATGTAAATATATTGAATGAGTTCTAATCTAGAGTGTGAGGTGCTAATCTCTATGGCGAGCAAAATGGAATTTCATGTTGACAGCAGCAGTGCGTTTCCTTTACTTTTATGTGCTGAATTCTGGCAATTTCCAGAATGAGTGCAAAGCAGGTAATTAAAGTTAAAGGTAAAGGTTTGACAATGATGCAAGGATTTTTATGAAACCTCTATACAGTGGCAAGAATCTTCCCTGTAAAGTTTGTATGTTTTGGCACTAGATAAACCTTATTTTTAAAATATTTTAAATTAATTTTAATCTCCCCCCTTTTGTTTTAGTGAATATGTTGGGCATCAGATTAAAATGACATTCTGAAAAATATTCCTTCAGCCGTAAGACCCTCGCTGGTTCTAAGAAACCCTCAATGTGTTGTTAAATAAAAACTGCACTGGCCAAGATGAGCAAATAGAAGTTGGTTTTATTCCCACACTATGAAGAGCAGCAGGGGAGAGAACACAGACCAAGCCCAGATACTCAGATTTGCTGAAACAAAGGGCAGGGAAATTTTTAAGAGCTGGGGTGGTGCTTGTAGGCCATCTGTGTTTCTAGTTTGCTTCACTCCAAGGGAAAGTAAACTTTCTCCTGTCTTCATGACAGCAGGTAGTTTTACAACTCGGAGCACATTAGGCACCCACCTCCTATGGAGACTGGGAGACAGAGCACCATCTTCCTTGATAATTGCATCTCAAAGGGACAGCTCCTAGGTCCTTGAAAAAGACAGTTCTGGGTTTAGAACTGGCAAGAGGACTTTTGAAAAGATTCACATCTCAAAAGGGAAGAGAAATAACTTACAATTATGACTTCTCTAAAGTAAATGCTCTCAGTAAAGGAAGGTCAGGGGCAAGGGTCAGGAAGAAGTCTTCTGAAGTCGTGACCAGCTGAGGGACTGTGAGGGCCACCTTGGTGGGAAGTTTTACTTCTGAACCTCCAGGTTGGTCCTCGACACCCCTAATTTCAGTGTTGCAGACACCAGATGCGAGACAACAGGAAGAGCTGACTGGGTGGTTCAGGACCTGCCACTGGGGACAGTTTCTTCGTCCACCTTTGGTCTTGGGTCCCTGCTTCCATGTCCTTCTTGCTCACGGCTGTGACAGGCCACCTGCACTGCTTATGAGGTGATACTCTCCCAGCTGTGCACTCTCCCAGTGTCTTCCCTGATGCTGGGTCTGGGATTCTGCGAGCCACGTTTCTACATTTCTGCTTTGTCAGTGAGTTCCCAGCGAATGGGGAAGTATCTTCCAGTGGGAGGCCTGGAGGGAGACCGCAGTCCTGAGGAGGAGTGGGGGAGGGGGAGGAGGGGGATGGGGGAGGGGGAGGAGGGGGAGGAAGGGGGAGGGGGAGGGGGAGGAGGAGGGGGAGGAGGAGGGGGAGGAGGAGGAGGGGGAGGAGGAAGGGCAGCACTGGCTGCACTCTTCCTGGGGGCTTTCTGTCTGGCTCCCACTCCTGTGAGCATCCACCATCAACACTTTCTCACCCTGGCCACACCAGGAGAACAGATTCCCTCCCTCATCCCCAGTTCAGCAGAAACAGGAAATATCAGTGCAAGGACTGTGCTGTTATCTCGAAAATAGATTTTTGTTGTTGTTGTTGTTACATTAACCTAAAATCTCATCATGTAGAACAGAGCAGTTTCTTTGAGATTCTGCTCAGGTTTCCCTTGAGATTCTGCCTCTTTTACAGATTGCATAAAAAACATCCAGCCATTTGAAAGGGTAAATTTGCCAACTGGAGGGAAGATGATATCTAGTGTGTCCAGGGCACCGCTCCTTGTGACCTGTCAGTCAAGAAATTGTGTGTGTTTTGACACTTCTAACCTCAGCCTTATATTTTGTTTATTAAACTAAATTCATCATAGCATCTTTTTATACCAAAAAGATTTAAAACTAAGCATGAAAGTGTTGGAGACCGTTTTTCACTTAGTCAAGCTCAATACATGCCAATGTCAGCCCCTAAAGAGGAGAGCATTTGCCATCAGCAGACAAACACTTGGGTAGAATACCAAGCGACTGCAAGTAGATTCTTCTAATTTATAGATGGTTGGTAGACAATTTCTGACAGTCCCCCCACCTCTAAATATATTACTGTTTGTCTATACTTGGAAACGATTCTGTTCTGATTAGTTGGGGGACAACTTAGCCCTCTTGCATCTAAATTCTTGGAATACCAAATGCGAGTTGAAATTTTAAAAACTGGTTCAAATAAGACATATCCTTCCTGTCACATCAAATTGTGTGAGCTCAAATATATTTCTGTGATTCACTTATGTTTTCTGTCTATCAAATCAAACTCCCAACTGCTTCATTATCAAGCGTTTTTGACCTCTTTAGGAAATGGTTCCATATAACCCTCTAGATTTTTTTTAATGTGAGATGTGGTCGTAGATTTCTGACATTTTATAAGATGGATATGAGTTTGAAAAGGAAGGAAGCTAAAAATGAAAAATGCTGTTTTCTAGTGCTGGGACTGAATCATTATTGACGATCATTCCCTTGCATAACATTTCTAAAATGGTACCAAACCAGGAGGCACATATATCAAATGTTAGGGCTAAAATGGATGTTAAAGACTAATCAGTGGCTTTGTAAATGATAAAGGTCATTTTGGATGAAATGATAATTTCGTGTGTGGGCGTTGCAGTGTGGGTTAGAATTATAGAGCTGTTGGCTGCAGCAGCTCTGCAATGTGGCGGAAGGAGAAACAAGCTCAAAGGGAGAGCCCTTGGGCTTGAGTCCTGGCTCTGCCATTGGTAGCTGCGGGAGCCCAGGCAGATATTTAACTTGGCCACTTGTGCTTCTTCTGTTAAATGAGGGTAATGACATCTACTGGATTTGTTATGAGCATGACCAATAAGAGATTCAAAGCACCTGGTACAATTGGTGTCTGGACTATGCAAGTGCTCTAGAAATGGAATTAGGTAAAGTGAAGGAATCACTACTAAGAAATAGCTATGAGGCTTCAAAAAAAATACAGAAAATGGTTTCAAGTATATATATATAAAGAATCAACTAATAAAAGAGGAGTTCGAAGAATGATTGTATCAGGAGACTTAAGCAAAAGAAAAACAATTGAAATAAATTTTATCTTTATGGATACCAAGTAAAAGTTATAGATTTCTTACTATTTAATAAAAGTGTAATAAGACATAGCCAAGAGACTAAAAAATCCTCAAATTTCAAAATAAAGAGTAGTTTTGAGTCTTTATGTTAAAGCAATTGAAAATCCAAATTAAGGACAAGCAACGGTTAAGGGAATGTGAAAAATAAACCATGTACTAGACTCAAAATGAGTTTCCACAGGAAAGATTTGAGTCTCAGCCTCCTAAGAAAAAGAATAGGAGGCCAGGTGCAGTGGCTCACTCCGGTAATCCCAGCACTTTGGGAGGCCGAGGAGGGCAGATCACGAGGTTGGGAGTTCGAGACCAGCCTGGCCAACATAGTGGAACCCCCGTCTCTACTAAAAATACAAAAAAATTAGCCATGCATGGTGGCATGTGCCTGTAATCCCAGCTACTCTTGAGGCTGAGGCAGGAGAATTGCTTGAACCCAGGAGGCGGAGGGTGCAGTGAGCTGAGATCGCACCATTGCACTCCAGCCTGGGAAACAAGAGTGAAACTCCATCTCAAAAAAAAAAAAAAAGAATAGGAATACGGAAATGAAAGTCCTCTACAGACATCTATTAGCCTCTGCTTGCCTTTTCTTCCCAAATGTCATGGGGTCTGAATGAGGGCAGTAATTTTAATTGTCTTAGCCTATATAGGCAGTAATTTTAATTGTCTTACCCTATATGGCACTATTCTTCTCTTAAAGAACGCGAACTGTAGCACAGAGCAGCTCAATCTTTCAAGCTTTTTGGTTAACCTAATTATTCTAAACCTACTCCTATAGTTGTTGAAAGGACTAAGATTTTATCTGAGTGACATTCTCTGTAGTGTTCCAATGGGACTGACACTTAAGGGTTTTAGTTAAAGGGACAGATTTGACAAAATGGACCTTGTGAAACATATACATCTAAAACGCCATTGTTACTTTTAAAAACATTTTGATATATAGAATTTCATTTTATTCTTACATCCTACCCATTTTGTAGATGAGGGATATAAAAAGGAAAGGACAGAGAGGTTGGTTCTGTGATTTGAGTTTCTGCCAGTTTTCTCCACACCGATGAGCTATTTTCTTAACTTCTATATGACCAAGAATTCCCACTCCTAGGTATGTGACCAAATTTACTGAAAGTATTTATTCAGACAACACTTGTATGTGAATGTTCATAGCAGAACTATTCACAATGGCCAAAAAAGTGGAAATAACCCAATATCCATCAATAGAGGAGTAAATCTGATCTTAGCCAAGGTCCTTATTTGCTTTCTTTTCTCCAGAGACCACTGTCTTCCTTTTTCTCTCAATGCCCAATGCCTGGAAAAGGTTGTGTCCTGTGTCTTATTCATTCATTACCTGCCCCAGTGTTAACTAAGATACCAGCAGAAAAAGGCTGCAAGTGGTTATAACTCCAAGATATGTTTGCATTTTTGTATGAACTTGAACTTCCTAGAGTTCCTAGGACAGGTGTTGACATCTCAACCTCAAGTGTTCTTTAGTGTTTCTTATTCATGATGGCCACTTGAGTTCACGTCTTTATCTCCCTTCTCCATCAAAATTACTTTAAAGTTACCATAAAGAAGTACAAAAATAACTTCTAATCAGAGCCTTATCAGAAGATCAGAAGTTTGGGGAAATTCCTTAAAGATGGGAAGAGGATGGGATCCTACTTGTAGGTAAACAAAGCCAAGGAAGCTCCAGTATGAGCAAGCTGGAGAAAGCCACAGGGAAGAAGGGAGCTGGTCTCGCTGGGAGGACTCTGGGAACGTTACAAGCATGGAGTCAACAGGTCTATAGAGGTGAGTGGGAAGGGGAAATTCACACTGAATAGTTAGACTTCCTCCTGCAGAGCAGCTGTGCCACTGACTTACCCCAAACCCATTGAGACCTGGTAGTAAGCACTTAGACCCAGGCACAAACCAGTGACACCATTTCTGAAGACGTGGGACCTCTTCCTAGAGTTCCTAGGATGGGTGTTGGCATCTCAATGTAAAGTGTCCTTATTTTGCCATTGACAGTGAGATTGTCCTAATTGCCCGGTGCCCTAAAGTGGAATCTGCCATATAATACACCTCACCGGTAACACACAAAGCTCAGTCACTCTCATTAAGGCAAGGATCAGTAGCAGATGGAATCCGCTCCGGTTACCTATATGAACTGTCTTAGTCTATTTAGTGTTGCTATAAAGGAACATCTGAGGCTGGGTAATTTATAAGGAAAAGAGGTTTATTCGGCTCATGATTCTGCAGGCTGTACAAGAAGCGTGGCACCAGCTTCTGCTTCAGGTGAGGGCCTCAGGAAGCTCACAATCACGGTAGAAGATGAAGAGGAAGCAGCATGTACAGAGATCACGTGGTGAGAGAGGACGCAGAGGGGAAGGTGCCAGGCTCTTTTTAACAACAAGCTCTTGCAAGAACTAATGAGTGAGAACCCACTAATTACTTGGAAAGCACCAAGACATTGATGAGTGATCCACCCTCATGACCCAAACACCTGTTATTAAGACCCACGACCAACACTGAGAGTCAAAATTTCAATGTGAGGTTTTGGTGGAGGACAAACATCCAAACTGTAGCACTAACTGATCAGATCAGTAGTTAATACATATGAACAGACAATCTTCATTTATTTTGTGATGTTTATTTTACTCAGAGAACAATTAACTAGGGGCAAAAATTAATCTTTTGGAGGACACTATCGACAATATATTTTTAAATGTTTTCTATTGCCTGAATTTGCTTTGAGAAAATATTGCATTTGGAACAAAAGACTCCCTATGAAAAAGGAAAAATGTCTTGTCTTGTATAAATATGATTGCCAAAATGAGCAATTCAGAGCAAGAGGTGAAAGAAAATGCGATGAACAATTTTCAGAGCATAGAGTAGAAAAGGCTGAGAGATGGAGGATATGATAGCAAAGTCAAGGTCCTGGTAAACTAATCCATGAGATCAATCATATAATGGGAGTTCAAGAAAGAGAGAAGAGAATGAATATGGGAGAGGAAATGTAAAACAGTAAAACTTCCCTACATTGAGAAAAGGTGAAAGGCTTCTATTAAAAGGACCCAGGATGCTGACAATGTGAATGGAAAGGAATCTGATAGCTAGATATATCATAATTAAAATGTAAGAAACCAGGCACAAATAAAACATCCTAAAATCTCCAGAGAGAATCAAATTAAGCACGCACACCATTTTCTGCAAAGAATAAGAATATGATTATCAGAACTGTTGTGAAGAAATGAGACAAGTACTTTTTTTTTTTTTTTTTTTTTGAGACGGAGTCTTGCTCTCTCACCCAGGCCGTAGTGCACACTTTTTTTGATACAATACAACTTTATTTACAACAGACAGAGGGCCACATTTGGCCCATAGGCTGTTGGTTTCTGGCCTCTGCTCTTGGCTGTGAACATTCTTTTAAAAAAAATTTTAGTTGACTCATAATAATTGTACTGATTTATGAGATACAGAGTGATATTTTGATACATGTATATAGTGTGTAATGATCTAATTAAGGTAGTTAGCATATCCTTCACCTTGAACACTTAACATTTCTTTGTGTTGTGAACATTCAAAATCCTCTCTTCTAGCTTTTTGGAAATATCCATTAAATTATTATTAATCATATTCCTCATACAGTGCTACAGAACACTAGAATTTATGCCTCACGTCTAGCTGTAACTTGAGACAAATACTTTCAAACCTAGGGGAAATGATTTAAAATACAGAATTCTTTACCAGTCAAAACAGCCAGTGATAAGGCAAAATACAGGCATTTCCCATATGTAAAGATTCGGAAAAGTTATTTCTCATCTTTGTCCTCTGGGAAACAAACCAACTGACCAAGAGTGTGCTCATGCAAAATGCCAAGTGATACAACAGTAAATCTAACTGAGGTCTGCAGAGGGAGAGAGGTCCCAGGAACAGGGGAGTGAAGTGGACCTAGAAGATGCCTAGTCCAGATTAGAGCAGGAAGACAAGGGATTTGGAGGGAAAAGGTAAAAGAGTGAAGCAAAGAGTTTGGTTAGGAAAGCGGTGATCTATGGAATGGGGATGTCATATCTTCTTTTCTACCAAAAATCCTAGAAAAAAAATAACAGCTTTCTAAGGAAGTTAGAGCCTATGTTAAAGCAAACTAAAACATGGCAAGATTTTGAGCAGGTTGTGGGTGTAAGAAAATAAAATCTCTTTTATCTGTGTTTTTGGAACAATTTATTTTGTATGACGCTTTTAATAGCACAGATTACATTTCCTCCTTGATAAGGCCAGTTTAACTACTTGATTCTATGGTAGCCAGTCTTTGCACTATCAATATTATAAATAATATAATCAATATTATAAATAGTGCTGTGTTGATTTTTCATAATTGGAAACAATTTACAGAGAAAGCCTGAGAGATTTAACATTTACACATTATTTTGTATCTCCAGTTGTTCATCTTTACACTAAATATAGTTATAACACTGTATGTTTTTGGGAAGTAAAATGAATGAAGGGAGCTGGAAGAGCCTGCACATGCACTGAGTTTCTTATTTTATGTAACAGAGAATCAAGAGACAATCAAATTGAGGGCCCCGAAATAGAAGTTTAAGTGTTTTTTAAAGCTCTATAAATAATCAGTGATAGAATTGAAACTAATAAGATGTGAAAATTAGAAGGAACAGGAAGGGGAAAATGAGGAGTAGCGGGGAGTAAATAGATGTTACTAAAATGCATAAATCATAAGTATATGATGGCCACATATTGAGAGGGTGTAGACAAAGTGGTTCCAGACACAGACTCTGGAGCCAGACTTCCTGAGTTCGAGTCCTACCCTACCCACTGATTATTGTGCCACCTTACGGAGTTTTTGTGAGAACTAATATACTACTGTATATAAATGCACGTGTTATGTAATACACATAATATATGTAATAAATGTTCACTATTATTAAGTAGCATTGTAAAGATTATGCCAGAGGCAGTCTAATGGTACATAATCTTTATAATATCAAATAGTAATTATTTGAGCAATTACTTTGAAAATATGAAAGGCAGATGGGAAAGTGGGGTCTATGGCAGAGGATATCAATCCTTTAACTTTTCTCTCCTGTCTGAATTTTCATTATATGCGCGTATTATTGTAACGAAAATATTTCTTTGGGTCTTAAGGACATTCATCTATAATATTGTGGGTATTGCAAAAGTCAGTATTCACTGATACTGGATATTTAGAAGCAGAAAGAGATTACTCATCTTGCAAGAAATAACTGGCAAGGCAGTAGAGGGCCTGTGAAAAAGAAGCATTTTATTTCTCTGAGACCAGACAAATGACAAGACAAAGAGAGAGGTCAAGATGGCAGAGTGTCTGGCTTCTTTACTCATGAATGTGAGGCATTTTCTCCGTCATGCACTGAACGTGGAGAGAATGGCCCTGGGCAGAAATCAAAACACGTGGCAGTTCTGGTAGCTCCAGGCTTTGGCAGTCTGGATGATGACACATCCTTTGAAGTACCTGTAACCATACACTTGGCTTGACCTGAGAGTTGCAGGACTGGGGCTTGTTTGAGAATCAAATGTATGAGATACCCTGAGAACTACCCGAAATACTTGTGCAGGTTGACCAGAGAGCTCCGACATTGCTGAGCTCTCACATAATCTAAGTAGTGCCATGGACCATGGGTGTAAATGCTCATATGATCTTCAGTGGACCTGCAGGTTTGTGAGGCCAGGGAAAATGCATGTTCCTTTCCTAACACCATCACTGTCTCCTCTTGGATTATTCCTGAGGGCGATTAATCTGTCTTTCTCTCTCCAGACTCATCCAACAGATCCTGTCCTCAGAATTGGAGCGAGAGCATCTTCCTAAAATGCACCTCTGAAAATGCACCTCTGCATCATTTTCAGAGGTGCATTTTTTAGAAGTGCATTTCAGAGGTGCATATATATATTAGAAGATGCTATGTTTTTAGTATTTGCAGGAAAATTCCTTTAATGAAAAAGACTGATCTTAGTTGAGAATATGTCTTGATAAGTCCACTGTGTGGAAGCAGTACCTTTGTGTGTGTGTGTGTGTGCATGTGAGTGTGTGTTTGTGTGTGAGTGTATGTGTATGTGAGTGTGTGTATGTGTGAGAGTGTGTGAGTGTAGGTGTGTGTGCATGTTTGTGCGTGTGTGTGTGTGTGTGTATAAGAGAAGGAATGAATGAAGAAGGAGTAGGGAAAGTGAGCATGGGGTGGGAGAGTGGAACTACCACTCTTTAGGTTTCACAGTAGGAGAAATTTTTCTTTTCTCCAAAATTTTCTCAGTATTTGTTGAAAAATGATAAAAATCAATATTTTGATCACAAGATTCTTGCTGACTGGCTTTTCGATAAATGAAATATAATTGTCAGTCACCCCTTGTTCTTCGTTATAAGGCTGGTCCTTCTGGGAAGACAGGTGGTCACATTCCTGCACTCACAGCGCCATTCATGAGATTAGTAGCAACACTGTTTCCTCTGCAAATGCCCCTGGTGCTTCCCACGGAGCCCCTGTTGACTTGGGCAGAGATTCTCTAGTAGGAGAAGTGAGGGGAGGGGAAGTCAAACATACCATCGCAGCAGATGGGCACCTTTGTGTCCAGACCTGGTGTCCTGTAAGGTTGATGTTGAGGACACTGAGTTGCACCCCACCTGTACAAGGTGCTTCAGAGATTTTCTTCTATCCCATTTCACTTACGTCACCCTGGCTCCGGAAGGCATGCTAATCTGAGTGTGGTGACCTCAGTTACACTTTTGCCCTCTAACAGCTTAGTTGAGAAACTAATTAGTTTTTCAGGTTAGTGAACTTGCAGCTTGCTGACTGTCATGAAATATGACACAGAATAAGTAAATGGAGAGGGAAGAGGATGAAATGTGAGCTGCAACTTTCCTTACAGCGGCTTTAGTAAGGGGACCAGAAGTATTGCAATGATGCGGAAATTTGTAGTTACCAAGTCCTTCTGTCTTCTATTTTATCCTGAATCACCTGATTTCAACCCCACTAACAAATAGCCCAGGGCCTTTAAGATTGAAACCAGGAGTCTTCAATTCAATCCAGTTCAATTCAATTCAATTCAGCACAATCTTAGAACAAACAAAATCTGTTTTTGACCTCCAGCTCAAAGCCAGTCAGTGAGAAACTCAGGGACCTCTGGTGGGTTACTATGCATGGTGTCTGCATGTGGCAATAACTGGGTAACCTAGAGCACAGGTCTTGGGTCTGAGACCTCAGCAACCTGGCTGGTGTGGAGTAGAATGGGGATGGGGAGACCAACCCAGTTGCAAGTCTAATCCCATTATGCACAGTTAGGCAATCCGGTGAACAGCATTTGATGTATTGGCAAACTCAGCTATGATCCAGGTAGGTGCTAATATCAGAGACAGCCGAATCCACAGGCAGAACATGGCAACAGGGAGAACCTCAGCATCGGGGGGAACCTGAGCAGGAGGGAGATCCCGGGCAGGGGGAGAACCCGAGCAGGAGGGGAACCCAAGCAGTGGGGACAGCCTGAGCAGCAGGGAGAACCTGAGCAGGGCGGAGAACCCGGGCAGCAGGGAGAAACCAGGCAGCCGGGAGAACCCAGGAAGCGGGGAGAACCCAGGAAGGGGGGAGAACCTGGGCATGGGGGAGAACCGGAGCACTGGGGAGAACTCAGGCAGGGGGTAGAACCTGGGCAAGGGGGTAGAACACAGGCAGCGGAGAGAAGCTGAAGTCAGGTGGCCAGGGCTCGATGCTGCCAGGTGGTCAGCAGGCTCCTGGTACAGTCCTGGTCTGGCCCTCGAGCTGTGAGAGCACTGTCTTTTGAAAAGGCTTATACACTGGGCTGGGCATGGTGGCTCACGTCTGTAATCCCAGCACTTTGGGATGCTGAGGCAGGTGGATCACCTGAGGTCAGGAGTTCAAGACCAGCCTGGCCAACATGGTGAAATCCTGTCTCTACTAAAAACACAAAAAACCAGCTGGGTGTGGTGGCACACACCTGTAGTCCCAGCTACTCAGGAGGCTGAGGTAGGAGAATCACTTGAACCTCGGAGGTGGTGGTTGCAGTGAGCTGAGATCGTGCCATTGCACTCCAGCCTGGCGACAGAGCAAGACTCCAACTCAAAAAAAAAAAAAAAAAAAAAAGCAAAGGCTTATACTCTGCTCCCAGGCATTGTGGGTTGTCTTTGCAGTAGACAGAAACAAAAGTACCAACCCCCAAACCTTTGTTTTTATAGAGGAGATCTATTAGACTTACTGAAATAATATATAGCAGATATAAATGTTTATAATGTGGTAATATGGACATTTTTGGATGTCCCCCTCCCTTGTCTTTGAGGCATTGGAAAAATGGAATGCAAACATTTCCTTTTGCCTCATGAGAGGTGGCCTGAACCCTGAGTCCTTTCTGATTTGGAGAAAAAATAGCCTAGATTTTTTTTTCTAGTTCCAGGGTTGATGAGCCATCAGAGTCTACTGTGAAAGAATAGGCATAGAGAGGCTAGGGTTTAATGGATACAAATACGCTTGGAAAAGCAGGAGATAGAGAGAGCTGGAGTCCTGAGACAAGGGGAAAGGCCAGCGCTGTGACTGGACTCTGCCTTCCGAGAAGAGGAGGAGGAGGAAACACCAAAGGTGCCGGCTGGCCATTCTTGTCACAGACTTCCGTGCCCAGACATGACACAGGAGCAGGTCCATGTTAGGGGAGCTTGAGCCATCATTAAGGGGCAAGAAAAGTCAGCCACCGGCTGCCATTATAATGACTATTTTGTGCCGGCAGGAGCAGTGGACATCTCCGGAGGGGGCCACCTGAACAGATGCTGGCTGTCTCGTGCCGAGGCCCCGCGCCAGATCACGGAACTGTGAAGTGATCCTGGGCAGAGGTGAGCAAGAATGGCTGAAGTTGACTTGTGTTTCATACCATTTCAGAAAGATGGGAGCTCATCATTGAAATTAAGTTAAATTGTAGAAAATAAGGAATTTTGGAACTTCTTAGACAAGATGCAATGATTATACTGTTTCCTGGTGGAGGTCTTGCCCTTCTCCTCCCTTCCTTTATTTTTATTGCTGTAGCGTGGATTTGGACCTATTTTTCTTTTAGTCTGTGGTCACAGAGGGTTCAGAAGTGTAACTGTGCTTGTGAAGACACATGCATTCCAGACTTCCTAATTAGATGCTTTCTTGTCACACTTTAAAACCCCTGCACTATTGGGAAGTGCCTGCCGAAAGGTCAGCCCATCACTCCTTGGTTACCTTCTGCAGTGACATGATATTTCTTTCACTGGCAACAAATGAGAAAGGGGTGGTACAGTCGGATATTAAGGGAACCAGAGCTATCTTCAAGGAGCAGGAAAAGTCAGCCACTGGCTGCCGTTATAGCTTGAGAAATGACTGGACGAGGAAAGTCTATTTCAAACAGATGATTACAAAACCTCACTAAAGCCAGTGCACGCTGGTGTGCGTCACAAATTGGCCTAGGAACAGCACCGGGGCATATACATTGTGGAAGTCAAGAAGTGAAGATTGCACGTGATCTGATTTCCCATAAAAAGACTCTCTTAGTTCTACACATTTAGAACCAAGGTCTGTTTTCCTCACCTGCTCTTTTGCCAGATGCAAAGACCCCTCGGCCACTCCCCAGCCTCTGTGTGTGTGTGTTTAGCATTTGTGAACCTCTCTGACCTCTTATCTTTTCAGGCTAATGAATTGGATACCTCTTTGAGGGCAGGATAGAGAAGAAGGCTGAGTTGGGGAGCCTTGTAAACTGAAGGGAGACAGCTGGGTCTGGAAGGAAAACGGGTATTAAAATGTCAACCAGTATCCAGTGTCCGATGGGCAGGGGCTGGGTCTTGCCTGCTTTTGTGTCATGCATGGGTAAAGTCGTATCTAAATATTTAATCTCTTTTGGCTTTTACTCCTTTCCCCTCCAATCCCACTTCCTTTAATTTAATTTTTATTTATTTAGTTTTTAGCTTTTAGGATCCCAGGGTAAATAAGTATTGTACCTTGGGAAATTGCATAACAGAAAGAACATACTTAGCGTGATCACTGTTTAATGTGTTCAGTTGTATTTAGGACCAAGACATCTGACAGCATCACTGGGCCTTCTTTCAGAGAACAATTGGCACACTTGAATGCAACGGAGTGGATAGGTGACAGCTCCTTCCCACGGCAGCTGTGGCAGCTCCAGCTTTCTATCTAATCAAATTAGTTCCTCTCTGCACTCAAACAAGTCAGAAGCAATCATCTCCTAATCCACGCCCAATAAGCAAATGCAAGCACTGTCACGGTGTGATGCTAATAGGACAAGAGGTGAAGGCTGCTAATAAATACAGACATATCATGTGGCTATCATAAGCCACTTAGAAAAATAGTGGATATAGATTTTCTGTCTTTTACTTAATCTATTTTCTTTCCCACAAGGGAGAGACCAGGCAGCTATCGAGGGAGGATAAATGCACTCGCTTTGTGGACGCTCTGCTTCTCTGCTATTCCCATTGTTTTCCCAGTGGAGATGGCACCAGTCTCTAGCCATTACTGGGCCTATTGTCTCCCCATAGGTTTCCTAGAGTCACTAGCTCTGGATAGCCTATTTAGCAGTGTCACCAATGCCACCTGGCTTCTGTATGATGAGAGCAGGGAGTCAGCTACGATAAATGAAGCCTGTTTTGAGAGACTTCTCCTAATATTAACAAGTACAAAGGAATAATGGATTTGAGAAGCAGAAACATGACCTATTGGAATTTGACCTTGAATGCAATTTAGGGTTAGTTGGAACTAGTCTTATTTAAAAATAAACTATTCTTTCTCCAAGGTAGTATGAGAAAAGTTAGGTTGGAATTTGGAAATAAAGCAAGGCATTTTTTTAATTAAAAAAAGCTTTATTGAGATATAAGTCATATATCATACAATTTGCCCTTTTAAATCAATATTCAATGGTTTTTAGTGTGTCCAGAGTTGTACAATCATTACCACAAGCAATTTTAGATCATTTTCATCACCCAAAACAGTAATTCCATAACCATTAGTATTATTCCCCATTTCTCTTCTCCTACCCTACCTATCCCACTACTGGGTATATATCCAAAGGAAAGGAAATCAGTATGTTAAAGAGATGTTTGCACTCCTGTGTTTATTGTAGTACTATTCACCATAGCCAAGAAATGGGGTCAACATACGTGTCCATCAATGGATGGGTGAATAAAGAAAATGTGGTGGCGGGGTTCGGTGGCTCACGCCGGTAATCCCAGCACTTTGGGAGGCCAAGGCAGGCAGATCATGAGGTCAAGAGATCGAGACTATCCTGGCCAACATGGTAAAACCCAGTCTCTACTAAAAATACAAAAATTAGCTGGGTTTGGTGGCACATGCCTGTAGTTGCAGCTACTCGGGAGGGTGAAGCAGGAGAATTGCTTGAACCCAGGAGGCAGAGGTTGCAGTGAGCCGAGATTGGGCCATTGCACTCCAGCCTGGGTGACAGAGTGAGACTCCATCTCAAAAAAAAAAAAAAAAAAAAGAACAAAATCCTTTATTGTAGAAATCATTTGTAACAACATGGGTAAACATGGAGGACATTAAGTAATATAAGCCAGACACAGAAAGCAGGGCATTTTTGAAATAAGAAAACCAAATAAGAGGAAGCAAAGAAACACTGGAAAAAATAAAATCAGTGATAGTTTTCTCTAATACTTTTATTTATTTAACAAACCTTAATTTATTAAGTGAGTCTATGCCAAGCGAGGCACTTTAAATGAATAAATCAATGGCCAAGTTAGCAAGCAGTGCTTTAGAAAAAAGGAGTAATGAAAACAATTGTTTCTATTTCCATTGAAGTAGTAAATGTTAATTAGATGTTGTGCAGCAGATTATCTTATACTAATTTCTTCACTCTCTTATCCTGGCAAGTAGCCTTCTGTGAGCTGGAATGGGGAGAGTTTATTTCTTTGCCCTGTAAAGGTTGGGCTTGGCCATGTGACTTGGCTTGGCGAATACAATTTTAATGAACTTGGTGTGAGAGCTTAAATGTGTTTGAGTAGGATTTTTTTTTTTTTTTGCTTCTCTCTGTCTCTATTTATAGAATTTTTTGACATAAATATATCATGTTATGTTATGATCTACTACCTAGAAAACCCAAAAGACCCCTTGAAAAGACTCCTAGAATTGATAAATGAATTCAGTAAAATTTCAGGATCCAAAATCAACATACTTCAGTAGTTTGACTTGGCCTCTTGCACTCCTGTGATCCATCATTACAAGAACATGACCCAGATAACTGCTGGTCCAAAGAGAATGTGGAGACAAGTGGGATGTAACAGGACTCAATAAAAAGCCTAGAGCCATGTCCAGTTGACTCATGGCCAAAAACAGAGTTGCTCTAGGTGGCCAATTGTCTCATGAGCAAGAAAAAATATAAATGCATGTTGCAAGCACTTAAGTTTTGCAGTGGTTTGTTACACAGCACTAGTGCAGTGACAGCTGACTAATACACCTTTCAAATTAAAGTTAATCAAATGGTCAGCATAATATTAAAAAGATTAAGTTTTGAGACAAGCATGTGGCTGATGCATTGCTGGTCTTTACTGACAAAAACCGTAATTTTAATTTTGAAATAATTTGAAAGCCTTTTATAGCTATTAGGTTGGTGCAAATGTAATTGCAGTTTTTGCCATTAAAGATCAAAAAAGACAAAGAAGAGCATTACATAATGGAAAGGGGTCAATTCAACAAGGAGAAAGAAGAGCTAACTATCCTAAATATATATGCACCCAATACAGGAGAACCCAGATTCATAAAGCAAGTCCATAGAGACCTACAAAGAGACTTAGACTCCCACACAATAATACTGGGAGACTTTAACATCCCATTGTCAATATTAGATCAATGAGACAGAAGGTTAACAAAGATATCCAGGACTTCAGCTCAGCTTTGCACCAAGTGAACCTAATAGACATCTACAGAACTCTCCATGCCAAATCAATAGAGTATACATTCTTCTCAGCACCACATTGCACTTATTCTAAAATTGACCACATAATTGGAAGTAAAGCACTCCTCAGGAAATGTAAAAGAACAGAAATCACAACAAATTGTCTCTCAGACCACAGTGCAATCAAATTAGAACTCGGGATTAAGAAACTCACTGAAAACCAGACAACTACATGGAAACTGAACAACCTGCTCCTGAGTGACTACTGGGTACATAACGAAATGAAGGCAGAAATAAAGATGTCCTTTGAAACCAATGAGAACAAAGACACAATGTACCAGAATCTCTGGGACACATTTAAAGCAGTGTGCAGATGAAAATTTATAGCACTAAATGCCCACAGGAGAAAGCAGGAAAGATCTAAAATCAACACCCTAATGTCACAATGAAAAGAACTAGAGAAGCAAGAGCAAACACATTCAAAAGCTAGCAGAAGGCAAGAAATAACTAAGATCAGAGTGGAACTGAAGGAGATAGAGACACAAAAAACCCTTCAAAAAATCAATGAATACAGGAGCTGGTTTTTTGAAAAGATCAGCAAAATTGATAGACCACTAGCAAGACTAATAAAGAAGAAAAGAGAGAAGAATCAAATAGACACAATAAAAAATGATAAAGGGGTTATCACCACTGATCCCACAGAAATACGAACTACCATCAGAGAATAGCATAAACACCTCTATGCAAATAAACTAGAAAATCTAGAAGAAATGGATAAATTCATGGACACATACACCCTCCCACGACTAAACCAGGAAGAAGTTGAATCTCTGAATAGACCAATAACAGGCTGTGAAATTGAGGCAACAATTAATAGCCTACCAACCAAAAAAAGTCCAGGACCAGATGGATTCACAGCCGAATTCTACCAGAGGTACAAAGAGGAGCTGGTACCATTCCTTCTGCAACTATTCCAATGAATAGAAAAAGAGGGAATCCTCCCTAACTTATTTTATGAGGCCAGCATCATCCTGATACCAAAGCCTGGCAGAGACACAACAAAAAAAGAGAATTTTAGACCAATATCCCTGATGAACATTGATGCGAAAATCCTCAATAAAATACTGGCAAACCAAATCTAGCAGCACATCAAAAAGCTTGTCTACCACGATCAAGTCGGCTTCATCCCTGGGATGCAAGGGTGGTTCAAGGATACGCAAATCAATAAACGTAATCCATCACATAAACAGATCCAATGACAAAACCACATGATTGTCTCAATAGATGCAGAAAAAGCCTTTGGCAAAATTCAACAGCCCTTCATGCTAAAAACTCTTAATAAACTAAGTATTGATGGAATGTATATAAAAATAATAAGAGCTATTTATGACAGACCCACAGCCAATATCATACTGAATGGGGAAAAACTGGAAGCATTCCCTTTGAAAACTGGCACAAGACAAGGGCACCCTCTCTCACCACTCCTATTCAACATAGTGGTGGAAGCTCTGGCCAGGACAATCAGGCAGGAGAAAGGAATACACGGTATTCAATTAGGAAAAGAGGAAGTCAAATTGTCCCTATTTGCAAATGACATGATTGAATATTTAGAAAACACCATCATCTCAGCCCAAAACCTCCTTAAGCTGATAAGCAACTTCAGAAAAGTCTCAGGATACAAAATCAATGTGCAAAAATCACAAGCATTCTTATACACCAATAACAGACAAACAGAGAGCCAAATCGTGAGTGAACTCCCAGTCACAATTGCTTCAAAGAGAAGAAAATACCTAGGAATCCAACTTACAAGGGATGTGAAGGACCTCTTCAAGGAGAACTACAAACCACTGCTCAATGAAATAAAAGAGGATACAAAGAAATGGAAGAACATTCCATGCTCATGGGTAGGAAGAATCAATATCATGAAAATGGCCATACTGCCCAAGGTAATTTATAGATTCAAGGCCATCCCCATCAAGCTACCAATGACTTTCTTCACAGAATTGGAGAATACTTTAAAGTTCATATGGAACCAAAAAGAACCCGCATTGCCAAGAAAATCTAAGCCAAAAGAACAGAGCTGGAGGCATCACGCTACCTGACTTCAAACTATACTACAAGGCTACAGTAACCAAAACAGCATGGTACTGGTACCAAAACAGAGATATAAACCAATGGAACAGAACAGAGGCCTCAGAAATAACACCATACATCTACAACCATCTGATCTTTGACAAACCTGACAAAAACAAGAAATGGGGAAAGGATTCCCTGTTTAATAAATGGTGCTGGGAAAACTGGCTAGCCATATGTAGAAAGCTGAAACTGGATCCCTTCCTTACACCTTATACAAAAATTAATTCAAGATGGATTAAAGACTTACGTGTTAGACCTCATACCACAAAAACCCTAGAAGAAAACCTAGGCAATACCATTCAGGACATAGGCATGGCCAAGGACTTCAAGTCTAAAACACCAAAAGCAATGGCAACAAAAGCCAAAATTGACAAATGGGATCTAATTAAACTAAAGAGCTTCTGCACAGCAAAAGAAACTACCATCAGAGAGAACAGGCAACCTACAGAATGGGAGAAAATTTTTGCAATCTACCCATATGACAAAGGGCTAATATCCAGAATCTACAAATAACTTAAACAAATTTACAAGAAAAGAAAAACCCATCAAAAAGTGGGCAAAGGATAGGAACAGATACTTCTCAAAAGAAGACATTTATGCAGCCAACAGACCCGTGAAAAAATGCTCATCATCACTGGCCATCAGAGAAATGCAAATCAAAACCGCAATGAGATACCATCTCATGCCAGTTAGAATGGTGATCATTAAAAAGTCAGGAAACAACAGATGCTGGAGAGGATGTGGAGAAATAGGAACACTTTTACACTGTTGGTGGGACTGTCAACTAGTTCAACCATTGTGGAAGACAGAGTGGCGATTCCTCAAGGATCTAGAACTAGAAATACCATTTGACCCAGCCATCCCATTACTGGGTATATACCCAAAGGATTATAAATCAAGCTAGTATAAAGACACATGCACACGTATGTTTATTGTGGCACTATTCACAATAGGAAAGACTTGGAACCAACCCAAATGTCCAACAATGATAGACTGGATTAAGAAAATGTGGCACATATACACCATGGAATACTATGCAGCCATAAAAAATGATGAGTTCATGTCCTTTGTAGGGACATGGATGAAGCTGGAAACCATCATTCTCAGCAAAGTATCACAAGGACAGAAAACCAAACACCATGTTTTCTCACTCATAGGTGGGAATCGAACAATGAGAACACTTGGACACGGGGTGGGGAACATCACACACTGGAGCCTGTCGGGGGGTGGGGGGCTGGGAGAGGGATAGCATTAGGAGAAATACCTAATGTAAATGATGAGCTGATGGGTGCAGCACAGCAACATGGTACATGTATACATACGTAACCTGCACGTTGTGCACACATACCCTAGAACTTAAAGTATAATAATTAAAAATAAATAAATAAGTAGCAAAACCACAATTACTTTTGCACCAACCTAATAAAAAATATAGGAACAAAGAAGAAACTTCTCTAAAGAGGCCAGTTTCACCTGTCCAAGAGATGTTACAACAGGAATCAGTTATGTATCCCTGGGATTCTCATGTGTTTCACAAAGTTTCCTTGGCTGTCCTACATCATTCCCAATTCTCCCTTTGCTGCTCTGGCTTGCTGTGGTAATACTTCCCATTGCTGCATTGCCAGGTCAGCGTCTGTGCCACCAATTGTCATTGGAGGTGCTGCTGCCATCATTCAAAGGAGCTGCCTATGCCAGATGCCAAGGGGTTCATGTCTACACTGAGGGCACTTCCTCATGTCATTGCCAAACCTGCTACAATCAATTCTGCAGACATCCTTTGCTTTTTTAGCAAACTGCTCTTCCAGTTCTCTGTTGGATGTTTCTGGCAGTCATTTCATCCTGGGATGCTTTATGTCAATCGGGGCTGTGATGAATAATTGAAGAGATAGACATTGCATTGTAGTCGGATTCTTTTTCCCGTTTCTGGCAATGCCCACTGTCTGCGTACTCAACTTGAGAATTCTGACTTTGTTCTCAAGATCAGTTCTCTACTAGGAATCTCCTTAGTACACCTCTGGGAAGTGTGAGGACACCTCTGGAAGGCTACTTCAATAGCATCTAGCTATGCCAAGGGCTCTCAGAGTGCCAGCCCCAAGCTGCAATCCCAGCTGTATGTGGGTTTCTACACATTTTGATTTTCTGTAATAGAGGACAAAACTAGGACACGCTGATGGCGATTTAATGGCCTAGAATAATGAACATCAAAACAAGGAAAGGACCGAAGAGATATGGGAGAAATGCTGGAAGGCCTAGGATATTTTGAGATTGTTCTGAGATATCTCAGATAATCAGATGCCTCCTTGGCAGGAGACTCCTGCTTTAAATCCCATAACTATATGGAGCAAATTGTGAGTTTGGTTTGTGCTGAGAGTGAAGGGGGGAGTCTGAAGTCAATACCAAATGGCCCAGAGTTTTTAAAAAGCTGACCAACTGGGACCCAGAAGGAAGCAGGGCCACAGGTCACAGGAGGACAGCAACCTGGGGAGCAGCACTGGGATCTGGAGCTGTGAAATGCATGAGAGAACAGTGATATTGGCAGAAACTGTTGAGGCTCTGAATCCTCTGGTTAATGCTCCTAGTACATAGTTTAATGAGATGGTTTCTAAGAATCCTGTACCTCTTACTTTACATGACTCTCTCTACACGTTTAATGGAAACTTTCCATTGCTCTCCTAAAGCTGCTGCCACGTGTCTGCTTTTTTAATGGGCTTGTGTTATGTCCTGGGGATGCAGAGGAGACAGAAACAAATTATCCTGACTTCCTTGAAGTCCATCGGTTGAGGAAGAAAGAAAGTGACATGAAATCACGAGAGAGAGTTTGGAAAATTTTCCTACTCTATGGGAAAGGAAGGGCGACTGAACTAAAATAACGAGCAGGGACTGTCTTTCTGTAGCTCTGGAATACATGCAAGAAGCAGGGAGGAAGAGCTTCTGGAGAGACCCGTGTATCTGGGGTGTGAAAAAATGTGGACTCGGATTTCGCATATTTTGCCTATATTAGCGATCATTATTGAATCTGCCCCACTTTGCTAAATTCCAATATTTGTTTTATTCACAGAGCTCATCCTCCCATTATTTTTAGAGAGTAAAGCTGATTATAAAAACTTTATTCTTCATTGTTTGACTTAATTCCCTCGTGTTAAAAAATACAGTATAATCTCATCAATTCAGACCAGTTGCTTTAAATCATTTTGCAAGCAAGTAAGTTCCCTTATTCTTCAGAATCTCTTAATTTGTGATTCATGGACTAGAAGCTAGTCTATGAATCTTTGTTTCTTCTGAAGAAGGAGCTGTGAAAAGCCAGTTAATACTCAAATTGAGACTACAAAGGGCCTGCTCAGTCTACTTGATAAGGTAAATTGAAAGGGTCATGGTAAATTTCTTTTTTTTTTATTACACTTTAAGTTTTAGGGTACATGTGCACAATGTGCAGGTTAGTTACATATGTATACATGTGCCATGTTGGTGTGCTGCACCCACTAACTCGTCATTTAACATTAGGTATATCTCCTAATGCTATCCCTCCCCCTTCCCCCCACCCCACGACAGGCCCCAGTGTGTGATGTTCCCCTTCCTGTGTCCATGTGTTCTCATTGTTCAATTCCCACCTATGAGTGAGAACATGCGGTGTTTGGTTTTTTGTCCTTGTGATAGTTTGCTGAGAATGATGGTTTCCAGCTTCATCCATGTCCCTACAAAGGACATGAACTCATCATTTTTTATGGCTGCATAGTATTCCATGGTGTATATGTGCCACATTTTCTTAATCCAGTCTATCATTGTTGGACATTTGGGTTGGCTCCAAGTCTTTGCTATTGTGAATAGTGCCGCTATAAACATACATGTGCCTGTGTCTTTATAGCAGCATGATTTATAATCCTTTGGGTATATACCCAGTAATGGGATGGCCGGGTCAAATGGTATTTCTAGTTCTAGATCCTTGAGGAATCACCACACTGTCTTCCACAATGGTTGAATTAGTTGACAGTCCCACCAACAGTGTAAAAGTGTTCCTATTTCTCCACATCCTCTCCAGCACCTGTTGTTTCCTGACTTTTTAATGATCACCATTCTAACTGGCGTGAGATGGTATCTCATTGTGGTTTTGATTTGCATTTCTCTGATGGCCAGTGATGATGAGCATTTTTTCATGTGTCTGTTGGCTGCATAAATGTCTCCTTTTGAGAAGTATCTGTTCCTATCCTTTGCCCACTTGTTGATGGAGTTGTTTGTTTTTTTCTTGTAAATTTGTTTGAGTTCATTGTAGATTCTGGATATTAGCCCTTTGTCTGATGAGTAGACTGCAAAAATTTTCTCCCATTCTGTAGGTTGCCTGTTCACTCTGATGGTAGTTTCTTTTGCTGTGCAGAAGCTCTTTAGTTTAATTAGATCCCATTTGTCAATTTTGGCTTTTGTTGCCATTGCTTTTGGTGTTTTAGACTTGAAGTCCTTGGCCATGCCTATGTCCTGAATGGTATTGCCTAGGTTTTCTTCTAGGGTTTTTGTGGTATGAGGTCTAACACGTAAGTCTTTAATCCATCTTGAATTAATTTTTGTATAAGGTGTAAGGAAGGGATCCAGTTTCAGCTTTCTACATATGGCTAGCCAGTTTTCCCAGCACCATTTATTAAACAGGGAATCCTTTCCCCATTTCTTGTTTTTGTCAGGTTTGTCAAAGATCAGATGGTTGTAGATATGTGGCATTATTTCTGAGGCCTCTGTTCTGTTCCATTGGTCTATATCTCTGTTTTGGTACCAGTACCATGCTGTTTTGGTTACTGTAGCCTTGTAGTATAGTTTGAAGTCAGGTAGCGTGATGCCTCCAGCTTTGCTCTTTTGGCTTAGGATTGACTTGGCGATGCGGGCTCTTTTTTGGTTCCATATGAACTTTAAAGTTGTTTTTTCCAATTCTTTGAAGAAAGTCATTGGTATCTTGATGGGGGTGGCCTTGAATCTATAAATTACCTTGGGCAGTATGGCCATTTTCATGATATTGATTCTTCCTACCCATGAGCATGGAATGTTCTTCCATTTCTTTGTATCCTCTTTTATTTCATTGAGCAGTGGTTTGTAGTTCTGCTTGAAGAGGTCCTTCACATCCCTTGTAAGTTGGATTCCTAGGTATTTTCTTCCCTTTGAAGCAATTGTGACTGGGAGTTCACTCACGATTTGGCTCTCTGTTTGTCTGTTATTGGTGTATAAGAGTGCTTGTGATTTTTGCACATTGATTTTGTATCCTGAGACTTTTCTGAAGTTGCTTATCAGCTTAAGGAGGTTTTGGGCTGAGATGATGGCATTTTCTAAATATTCAATCATGTCATTTGCAAATAGGGACAATTTGACTTCCTCTTTTCCTAATTGAATACCGTTTATTCCTTTCTCCTGCCTGATTGTCCTGGCCAGAGCTTCCACCACTATGTTGAATAGGAGTGGTGAGAGAGGGTGCCCTTGTCTTGTGCCAGTTTTCAAAGGGAATGCTTCCAGTTTTTCCCCATTCAGTATGATATTGGCTGTGGGTTTGTCATAAATAGCTCTTATTATTTTTATATATATTCCATCAATACTTAGTTTATTAAGAGTTTTTAGCATGAAGGGCTGTTGAATTTTGCTGAAGGCCTTTTCTGCATCTATTGAGATAATCATGTGGCTTTTGTTGTTGGCTCTGTTCGTATGCTGGATTATGTTTATTGATTTGTGTATGTTGAAGCAGCCTTGCATCCCGGGGATGAAGCACACTTGATCATGGTGGATAAGCTTTTTGAGGTGCTGCTGGATTCAGTTTGCCAGTATTTTATTGAGGATTTTCGCATCAATGTTCATCAGGGATATTGGTCTAAAATTCTCTTTTTTTGTTGTGTCTCTGCCAGGCTTTGGTATCAGGATGATGCTGGCCTCATAAAATGAGTTAGTGAGGATTCCTTCTTTTTCTATTGATTGGAATAGTTTCAGAAGGAATGGTACCAGCTCCTTCTTGTACCTCTGGTAGAATTCGGCTGTGAATCCATCTGGTCTTGGACTTTTTTCGGTTGGTAAGCTATTAATTATTGCCTCAATTTCAGAGCCTGTTATTGGTCTATTCAGAGATTCAACTTCTTCCTGGTTTAGTCGTGGGAGGGTGTATGTGTCCAGGAATTTATCCATTTCTTCTAGATTTTCTAGTTTATTTGCATAGAGGTGTTTATAGTATTCTCTGATGGTAGTTCGTATTTCTGTGGGATCGGTGGTGATATCCCCTTTATCATTTTTTATTATGTCTATTTGAGTCTTCTCTCTTTTCTTCTTTATTAGTCTTGCTAGTGGTCTATCAATTTTGCTGATCTTTTAAAAAAACCAGCTCCTGGATTCATTGATTTTTTGAAGGGCTTTTTGTGTCTCTATTTCCTTCAGTTCCGCTCTGATCTTAGTTATTTCTTGCCTTCTGCTAGCTTTTGAATGTGTTTGCTCTTGCTTCTCTAGTTCTTTTAATTGTGATGTTAGAGTGTCAATTTTAGATCTTTCCTGCTTTCTCTTGTGGGCATTTAGTGCTATAAATTTCCCTCTACACACTGCTTTCAGTATGTCCCAGAGATTGTGGTATGTTGTGTCTTTGTTCTCATTGGTTTAAAAGGACATCTTTATTTCTGCCTTCATTTCGTTATGTACCCAGTAGTCATTCAGGAGCAGGTTGTTCAGTTTCCATGTAGTTGAGTGGTTTTCAGTGAGTTTCTTAATCCTGAGTTCTAGTTTGATTGCACTGTGGTCTGAGAGACAGTTTGTTATAATTTCTGTTCTTTTACATTTGCTGAGGAGTGCTTTACTTCCAACTATGTGGTCAGTTTTGGAATAGGTGTGGTGTGGTGCTGAAAAGAATGTATATTCTTTTGATTTGGGGTGGAGATTTCTGTAGATGTCTATTAGGTCCGCTTGGTGCAGAGCTGAGTTCGATTCCTGGATATCCTTGTTAGCTTTCTGTCTTGTTGATCTGTCTAATGTTGACAGTGGGATGTTAAAGTCTCCCATTATTACTGTGCGGGAGTCTAAGTTTCTTTGTAGCTTTCTAAGGACTTGATTTATGAATCTGGGTGCTCCTGTATTGGGTGCATATATATTTAGGATAGTTAGCTCTTCTTGTTGAATTGATCCCTTTAGCATTATGTAATGGCCTGGTTTGTCTCTTTTGATCTTTGTTGGTTTAAAGTCTGCTTTATCAGAGACTAGGATTGCAACCCCTGCCTTTTTTTGTTTTCCATTTGCTTGGTAGGTCTTCCTCCATCCCTTTATTTTGAGCCTATGTGTGTCTCTGCACATGAGATGGGTTTCCTGAGTACAGCACACTGATGGGTCTTGACTCTTTATCCAATTTGCCAGTCTGTGTCTTTTAATTGGAGCATTTAGCCCATTTACATTTAAGGTTAATATTGTTATATGTGAATTTGATCCTGTCATTATGATGTTAGCTGGTTATTTTGCTTGTTAGTTGATGCAGTTTCTTCCTACCCTTGATGGTCTTTACAATTTGGCATGTTTTTGCAGTGGCTGGTACCAGTTATTCCTTTCCATGTTTAGTGCTTCCTTCAGGAGCTCCTGTAGGGCAGGCCTGGTGGTGACAAAATCTCTCAGCATTTGCTTGTCTGTACAGTATTTTATTTCTCCTTCCCTTATGAAGCTTAGTTTGGCTGGATATGAAATTCTGGGTTGAAAATTCTTTTCTTTAAGAATGTTGAATATTGGCCCCCACTCTCTTCTGGCTTGTAGAGTTTCTGCCAAGAGATCAGCTGTTAGTCTGATGGACTTCCTTGGTGGGTAACCCGACCTTTCTCTCTGGCTGCCCTTAATATTTTTTCCTTCATTTCAACTTTGGTGAATCTGACAATTATGTGTCTTGGAGTTGCTCTTCTCGAGGAGTATCTTTGTGGCATTCTCTGTATTTCCTGAATTTGAATGTTGGCCTGCCTTGCTAGGTTGGGGAAGTTCTCCTGGATAATATCCTGCAGAGTGTTTTCCAGCTTGGTTCCATTCTCCCTGTCACTTTCAGGTACACCAATCAGACATAGATTTGGTCTTTTCACATAGTCCCATATTTCTTGGAGGCTTTGTTCGTTTCTTTTTATTCTTTTTTCTCTAAACTTCTCTTCTTGCTTCATTTCATTGATTTGATCTTCCATCACTGATACCCTTTCTTCCAGTTGATCAAATCGGCTACTGAGGCTTCTGCATTTGCCACGTAGTTCTCGTGCCACGGTGTTCAGCTCCATCAGGTCCTTTAAGGACTTCTCTGCATTGGTTATTCTAGTTAGCCATTCATCTAATCTTTTTTCAAGGTTTTTAACTTCTTTGCCATGTGTTCGAACTTCCTCCTTTACCTCAGAGTAGTTTGATCATCTGAAGCCTTCTTCTCTCAACTCATCAACGTCATTCTCCATCCAGCTTTGTTCTGTTGCTGGTGAGGAGCTGTGTTCCTTTGGAGAAGGAGAGGCATTCTGATTTTTAGAATTTTCAGTTTTTCTGCTCTGTTTTTTTCCCCATCTTTGTGGTTTTATCTACCTTTGGTCTTTGATGATGGTGATGTACAGATGGGGTTTTGGTGTGGATGTCCTTTCTGTTTTTTAGTTTTCCTTCTAATAGTCAGGACTCTCAGCTGCAGGTCTGTTGGAGTTTGCTGGCGGTCCACTCCATACCCTGTTTGCCTGGGTATCAGCAGCAGAGTCTGCAGAACAGCGGATATTGGTGAACAGCAAATGTTGCTGCCTGATCATCCCTCTGAAAGTTTTGTCTCAGAGGAGTACCTGGCCGTGTGAGGTGTCAGTCTGCCCCTACTTGGGGGGTGCCTCCCAGTTAGGCTACTCAGGGGTCAGGGACCCACTTGGGGAGGCAGTCTGTCTGTTCTCAGATCTCCAGCTGTGTGCTGGGAGAACCGCTACTCTCTTCAAAGCTGTCAGACAGGGACATTTAAGTCTGCAGAGGTTTCTGCTGCCTTTTGTTTGGCTATGCCCTGCCCCCAGACGTTGAGTCTACAGAGGCAGGCAGGCCTCCTTGAGCTGCAGTGGGCTCCGCCCAGTTCAAGCTTCCCAGCCACTTTATTTACCTACTCAAGCCTCAGCAATGGCGGGTGCCCCTCTGCCAGCTTCGCTGCTGCCTTGCAGTTTGATCTCAGACTGCTGTGCTAGCAATGCACGAGGCTCCGTGGGCATAGGACCCTCCAAGCCATGCGCGGGATACAATCTCCTGGTGTGCCGTTTGCTAAGACTGTTGGAAAAGCGCAGTATTAGGGTGGGAGTGACCCAATTTTCCAAGTGCCATCTGTCACCCCTTTCCTTGGCTAGGAAAGGGAATTCCCTGACCCCTTGCGCTTCCCGGGTGAGGCAATGCCTCACCCTGCTTCAGCTCATGCTCAGTGCACTGCATCCGCTGTCCTGCTCCCACTCTCTGACATTCCCCAGTGAGATGAACCCAGTACCTCAGTTGGAAATGCAGAAATCATTCATCTTCTGCATCACTCATGCTGGGAGCTGTAGACTGGAGCTGTTCCTATTCGGCCATCTTGGCTGCATCCCCGGGTCATGGTAAATTTCTTAAACATTCTCTTTGGCACACCAAAAGAATGTCCACACATTATTATTTTTTTTAAACCCAAAAACTATAGAAACCCCCAAACTCTTATCTCCTCCAAATTGCAGGCACAGAAACTCTCTAAATTGTCACTTTCCTTAATAATGGGTTACCTTATTCAATGTGGTAAAATGTAATATTACTTCTCCTTTAAAATGGTTCATAGCTTGTTGTTGTTGTTGTTATTTAGAATGACACTTGCTCTTCACCCCTTAATCAATGAGTCAATATTTATTGAGATGAAGTTCTGCCAGAATTGTACTCATTGGGGAATAAAAGAGGTACAACAAGGTTTGTCCTGAAGAGATTAAAATATGGCTGAAGAAAAGTTACTTCATACTTATTTACATGTGAAAATGTGGCTACCAATAAAAGACAGTATAAAGGAAAATGAGTCCTTGGTTTCCACCCTGCTTAGGAGGGACAAAGTAAATAATAAATTTCCTCCCTGCAAACAACTGAAAGAAAATACAGAATCCAGGTGCCTTCTCCCAACAGTGCTCTTTTTACAAGCACTGAAATGTGAATGACAGGCGGGAAGACCAGCCTTCCTGGTTCCCAGGTGAGGCTCTTCCCACCTGGAAGTCTGCAAGGTTTCTCTTTTATCATTATTATTATTATTATTTATCTTACTTTAAGTTATGGGATACATGTGTAGAACGTGCAGGTTTGTTACATAGGTACACATGTGCCATGGTGGTTTGCTGTGACCATCAACCTGTCATCTAGGTTTTAAGCCCTGCATGCATTAGGTATTCGTCCTAATACTCTCCCCTGCCTTGCCCCCATTCCCTGACAGGCCATGTACAACCCAGTGTGTGATGTTCCCCTCCCTGTGCCCACGTGTTGTCATTGTTCAACTCCCACTTATGAATGAGAACATGTGGTATTTTGTTTTCTGTTCCTGTGTTAGTTTGCTGAGAATAATGGTTTCCAGCTTCATCCGTGTCCCTGCAAAGGACATGGACTCATTCTTTCTATGACTGCATAGTATTCCATGGTGTATATGTGTCATATTTTCTTTTCCAGTCTATTATTGATGGGTATTTGGGTTGGTTCCAAGTCTTTGCTATTGTAAATAGGGCTGTAAGATTTCTTTTTCATCATTCCTCAGGGGTCCTGCCTTGTAATTCCCTTGCAGGGCCTGCCCTCTCTGGCATTGGACCAGTATCAATCTCTTTGCTGCAGGTCTTCTCTTTCTAGCTCCCTGTGCTGCTCGTTGAGGGCTAATCAGTCTAAGAGTAAAAAGCCCTTGGAAAGAGAGCAGAGGTAGGAGGAGGCTGAGGTCAGGCTATGTATTCCATTGGCTCCCTCTGTGTGGGTCTAGCTGTGCCCCTGTACTAAAATATCCAATCTTTTCATGAAGGTTTGCCCTGCAGGATTTCTTGCCTTCTAGAACTCAGTAACCTCTTCTTCAACTTGTTCCAACTGGCTCAGGACGAGGACTGATACACAGCTGCTAGCCCTGGGTTCCTTCCTCTTCTGCTTTCCTTACACTCTGTCCATGCCTTTGTAATTAGTCCCTTTGCAAATAAACACTCTACACATTTTCCAAGATTCATTTCCAAGATTTTGACAGGGACCCTGCCAGGTACAAGGATCTCCTTGTTAAATTCTTTAACCTAAAGAAACAACACAAATTGTGGGATTTCAGGCAGCACGGCAGTCAGGGCAGAGTCATATTTTTGATGAATCCCCTTTTGTTTATGTCATTAGGCAATCATCTGACTTATTTATTCCTTACTGCAAACTTTGAATTGTTGAAATCCAGTGCAATGCTTAAATAAAAAATAATTTGTGTCCAGCAAATGGAATAGATTTTAAAAGGAGCTGCTCAAGGTGATTTAGTGAATTGTCAGGTTTCTATTTCACAAATAACAAAATAGAAATTAAGAGCATGTCAGAATGAATTAGGACTGGAACATACATAAAAGTGATTTTATTAGAACATACATAAAAGTGATTTTATTATGCTTAATTCACATTGTCATGAATGGCACTTTGCTGTATATTCTGTGGATTTTTCACTCTCTACTTGTGTTATCGTTCAGTAAGACAAACACATTGGGCAAGTGATATAATAGGAATGGAATTACGAGTGAATCAATCTTGTTTTGCTGTTTCATACACTAGTGTTTGGCTCTCCTTCTGCTGACATATTAGGGCAGGGCTTAGTGGAAATGGGCAATGAATGCACGCGCTCTCTCTCTTCCTCTCTCTCTCTCTCTCTTTAAGGTCAAGTGTGAAAAAGAAAACTAGGAGTCTTTCAATGAACTTTAGAGGCTAGACTAAAGGCAACTTGCCCTTTAGCTAGATGGTTTTGGCCCGCCTGATATCTTAGCTTCTGGGCAGAGGAAGTCTTTGATCCTGCTCTGCACATTGCAGAGATGGCCACCGGGAATCTGGTCATGTCACGCCGGCCAAGTCTCGAGGCCCTGCAAGCAAGCATTGGCCAGGAAGCGAACGTGAATCGACCCCATTCCCGTTAATGTGTAATCTAGATTGGGGGATTAGACCAACACACATATGAAATTGCAAATAACACTAAAGGTCACACGAGACCAGAGGCAAAGCCGGGCAGGAGGTGTCTGAGAAGCTCAGACCTGCAGAGTGAACTCGAGTTGGGTCCTAGAAGGGCATGCCCAAATGGAAATCTTTATCTGCCTCTTCTGCTTGATAAGGACAGTCCCTAACAACTTCATGGCCCCCCACCCAAATGCTGGGTTATCTTCCACTCTTGACACAAAGTTCTCCAGGTCAGGACTCAGTGACCTTCCTGAGGTTTCTTCACCTGCTGATCCTCCATTCATCCGATGGTGTCTCAGGATGCTTCATCTTTCCTCTTCTCCCTCAAAAACACCTCTATTTTGTTCTGTTGTATAGTCTTCTGTCTGCTAGGTGATAATGGGATAAAAATAATCCATATGCAATAAAGTTACTTCTTCCAGGGGGTGTAACGCCTCAACCCAGCAAGAATGCTCTGAAGCAGGGGCCTCCAGCCATTGGGAAGTGGGGAAATGACTGCTTTGGAACCCTTCAAGCCCTCGCATGTGGGTGTGAGCCCCCCACCCAGGAATGCCATGCCTTCCCGAGACTTCAAGATCTCTGTTCTGAAGGCTATTCTGAGCCCATGCTCTCTCCTTACCTCCAGACTTGGCTGTGTCTGCCAGGGCAGTGGTATAGGAACCCCCTTTAATCACACTTTGGAAAGCACATACCTATCTAAGTATTTTACATTTGATCCCCAAAATTTCAAAGGAAGAATTTTTTTCATTGACAGTTGGGGGAAATGAGGCTAAGAGGAGGAGTGACTTGCCCAAGGTCAACAGTAACAGAACAGAGCCTAGGACTCGGGCGCCCCGACACTCAGCACAGCATTTTTCTTGCTCCCTGCTGCGTTCCAAAGGTATGGCTCAAGTGTGTTTGATTTTTCCAGATATCTGGGTATGAAGCTCTGAAATACAGAGAGGAGAGGGTCGAGCTCTGGTGAATGGGCCAAGTGTGGTAGTTATTCCAGTGTCATTTACTGGAAGAGCCAGAAGTCCACTTCTTGGGGTAGTAATGAATGAGAGCCAATGTTTGGTGCTTTATTAAAATTTAGTAAACCCATTTTCCATATATTTGTTTAATTATTTCCACTTTACAAATGAGGAAATTGTGGTTTAAAGGCACCAAGTCACGTGTTCAAATTGAGTCTACTGGTCTTATGCGGCCAGCTTTTCTGACCTGTTTCTGATTCTGACATGCAATGCTCCCTGTCTGGCTTGGATGACAAAGGAAAAAAGGAATTCAAATGATAACAGCACGTCCATGTAATATGTAATTACTACATCTTTTAGAAATTTAAAATCATATATAGGAAAAGCCATTATACATGTTTGTCAGGTGAGTCTGGTATTAATACCACAGTGCATCTCCATACTTAAGCATAGTTGGTTGCTTTGAAAATGTGGCAAATACACCAAGAATTACTTTCTGGGTCAGTGAGGGTGGCCTCCTCACCTGAGAAGGATTGATGCATTTAGAGGCAGTGCATAAGAAAACCTGGGCAGTGTATACAGAGGCCCTTGTCTTGGTGTAGATATTTAGACATTTCAGGGACTTTTGTTTTGTTTCGTTTTCCCACTCATTCAGCAAACTTGATTGGGCGTTTGATCCGGGTAGACGCTGAGCTAAAGGACACAAGATGAGCAGCAGCCTCTTGCTCTCCCAGACTGCGTGTCATTTGGAAAACATATTAGACTACTCCCATGCTGCCACAGAGCCCTGCACAGTGTTGGGGAGGCCACTTCTCAGGGGACTCACTGAGGAGGGAAAGGAATGAAGCGCAAATCCAAATAGCCTCAGGCGTCCCAGTTGAGTGTTCCCGGATCCCTCTGATTGAGGGATTGCCCCCTCCCTCAGCCCACGTGTTCTCCGTTGAGGGTTCCTGCCATAGTGAGCTGTGCCTGTTGAGTGTGACCAGCCAGATAAAAAGGCTGGGAATCATTAGCGTAGATGGAAAAATGAAAGATGAGCTAATTTAAATGGAAGAAGTCCTACTTAAGCTTCATTCACGTATTGGAAATTGGTACTGCCATTTATCCTCAAATAATACCCTGGGCATTATCTGCTCACAATAACTTTGGGAAAGTGTTGACTCAATGCCCTTAGGTGAAATAAGCTTCTAGCCACTGCCTGAGAGCTTATCGTCAATGAATTCTGCTTGGTGTATACTGACAGTCTGCACGAAGCAGACCAAATAAGTCTATTAATATTCAGCCAAATACCAATAAAGTCAATGTGATTTATTTATCATATTGATCTACCCTTCCAAAGCCAAGACAAGATTAAATGAGCATTGGCTTGTGTTGTCTTGAAAATGCAGGACAGATAAAAATCAAAGTGTTATCTTCCATGCGCTCGGAAGATTAATTGGCAACTCTATTCTTTTGGTGCTCAATGTAATGTGCTAACCAGTTCTTTGGGGGAAATCATAGCCTTTGTATAGCACAGCAGCATTTCTCAGAAGGTGTCTCTGCATTCACAAAATGTCTAATTAACAATTCTGCTTGAGTTTTTTTCTTCATCTAAAAATAATGTCAACAAATTGGCACCATTTCCCAAATATCTGCTTATGTCTTATTTTACCAGCCAATTCATGTATTACTGGGAGTTTACGATATGCATACCTCAAAAATAAATGCCTCTCCTGCAAACTGGAGAAGAGATTCACACACAATAGCACGAGGCCAGAGGTTTGTATAGAGCTGAGTTGTGTAAAAGTCTCATGAAAACTCACCAATCCATATTTCTGGGCTGAAAACCTTAGAGTTTCTTTAACCTTTCCATCCACCATATATTTTTACGGACTTTGAAAAATTGCTGTCTTAATGGTCAAGTGTGGGGCTGTAAGGAGATGATAGCCTCAGAGAAGTGGCAGCAGGAGATGACTCCAGAGTTCGCTGTCCAGCACTGTCTCACCGCGGTGAAGAAAACTGCATGCAGAGAAGCAAGCGAATGACTGAGTGACAGGGCTGCAAGCTCAGTGTGCTGAGCACCAGGGCAGGGCTGCTGAAGCGTCCCAGCTCATGTGACCTGAACACCTGCTTCATCCAGGTGCTGTCTAGGTACAGTGGGCATCAGAGACAAAAACACACCGACCCACCTGCCTGCCTCCCTCCCCCTCCATGGAGCTCTGTATATTAGATCGTAGCCCAGGAATGAATTAAAGGTAAAATAGCTCTTTTCTGTTCATTTTCTTATTTATTCAGGGAAACTGTGAAGCAGGTGAAGTTTGGCACTAGGCCCTTGCACTTTCATTTTTGTGTTTCTTTCACATTTGCTGGAAAACTATGTCTCCTATTGCTGGTGCCCATGGACCCCAGAAAACCATGTCTCCTGTCCCTGGTGCCCAGAGCTCCCCAGAAAACCATGTCTCCTGTCCCTGGTGCCCACAGCCCCCCCAGAAAACCATGTCTCCTGTCGCTGGTGCCTATGCCCCCCCAGAAAACCATGTCTCCTGTCCCTGGTGCCCACGGCCCCCCAGAAAACCATGTCTCCTGTCCCTGGTGCCCACGGTCCCCCAGGCTTCACATTGTGTGGGCTTCACATTGTGCAGCCTCCCCTCCACACACACACACTCGCATACATACACACACTCACACCCTTGCACACACTCACACCAACACACGCACACCTGCCCTCTCTTGCTCTGTTCCAAACTCAGTCATTAATTTCTTCTCTCTTAAAGTGACAACTTGGAGATGAAGGAAAACCCATCAATCTTAAGTCTTCATGTCACTTAGGGCTATTCCTATGTTTTAGAGAATATGCTTTAGCTTATGTCACTTATAAATCCAAATTTGAGAGGCAACTGGTGGCCTGGTACCCTGGTGGTCTAAGAAGTCCCCGGGTACCTGGGGAGACTGAGAGGACTCAGAGGTGGGTGGGAAGGTGGCTACATCCTTGGGATTTGGCCTTCAAGGCTTTTCACTGATTTGGGTAACAAGGTGTTGGCCTCACTGCAAAGCATAGTAGGGCAGAAAGATACGGGGCCAAGTTGGGATGTGGACTCATTCCACCACCAAGGTAGGTAAAGTTATTTTAGGGTGTGAAAGGCAGACACTTCCGTGTGATTTATTTAGCAGCAGAAAGATTCCTCTCCATGAATTTTAAAGCTCCTACTCTGCCTGCTACCAGCCTGGGATTGGAGGGGAGGGCAATATACAACTGGATTCCAAATTCATGGTGCTGTAGAATACTGATTCTTTGGTATTTTCTAAGAGTTGCTTCTTTGCCTCCCCAGTACATGATCACTTTTAAAACTGTTCTATGCATGCCGGGAAATAACTTTTAGGTGCGGCATTCCACACTTGTCCTTTACAACAACCTTCAAATATTCCTGTTCAAATCCTCTGCATCCTTAACAACTTAAATTGACTCATTATTGAAATAGGTATAAAATCAGTATCACTTTAGATTTATCACATTTCCCTTCCAATTTTTTTTGGCAATTTCTTTTTATCATTATTATTATTATACTTTAAGTTTTAGGGTATATGTGCAAAACGTGCAGGTTTGTTACATATGTGTACATGTGCCATGTTTGTGTGCTGCACCCATTAACTCATCATTTAACATTAGGTATATCGCCTAATGCTATCCCTTCCCCCTCCCTCCACCCCACAACAGTCCCCGGTGTGTGATGTTCCCCTTCCTGTGTCCATGTGTTCTCATTGTTCAATTCCCACCTATGAGTGAGAACATGCGGTGTTTGGTTTTTTGTCCTTGTGATAGTTTGCTGAGAATGATGGTTTCCAGCTTCATCCATGTCCCTACAAAGGAAATGAACTCATCGTTTTTTATGGCTGCATAGTATTCCATGGTGTATATGTGCCACATTTTCTTAATCCAGTCTATCATTGTTGGACATTTGGGTTGGTTCCAAGTCTTTGCTATTGTGAATAGTGCCACAATAAACATACGTGTGCATGTGTCTTTATAGCCGCATGATTTATAATCCTTTGAGTATATACCCAGTAATGGGATGGCTGGGTCAAATGGTATTTCTAGTTCTAGATCCCTGAGGAATCGCCACACCAACTTCCACAATGGTTGAACTAGTTGACAGTTCCACCAACAGTGTAAAAGTGTTCCTATTTCTCCACATCCTCTCCAGCACCTGTTGTTTCCTGACTTTTTAATGATCGCCATTCTACCTGGTGTGAGATGGTATCTCATTGTGGTTTTGATTTACATTTCTCTGATGGCCAGTGATGATTAGCATTTTTTCATGTGTTTTTTTCTTCCAATTTTTAATAGATTCAATTTGAAGCCATATTAGCTTATACCAGTTCCAAACTGTTGTAGCTGAATGGCAACTTGTCTGTTTTATAGTTTCGTCGTGTACACACACTACTCCAGGCATACTTCGCCGATACTAATGGTGCAGCAGCAACTCTCTCCGTTAGTCTCTGTCTGCTACAGATTTTCCTCTTCTATTATTTCCAACCTCAGAATTTAGAAATGACTCTTCATATTATCACCTAGCTAAATGTTAGTTGTTTCATACCAAGTTAAAATATATCTGATATCTGGGAAGCTTAATCCAATGACGTTGCTTGTGTGTACTTATTTATACAATTACATTTCTTGTGCATATTGATTTATTTATATCTACAACCTAATTTTGCGCCTGTTTGCTATATTTTGCTTGTTTGTTTTGCTTTCCTCCTCTTCTTTACTATTTTCTTGAAAACCCGTGAAGCAATAATCTGTGATTTATCTCTACTGGTTTGGAAGTTATAAATTGTATTTCTATTCATTTTAGTGGTTAAGCTTAATTTGTAGTTAAGAGAAATTTGAAACAATCTCAAACTTACTGAAAAGTTGCAATTAGAGTACAAAGAACATTGATGCAACCTCTCTGTCTGATACTTTCTTTCTTTTTTTTTTGAGAAGGAGTCTCCCTCTGTCTCCTAGGCTGGAGGGCTGCAGCGCAGTGGCGCGATCTCGGCTCACTGCAAGCTCCACCTCCTGGGTTCACGCTATTCTCCTGCCTCAGCCTCCCAAGTAACTGGGACTACAGGCGCCCGCCACCATGCCCGGCTAATTTTTTATGTATTTTTAGTAGAGATGGGGTTTCACCATGTTAGCCAGGATGGTCTCTATCTCCTGACCTCGTGATCCGCCCGCCTCGGCCTCCCAAAGTGCTGGGATTACAGGCGTGAGCCACCACGCCCAACTCTTGTCTGATACTTTCATGTGTATTTCCTACAAACAAGAACGTGCTCCTACCTAACCGCAATGCAACCATCAAATCCTGGAAGCACCGTTCCTCCTGCATTAGCGCCATCTCATGCGAAGGCCTCATTCTCATCTCAACAAATGTTCCAATAATTTCCTTTAGAAAGAAGGGTCCAACTTAGAATCACACATTCTTTATGTTGCCATATTTCTTTAACCTTTTTACATCTGGAAAAATTCTACATTCTGTCCTTGACTTTTATGTCCTTTGACACTTTTGAAGATCATAGGCCAGTTATTTCCCGAAATGTCCTTCGGTGTGGGTTTGCACGGCGTTTTCCTAATTCCTGTCAGGATTCACACTCTGGATCTAACCCTATCACGGTGATGCCTTGTGTTCACTTCATTGTACCCTCTCAGGAG
The DNA here is from genome assembly GCF_029281585.2 of Gorilla gorilla gorilla. Taxonomy (NCBI): domain Eukaryota; kingdom Metazoa; phylum Chordata; class Mammalia; order Primates; family Hominidae; genus Gorilla; species Gorilla gorilla. The sequence continues at coordinate 162,145,524 of NC_073230.2, forward strand.
AGGCACAGTTTTGTTTTGTCTCTTATGAATGCTGTTCAGCTTGATCACGTGATGAAGGCTGATGTGCCAGATTCTCCACTGTAAAGTTGCTTGTATTCTCTTTATAATTAAGGAGCACTTTGTGACGAGGGACTTTGAAACTATGAAAATATCTTGTTTTTCTACAAATTTTCAATGTATTATGTTCATGTAGGCCCATGGTTTCCTGTTTTATTTGATAAGTCATAAACTCGCACTACCATTATTTATTTTTATGTTCAAATTGTTCCAAATTTTGTCAGTGGGAGCCTCTTTAAGCAGGCTCCTGTCTTGTGACATGTCCCATCATGTTTTTGCTCACTTACTTGTGTTTTGGGAGATGGCAAAAGATGTTATCTGTGATGGTTAATACTAAGTGCCAACTTGATTGGATTGAAGGATTCAAAGTATTAATCCTGAGTGTGTCTGTGTAGGTGTTGCCAAAAGAGATTCACATTTGAGTCAGTGGGCTGGGGAAGGTAGATCCACCCTTAATCTGGTGGGCACAATCTAATCAGCTTCCAGAGAATATAAAGCAGGCAGAAAAATGTGAGAAGGAGAGATGGGCCTAGACTCCCAGCCTACATCTTTCTCCCAAGCTGGATCCTTCCTGCCCTCGAACGTTGGACTCCAAGTTCTTCAGTTTTGGGATTTGGACTGACTCTCCTTGCTCTTCAGCTTGCAGGCAGCCTATTGTGGGACCTTGTGGTAGTGTAAGTTAATACTTAATAAACTTATATATATATATATCCCATCTCTCCTTTTCACATTTTCTGCCTATTTTATATATATATATATAATATATAGGAGATATACATACATATATGTAGGATATATATGATATATACATATATATCCTATAGTTCTGTCCCTCTAAAAGAACTCTGACTAATACATCATCTTAAACTTTTCTGCTGAAACCTGGACTCTGTCACATGTGCAAGGAATCCCGACTTCTTCTGGTGGAGAATATTTAGAAGCCAAGGCCTGGGCACTAGGTGTACTGCTTGGTACTGGGTCATCACACATGCATGTGCAAACACACACACAAAATACACATTTATGTCTGTATTTTTATCTGTATTGATCTATAGACACATTGAAAACCATGAGTTCACGCTGATTCCTCCAATTCTAAGCCAATATTTTCAGAGAGTTTGTTTTAGTATCTTTCCCTTCGCAGATTTCTCTCTTCCTCAGTGGTGGGAAACCTGACTCCACTGGGTCTACACAATACCGCATGGAGCCTGCTGCACCCACCACATGCCATGTCCCCATGGCGCCCAGGCCACATGCCCTGCAGGACTCCCTTCCTTCATGGTCCCCTCTCTCTGCATGCACCCCATCCTTACATGGGGTGCTATGACCTCCTCGGCCTGAGCAGACACAGCTCACAGTCCAGTTGCCACCTTCCACTTCTCTGTGTTTTAGGTCCTTGAGATTCAGAATATATATATATATGTGTATATATATATATATATTTTAAAGACAGGGTCTCCCTCTGTCCCCCAGGCTGGAGTACAGTGGTGCAATCTTGGCTCACTGCAACCTTGACCTCCTGGACTGAAGTGATTCTGTTGCCTCAGCCTCCCGAGCAGCTGGGATTACAGGTGCCCGCCACCATGCCTGGCTAAGTTTTGTATTTTTAGTACAGAGGGCGTTTCACCATGTTGGCCAGGCTGGTCTTGAACTCATGGCCTCAAGCAATCTGCCTGCCTCAGACTCCCAAAGTGCTAGGATTATAGGCATGAGCCACTGAGCCCGGCTGAGATTCAGCTTTATTTTTTTTAAATGTACTTGCACCTGCATATTTCTGGCCTATTTGTTATCATTTTATCTAGTATTTCTAAATGTTTGTAGAAGGAGGCTTTTCATATTATTTACCCATAATATTTTTGAAAACAAGATTCCATTTGGATCATTCTAAAATGTGCCCATATTATAAGTCTTCCCATAAGGACTTCCTTCAGGTCTACGTCATAAATGCCTAAAAGCCTTCCTTAAAGTTACCTTCTTCACCCAGGGCAAGCTGGACCTGTGACCATAGACTATGAAGTCAAGAGAGGAGGGGGTCTGGGACTCGCTGAATTAGGCTGAGTTTTTTTTTTTAATGACAGTAGAGCTTAACATAATTTTGAGATTTAAAAATAAGACAAAAATAAAACATACATGTAAGAGAATATAATTTTTGAAGAATATTTTAGAACTTTTAAACTTGCAGAATTTTAGGATGTAGAGACTTCCAAAGCAACCTGATGATACAGATCATCAGCCACCGAGCTGGGATGAAATCCTGGATGTCCCAGCTCCCATCCAGGGCCAGCCCCTTGGAGCAAACACCTTGGCAGCTCTATGTCTGCCGTCATGACACGTTGCCCTCACCTGGAACCCTCACGATCCTTCTTTTGAAGCCAATGGTCACATGTCCCCTTTTCTGTGAATATCCCTCTGGACAACCACCTTGCTTTGTTGCTCTTATGACTGCTACTCTAATTATTTACCTGCCTCTGTGGTATCCATGCCAAGTGCAGGTATGGTGACAATGTCAGTGAGGCAGCCTGGGGCTTGTGTGTGTGTTGGGGAGCTGGCTCAGGGAGCTCTGGGGGTGGCCCACACAGAGACACACGGGGAGTCTCAGCTATCCTGGCCTCAGCCATCCTGGCACATCACAGCAAGGCGTAGGCTGCATTTAGCCTGATCCTGGGATAACAGGTCAGGGTAGGAGAAAAAACGTATACTTTGCAAAGCAAACCAGGCAGATGTGAGCCAAGGGACAGTGCTAGGATCCTAGAACAGCATGATTGGGTTTGACCGTGCAACCCTGACTATGGACACAAGCATGAAATGTGTCTCCCTTCCCATCCTTGCTAACACTGCACTGGGGGAACACCCTCTCCTCCCATGCAGTGGCTCCCTTGAACACCTAACTCGCTTCACAACATTTTCAGTCACCTTCATCATTAAAACAGCTGTGTGCCATTTCTTGGGACATAGTCTTGCTTATTTGTAAATGGTTTTTTCAATTAATTGCATTTTATTGGTACATAATAATTGTGCGTATTTGCGAGGTTCATGCGATATTTTGATACATACACACAATGTGTAATGAGCAAATCAGGGTAACTGGGGCATCCATCACTGCAAACATTTATCATTTCTACAGGAATCTATCTATCTACAGGGTAGATTCCTGTAGAAATGACATGCTGTGTGGGATTGTCTGCCCAACCATGGCTGAAGTCAGTGGGAGGCCGAGAGGGTTAAAGTTAGGACCCTGGAGGCCTGGAGCACACCTAGCCTCTTCTCTCTATGCCTCCCAATTCTCTGGGCTCACTGCCCTGGGGCTGGGGCAAGGAGAGGGAAAGGGAAATGGTGTTTGCTTAGCAGTCTGCCAGTAGTGAGTTTCTGCTTCCATGTTGTTTGTGATCCTAGCCAGAGTGGGTGTATGTGTGATGGTTACATTTATGTGTCCACTTGGCTGGGCCATGGTGCCCAGGTATGTGGGCAAGCATCATTCTGGATATTTCTGTGAGGGTGTTTTTGAGTCCATAAACTTTAAGTAAAGCAGAGGGCTCTCCCCAATGCAGGTGGGCCTCATCTAATCAGTTGAAGGTCTGAGTAGAACAAAAGACTGACCTCCCTAGAGTAAGAGGGAATTCTGCAGCAGATGAATGAACTGCAGCATCAGCTCTTCACTAAGTCTCCAGTCTGCTGGCCCACCCTGCAGAATTTGGACTTGCCAGCTCCCGTAATCACATGAGCCACTTCCTTAATTTAAACCTCCTATATGTATACACATCATGTTGGGTCTTTAGGGTGTGTGCCCTCCTGAATCCTGAGAGGATTTAGTTCCAAAGACACATCTAGGCATTGCTGTCCCCAAGGAGACTCATGCTCATTGTCCTATGGGGCCACTGCTAGGACACAAGGAGCCCCAGTTCTGAGCCTGTGTGTGGGCAGAATGACCTCCTGGACCCCATGACACTGGAGCCTGAGGGTCCTCTGCCCTCTCTCCATGGCTGCAGCTTCATGTTTCCTCTCCCCAGTGTCCACATCACCAGCAGTGGCTCCTCCCCATAGCTCAGCGAGCTGGGACTGAGCAGATACCCCAGAGACATGCAGTTACCACCAGGTCCATGGTCTTCTCTTCCCTCAGCTCCAGGGAGAAGAATTATTTAAACACCACTCCCCTTCACAAGGAGTTGGGGGCCAGTCTTTCTCTGTGAGCCCCAAATCCCCACAAAGAGAATTCCTCACACACCCAGTCCCGTCTTACATCTCTGATTGTCTGACCTTACTCATTTATGGAGACACAGAAAGTCTCACTCTAAGGAAGGAAACTTCTTAGAACTCAGTTCTGGAAAATTTAGTTTAAAAAGTTTCAGAAACAAAAGATCTAAACCTGAATCATGCATCTTTCTGTGCACTGGAATGCAGGGTTCAGGCCCAACTAAGTCCCATAAACTTGCAGTTTCTATAAACTGTGCTTGTTTTCACTTTTAAAATATCTGTAATATATATGTAGCACCGTCTCCCTGTAGTAGTCCCATCTCACGTTGCTATAAAGAAATACCTGAGACTAGATAATTTATAAAGAGAAGAGGTTTAATTGGCTTGGGGTTCTGCAGGCTGTACAGGAAGCATGGTGCCGGCATCTGCTCAGCTTCTTGGGAGGCCTCAGGAAGCTTCCAATCATGGCAGAAGGCAAAGGGGGAGCAGACATGTCACATGGCTGGAGCAGGAGCAAGAGAGGGAGAGAGAGAGAGACAGTGGGGAGGGAGGTGCCACACACTTTGAAAATGACCAGATCTCCTGAGAACTCTGTATCACAAAGAAAGCACCAAGCCATGAGGGATTCGCCCCCATGATCCAGGCACCTCTGACCAGCCCCCACCTCCAGAATTGGGGACTACAATTCAACATGACATTTGGGTGGGGACAGATATCCAAACTATATCAGACATCTCATAACAAGTAGTGAGGACTATCACCGAGAAAGGCAGAAGAGGGAAGCGTTTACATTTTTCCTACGGATTTAATTTGATACAAACAACTTCACAAGGTGTTGACATCTAGCAATATAGAGCACTTCTCCATTGTCTCCCTTGTGTGGCAAGATGTCAGGTTCATAGAGAAGGCAGAGGCCAGTCTAGCTTACAGAATTCTAGTGGGTACCATACTGACGCTACAGGGACAGCAGGGTTACTTGGCACGGGGGTGAGGGGTCCCTTAGGGTCTATCTAGGCATCTAGAAAAATGCAAAGTATCTTTCAGAACAGTAAATTGAAAGCTCTCCTTGTATGGGGGCATTTTCCAGTTCAATCCTAATTCACCTGCTTGGCTTGGGATGAAGTTTATGCAGGAAGGCTGAACACATCACCTGGGGACATCTAACAGTGGGAGATATGATTGTGTGAAACCCAGGAGCATATGGTATTTGGAGATTGAGACATGAAGGGAGCTGGCCTCAGGGCCAGTGGGGCCCTGGATGAATGGGGGAAACTCAAGGCAAAAACTTATTCCCCAAAAGAGAAATGCCAGGCAGGAGTCCAACCTTAAGGAGGCATGGGGTCTTGAGACAGTTTAGAAAAGGACTCAAATTGGGGAATTGGAAGGAAGTAAGGACCCTGTTACCAGAACTGGGATACTGTAGAAAGACGACCTTGTAAAACAAACAGTGGCCAAGCTCGGGTCCGGCGTTCTACCTGGTAATCCTTGTTTCTCTACTCTCTGGCTGTCTCATCTTGGGCAAATGGTTAACCTCTCCTTTTTCCAGTAGCTCCCCTGTAAAATAGGGATCACAAAACAACCACACTGTAGGGCTCTGATGAGGATTAAATGAGATAATACATGTAGAGTTTCCAGGAAAGCAGCAAACATCAACGGGCCCGTAGATATTAGACATTTTTACTTAAGACAAAGCAGTAGCCCAGTATTTAGAATCAAGGTTAAGGTCAGTTAGGCTAATTTAGCAGCAAGTTTGACTCAGTCTTGTTACTTGAATATTAAGCTTGATTTTCATTAATCCTTGCTATGAATCCTTGCTAGTCCAAAGTGTTGAATAGAGGCAGGCTGGCAGGAGACTGTAGGCTGGGGAGCAAAGAGATATCAAGTCAGAGGATTTGGTGCAAATGTGGCAGCTGGAGTGTGAAGTGGGGTGAAGACTAATGCTGCTTTTAGAGCAACGTTTCTGGTGCATTGGGTACTGCCATTTGTAAGTCGGTGCAGCTTGCGTTAATTCCAATCATACCTTGTGTATGACTTAGGGAGCTACTAGGTTTCCTGTGTCTTTGCAGGCTGATGAGAGAAACACAAACATGGCTGCTACTCTCTACCTCCAAGAGCATTTTCCTCTGCTCCCTGTCTCTCCTCCCAAAAGCACTGGAGTGAAGGGAGAGAGTGTAAATTGAAAAGCAAACCCATCGTTCAAGTACATAAAAAAGATCAAATGCAAGGGGAGAGGAGGAGAGGTGTGATTCAGACCAAACATCCCTGCTGTAAAGAGACTTAAGAGGAATAATAGGACTGAGCCATAAAATGTTTATGGTGTCCCAGGAATAATTGAATATTTCCTGGTTTGTTGTGCTGAGATTTTATGAGCCAAACAGGGGATCTTTAAAGCTTATTGTCTTTTGCTCTTCAAAGGTTTAATTAAGGTTGGACTTGAGGCTTAAAGTTGTTTGAAAACTTGGAATTTAAAGTGAAACAGCCCAAGAAACCTATATAACCAGTGAAGCAGGTGTCTGTGCAAGGACTGGCTTGGCTGTATGGGTGCCCCAAATGGGAGAATCATTTGGCACCTTCCCAAAAGCAAAATTTCTAATGCTTTTACCTGCTAGTCATTCAGAATGTGCTGAAATAAAATGTTCTATTAGTACAATTTGCATACATATTTTTTAAAATTCCTGACCTTAAATGGGTTGCTTGCTGGTCCTCTTATTTAGCAATAAGGCCAAATCTTAAATCTTTCCCCTATCCCACCTCTCTAGATACAGCTCCCTTTATTGTGTAGGGAATTCATTTCCTTTCTCACTTCCATCTGGCCTGAGACCTTGCTTAGCCATCAGAAACATTCACCACTTAATACATTTTCAATCAGCATTAAATCAGAGGTCATTATATTAAGAAAAAGTATTTTCATAGCAATAAAACAATAATTTTTTTTTAGATAATAATACCCTTAAGGAGGGATTATATCCAAGTACAAAATAGAGAATTCAGCATATGTTCGGATTAAAACCAGAACAATTTTGTGTTTTACTAATCAGGTATCTTATCACCTTTTGTAGAAACTGAGATTAACTACCATGATATTTGGGGAACATCACACACCGCGGCCTCTTGTGGGGTGCGGGGACGGGGGAGGGATAGCATTAGGAGATATACCTAATGTTAAATGACGAGTTAATGGGTGCAGCACACCAACATGGCACATGTATACATATGTAACAAACCTGCACGTTGTGCACATGTACCCTAAAACTTAAAGTATAATAATAAAAAAAATTGTATAGATTTTTTTTTTTTTGCAGGAGTTTTAGATTCACAGAAAAACTGAGCAGAAAGTACAGAGAGTTTCCAAAAACTCTCTGCCCCACACTTGCATAGACTTCTCCATTATCGGCATCCTGTACGGGAGTGGTACGTTTGTCACAATTGACGAATGTGAACACAATCACCAAAGTCCACAGTTTACATTAGGATTCACTCTTGCTGTTGGACATTCCATGCATTTGGACAAATGCGCAATGACATGTATCCACCATTAGAGCATCATACAGACTAGTTTCACTGCCCTACAAATCCTCTGTGCCCCATCTATTTATCCCTCCCTCCCTCCCACCCCCTGGTGACCACTGATCTCTTACTGTCTCCATGGTTTTGCCTTTTTCCAGAATGTCCCATAATGACATATGAAATATAGCTTTTTCATAGACTCATACAACATATAGCTTTTTCAGTCTTTCACTTAGTAATATGAATTTTTCTCTCTGTCTTTTTTAAAAAATAGCCTTTATTTTGGGGAGCAACAGTACTTACTTTTCATTTCAGTGATGATTTGGAGTGGCTTCTAATTGGTAACTCCATCATTCTCTTATCAAAAGTGGTCCGCGCACCGCCTCTTCCTTTAAGAACACACAGATATGGTCTGATGTTGCTAAAAGCCAGGAGTGGTGGAAATTCAGTTTCCATGTTAGTGGACGTGAAATTACCTTTTGTCACTGCGTGACTTCAGGAGAAATGCTTCTCCTGGTGCAAAGGCTTTGCTAGAAATGAGAAAGTGGAAAAAGATGATGGTGTCTTTAGATACATGCCCAGAGAATGGGCATCGTCCCTTGATTGCTTTTCGATGTTGAGCATGACCTTCCCTTTTATGACCTTTTTTCTTGAAGGGGTTTTCATTAGTTCTTGTTTTTTAACCACCAGAGTTTCTCACTGAGAGAGAACAGATGATAGATTGAAATCTCAATGTGATGTAGAATTGAGTGCGTCTCTTCCTCTGGTCCTAACACTTATCTCAGGCCATGGTTACCCATCTTCCATTGTACTGTAAGTACAGGAGAGGGCAGAGGGTTGGATGTCCCTAAAGCCTAGTGTGCTTCCTAATTCAGTGTTGAAGGAAAGTCTAAAGCAAACAAATCTCCACCTTACCCCTATATTTCCTTTGAGTTGGAGTTCATTTACCATCTCATGGGTCAATCTAGTACTTCCCTTCCCTGTACACCTGCCTCACCAGAAGCACACTTCTAGTATGTTCAAATGAGCTATGGGCTTATAATCAAATGCTAGGCATAAAAGCAGACACAAGGATATTCTCATTTCTCCAAAGGCAGAAATGACTACCAGGAAGATTCAATCCATCAGGCTCTAGATGAGCCTGCCCCGTCTTTGATTGATGGCAAAGACATTTGGTGCTCAATAAGGCAGCTGAAGTTGCTTCTGCCACAACCATTTCTTTCTTTATTTATGGTATTTCACCAAGAATCCAAGAAAAATAAGTAACTACATCTCAGTTTAATGTCTTTTCTTCTCTTTAGCCACTTGTGTTTTATTAGTCCTCAGCTCTCTGTCCAAATTTCATCTCATCAGAAGGTGTGTGGGCTGATTAACCTCCTGCAATCTTTTAGACATGCCATTTAAAGGTTCTTGTGACACCATCCATTACAGTCATTGGCATCACCTTGTTTGATGAGCAGCAAGAAATTGTCGACACTTTCTAGGTCAAGTTCCTCATTTGCTCGATGAGAAAAGTGAGGTACAAAGAATACTGTAACCTATGCAAGCTACTCCATTCGCTCCCAAAAAAGCTGAGACTAGAAAGTGGCTCTCCTTAATCTCACTCCTACTTTCTTTTCATATGTGTCATTGCTGTATGTTTTTCAAGTTTTATTGAGGTATAATGGATATAAAAGTTTACACATATTTAAAGTATACATTTTCATGATTTTGGATATGTACACACACATGCACATACAACACATACCACACACACACATACACACACACACACACACACACACACACACACATACCCATGATACCATCAGGAACTAAATGTATTTATCACTTTCAAAAATTGCCTTGTGTTCTTTTGTGGTGTTTTGTTTGTGCATGGTAAAGGAACTTAGCATGAGAACTCTTAACATATTTTGAAGTGCACAATACCATATTGTTATACTGTGTTATACCGCAAATCTCAAGAACTCATGTATCCAGCATAACTGAAGCGTCATACTCATCAAGTGACAACTTCTCACTTCCTCCTCCCCTCAGCCCCTGGCAACCACCATTCTGCTCATGCCTATTTTGGATACCTTAGATACCTTGGAAAATGTGTTATATGCTTACAATGCAATATTATTTCAGGCTTAGAAAAAGAAGGAAATTCTATTATTTGCCACAACATGGATGAATCTTGAGGACATGGTGCTAAGTGAAATAAGCCAGGCACAGAGAACAGTAACTTCATGATTCCATTCATAGGAAGTATTTAAAATCATCAAACTCAGGGAAACTGTTATGTTTGTATTTATTTCAATAAACAGAGACATGCAGCACTAAAATTTGTGCCAGGCACCATGACAGCAATTATTAGCACTATGAAGTCAGTGATACTGTTATGCCCACTTCACAGAGGGGGAAACTGAAAGAGGTTCTAACTTGCTCAAGGTCACAGAGTATGTGAGTGGTTGTGCCTGATGAGAACACAAGCAGATCTGACTCCAGAGTCCATGTCCCCCCTACCTTCCCATAGCACCACCACGCCTTGATGGTATGCCCTGATCACAGATTCTGTATGAGATATGGTATCTCCATCTGGAAAGACAGATGTTAGTCAATGATCAATAACAAATCCAGGTTTAACTCTGTATCTGTTCTAAAGTTACTTCTTAGGAAAAATTTTCAAATTTTAAAATTCTTTGAGGATCTCAAAAAGTAATCGTTTCTCCATACTCATTGGTGCCTGGAGGCTTGAAGAAATGTTAATGTATTTATCTTATGTGTCTTAATTATTCAAAGCATTATGGAAAGAGAACTAGGCTGTTTTCCCACGCAAATCTCAGCTAGGTTAGTTCTTTTTTCCCCTTTGATATAAAAAGTGATGCCCAGAAACATAATAATTCTGAAAGATGTCTTTTATCCCACTGCACCTGCCAAGATTCCTGTGTTATGGGCAAGTATCAACAACTGCCAGATGCTTTGGCTGCTTTTAGCTTTCTCAGCTATTTTGTGATAGAATGGAGGGAACTGATGTGAAGAAAGACATTGTATTTGATTTTGGAGTGGAGGATAAGTGTTTTTCTTAAATCATTAAGAAAAATCCTACACTTCCTTAGGGCTCAATGGGCACTGCTAATGAAAACGCGAGGCACACGCAGAGAACAAATTGGTATTTCTGAAGTTTAACCTGGGATGTACTCCAGGTTCAACCACCCTTTGTTTGTGCAAACTTGGGCACATCACAGAAGTTTTTGGTATAGATTCTAGGAAAAGGGCTATTCTGTATGCACACACTTATGTTGCATGATTGATGTAGAGGTCGAATGTGTGATTCCTGGGTGACAGAGGCATGCATGTTGAGGAGAAGGTAGCAGTGGGCTGTGTGTGGGAAGGAAGACTCTGCTAGATAACTGTAGGTGGCTCACAAGGTGCATGGTAGATCGGAGGGCTTGGCACAGGCAGAGGCCATTCTCAGCCTGGAGAAGAAAGGGACTGTCATTTCAACACAGAGTCAATCTCTGGGACTTTGGAAGAGGAGAGTGAGACATTTATGTCTCTGAATCTGGCCATGAGAGGGTAACTGAAAGCCATGAACAAAATCAGCCAACGATATTCATGAATCCTTGAGAAAATACCCTTTGTGGAAAGCTAATGATGCACAGTGTATAAAAAAGTTATTTTAGACAATTTGGTTACCATTTAAAATGTATCTTTCTAATCAAACTAAAAAATTCAGCCAAAAATAGGAATGAGAGGTACAGGAGAAAGAAAGGTGAAGAGTGGAGAGGGATGGCAAAAGGAAGTGGGGAGAGGTTGGGGAAGAGGGTCACATCAAGGGAAGCTGGTAAATTGAAAACCTGAGTAATAAGGTCTTTGAGTTGAGCTTCAGCGCACCTGCAAAGTGGAATTTTGTCTTGAAATGAATTCAGGAGAAAAGGCTCAGGCGTGCTGGAGAGCATCAGGGTGATTTTCATGAGCAGGTCAAGGTGAAAGTCTCTGCTTATTCTCTCCAAGAATGAAACCCCAGTGTGTGAGTTTGCTCAGGCTACTGTAACAAATACCACAGGCTGGGGGGCTTCAACAAGAGAAATTAATTTTCTTACAATTATGGAGTCTGGAAGCCCACTAGCCAGATATTGGCAGGTTTTATTTCTTCTGAGGTGTCTCTCCCTGACTTGCAGATGGCCGTCTTCTCACTGTTCCTCACATGGTTTTCCTTCTGTGCAAGGGCTCTCCTGGTGTTTCTTTGTCCAAGTTTTCTCTTCTTATAAGGACACCAGTCTGATTGCATTAGGGCCCACACCAGAAGCATCGTTTTACTTTCATCACCTTTCAAAGGCCTTGTCTCCAAATACAGTCATATTTTGAGGTACCAGTGGATAGCGCTTCAACATTTGAATTTAGGGATGGGGAGGAGAGACAGAATTCAGCCCATCACGCCCAGGAGGGAGGGAGAACATAGCCCAGTGAGGAAGGTACTGCAATGTATTTAGCATCCCAGTGAAGGAGGCGGGCTTGTGATCTGTACTGAAGGAGCACAAATATGAAATATGAAAAATACAAGACATACAACACCAAAGCACCTTCAACAATACAGTTCTCTGATTATTACCAGTGCTACTCTTGGCTCTGTGCACCTTCACAATGGATTCTGATCATGAAAATCCACTGTCTTAGTCTCCTTGCGTTTCTAGAAAAGAAATACTGGAGGCTGGGTCATTTATAAAGAAAAGAGGCTCATTTGGCTCACGGTTCTGCAGACTGCACAAGAAGGATGGTGCCAGCAACTGCTTCTGGTGAGGACCTCAGCCTGCTTCCACTCATGGAGGAAGGCAAAGGGAAACCCCTGTGTGCAGAGGTCACATGGCAAGAGAGGAAGCAAGAGAGAGAGGGAGGGGTGTGCCAGGCTCTTTTTTTTTTTTTGAGATGGAGTCTTGCTCAGTTGCCCAGGCTGGAGGGCAGTGGCACGATCTCGGCTCACTGCAAGCTCTGCCTCCGGGGTTCACGCCATTCTCCTGCCTCAGCCTCCCAAGTAGCTGGGACTACAGGCACTAGCCACCACGCCCGGCTAATTTTTTTTGTATTTTTAGTAGAGATGGGGTTTCACCGTGTTAGCTAGAATGGTCTTGATCTCCTGACCTCGTGATCCGCCCGTCTTGGCCTCCCAAAGTGCTGGGATTACAGGCGTGAGCCACCGCACCCGGCCACCAGGCTCTTTTTAACAGCCAGTTCTCAAAGTAGCTGTAATGAGAACTCAGTCACATCCCCCGCCCCCCCCCCCCCCCCCCCCCGCCGCCAACAAAGGAGGGCAGTAATCTATTCATGAGGGATCTGCTCCCAGGACCCAAACACCTCCCACTAAGCCCCAGCCCCAACACTGGGGCTCAAATTTCAACAGGCAATTTGGAGGGGTCAGACAAAACAATCTATAGCACCCAGGAAGCACCTCAAATATTGACTTTAATCAACACTGCTCTCATTGCCCACTTAGCTACCAGAGAAGACATCCATCCCTACTCTACACGACAGGTAGGCATCTTGTCATCAAAAAATATTTGTGCTGTGCTGTAAAAATATGAAGGGACTACATCTTAGGATTTGTGTTAGTTAGACCAGAATTATTGCATCTCGAGGTTGTGCTTTGGTGACACCTCGCTAGTTGAGTCAAAACTTAAATGGCAAATGTTATACAGACAAAATACTCATAATAAACCCCTGTTATCAAGTCACTCTCCAGGATGCTGTTGCATGACCAAGGCCTGAACATCTCAATTATTTATAAGTATGAGGAGCCCCTTGCTGTAGCCTGGAGTCTCTATTACACAAATTCTTTTTGTAAGGAATGTTTGCACACAGGCTCACATTTAGGATATTTATTTGTTCACGTTGTGGCTCTTTAGCTATATTTGGATAGATAGGGTCAAAACTTGCCTTGAGAAACTCACCTGTTATCCTTTCAGCAGGACTGAGTTGTTCTGTTATAGGCAACATGCTCAGTCTTCTTTGCACCTGCCGTCTAACTGTATCTTGGACAAGCCTCAGTCATACCCAGTCTTCCTGAAGTCTGAACACTTGTTAGAAGTAGGTGAAGTAGGGAGGTGATTGTTTAAATAAGGTTTCTGTGCCTGCCTTCCTTAAATGTGGCTAAGGTCAACAGGAGGGTAGCCAGAAATTTCTGGCAATTGCTATTTTGCAAATATTTAGAGTGACAGTTACTGTGAGGAGAGGATGTAAATGCAACTAAAACTTCTCAATATGTTACTAAGGTAGCCTCCTTAATAATAAAGATCTTTTCCTAGGAAATCAAGGTTCTTTGTTCACCTAACATTTACGGTCCTTTGTCACTTTCCTTTTTTTTTTTTTCCTTTTTTTAATTTTTAAAAATAAGTATCATTTTGAGCATCTGTTTTCTTGAAAATGGTTCCTGGATATGTCACACATGGCATGGTGAATTATGACAAGAAGAGGTAGCAGAATGGCCAAGGTGAAGATGGTGGGAGCAAATTAGATGTTTTTTCTCCAGGTTAACACTAGTTTTGTAAATTATAAGCAATTATTGAGCTCGAAACCTCCATCAGGCATGTACGTTTTTCTCTATGTATGCTGCACTTCACTAAAAATATTAGAAGAATTGTAGTTTGCTGAAATTTCCTTGATTCAATGTCTCTGAAAGTATGGGGAGCTATCATTAATAGAATAGCTTTTAAATAAGGAGCTGCTGTAACCTCCATCAGCCTTACCTAGGTCAATGGAAAAATTTTTGACTTACCCTATTTTGGAGCCCAGATATTTGCACAGAAAGCAGAACATCTATCCTTTGCTCTTCTGCAAATCCTGGATGCCTTTTGTAGAAGTATCTGAGATTCTGTTCTCTTATTTCTTCTGAAGTTCACATCACAATATTTATTTTCTAAAGGGTCTCTATTATTTCTTTTGTATTTTTTAGTTCTCCACCCAAGAGGAGAAACATTTTTGATTGGCACCCCACAGCATTTTTCCTTTTGGCCCACACTGGGAAGGTGTATCGAAACAGAAGTCTATTGATCCCTGGTTAGTCCTACATTTTCTGATGTGGGGCACTTCCTAAATCCTCCATTTGGCAAGACCTGTCAGGTTATGTGCTCAGAAAAGGAAGAATCTTGGGGCTCTCAAAAGTGCACTTTGCTTTAGAAGACAAAAGTAAATTTATAAGCAGAATGACCTTCTGCCATTTTTTAAAAGCAGAGATTTATATGCTAAGGGCAACCAGATAGCCATTGGGGTGGGTTAGTAGGGCCGGGCCTCAATGACACACAAGCAAATTCCCTGGATGTTTAGAATAATTGGGCACAGTGTTAGATGAGGATGAACAGACAGCAGTATTTGCCTCTGTGGATAAACACAGAACACAAAGCTGAGCCGCAGACTGACCTTGACTGGGAAAAGCCTGTGAAGACCCAGTCCTGAGCAGGGCACGTCGTTCAGGGAGCTCTGGAGCCTCATTTCTCCCAACTCAGGTCCTTTCTTCATTCCCACTTTCTCTTTTGGGGCGATTGTGGGAGATTTTCTTTGTGATTTCAAAGTCTAGTAGTCCTGTCTTCTTTCTCTTCTGCTCTTTTTCCCTCACCGTGTTCCCCATCTCATTGTCGGGTATTGGAGCTCCAGGGAGATGAGAAGCTCCCACGCTTAGGCACGTGGTGGCAGGTTGCTACCGATAGATGTGGATTTGATAAGTAAATATATGGAGGACAAGAGGAGCCAAGAGTCTCACTACCAGAGAAGGCAGCTGCACACGTGGAAAGAGAGAATGCTCGAGCAGGCCCTGTGGTGCTGGACTGGAATTGAAGGTATTGGTGTGAGCCTGAGAGGGCGTGAGAGCAGAAAACCTAACTAGCAACGAGCACACTGGGCTCCCAGGTCTTGGCTTCTCTAAACCATTCTCCACTAGAAAGATCTAGAGCTCCTTGGGGAAGTGGCCAAATCCAGGACTGGAACAGGGAAGCCAAAGATGAGACTGGAACATTCTATTGTGCTAGCATGTGAGAAAATGCCATCGTCACAGAATGGTGGGGACATGCCAGATGGACACAGAAGCCAATCTGGGGGAACCCTGACTGGCCGGACCTGGGACAATATGATAAAAAAAAAGAAGGTAAAGATAGTAACAGATCAGAACCCTATTTTACACAAATAGGAATGAGTCCCTATGGATGCAATTGAATAAATGAATAAATAAATGTGGGGAAAAGAAAGATTTTCCTTAGAGTAGAATGCCGTCTAATAAATGTAAATGAAATGAGAAATTAGAAGATCATTATAATTAGAAAATGGTAGTAATAGTTCAGCAAGAAATGTCGATGAATGCTATAATGCTAGTAGTGAATGTTTGATGAGGAATAAAATATTTGCAGTGTTGGAGTACCTCCTCAGAAAATACTATTCAGGACAAAGGGACATACAGTAAACTTTACAGCAGAGAACTATACAGACACCACCCTAACTAAATGATCAAGTTAGCAACATGATTAATGGTGCAAGTCAAAGTTGTGTAACACTGCAGAAAGACAAACACTGTATGATCGCACTTGACTAGGATTTACATTTATTAGGTGGCATTCTACTAGAAGGAAAAGTTTTCTTTTCTCTACATTTATTCACTTGCATCCATAGGGACTCAATCCTAATTGTGTAAAATAGGGTTATGATCTGTTACTATTTTTACTTTTTTTCTTGGTCATATTGTCCCAGTGTTGTCCCAGGTCCAGCCAGTCAGGGTTCCCCCGGTTGGATTCTTTTTTTTTTTTTTTTTTGAGACGGAGTCTCGCTCTGTCCCCCAGGCTGGAGTGCAGTAGCGTGATCTCAGCTCACTGCAAACTCCACCTCCTGGGTTCATGCCATTCTCCTGCCTCAGCCTCCGAGTAGCTGGGACTACAGGCGCCCGCCACCACGCCCTGCTAATTTTTTGTATTTTTAGTAGAGATGGGGTTTTACCATGTTAGCCAGGATGGTCTCGATCTCCTGACCTTGTGATCCACCCGCCTCGGCCTCCCACAGTGCTGGGATTACAGGCGTGAGCCAACGTGCCTGGCCTCCGGGTTGGCTTCTGTGTCCATCTGGCATGTCCCCACCATTCTATGGTAATGGGACTTTCTCATATGCTAGCACAGTACAATGTTCCAGTCTCATCTTTTGCTTTCCTGTTGCAGTCCTGGATTTGGCCACTTCTCCAGAGTACCCTGTTCTTTCTAGTGGAGAATGGTTTGTAGAAGTCATTTTTTGTAGAGACAAAAAATAAAAATAAAAAAATTAGCTAGGCATGGTGGCATGCACCTGTGTCACTATGTCACCCAGGCTGGCCTTTAACTCCTGGGCGCCAGTGATCCTCCTGCCTCGGCCTTCCAAGATGCTGGGATTATAGGTGTGAGCCACCATACCAGGCCCATAGATTTAGTTTTAATAGGTAATGTCAAATGGTTTTCCAAAGTGTTTGTAGCAATTTACACTCTAACCAGCAATATATAAGATGTTTGTTTTCTCTACATCCTTAACACTTGGTATTTTTAGTTGTTTCTAGCAGGAAAGGCGTGGTAGTGAACTTTGAGGGCTAGTGAAGTTGGCACATTTTTCTGTTGACTGGTATTTGAAGCCCTTCTTTTGTGCAGAATCTGCTCAAGTCATTTGTCAATTTTTATCACATGCTTTATCTTTTTCTTAATTATTTCTAAGTGTCCTTTATATATTCTAGATATGAATTCTTTGTTAGATATACTTATGATTATCTTCTTCCACCCTTTGAGTTGCATTTTTTCTTTTTTTGAGACAGAGTCTTGCCCTGTTGCCCAGGCTGGAGTGCAATGGCGTGATCTCGACTCACTACAACCTCCGACCTCCTGGGTTCAAATGATTCTCCTGCCTCAGCCCCCTGAGTAGCTGAGATTACAAGCACCTGCCACCATGCCCAGCTAATTTTTGTATTTTTGGTAGAGGTGGAGTTTCACCATGTTAGCCAGGCTGGTCTCGAACTCCTGACCTCGTGATCTGCCCACCTCGACCTCCCAAACAGCTGGGATTACAGGCATGAGCCACTGCACCGGCACTGGATTGCATTTTACTCTTGCTGAGGTCTTTCGATGAACAGAAGTTCTTAATTTTAATATGAGTTTTTAACAACTTTTTTTCTTTTACCCTTAGTTTTTTGTTTGCTCTTTTTAAGAAATCTTGCTTGCTCCAAGGTCATGAAGATGTTCTCTATAGTTTTCTCTAAAAGCTTGTTACATCATTTGCATTTAGACATGCAAACCATCTGGTATTGATTTTTTTGTATTGTGTGATGGGGGTTAGTATATTTCTTTCATATGGATTTAAAATTGGCTTAGCACTGCTTATTGAAAACATCATGTTTTCTCTCACTGCGCTGAAGTCTCATCTTTGTCATACATCAGACGAATGTGCATGTATGCTTGGGTGTACTTTGGACACCCAAGTTAAAACCTTTGGTTTTTAATGCACAAGCTTCAGAGAACACACATCTCTCATTATGGAAGGTCTTTTTTTTGGCCAATATTTATATAGGAAAAACTATCTATTTATGAATATATCTGAAACTCAATATATCTTTTAACAAAATGTGCAGCAAAAGCCTCAATTGCGTCCCAAATGTAATTGGTAGAATGTGCAAATCACTGTGGATGTCGTTAAAAAGTGCTGAGTGTTAAAGGCATTGTGCATCTCAAATGTTCTTGCTTTTATCTAAGACCCTTTGCTCCATCCAAAACAACGGGTAACAATCGTGTTGGTGGTTACAGTTTTAACTTGACAGTTTGTTATTTACATGTGGGTGTTTTGCTGTGTTTTAGTGATCTTCAAGAAAATTAGTGGGAGGTATTTTTGTTTATATGATTTGCCTTAAATACAGTAGAAAATCAAATCCTGGTTTTTATGAAGATGTCTGATTTTCAAGGGATTCCTCTGTTAAGCAGTAGATGCCTGCATTTTGCTCACCAGCTCTCAGTTCTATGTGGACTTAAGGATACCAATGCAGAATTTATTTGCAAGCAATTTAGGACTCTGATTTTGCAATTACACAAGTGGCCTTTTCAATTCCTTTATTCAAAACAGGATGTGTTAATTTTGGAAAAATAATAGTTAAATGTGTAAGTTTATGAAACCCTAAGCTTAAATTCTGGTTAGACACACCCTGGTTTCCTGTACCTTTTTTTCATTACATATGTTTATAATTTTTTCATTTTATATTTATATGCATTTTGAAATTTTACAATAGTTTTAGGTTTACAGAACGTTTGTGAAGATAATATAGAATTCTCATGTAACAGATACCCAGTTTGGGTGATTACTATTTTATATTAGTATGGTCATAATTGTATTGTATATTATTGTATATTGTACATAATTGTATGTTAGTATTTGTCATAATTGACGAACCGATATTGACAGGATATGACTAGCTGAAGCCCATACTTTATTCACATTTCCTTAGATTTACCTAATGCCCCCCCTTTTTTGTTCTAGGATCACATGAAGGATGCCACATTAGATGGAGTGGCCCCATTTCCTTAGGCTTCTGTCAGCTGCGACACTGTCTCAGACTCCTTGTTCTTGATGACCTTGACAGTGCTGAGGAGTATTGATCAGATATTTTGTAGAATGCCCCTTAATTAAAATTTGCCTGGTATTTTTCTCATAATTAGACTGGGGTAGTGGGTTTTTTGGAGGACCACAGAGGTAAAGTGCTGTTTTCCTCATATTGTGAAGGGTACATATTGTTAATATGATGCATGACTGTTAATGTTCGCCTCGATGATTTAGCCGAGGTAGTGTTGGTCAGGTTTTTCCATTGTAGACTGGCTCTTTTTCCCCTTTACCTGCTGTATTTTTTGGAAGGAAGTCCCTAGTTGTAGTCCACTCTTACGAAGTAGAGAGTTACACACTCTCTTCCTTGAGTAACTACGTAAGTAACTACGTAAATTATTTGGAATTCTTCCACATGAGAGATGCCTCTTTTCCTTCATTATCTATGTATTGGATCATTTATTTATACCAGTGTTAATTTATGTATGATTACTTTATACTTTGGGTGATAATATAATACAACTTTATCTTGTTCAAATCGCTCCAGCTTTGGCCAGTGGAAGCTCTTTCAGTTGGCTTCTGTGCCGTTTTAACGTGCCCCTATTCATGTAGGTTTTTTGTGGGGGCTCTTTCTTACTTTTTGGCACTAAAAGAGGCTCCAGGATCATCTTACATATATCTTCTCCTCCAATCCTAGAATCAGTCATTTCTTCAAGGAACTGTGGTTTCTTTTGTTGAAGGTTGATATTAGAAATCAAGATCTGTATGCTATATATGTTCACTGCTACTGGAGTGTCATTTCTTTCAGACATTCTCACATGACAACATAAAATACAGTGTTAATGCTAACATATATATTCTATATGTTACCATCTGTATCTAGATAAAGCTAAACATAAGCTCATCCTGAGGTCACCAACTTTAATCCACTACCACATGGATCATTTTAGCCTCCCCCTTTGCTTAACTGTAACCTCCTACTCCAATAGTAAGAAATCTGACTCTCATTTACTTAATAGTTCGATTAGAGAATAAATGTGTAGCAGTTTCAGAACCTTGAGCCCCTTCCCCCATATGAAACAACTGTATCAACTAGGGAATAGTGCTTATGTGCAGTTCCTTTTGCCTTTAGTCTTACAGACTCCACTCATTTCCAAAGTTACTTGTCTACATATTTCTCCTAACCTCTTCAGTAAAGTATATTCATACTTTTGTAATGCCAGGTATGAGGGAATAATACAGGTCAATTCTTTGGTCACAATATGCATTCCATCCTGGGAAATATAACTTCCTAAATTATTTTTTTAAAATGTAAATACATTAAGGTTCACTTTTCGTGCTGTCTGTGGGTTTTGATAAATGCATATTATCACGTAGCCACCATTACAGTATCATAGAAAATAGTTTCATCATCCTAAAAAAATACCCTATGCTTCATCTTTTTGAGGGCCACCTCAGATCCTCTAGAGTCATTGATCTGCATTGCCAGTGGTTTTCCAGATGGTGTATAAATGGAATCCTATAATATGTAGACCTTGACAATATGCATTTGAAATTTATTCATGTCTTTTCCTAGATTGATACCTCATTTTTTTTTTAGCAGTGAATAACAGTCATAGTGTGGATATGGCACAGTTTATTGATTTACCTATTGAAGGACATCTTGGCTACTTCCAGGTTTTGGTGATTATGAATGAATATGGGCTGTAATATGTACATGCACGTTCAGGTTGTTTTGGTGTGGACACGTATTTTCAAATTGGTTGGGTAAATACCTAGGAGAGTCATTGCTGGATCATATATGGCAAGACTGTGTTTAGCTTTGTAAGAAACTGTCAGTCTTCCAACATGGCTGTACCATTTTGCATTTCCACCAGAAATGGATGAGAATTACTGTTGCTGTACATCCTTGCCAGCTTTTTGTTTAATTTATTCTTTCTTTTGCTTTCCTGTTTTCAATTGCATTGATTACTGCTCTGATAATTATTATGTCCTTCCCTTGCTAGCTTTGAGTATATTTTGTTCTTCTTTTTTATAGATTCTGTGGGCAGAAAGTTATGTGACTGATTTAAGACTTTTCCTTATTTCCAGCGTAGGGATTTTGGTGCCACAAATTTTCCTTTCAGCATGGCTTCGGTTGTGTTCCAAAATTTTTGATTTGTTCCATTATCATTTTTCTTCAGTTAATGCCTTTTTTATAATATTTCTTGAGGCCTATTATTTTACTCATGGATTATTTAGAAGTGTGTTCTTTAGTTTTAAATATTTGGAGATTTTCCTATTATCTTTCTTTTTTTGTCCTAGTTTAATTGTAATCAGGAACATACTCTATGATGTCAATTTTTTAAAATTTTATTAAGGTTTATCTCATGCCCAGGGATGTAGTCTATTTTCATATTGTTTTGTGAGAACTTGAAAGAAGATGTATTCTGCTGTTGTTAGTTAGAGTGTCTTATAAATGTTGATTGAATCCTGTTGGTTGATAGTGTTGTTGAGTTCTTCTATGTCCTTGTTGATTTTCTCTCTAGTTCTGTCAATTGTTAAGAAAGAGGTGTCGAAGCCTCCAACTATAATTGTGGATTTGTTTATTTCTCCTTCTGATTGTATCAATTTTTGGTTCTCATATTTTGCAACTCTGTTGTTTGGTCCATATACATCATTTATTGAGCTTCGTATTCCATTACTATAATATTCAATTCTAAAATTTCCATTTTTTTTATACCATCTATTTCTTCACTGAGACATCATATTTTTGTTTAGGCTTTCTAGTTTTAAGTTTGTTTTTATTTTTTTAAGCATATTTGTAATTGCCCTTTGAAACATTTTTATTACACTGCTTTAGAATCACATTAATTCTAACATCTCTGTTATCTGGTGTTGGCATCTATTGATTTTATTTTTGCATTCAGTTTAAGATTACCCTGATTCTCAGTGTAATGAGTAATTTTCATTTGAAACTTGAACATTTTTGTATTACATTCTGAGACTATGGATCTTCTTTAAGCCTTCCGTTTTACCTAGCTTTCTTTGACATTTCTCTGACAGAGGGTGGGGCAGGGGCACCACCTCCTTGCTGCCAAGTAAGGGTGAAGTTTAGAGTTTCCAACTCTGCCTCCACTGGTGACCGAGGGTGAGCCCCTCATTCCTGCCTTGTGTGTTTGGGAGTTCTGGCTCCCTGCACCGTCTTCCATGACACTGCTGTGGGGACACCTGGTTACTACTGGGTGATGGTGAAAGTCCTGACTTTCCACTAGGTCTACTTGACACCAACCCAGTAGTGAGGACGAGGGACTCTTGTTTACTGCCAGGTATGAGTGTAAGTTCAGGTTCTTCATATGGTCTCCACTGACAGAGTGGTAGTGGGTGGACACTCCCTACCAGATGGTGGGATGAAAGTACTGGCTTCCTATTTGATCTTCTCTGACATTACCCCAGCGGGAATGTTGTTGTGTCTTGTAACGTCTTTGCAAGGATGGAAATTTAGGCTTCCTCACTCAACCTTTGCTGATATTGAGTAGAGGTGAGGCCACAGATTTGCTGTGTGTTGGCTAGAGTAGAGCAGTCATTGCCCGAAGATTTTCTGTTTTTCCAAAAAGATTTTTCCTTTGTCCTTTGGCATTTTTGGGGTGTCAGTTTCTTTAGCTTCTAGTCTGGAATTTATGAAACACAAAGAAAATCCAGGGAACTCAGCACTACGTTATTCTGCAGAGCCCATGCCTTAGCCAGGCTGCCTTCTCCCCTCTACCTTTCAGAGTCTTCTTGGGTTTTTAGATGTACTTAGTGGACAAATAGGGGAAAGTACACTAACTTTATCTTCTTCAGAAGCAGAAATTCCTTGATCTAATTTTTATCATTTCTTTTATTTCTACTTGATTTAGGCTTATGTTTGATTTCAGTTTCTTAAGGTGAAAACTTAGATTATTGGTTTGAGATATTTCTTCTTTAATAATATATGAATTTAATGCTAGAAGTTTACTTCCAAGCACATGCTTTCACTACTTCCCACAAAGTTGAGTAATTTGTATTTTAATTTAGTTCCAAATAAATTTTGATTTCTCTTGAGACATCTTTTACTCATGGATTACTTAGAAGCATACTGTTTAATTTTGAAATATTTTGGGATTTCCTGGTATCTGTTATTGATATTTAGTTTAATTTCATTGTGCTCTGAGAACATACAGGTATACCTTGCTGGATGGCACTTTGCAGATACTGAGTTTTTTACAAATTGAAGGTTTGTGGCAATCCTGCATTGAGTGAGACTGTTGGCACCATTCTTTCAACAGTGGGTGCTCGTCTTGTGTCTCAGTGTAATATTTAGTAATTCTTACACTATTTCAAACTTTTTCATTATTATTATATCTGTTATGGTGATCTGTGATCATTGATCTTTGATGTTACTATTGTAGTTGTTTTGGGTGTCATGAGCTCTGCCCATATAAGATGGCAAACGTAATTGATAAGTGTGGTGTGTATTCTGACTGCTCTACTGACCAACCATTTTCCTGTCCCTCTCTCTGTCTATCTCTTTGGGCCTTGCTCTGAGACATGACAATATTAAAAGTAGGCCAATTAATAACCCTACAATGACCTCTAACTGTTCAAGTGAAAGTGGAGTCACACATCTCTCACTTTAAATAAAAAGCTAGAAATGATTAAGTTTAATGAAGAAGGCTTGTTGAAAGCTGAGATGGGCCAGAAGCCAGGCCACTGTGCCAAACAGTTAGCCAAGTTGTAAATGAAAAAAAAAGTTCTTGAAGGAAATTGAAAGTGCTACACCAGTCAACACATGAATGATAAAAAAGTGACACAGCCTTGTTGCTGATGTGGAGAACGTTTGAGTGGTTTGGATAGAAGATCAAACCAGCCACAGCATTCCCTTAAGACAAAGCCTAATCCGGAGCGAGGCCCTAACTCTCTTTATTTCTATAAAGACTGACAGAGGTGAGGAAGCTGCAAAAGTAAAGTTGGAAGCAAGTAGAGGTTGGTTCATGAGGAAAGATGCTGTCTCCATAACATAAAAGTGGAAGGTGAAGCAGTAAGTGCTAATGTAGAAGCTGCACAAGTTGTCCAGAAAATCTAACTAACATAATTGATGAAGGTGGCTGCACCAAACAACAGATTTTTCAATGTTAATGAAACAGCCTTATTTTGGAAGATGCCATCTAGGACTTTCACAGCTAGAGAGGAGTCCATGCCTGGCTTCTAAGCCTCAAAGGACAAGCTGACTTTTTTTTAGGGGCAGATACAGCTGGTTACTTTAAGTTGAAAGCAATGCTCATTTACCATCTCATAAATCCTAGAGTCCTTAACAGTTACGCTAAATGTACTCTTCCTGTGTTGTCTACATGGAACAACAAAGGCTAGATGACAGCACATCTGTTTACTGCATGGTTTACTGAATATTTTAAGCCTACTATTGAGACCTGCTGTTCAGAAAAACATTCCTTCCAAAATATTATTGCTCATTGACAATGCACCTGGTCACCCAATAGCTTTGCTGGAGATGTACAAGGAGATGAATGTTGTTTTTATACCTGCTGTCACAAAATCCATTCTACCACCCATGGACCAAGGACTAATTTCAACTTTCAAGTCTTATTATTTAAGAAATACATTGCATAAGGCTATAGCTGCCATAGATAGTGATTTCCTGGTGGATCTTGGCAAAGTAAAGTGAAAACTTTCTGGAAAGGATTCATCATTTGAGATGTCATCAAGAACATCCATAATTCATAAGAGGAAGTCGATGTTTCAGTATTAACAGGAGTTTGGAAGAAGTTGATTCCAACCCTTGTGAATGACTTTGAGTGGCCAAAGACTTCAGTGGAGGAAATCGCTTCAAATGTGGTAGAAATAGCAAAAGAACTAGAATTATAAGTGGAGTCTGAAGATGTGACTGAATTGCTGTGATCTCATAACAAAACTTGAACATACGAGGAGCTGCTTCTTAGACATGAGAAAAGAATGTGGTTTCTTGAGATGGAAACTATTCCTGGTGAAAATATTGTGAACATTGTTGAAATGACAACATAAACTTGGTTGATAAAGCAGCAGCAGGGTTTGAGAAGATTGACTCTAATTTTGGAAGAAGTTCTACTGTGTGTAAAATGCTATCAAATAGCATTGCATGCTACAGAGAAATCATTTGTGAAAAGCGGGGTCAATTGACAAAGCAAACTTTATTATTGTCTTATTTTAAGAAATTGCCACAGCCACTTCAGCAACTACCACCCTGATTAGTCAGCAGCCATCAACATCAAGGCAAAACCCTCCACCAGCTAAAAGATTCGGACTTTCTGAAAGTTCAGATGATCATTAGCATTTTTTAGCAAGAAAGTATTTTTAAATTAATGTATATACTTTTTTTTCCAGACCTAATGATATTACACACTTAATATATTACAGTATGGTATAAATACAATTTTTATATGCGCTAGAAACCAAGAAATTTGTGTGACTCATATTATTGCAGTATTCACTTTATTGTGGTGGTCTGAAACCAGACTCACAATATCTCCAATGTATGCCTATACTTTGTATGATTTCTATTCTTTTAAACTTGTTAAAGTGTTTTTTATGGCTCAGCATATGGTCTATCTTGGTGAATGTTCCACCCAAGCATGAGATAAACCTGCTGTTTTGGATGGCATATCCTATAAATTAGATGAGGCTGATTAATAGTGGTATTCAGGTCGTCTATATCCTTATTGATTTTCTGTCTGCTTGGTCTATCAATTACTGACAGATGTTTACAGAAGTCTCTAATAAGGTTTGGCTCTGTGTCCCCACCCAAATCTCATCTCAAATCGTAATCCCCACGTGTTGAAGGAGGGGCCTGGTGGGAGGCGACTGAATCATGGGGGCAAACTTTCCCCTTGCTATTCTCATAGTAGAGATCTCATGAGATCTAGTTGATTGCAAGTATGTAGCACTTCCCCCTTCACACTCTCTTCTTCCCGCTGCAGCCATATAGGACGTGCTGACTTCCCCTTTGCCTTCCGCCATGATTGTAAGTTTTCTAAGGCCTCCCCAACCATGCTTCCTGTACAGCCTGTGGAACTGTGAGTCAATTATGTCTTTATAGCATTATGAGAATTATGTCTTTATACAGTCTCCAATTATAATGGTAGATTTGTCTATCCCTCTGTTAAGCAGTGCCAGTTTTTTTTTGAGTCACGTGTTTTGATGCTTTTTTTATTAGATGCATACATCTTAAGGATTGTTATATCTCTTGGATAATTTACCTCTTTATCATTAAGTAATGCCCTCCTTTATCCCTAGTAATAGTCCTTGTTTTGAAGTCTGCATTGTCTGTAATTAATATGCCTACTGTAGCTTTCTTTTGTTAGTATTAGCATGGCAAATATTATTCTATTCTTTTGTTTTTAACCTGAGTTGCCATATTTGAAATGGGTTTCTTATAGATAACATTTAGTTTGTTCTGTTTGTTTTTTAAGTGGCTGAAAATCTGTTGATTGGTATATTTAAACTATTTATGTTAAATTAATTATTGACATACTTGGATTAATATGTGCCATTTTTTAAACTTTATATTTGATGCCTTTGTTTTGTGTTTTAATTCCTCATTTATCTGCCTTCTGATTTTTAATTAAATATTTCATATAAGTCCATTTTACTTCCTTTCTTAGCATATCAATTATATGTCTTTTTACAAATTTTTGTGGTTGCCCTAGAGGTTGTAATATAATTTTTAACTAATATTTATCCTTCTTCCACCTCCTTCTAATAACATTATACTATTCCTCATGTAGTGCGGATGCCTTACAAGAGAGTATTTCCAATTTCTTATTCCTTGAGATATTGCTCTCATTCATTTTATTAATCCGTGTGCTTAATCACTCGATACGTCATTATTACTCATGCTTTGGACAAACTATTATCTTTTATATAAATTAAGATGAGTTAATTACTTTATTACCTTTATTTCCTCTGTGTTGCTCTTTTTTCTTTATGTAGATCCATGTTTCTTTGACTTATGTCACTTTCCTTCTGCCTGAAAAACTTTTATCATTTCTTTCAAGGCAGGTTTGCTGGTGTTTTTTTTTTTTCCTGTTTTTGTTCATCTGAGAAAGCATTTATTTCTTCTTCATGTTTGAAAGATAGTTTCACCAAGTATAGAATTCTAATTCTGGGTTTATGTTGTTTTCTGTCAATCCTTTAAGAATTTCACTCACTCTCTTCTTTCTTGCATGGTTTCTAATGAGAAGTTTGCTGTAATTCTTATCCTTGTTCCTATACAGGTAACATCTTTTATCCCTCTCTGGCTTTTCAGAAGATTTTCTGTCCTTGATTTAAAATTTTTGATTATTATATACCTAGTTTCATTTAGTTTTAGTTTAGTTTAATTTGTTTGTTGCATTTATTCTGGTTTGTGATCTTTGAGCTTCAGGAACTGTGATTGGATGTCTTCCATTAATTTTGGAAAGTTCTGTGACATTATTACTTCAACTATTTCTTCTGCTCAGATATCTCTTCTTCCTCTGGTATTCCACTTACATGTATTTTTTCCCTAGTAGGTGAGAAAGGAAACTAGAGGGTGTTGGAGTGGAAAGAGATCCCTTCTACCTGCTGGATAAATTTCTGGCAAAATATTTTCCTCTAGAAAGCAGGCTTGTGTTGTGGAAACGACTCTGGGCATATTATATAGTTTATCTCTCTGCCAGAGTCATATGTGCATTTTTCTCAGATCTTCATCATGTGAACTTGGTGGAGTTCTCAGAAGTAAAGCTCAAGGAAGTGTGGCTGCATTCCACCTCCAATAGTGTGGTTTCAAGACGTTTATTATTCTTATGCTCGTCATAGTCAGCATCCAGCTTGATAAATGGATTCATCAAAATGTTTAAGTGTTGAATTTAAGTGTGTTTGCCAGTTTATGGCTCCAGCAACTTCTGCTCCAGGTAACAGATTTCAGCTGTGACTCCCTATATGTTTCTCCAGAATTTGGGGAGAGGTTGCCCTACTATCTCACTTCTCTAATAAGTTCAGTAAGAGTCATTGCTTTTCACTTTGTCCAGATTTTTCCTGCTGTAAGAAAGAGTGATGACTTCCAAGCTCTTCACATGCTGGAGGTGAAACTGGAAGTCTTTCGCACTACATTTTCATCGTCATTTATTTGAGTTCATTACAGAAAGAGACTGTATCTTCAAGATCTAGAATGCTAAGTGAAAAAAGATTCAATTATGATCATTGGTTAAATATAGTAAGTGCTCATTAAAAATAGCTATTATTATTACCATTTAAAAATATTGAAGCCTGCCCAAAGATTAAGCAAATTAGCTTATTAATCAATAAGCGGAAGACGTTATCCCAGGAACTTTGATCCAAATGTCATATTCTTCTGGTCTGGTGCGGTGGCTCACGCCTGTAATCCAAGTACTTTAGGAGGCTGAGGCAGGCAGATCACTTGAGGTCAGGAGTTGAAGATCAGCATGGCCAACATGGTCAAACCCTGTCTCCACTAAAAATACAAAAAATTAGCCAGGCATGGTGGCACACGCCTGTAATCCCAGCTACTCGGTAGGCTGAAGCAGGAGACTCACTTGAACCCAGGAGACAGAGGTTGCAGTGAGCCGAGATCGTGCCACTGCACTCCAGCCTGGGCAGCACAGCCAGATTGAATCTGAAAAAAAAAATCATATTCTTCCTATAAAACAGAAAACAATAAAATTCTTTTTAGTTTAGTGTATATTATGCTGCATTTACTAAGTGTTACATATAACTGAAAAGAGAGGAAAATAATAAGTGCTGAAGTAATGGTGGTTAAATTTATACAAGTTATTTTTAGAATATATATACAGGGTAAGACTCACTTGGTTGAAGGAGAGAGTGTACTTTAGATGTTTTATAGAAAGCAGAGTAAGCAAAATGAGTAGTATTGTTTGATGGGACATGAACTATCATATGACATGAAGCTAGGGATTAATATGGAACTAAGATTCCTATTTAAAAATAAAAATAATTCCATCTTGTGATTTATAAATCCTGACAAGTAGTTCTCTTTTTCATGTAAGAATGACCAGTCCATTAACTCTTTGATGTGCCATAGCCATGGCATTTATTACTGATGGTGCCATCCTGTCTTTGTCTGAGCATTTGTCTTCCCTCCTACACTGTGAGGTCCTGGACATTGGGAACCAAGACTTAGAAAGGGCACGTGGAGAGAATGGATGCATGCAGGCTATGCAGGGTGGCAGGCCTGTTTCTGCCTGGAGATGGGTGCGTCAATACTCAACAGCTCCTAAGGATGAGCTAACATACATGTGCCAATTGAAATTACAAACCGAAGAAGGGCAGTGCTAACCAAGAGAAACATGATGCAGCAAAATGATTTCACCGTGAATGACCCAGCTAAGTCATTGCATTAAGTAATGACGTGAAATCTTCCCTGAGATGTGCCTTTAGTAAAACCACTCAAATGTGCTTTGGGCTTGCAGAGTCCTCCTCATCCTATGATCAAAGCCTGGGAGCTAGAGATGGACTTGTTTTCCTCATCTATAACCTGATATACAAAAGATACCCAGAGAGGAGAGGCCACTTGCTTAAACTAGACATGTTGTTCCTCTCTGTCGGCCCATAATTGTGCTTCTCTCAACTCCTCTGGACTGTCAGCTTGAAGATGAGTTAGCCTGTGGGGTGTGGTGTGAGAGGCCATCATCGGATGGCCTTGAAAATTTGGGGTATAGTCTTTGATACAGCTCTTTTCCATGGCATTCTCTGAAGTGAATTCCTTTTGTCCCCCAAACTCGTAAATTCTTTCTCATCTTAAAGAGTTACCTTTTGCCTCAGACCCTAAAATAATGTAGATCTTAAGCCTCCCAAGTGTGGCTATGAGGTAAATATAGACGTAGGATTTAGATAAAACCATAGATTTATAAAACAATTAGATTTGTTAAACAATAGTGCAAGATATTTACTAGGCCATCCCTAGAGGTTGTGTACTCTCAAATGTTTTCCACTGTTAGAGGCCTTCTCAAGCACCCGTGATGGAGATCTAACCTCAACTTGAATTGTTTCCTCTTCTTGATTTACAAGTCACCTTGGTAATATTGTGAAGTACCTGGAGTGGCTAGAAGTTCCTGGGGAACGAGTCTGCCTCAATAGAAGAAAGAACTTGCTACATTTCCTTAAGGGGAGGTAGGAATGGCTGGGGCTACCAACTCTGATATTGGACATTGATATTAGGGAATAAAAGGATGTTTCAGACAAATAGTCTCTTGTAGCCTCTTTCAGAGATACTAGACTCAGTAGCCCTAGGCTCATGAACAAGGTGATGAAGAATAAGCTCAAACTTCGAAAATAAAGGCTAGGACTGGGCATAATGGACAGGAAGAAGACAAGAAGTAGGACATGGAAATCAGGATTAAGGCAGCAAAGCCAGCCAGGCATTCAGGAACAGCGACTTTGTTAAGATCTACCTTAATCTCCTACTTGGCTGTGATCCACTGGGACATTTATTCCGGCTTAATTATGTGGCCATGTGACTGTGGGAGCTTAAGGTAGGTAAAAAGATTTACTCTGTTTAGGCAAGCCATGGCAGATGAAAAGAGATTCATTCCTCCTAGAAACATATAATCTTGCTTCAGTCGACTTAAGGAAAGGAAAATGTTTTCTCCTGGAAATGTAATTACTGTGGCTATTCCATCATACATTGATACTTTCGCTTTTTCCCTAAAGACTTTTTTCTCCTGCTTGGAGATGTTGCAGAATCCATTAATTTGATATGATGCAGGTTGTTATAAGTAATCTTTCTTTCTGTAATAATTTGATGGAAAATGTTAAATTTTATATATTAGATTTGGGAAAACCACTTTCTCACCTTCTTCAACTAATTGCACATTATAATGTGTTAATTATGAATATAAATATAATGTCAAGACAATTCGGGAAAAAATGCAATTATTTTTAGAGTAAAACTGAGAATCTATTTGTGTTATCAGGGTTGGTTTTTTCTGTGGTGTCTCTTTTCTCAGGCAGGATCTCTAGGTTGTCCACTCTAGATATTGAATGCTTACGGAGGAGAGAGAAATCCGAGGCCACCTAGGGTAGATAAGAGCTTAGCCTTATTTCCATCTGTTTGACACACAACCAACTGGAGGAAACAGCAGAACACCCCTTTTCCTCTCTTTTGCATCAATGATTTCCATATATTCTCATTATGTTTAGCAAACTTCTTAAGCAGTTTTCTTTTTATTTTTTTTTAATTTCAATAGTTTTGGGGGTACAGGTGGTTTTTGGTGAACTGACTAAGCTTTTCAGTGGTGATTTCTGAGATTTCACAGAAGCTGTCACCTGAGCAGTGTACACGGTACTCAATATGTTGTTTTTTTTGTTTTTGTTTTTGTTTTGAGACAGAGTCTCACTCTGAAACCAGGCTGGAGTGCAGTGGCACAATCTCAGCTCACTGCAACCTCTGCCTCCTGGGTTCAAGTGATTCTCCTGCCTCAGCCTCCTGAGTAGCTAGGACTAAAGGTGCCCGCCACCACTCCTGGCTAATTTTTTGTATTTTTATTAGAGACAGGATTTCACCATGTTGGCCAGGATGGTCTCGATCTCTTGACCTCGTGATCCACCCGCCTCGGCCTCCTAAAATGTTGAGATTACAGGTGTGAGCCACCGCGCCTGGCCTATGTTGTCTTTTATCCCCTCCCTAACCTTTTCCCCACTGCCCAGTCTCCAAAGTCCTCATAGCTTCTTAAGCAGTTTTCAAGTTTGGAGTTTGCTTTTGCTTATTGGGCTACAGCTGCAGCATCCTAATATTCTTTTTCTGTGATCACTGAGTTTCAGTCTTCCCCTCTAAATGCATCTGGACAGGCTCAGAGCCGGAGAAACAGGAAGTCCAGAAGGGCAGAAGGTAATATTTCTGGGCTGCAACTTAAACAACCCAGCCTTGGCCATAACTTTATTTCTTCACCTACACTTGGTATCAAATATCCAGCCAAACATTAATATATATGACACATCTGTCTTACTTTTTTTTTAACCTTTTAAGCAAAGATTTATCAAAATCCTACTATGCTGGGCTCTGTGCTAGCTACTGGTGCAGAAAAAGAAATGGACAGAAACCTAACCAATGTGGATAAGAACAGTCGGTCATGAAACAGGGCTTGAGGCAGCCCGAGAGCCTCACCTTGGGAGATCAGGTCCCGAGACTTGGGTGTCCACAGTCCCCTTGCCAGGATCAGAGGCAGAGCTAGAGCATTTTCTTTCTTTTTCTTTTTCTTTTTCTTTGAAGCAGGGTCTCTGTGGCCCAGGCTAGAGTGCAGTGGCACAATCACAGCTCACTGCAGCCTTAACCTCCTGCGCTCAGGTGATCCTCCCACCTCAGCCTCCGGAGTAGCTGAGACTACAGGTGCATGCTACCACACCTGGCTAACTTTTTGTATTTTTTTGTAGAGATGGGGGTTTACCATGTTTTCCAGGCTGGCAGAGCATTTTCTAGTAGTAGAAATGAGCCAGATGTTGGTTATATAGAAAGAGCACTAGTCTGAGTATGGGGTCTTTCCTTTTATTGCTAGGGATTAGCAGTGCGATTTAGGGAAGATGCTTAAAATTATCTCCAGGCTCAGTGTTCTCAACCAGCAAATGAAGGGGCTTAAATATAACTTAGCAAATTCAGCTCCAAAATTTTACCCATACATAACAATGTACATATGTGTGTGTATTTGGTCTGTAATTATTATAAATATGAAGTTAAAATATACAGTGAACTCTCTCACCTGTTGTTTTGGGCCTGCTGCATTGCCTTCTCATTTTTCCACCATTTTTTTTTCTGCTTTCCCTCTGTTGAGGTTCATCTCACCATCATAACAAAACTGCTTCACTTTGCTTGAAGTTAGTCCTCCTTTTAAACTTTGATTTCTGCTACTCATTTTTCCTTTTTTTTTTCCTAAACAGGGGGTCAAGAAAGGAAGAAATCAACAGAGCAAAATTATACATTTTGGTCAATAGGTTTCTTTTAATTGTGTTTGTTAAAGTCCAGCCTCCTCATATCCTATTTAATATATTCCATTGAGATCATTTTCAATCTTGAAGTTCCTTCTCATTTTTTCCATTAAAGAAAAGGTGAAGCTAATTTCTTGCTTTTAAAAAAATTAATAGCAATGATTATAATAATTGGAATTACAGTAAAGGCAAAATGGAGAGTTATGAATTGCTGACAAGAATCTCTTTTGGGGAAAATGTACAAAAAAACTAAGACAATGTATTTTTTTGTGTGTGTGAGACAGAGTCTCGCTCTGTCACCCAGGCTGAAGTGCAGTGGCGCGATCTCAGCTCACTGCAGCCACCACCTCCCCGATTCAAGTGATTCTCCTGCCTTATTCTAGTCACACTGGAAGCTGATTAGAAAGTGCCCACCCAGATTGAGGGTGGGTCTGCCTCTCCTGGTCCACTGACTCAAATGTTAATCTCCTTTGGCAATACCCTGAGACACACCCAGGAACGATACTTTGCATCCTTCAATCCCATCAAGTTGACACTCAGTATTAATCATCACACTTCACCTATCCTACGATTTTAATGGCTTAGTCATTGCCTCAGAAGATGCAATTCTCATTTATCTTTTGTATATTTTCTATTCTTTCATAATCAGCACCTACTAATTTTTGAGAATTTTTTGACTCTAACTTCTTGCAGGCTTTCTTTTCTACATATATTTTTAATGTTTATTTAAAACACAGCTGAGACCATATTATTGAGGGTACAGCTTTTATATTTTGTAAACTGTTGGTTTGATGGCTATGTTATGAAATATATGTGAAATATCTTTTCTTTTGCACTGACTTTCAGAATTCTTTAAGGGCTGTTTTGTTTGAGTTAAGTCCTAGTTACCATCTGTGGGCTTCTAGATCCATGAAGATTTCTGTGGGGGGAAACTGTTGTATTTACCTCCTTAGTGAGAAATACAAAATGATTTAAACATCCCCTTTGGCCTTAGAGGGAAGATAAGAAATGGCAGCAAAAGATGCATGGATGTGTAGGTTCACCCTGGCGTCTCTGGAGTCAGAGGGAAGCTCTCCTCTGTTCTACCCAATGTGACCCCTGTCCTCTTCCACTCCTTGGGAGGCAGAGCTGTCTCTGTTTGGTAGTTGAGAATAGTTCTAACTTGGGTGTGAGACAGCCCAGATTTGAATCTTCACTTCCCCATTTATCAGCCATGTCTCTAACTTCCCTCAGGCTCAGTTTCCTTATCTATAAAAGGGCAGAATCATACAAGCCGCCTTGTAGATTTATTCAAGGATATGTGATAGCATAAAACACTTCGCTCAATGCGTGGTACCCATTAAGAGTTCAATAACATTAAAAACTATTTGGCAGCTGCTATCCTTATTCGTTTTATTTCATTATCATTATCGTGATGTTTTTTGTGTCTCAAAGCCTGTCTTTGAATAGGCTTTTTCAGTTCTTGGGATTCCTGGCAGGTGGATGACCCAGCGTTTCACTTGGACATCATATTTTAGCCGCAGCTCAGAGCAGACACTGAGAAGGCTCCTGGTGGCTGCTGCGCACCACCTGAGGAAGACACTTTTTTCATGGGCGATATGGTTTGGCTCTGTGTCCCCACCCAAACCTCATTTTGAATTGTAATTCCCACATGTGGAGGGAGGGACCTGGTGGGAAGTGACTGGATTATGAGGGCAGATTTCCTCCTTGCTGTTGTAGTGATAGTGAGGGAGTTTTCTCAAGATCTGGTTGTTTGATAAGTGTCTAGCACTTCTCTTCTCGTTAGCTCTCTCATGTCACCTTGTGACGAAGGTGCTTGCTTCCCCTTCACCTTCCGCCATGGTTGTAAATTTCCCGAGGCTCCCCCCAAGCCATGCAGAACTAGGAATCAACTGAACCTCTTTTGTTTATAAATTACCTAGTCTCAGGCAGTATCTTTATAGTAATGTGAAAACTGACTAATACAATGGGAGAGTTCTTTTAATGTACACCTCTGTGTCCCAGTAGTGTTGTTTTAGAAGTGAAAAGTGCTGGTCAGACCAGAGATAGGGTGCTGGCCAGTCAACTCCCCTTTTACCAAAGGCACTTTCCCAGTCATTCCCATCTATCAGCAATGCACTTTTGAGAAGTAGCACTGTGGAAGTACATTGCTAGTATTTTATTCTGAAACAAGATTATAGGACATACCTCGAAGCTGAAGACTCACATGTAACCTTTGGGTCAAGTGTGTCAAGACTGGTTTAGAGCAAGTCAGAAAGGTATAATATACACAGCTGCCCTGTTTAAATCTGAAGCCAGCAATCCAATTTCCTCTGGCCTTCTCTTCCTGAGTTCAAATTGGAGCCAATTTCCTTCACCTTTTCCCCAGTGGCATGATTTCCAGTCTTCTCACTGCTCAGATTTTCTAATTAGTCTTTACTCCAGATGTGATCTGAGCAAAATAGAGTGCATGACCTCCTTCCATTATTTGGGAATGATATCTCCATGACTGAATTCTAAGACTGTGTTAACATTTAAGTAACATTGTCACATAATGATTTTTTTTTTTTACTGCCAAAGCAGTTGGAGGTTTAAGTTAACTCTGTTGTCAAGCCATATTTTCCTCTATTACATCCTGCAATTGATTTTTTTTAACAATGCAGGACTTTCTATTAATAAGCAAAATGCTTTTTGACCTGTGAAATTTTTACTACTAACTTGTTGTTACCACTTACTTGTAACAACATCTACCTGACAATCATTCACACTATTCTATGCTGAACTTGCCCTGGACCTAGAAAACCCAAATATCCCCTCAATGTCATTCCAAAGACTTCTTATCTTCTAGTACAATGCTTTACACGCAGAAAATAAAGATGTACTTCACATAACTAACACATGAGAACCTGGAGTTTTACAAAAGTAAGGTATTATTCACTTGGTAAAGGAATTCACTTTGGGAAAAAACCCTCTTGACATTTGTTGAAATAGCAAGTTAATACATTGTTAGTCCATTTTTGCATGGCTTTAAAGAAATACCTGAGACTGGGTAATTTCCAACGAAAAGAGGTTTAATTGGCTCACAGTTCTGCAGGCTGTGCAGGATGCATGATGCCAGCATCTGCTTGGCTTCTGGGGAGGTCTCATGAAACTTACAGTCATGGCAGAAGGCAAAGGAGGAGTAGGCACGTCACATGGCCAGACTGGGAGGAAGGAGGGGAAGTGACACACACTTTTAAACAACCAGACCTCATGAGAACTCACTCACTATCACAAGAACAGCACCAAAAGGGTGGTGCTACATCATTCATGAGAAGTCACCCCTGTGATCCAATCACCTCCCACCAGGCCCCACTTCCAGCATTGGGGATTACAATTTGACATGAGATTTAGTGGGGACAGAGATCCAAACCATATCATTCTTCCTCTGGGACTGAAATCTCATATTCTTCTCACATTGAAATATACAACCATGCCTTCTCAACCGTCCCAACCATCCCTCAAAGCCTTAACTCTTTCCAGGATTAACTCAAAAGTCCAGAGTCCAAGGTCTCATCTGAGACAAGGCAAAAATCTTCCACTTATGAGTTAGTTACTCCCAAGATACAATGGGGGTATAGGCACTGGGTAAATACTTTCATTACAAAAGGGAGAAATCAGCCAAAAGAAAGGGAATACAGGCCCCACACAAGTCCAAACCCCAGCAGGGCAGTCATTAAATCCTACACTTCCAAAATAATCTCTTTTGACTTTATGTCCCACATCCAGGGCACATTGGTGCAAGGGGTGGGCTCCCAAGGCCCTGGGTAGCTTTGCCTCTGTGGCTTTGTAGGGTAAAGCTCCTGTGGCTGCTGTCACAGTTTGTTGAGTGCTTGCAACTTTTCTAGGTGCAGGGTGCAAGTTGCTGGTCAATTCTACTAACTCTGGGGTCTGGAGAATGGTGGTTCCTTTTTCATAGCTTTACTAGGAAGTGTCCCAGTGGGGATTCTGTGTGGGTCCTCCAAAATAATCTACAGTGACTCCATGGCCCATGTCCAGGGCACACTGGTGTGAGGGTTGGGCCAAAAACTTTGGGCAGCTCTGCACCTGTGGCTTTGCAGGGTTCAGCCTGTACAGTTGCTTTCATGAGCTGGTGTTGAGTACCAGCAGCTTTTCCTGGAACTGAGTGCAAGCTGTAGGTGAATCTACCATTCTGGAGTCCGGAGGACAGTAGCCCCCTTCTCACAGCTCCAGTAGGCAGTGCCCCAGTGGGGATTCTGTGTGGGGACTCCAACCCCACATTTCCCCTACACACTACTCTAGCAGAGGTACTTCATGAGGGCTCTGCCCCTGCAGCAAGCTTTTGCCTGGACATCCAGGCTTTTCCATACATCCTCTGAAATCTAGGCAAAGGTTCCCAAGCCTCAGTTCTTCTACTCTGCACACCCACAGGCTTAACACTACATGGAAGCTTCCAGTGCTTACAGCCTGAGCTGTATCTGGGACCCTTTGAACTGAAGCTGGAATTTGAGCAGCTGGAATGCAGGGAGCACTGTCCTGAAGCAGCACAAGGGGCCTGGGCCTGACCCATGTTATGATTCAGTCTTCCTAGGCCTCCAGGCCTGTGATGGGATTTAGAACTCTAAAATGCCTTTGAGGTCTTTTCCCCACTATCTTGGCTATCAGCACTTGCCTTTTAAGTTGTGCAAATTTCTCTAGCAAGTGGTTGCTCAGCAGCCCACTTGAACTTTTCTGCAGAAAATGGGCTTTTCTTTTCTACCACATGCCCAGGCTGCAAAGTTTTCAAACTTTTATGCTCTATTTCCCCTTTAAATATAAGTTCCAACTTTTTGACATTTATTTGCTCACACAAATGAGCATAGGCTGTCAGAGGCAGCCAGGCTACATCTTGAATGCTTTGCTTCTTTGAAAAATGTCTTCCACCCGATACTCTAAATCATCACTCTCAAGTTCAAACTTCCACAGATCTCTAGGGTGTGGGCACAATGCATCCAAGTTCTTTTCTAAGGCATAACACACATGACCTTTGCTCCAGTTCCCAATAAGTTCCTCATTTCCATCAGACCTCATCAGCCTGGCCTTCACAGTCCGTATCACTATCAGCATTTCGGTCACAACATTCAACCAGTCTCTAGGAAGTTTCAAACTTTCCCTTATCTTCCTGTCTTCTGAGTCCTCCAAACTCTTCCAGCCTCTGCCCTACCCAGTTCCAAAGATGCTTCCACATTTTCAGGTATCTTTATAGCAAGGCCCCACTCCCTGAACAGATTTTCTGTATTAGTCCATTCTTATATTGCTGTAAATAAATACCCAAGATTGGGTAATTTATGAAGAAAAGTTTAATTGGCTCGTGGTTCCACAGGCTGTACAGGAAGCATGATGCTGGCATCTGCTTGGATTCTGGGGAGGCCTCAGGAAACTTACAATAATGGGAGAAGGGGAAGGGGAAGAAGGTGTGTCACATGGCCTGAGCAGGAGGAAGAGAGGAGGTAGTGCCACACACTTTTAAACAACCAGATCTCAGGAGAACTCACTCACTATCATAAGAATAGCGCCAAGGGGATGGTGCTAAACCATTCATGAGAAATCCACCCCCATAGTCCAGTCATCTTCCACCAGGCCCTACCACAACATTGGAGGTTACAATTCAACATAAGATTTGGTGGGGACACAGATCCAAATCGTATCATACATTAATATGATTAGATTGATTTAAGAACATTAAATTCACAACTTTCATGAATATTTTCCTCTAATTCAAGCAAAATTTTTTTTCTAATTTAGATGCTTGCCAACTCACCATTTCACTTAGAGTAAATTGCCAGCTCCTGACCGTGGCCTGCAAGGATGGTGGAATGTCACATGGACTTGCCCTGCTTACTGCACTGACTTCGTCTCTTAGCGCTCTCTATTTGTTTCACTTGGCGGCAGCCACATTGTTTCTTCTATTTCCATTTCCTTTCAAAACCTTTGTACTTGTGACTCCCCTACCTGCATGGCTTTTAGTCCACCTTAGATTAGTTACTCATTCTCCTCATTCGGATCTGGAATCCAGTGCCACCCCTTCAACAGGGCTTCCCTGGGCTCCTGGTTAATGTCACCTGCCCCCACCCATTCAGATGTGGTTCCATCAAAGCCACAACCCTGACTTATTTTCTGTACAGTGTTTTCACTGAGGTCACCCTATGTCTTGTTTATTCCCAGGCAGTTTCTATGGATGCCTGCTTTCCTGGTGTAATTATTCTCCAAAGTGTTCTGGCTTAAATACTAAATTAAACAAACACTAAATATGGTTATCATATTTATCACTTCCAGAAATGATCATATTTATTGACTTTTTTCACATTCTTCTTGCACTAGAATGTAAAGAACTAAAGAACAGAAGGCCAGGCATGGTGGCTCACGCCTGTAATCCCAGCACTTTGGGAGGCTGAGGCGGGTGGATCACCTGAGGTCAGGAGTTTAAGACCAGCCTGACCAACATGATGAAACCCTGTCTCTACTAAATACAAAAAATTAGCTGGGCATGGTGATGCATGCCTGTAATCCCAGCTACTTGGGAGGCTGAGGCAAGAGAATCACTTGAACCCAGGAGGTGGAGGTTGCAGTGAGC
Organism: Gorilla gorilla gorilla; assembly: GCF_029281585.2. Classification (NCBI taxonomy): domain Eukaryota; kingdom Metazoa; phylum Chordata; class Mammalia; order Primates; family Hominidae; genus Gorilla; species Gorilla gorilla. The sequence goes on from NC_073230.2 coordinate 162,185,389, forward strand.
CAAGATTGCACCATTGCACTCCAGCCTGGGCAACAAGAGTGAAACTCCATCTTAAAAAAACAAAAAAAAAAAACAAAAAAACCCTAAAGAACAGAAATTTTGTGACAAGCATTTATGTAAGTACTCAGAAGACAACAGTGAATTTAAAAAAAATTAAAACTCAGTACATATTTATTGCAAGAACCAATTAAAGTAGTTACAAATTTTCATATATATTTGTACACAAATGAATAAAAGGTCTTAAGTGAATTTTGGATCAGGTATCATTTCATACTTATTTGGACTTATATGTCAAATAATGTATAAGTAGGATAAACTCACACTTGTCAGAGGAATGAGACTGCAAAGTAGTTGTCAAACAGTACATGAAAACAACTCTTGTTTTAAAAGGTTTCTTCTACTATGTTGCATGAACTTTCTTAAAGGAGCAGTGACTTACACATTAATAGCTGGGATACTTGCTCCACCTTTGTCAATTTTCTCTTTCATATATATCTGGTCTAGATATATAACAAGTTATTCTTGATCATTTACACAATATTCTTGTGAGTAGTCATAATTGCCACAGTTGTCTTATTCAGCAAGTCAAGTGCTGAGGTATATCACAATCAAGAAAATCAGCAGAAAATTTCTATTGGAAGGAAGAGATGAATATTAACATTGAGTAAAAAAGTTTCAGTTTTTTGAAAAATCAAGCCAGAACATTTCAGGCATTTTCTACTTTGTTTCTGAGTTTGGAGAACTTTCATTACTTGAGAAAGCAAGTCTCAAGTAATGAGTGCAGGTCTTGGCATGGTAACGGTAGATTGGATGTTATTGATTGGTACAGCACAATTTATATTCTCTATATTAATAAGAGACAGACAAACAGTAGGAGAGAGAAAGATAGTGCATATTTATTACTTATGGGAGAGGACTTATTTATCCACAGAGGTTGGCAACATGTGGGTCATAGCAAGCCCTTGTAAATGGGACCACTGTGTGAATAAAAAACAGGTTATCCATTGAGAAGTTAAATTGGAAAACAAAGCTGAGGCTGTATTTCAAGTCCCATTTGTCTGCTTGGCTTGGAAACTTTGAGCAGTACAGCATCCACATCGCTTTATCTGGAAGCCCTTAGGAATGGGCACATGTTACATAGCAAAGACAATTTTATTCTTAAAGGTTTGTAAAACTGATTGAAATTAAACATTTACCTGGATAACTACATAAATCCATTTTTATTCCTTTCTCATCACAGGGATACTTTATTCACATCCGTGTCTTAGACACTAAGCAAAGCATTGCATAAGCATGTCATCAGGTTATAGTAAATGGCCAGAGACTGTTGCTCCTGCCCTAAAAGTACGCGTGGTCCAGATAAGTTATATAATCATAGGTGTTTTTATTTTTATTTTTTGAGACAGAGTCTCACTCTGTTGCCCAGGCTGGAGTGCAGTGGCATGATCTCAGCTTGCTGCAACTTCTGCCTCCCAGGTCCAAGCGATTCTCCTGCCTCAGCCTCTTGAGTAGCCAGGACCACAGGAGTGTGCCACCATGCCTGGCTAATTTTTTTTGTATTTTAGTAGAGACAGGGTTTTACCATGTTGGCCAGGCTGGTCTTGAACTCCTGACTTCAGGTAATCCGCCTGCCTCAGCCTCCCAAAGTGCTGGGATTACAGGTGTGAGCCACCGCACCTGGCCAATCATAGGTGTTTTCAAAAGCAGTTGAGAGCCAAGAACACAGAGAAACTTAAATGAATTAATTTTCAGTAAGAGACAAGCCCTTCCAGGAAGAGAAGGGCCCATGGCTACTTTTATCCTTGATAAGTTTCTCTTTACCCCAATGTATGGTATGATTGATGTGACCAAACTTAAACAAACAAAAAACTGCTCTTATCAGTCATGTGAAGCTGACATGATAGTTTGGAATTCTGAGGATCTCCAGTCACACAGCAAACCCACACCTACCCACTGAATCTTTGTCCTAGACCTTTCTCGTGTGCACAGTAGCAGCAACAAAGACTGAGGGTGAGACAGGAGGGCTGAGTAAGCAGCTACTGTGCATAGAACCTTTACTAACCACGAGGCAGGGCCCTGCTAAAGGCCTGGGGAGTGCAGGGAAGCTGCGTGAGACCCTAAGGCACCATGGGCCTTTACTGAATGCAAAGTGGCAGCAAGTCAAAGGCTGTCCCTGCTACAGCAGGATGGTGCCATCTCCTGAGGCCGGCTGTCATGCATAGAGAGACCCTCAGAATTTCACCAATGCTCAAACTGTAAATTTTGCTTAGAAGATAAAAATCTTTATCTTTCCCTCAAAGCCAGAGGAGAACTGAATATAATAGCTGCAACAAAGCCCAGACTCAGCCCAGTTGCAGATATCACTGATTCAGCTTCTCACTCTTTTCAAGGCAAATAGTATCTATAATATTTAATTCTCAATTATTCTTTTAATGGAACTTACAAAATGTAATTTTTTAAATTAAAGAGACAAAGAGGCAACAAAATGTGACCATTTTCAAGATAAAAAATTGTCCAAAGAATCAGATCCAAAGATGCAGCTTATAGAGTTAGCAGAGATATGCTATAAAACAATAATCATAAAGGATTAATGGAAAAGGTGAACAATATGTGTAAGCAGATTAAAAATTTCAACAGATAAATAAAAACCATAAAAATTTCAGGATTGAAATAAGACATGGCAGTTTATATTTGTATGTACTTAATAAGAACCTCAAAATATATGAAGCAGATACTGATGGAAGTAAAAAAGAAATATATAGATTTATAACCTGAATTGAAGATTTTAATATCCCTCTCAGTAAGGAATGAAACAACTCATTAAAAAATAATAGGCTGGGCATAGTGGCTCATGTCTGTAATCCCAGCACTTTGAAGGGGACAAGGTGAGAGGATGGCTTGAGGTCAGGAGTTTGAGACCAGCCTGGACAACATAGCAAGACCCCACCTCTACAAATAATTTAAAAAAATTATCCAGATATGGTGGCATGCACCTGTGGTCCCAGCTGCTCAGGAGGCTAAAGCAGGTGGATTTCCTGAGGCCTGGGAGGTAGAGGCTACAGTGAGCCATGACTGCACCACTGCACTCCAGCCTGGGTGACAGAATGAGACCATGTTTCAAAAAATAAAAAAAATAGTAAAGATATAGAGCTTTTGAACATTGCTATCAACCAACTTAGCGTAACTAACATGAATAGAATAATGCACACAAACACATGTATTCATAAATATTTATGACAACCAACCACATACTGGGCTCTAAAATAATTTTTAATTAGTTTCAAAGAAATGAAATCATAGAAAGTATATTCTCTGATGATAAATGTGAGAAATAAACATTTCTAATACTTTATCTAGAAAAGCCCAGATGCTAGGAAATTATGCAACAAAAAATCCACAGGACAAATAAAATATTACAAAGGAAATTAGAAAACATTTTGAGCTGAATTATAATGAAAATCCAATATACAGAAATTTATGATGTGCAGCTAAAGCAGTGCTAAGAAGAAAACTTACAGTTTTGTATGCTTAGATCATTGATTTTTAACTTTTATCCTTTTCTAATATAAACTTCCATGTTTAGAAGCTAAGGAAAGAAAAAAATCTTAAACACAAAATAAATATAATAGGGAAAATAATAAAGAGCAGAAATCAATAAAATAAACTCTAGACAAAAAACAGAGAAGATCAACAAACTCAAATGTTAAAAAAGATTTATAAAATTGATAAACCCCAATGTGAACATATGTAAATAGATGTTAAATATAAAAATATATTTAAATTTTAAAACAAAACCTATCAACAAGGATAGTTTGATATAGTTGGCTTCCCTAGTGAATTCCATCAAACAATTAAAGAAATATTAGAATTGTTGCCCATTTTTCTTTGAGAAAAGAGAGTACGAGTTACTTCTAAATATTTTTATAAGGCCAGCACAATCCTGAGGTCAGATATCTGTGACGGACATTACTAGAAAAAAATTACAGATTTAGATCCTTTATAAACAGAGGAAGACTTCTTACCAAAAATATTAGCAAATCAACATTATTATTATATGAAGAGTTAACATAATATGATCACATGAAGGTTATCCTGAGAATACAAAGCTAATTAAACATTTGAAAATTAATCAATATAACTCAAGATGTAAACAAAAAGGAAAATAATCTTATGATGATAATAATTAAATGGCTGCAGGAAATTCATTTGAAAAAATTCAACATTCAATCTTCTTAAAAACTCCCAGCAAATCAGGAGTAGAAAGAAATTTCCTCAACCAGGTAAAAGGCACCCACGCTAAACCTACAGCTAAAATCAAATTTAGTTATAAGATATTTGAATTTCTTTCTCAGATCAGAAACAAGACTTTAACTCTTACCACTTTTAATCAACATCATATTGGATATTCTCACCAGTGCAATAAAGCAAGATAAATAAATAGATAAAAGTTACAGACATTGTGAGGGAAAATCAACATTCTATATTTGCAGACAAATTGACTGTGTTCACATATTACCTTAAGGAATTTAAAAATCAATTTCTACTATTTTTAGTAAGTTCACTGTATATGTGGTCAGCATATAAAAATCAATACATATATACCAGCAATGAACAATTTCATGATAAAATTTAAAAATACCATTTTTTCACAGCATTGAAAACCTTCAATTCAAATACCCTGGAATGCATTTAATGAAAGATGTTCAAATATTACATGCTGAAAACCACAAAAATTGCTGAGAAAAATTAAAGGTATCTAAATATAGGAGTAATAGACCATAGATTGAAGGATTTGATATTGCTAAGAGAGTAATTCTCCCAAAATTGAGACATAGGCTTGATACAATCTACATCAATATTCCAGAAGGCTTTTTGTTTTGGTAGAAATTCGTAACATGATTCTAAAATTTTTATGTAAGTGTGAAATATTTCTAAAAATATTATGAAAGTTGGACTTACCTACCTGATTTCAACACTTACTATAAATGTAAAATAGTAAGGACAGTATTGTGCTGACATAAGGATATATGATACATTAAAGGAACAGGGAGTTCAAAAATATCCCTTTGAGCCAATGCAATTGATGCCATAAGAAAAACCTTTCAACAAATTGTGTTGGAAACACTCTCCAGTAATATGCAAAAAAGATGAACCTTGGTTCTTACATTGCTCCACATGCAAAAGTTAATACAATATGGATTATAAACATGAAATCAATAGCTAGAACTATTAATGTTTAGGAGAAAAACATTAGAAAAAAATCTTTGCAACCTTAGGGTAGGCAAAGATTTCACGCAAAAGGTGTGTATCAAAAACGCTACTTAGCATCATAAAAACATATAAGGAAAATGAATAGGCATGCCACAAACTGGGAGAAAATGTTCACATTACATATCTCTGAACAATGCTTGTACCCAGATTACATAAAAACTTCGACAAGTCAATAATTTATAAAACAATAAACCAAAGAAAGAAGGCACAAAAGATTTGAACAGTTTACCAAAGAAGATATATGAAAGTCCCGTATGGATATCATTAGCCATTTAGAGAAGTGCAAATTAAAACAACCAGTCAGATATTTATACCCAGAAGAATGACTGAAATAAAAATGTCTGACAAAAACAAAAATTGGAAATCTAGAATGAAATAGTACAACCACCTTGAAAAAGGATTTGATAGTTTCTTATAAACATACCTCCATTCTATGACCGAATAATTCTACTCTTAGGTTTTAACCCAATGAAAATGAATTTTTATGTCCACAAAAAGCCTGGTAGCAAGAACAGGAAAGTGAAGAAACACATTGCAGTATATACAAAGTTTAAAAGGACACATTGCTAAAACATGCTAGAACATGAAACAGTCTTGAGAACATTGAGTTAAGGAAGCCAGGTACATAGGAATATTTATTTTAAGATTTCATTTATATAAAGTTTATAAAAGGATAAAAATCTATGATGAAATAAACAGGACAGTTGTTTTCTTTGGTGGGTGAATTTACGGGAAGAGAATCTTTTTGAGATTATGGTAAAGTTCTGCATTTTAATTTTCTTGGTGGTTACACAGATTTATACAATTGCCAAACTCAGTGGACAATATATTTAAGATGGGTGTATTTTAATATATGAAAATTATGCCTCAATTAAACAGAATGAAGCAATTATGAAAATGATGGAATTTTCAACAAGAAATGTTAGTACAGTCTTTATAAGCACACGCCATTTAATAATGATCTATGAATAGTGCTTTACTAAGCAGTTTCATGTTAATGTTCCAACTTAATTTTCACAATAAATGTATCACATTATGATGTTATTCCCAAACTGAGAGGATAAATGGCCTACTCTAGGCTTTAGATAACTAGTGTGTGGCAAAATCAAGACTGAAACTCAAGTCTATCGCCTCTTAGTTTAATGCTTTCCCAAGAAACAACAGTTGCTTCGTTGTTACATAATCCTTATCTCCAAAAACTGCTGCTGTGGGTAACTTGCTGCTGAGATCTCTGATTTACCTATAAATGACAGATTTTAACATATGATTATATTTTTATTTCAATTCATGCAATTGGAATTCTGACCTAGATCAGATTCACTCAATAATCCAAGTTAAAATATTTTCTTTGCCTTCATCGATGGGCGTTTGGGGCACCATCAGACCCCACACCCTTCTCCTATCCCAGGGTCTGGAGCAGGTGCTTCAATATGCACCGAGGGCACCACAAGCTTCCCAGGATCATAATGCCCATCACATCAAACAGTACTCTTCTATTTATATGTCTGCCTCTATCCATCATTAGTCTCAGAGCTTTTCTGCTTGTGGGTAGAGAAGAAGTGATTTCTTATTCATCTGGTATGCCAGTGCTTATTATAGTGTCTGGGATTCAAGAATCCATCAATAAATATTTACTGAATGACTGAACAAATAGGGCAAATGCCTCAGGAGAGACAGTCATCTTCTGGTCTGCCATATCTCACCAAAACCACAACAAACCATTGATTAATAAATTGTCTGGAAATAGTGCTCTCTTATGATGGACTTGATAATATTTTCATTGTAATATTTTTGTTGTGCGATCAAGTGCAGCTTGTTCAACTTTGATGTCACATCTTCTGAAAAGCTTTTCCTGAGAGCTGTCCTTCCCAACCACTCCCAGTTAGACTTAGATAGTTCTCCTCTGTGTGCTAATGGTACCCTGCATTCATCTATCATTGACCTTATCATACTGAATAGAACTTGTTTGCTTATCTGTCACTATATTGTATAGGGCAGAGATTTTATCTGTTTTGCTTGTTGTACAATCTCTAGCACTTTGGAGAGTTATTGTCACATTGTAGTTGCTCAGTAAAGATTGTTGAATGAATAAGGCTTTTTTTTGGTCGATTATCCCATACATGTACAGCTCTGCAAACATAAAGCATGCATACCCACACATATATTCAAACATCCATCTTTTTTATTGATTGTAATTTTTGTGTTTTATTTAATAATTCCCTCTTTATTCCAAAGAATTAATTGTCCTACATTTTTCTTCTCAGGTTTTAGGGTTTCCTTTTTACATATTGATACTTAGTTCATCAATAAATGATTGTTATTTATGGTGTGACATGGTATCAATTTTTTCCATATGCATAATTTCCTCAGCACTATTTGTTGAGTAGTTTAGCATTTCCTCTCCAATTTGTAATGCCATTTATCACTGTTCTGTATGCTAATAGATCTTTTCTACTATCTATGATGGCATTAAAACCATTGTGTTTCAATTACTACAGTTTTATAATCTTTATACCTGGTCATACTTTTTTTGTTCAATTTCTTCTCTCTTGATTTTATTGCTAGATGTTTCAAAAAAGGCATATTTTTTTGTTTTGTTAAAGCTCATTTGTTTCTTTCTTTTTAAATTTTATTAGTTCATTATCCATATGTCTGCTCTATTTTTAAAGCTTATTCTGACACAGTTTTGTCTTCTTGAGAAACTTATTTTCAATATTTCTCTTTTGTTAATACACAAATTTCACTTTTTTGCCCTACTTTAGATGGCTATGATGTGGTACACTTCTTGTTATTCAGTTCTAAATGTCTCATAGTTTTCTATGTGAATAACTTATTAATTCATGAGTTATTTAGGATGGTCCATTTTTAAGTCTATGTTTGTTGCTGATTTCTAATTACTGGAAGTTTTGCCCTGAGAATCTGATCTGAATGTGTATCAGTTACAGTCCTAACAGGAAACAGAAGCGACATTCCAATGGGGGTAATTAAGGAAAGTTTAATGAAGGGGCTACTTACAAATGTGTCAACAGGGTTACAGGAAACCAAGAAGGGATAGTTGAAACACTCCTAACCTACCAATGGTTGGGAGTCATTACCACTTTTAGGACTGAAGGGCTAAAGGGGAGGAAAGTTGACCAGAACTCAGAGATAGTAGCTGTTGTGGTGGGAAAGAGGTATGACATTGGAAGGGAAACTTATTTAACCTTTGGCAACCCATCATGGAAGAATCCAGAGAATAATTACTTGATTTCACCCTCTCCCCCAAGCCAATCTCCTGCCAACAATTCCCATGAACCTAAATCAACAAGAACATGGCTGGCAAGCGAGCCATCAGGAAGTCCATCAACTTCGGCCTCTTTGGGTACAAAGCAGATTAAAGAAAGCCAGAGGATGGATTTGGATGGTATTTTGACAGTGTCCAGAACAGTTCATTCCTATTGTCACCTAAAAATCTCTCTTGTCCATCTTTTGTTCAAGTTAAAAAAAAGTGTTCTCGACACAGGAGACAAGAAAGCCTCATAAGCTGCCTTGTGTATGGAGTGCTGTCAGTACCCCAAACTTCAAATATTAGCCACAACAGTCTTCTTCGGATAGTGGGGGGTAGCTAGGGAGAAAATGAGTGATGAACTAGCATACAGCAGAGCAACATACATCCCTGATTCCGTAGTTGGTCATGATGCCCGAGTTGATCATTACAATGGCCAATTTCCAGGATTCTTTTCATTTTCCCTTTGTGCTTTTACAGCAGCTTAGCTGGATTGGGTTCTTATCCTAGGGGTTATTTCAAACTTTCATTAACGGATTATCCACATTTTTGGTGTTCCCATTTGTATTGCGTTGTTGCAGTTTTCCATTGACCTCAGCTATTGTGTAAGGGAGTTACAAGTCACCCAGTGACTCTCCTGAGTTCAGACCTAGTCCTCCTGGCCCCTGTTGGGTGGTAATGGCTTGGCTTGGCAGTCCTTTTATCTAGGCTTGGTAATCCTTCTAGTCCACAACATCTAGAGTTTCTCTCATCATCAAGGTTATATTGCTCAGATTCCACTTCTTCATAATTATTTCTCCCTTGACACTAGGACCAACTTACCCCCAAAGGCAAGAAACAGTATCTTGAGGAGTTTACTCGTGGTAATAATAAAAGAGTCCATCCCATTTTTATCAAACATCTGCTTCTGGGTGTTGAGATACACGGAATAAAATCAGTGGGTCCCATGGGCAGAAGCCTCTTGCTGCACTTCCTTTGGTGTAATAAGGATGCCTTATTAGAGGTGAAATTTTGTGAATTACATTGCCATGAAGAAGACATTTGCTAATTTCACCAATGATGATGGTATAGGTATCTCATGGGTAGCAAAGGCAAATCCATGTCTAGAGTTGGGGCCTCTCCCTGGGATGGCACACAGCAACACCTGCCATGATGGAGAAAGGCTGGAATAATTAGCCTGCCCCCAGGCGCTGCCTTGTTCTGTGGAAAATGGTGCCAAATCATAGGCTCAGTGCTGGCCTCTGCTCTTAGAAGATTGGACAGTTCGTGGGGCAGGCATGGTGGAGAGAAACCCCCGTCTCTGTGCATATGCATGCTATTCAATGCTGTTGTCACAGCTGCTTTATTTGTGTCCTTTAGACCAGCAGTCTCCAACCTTCTTGGAACCAGGGACCGATTTCATGGAAGACACTTTTTCCATGGACCAGGGGGATGGGGGGATGGTTTGGGATGATTCAAGTGCATTACATTTATTGTGCACTTCATTTCTATTATTATCCCATTGTAATATGTAATCAAGTAACTATACTACTCACCATAATGCAGAATCAGTGGGAGCCCTGAGCTTGTTTTCCTGCAACTAGATGGTCCCATCTGGGAGCGATGGGAGACAGTGACAGATCATCAGGCATTAGATTCTCATAAGGAGCACGCCACCTACACCTTGCATACACCCTTGCATACACCGTTCACAATAGGGTTCGCACTCCTGTGAGAATCTAATGCCACTTCTGACCTGACAGCAGGTAGAGCTCAGGCAGTAATGTGAGCAATGGGGAGCAGCTATAAATACAGATGAAGCTTTGCTCACTTGCCCGCCGTTCACCTCCTGCTATGTGACCTGGTTCCTAATAGGCCACAAACCAGTACTGGTCCATGGCCTGGGGGTTGGGGACCCCTGCTTTAGGCCAATGCACAGGTGCTGGAGGAGAGACTAATATTTGCAACATGGGTTATCTTTTCCACTGATTATTGGAAGCCTACATCTCATTGGATGGTCTCTGGGTATGTGGGGGGCAGTTGTGGGGGAAACAAGTATCTTCCTAACTATGACAACTCCAAGAGCTAGTTATCTATATACTTTTTTTTTCAGACTACTTTGACGTCCATCTTCCAAACTTGTTATTTTTAAGTTTTTGAGCAGTGGTCCAATATGATAGCCTATGCTATCAGATCATTCTGGGTAACTCAGGCCATCTCTCATTCCACAGAAATCCACAATCTGATTTCCTGGACTCTGCTCCCTGGAAGGATTTTTCTCTACTACTGTCTTTTAGAGTTATCCCTGTGTGGAGCTACAATACACTTTTGGCTGGTTATGTGTGTATTACGCAAAGCCATCTGTAATCAGTACTATGCTTTTGTTAACTTTTCATAAGAAACCCCTATGAGGCCACAGACGTATGTTAAGGACAAAGTATAGACACAGCGACAGGCATTGGTACCGGATGAGTGAACTACCCAGCGACTTGTGTAATTTACTTGTGCCTGTTCTAATATAGACTGTTACCAATGTGTATGTGAATACTACAATTTATATCTGATTGTATGACTGGGTAGATCAGAAAAAACACCGCTGATGGGCAGTTTAAATTGCACAATCACTTGGTATCTTATGGTCAAAGTTTCTGCCAGGGTCAAGAGGAGGCCAGGACCTGCGTATCAAATGGAGGATAGTTGCTGGCAGAAGAGGGCACAGCTTCATTCCAGAACCCAGAGGATCAATGCAGTGATTTGTCAACGTCTCTATAGAATATCTTATCCGTCTTACACACAGGAAATGCTATTGTATGTGTTGAAGCGCAAGCCCTAAGGGACAAGACAGCTTGAACTACTTCCTGAACCTTCTTTCTCTTTTCTCCCTCCACTTTCCACACTGGCAATCTTGGAGGTTAGCCAATAATTATGATATAGAAGCATGCTGAAATATCCTGTATGTGTCCTTCAAAATGCATAGTCTATCAAGGGTTATGTACTTTTTTGACATCAATGCTACAAAGTGTTACAACATATCTCTCACTTCAGAGGAGATATTCTAACATATCTGAGACCACTGGCTCTCTGGAAAACTTTCTCACTGTGGCAGACTCCCAAACATTAGTGAACTTTATCTGTCACCTTCTTTGACACTTGCTCCTTCCTCTTATCAGATTCATTCAGCAAAATATTATTGACATACTGGGATACCTGTGGGATGTTAAGATATTCCAGTTCTCTCTGATTTGTCTTATGATCAAAACAAGAGTTACTATAACCATGAGATGAGATCGTGAAGGTGTACTGATGCTCCTGCCACATGAGGGCGAACGGTTTCCGAGAATCTTCCCTGATAAAAGTGCAGAAACATTATACACCAAGTCCACAGCTGCATCGGGGGTGGCAGGGCCATGCTGATTTGTTTCAGTAAAGATGCCACACGTGGAGCCACAGCTACATAGATACCACCACCAAATTATGTGTGCAGTAACCCCAAGTAATCTTGGGGAATAACTACAGTCATTCCCCAAGGTTCAGCTGGTCTTTGCATCATATAAACAGGTAAGGCAGATGGGCATGTGCAATTATTCTTACCCTACAGGTTGTGCTAGCATCGATCCCTAAAGTGCCCGCAGACATGCGGTATTGCTTTTGGTTTATTATTTTGGCGGAGACGATGCGGTTCTAGGGGCTCTCGCTTGGCTTTTTCCACCATGATAGTCTTCACTCCACAGTTCAATGTAGGGATCCCACCAGTTATGAAACATAACCTACTTTCAATACATGTTCTGGGGCTGGGGAAATAAACACAAATTGTGCCTATTATTCCACTGGGCTCACTGTAATATAGAGTCAAGCCGAGAAGATCTGTGGCCTGGCTTCCAGAAGCCCTCCTGTGGGAACATTATTTTTAGCTTATCTGAGAATTAGCATTAGTTTACAGCCAGAGTCTGAAAACCTTCAGAAGACTCTCTGTCTTTTCTTTTGGTCTCTCAACAGCCATTCCCACAAAATGGTTTCAAATTCCATTTGTAAGGCTTGTGGTGGTGATGGTGGCTGGTGGCGGGCGGGGGTGGATTCCCAGTATATTCCTTTGACCACAAACATTTATGAGGCCAAGAGAGGCAACCAAGAGCTACCGGAGTGCATGTGGCTTAACCCAACATCTCAGCTATCAGCGTTCTCAGCCCTGCGCCTTTACTAGCCCAGAAAAGGGGTCTGACATTTCGGGGTGGGGGCGGCTCTTTCTCCTCCCTGCACTGAAAAAATAATCTGCCAGCCCCATGCAGGTGCTTTGGACATTTATGAGAACAGGTGGACAAGGAGAGAGATGAACAGGACTACAGCAAGAAGAAGAAGGAAAGAACATAGGGAGAGGAGCTATGTTCAGAATAAAGAAGCGAGAAGAAGAAAGGATGGGGCAGGTAGAGACCTAGAGGAGGCAGGGAAGAAGTAGGAAGAACGGGTGTTGTTATTTCGCTTGTTTTAAAAGGTAGGAGAGGAATGAAAGGGAACAGTTTCCCGGGGGAAAAGATAAGGGCTAATTTTGGAGCAGGTAAAAGTGGACGTGAGACATGTTGCTAGGTAGTAAATGTTAGACTGTCTCTAATAACCTTTGAGGCTTGCCAGTAAAAAGTGAAATTCCGTTTTAATTATTTTTTTCTCCTGTTTGGACAATGCTTTTAAAATTATCTGTGCTGGAGCCCTTGTGGTGTGAATCAAATGGATTACGGCTTCAACAGGGATCCATAAGCTCCTGACTCTAGAGTCTCCTGAAGACAAGGTCTGTGCTGCGGGGAGGGGTCGGAGGCAATCACCTCCTGGAGGATGGGCAGCTCAGCGTCACCAAGTGAAAGTTAGGATCAGAAAAAGGATGCTGCATTCCAGGGCCAAACGCTGCAGACGTCTCTGTTATGCTCTTGTTTTTTCTTCCTTCCACTTTTACTTGCCAAAAAACGGGGAGAAATATCTTTTTTCCCTTTTTCTGGGTTGATAACAGAGAGAGTGGCACTGACAGGCTCGCCCTTCTGTAGAGCCTCGCATTGGCCACCAGGAGGCAGTCTTGTCTGCCTCTCGAACTTGGCTGCCCAAGGTGAGAAGGTCTCGCTGTGGGAACTGGAAGGGAAGCCTGGGATTCCAGATTATTTTCAAAAAAAGGGGAAGAAAATGGCCAGGGAACTAGGATCCGAGGTAAGCCCCTGTGGGAAGTGTGAAGACAGAGCAAGACAAAGACAAATGAAATAAGGGGTTTCTTGAAGAGTTCTGATGTACAGGTTACCTCCGACACTAGTGAATTCCCATGTCCACTAGAATTTTAGCAGAGACTACATGATCCCCTGTCAGGCGGGCATAGGAGGAAATCTACCTCAAGAGGCTGATTTACCAGAAAACATCTGACGTTCAATGGCTTTGTCGAATGAGTTCCATCGGGAACTCATGAGGGCCGCTGCCTCTTCATCTTTCTTGCAGCACCCGGTGTGTGTCCAGCTTCCAAGAAGGTTTGTCAAGTGAATGATTTAATAAAGCTTCTGACCCTTGTGGAGATGGTATATTTGAAGGCACAGAGCCCAGGTCTTCGTATCAGTCCTGCAACCTTAGCTGGGTGTCCTTGAGAAATAATTTCTTCTGTCTGAGCCTCACCTCTCTGTGCATAATATCATGCGCAGATATAAAATCTAATTCTCCTGAATGCTAGGCTGCAGTTATGGATATGTTTTTGAAGGGATAAAATGGTTATGAATAAGAAATACGGTTTATTCTTTTGCTGTTTTAGACTTCTTAGGGTCAAGTAAATTTCATATGTGGAGGTTCTTAGAGACTTGCCTAAGGAACTCCAAGGGGTCGGGGTGGGGAATGGATTAAAATAACAGTTGTCTGAGCAAGGGACACAAAACAGCTAGAGAGCCCGTCAACTAGACTTATGCCCTGGACAGCGGCCTTCATGGTTCAAGAGGAGACTCTCCTGCTGGCCTGTCAGAAGGACAGTAATATGGGTGGCTGCTTTGCTGTTGAACCTCCCACATTCTCCCTGACAGGCCTCAGACCATTGCAACGCTGGATTGTAAGAATCTTGGAGGCAGATCTTATGTTTCATCCAGCCAGCAGCTCTTGCTCAATCTACTCCGCAAATTCCTCGTACACTTGACTAAGATTTTCCAGAGATGTGTCCTCTGGGTGAAGACACCCTGGCAACCTCTCCATACACAATAAAATTTATGTGTTTGCATCACCAAACATGAATCTTATATTTGTATTTAATCTTCATCTGTTCTTTCTCTAGCGGCCACTGATCGAGTCACTCCATCCAAGTCAGAAGCACCGCCAAATGCGCCTCGAACTTTTGGACTCCACTTCATTTTCTACTCTACTGTGACTATTGCAATAACTTCATATCTTCATTTTATGGTGGGGGGGTCTGGAAAGTTGGAATTGCTTATAAGCCATTTTATTACCCTCTATTACGACTTTCCGAACTCCTCCAAAGTCCTGTGAGCTCACTGAAATATCTTGGTATGCCCAATGCCTTTCATCATGTGATACCTAGAGCACTCAAATAAACATTTGTGAAATAATTAGATATAGGAATGGCCTATAAGCTCTGCAGCCAAGGATAAGATCGCCACCCATGAAAACCAGCTCAGTCAGGGATGCTTGCAATTTTGTTTTCTGGGAGACGCATGCAAATGCCTACTTTAAGGAACATAGATATTTTTATGAGCACATGCTTCCATGAAATCACCTATTAATACATGTAAAATTTTAATGAACGTAATCTCAGCCCTGTAGGTAGGCAGAGCAAATAGTACTTTTCTAAGGGTTTAGTTGCAAGATGAGAAAATTGAGCCTTAGAGGGGTTAAGTGATGGCTAGGGTCACATGGCTAATACATTATTGTGTTGTGCAGAAATTGCATCTCTCAGCTTTGACGACGTTGCCCTTTCTCCATTGTGCCTCATGTCTCATGGCTTGTGGAGTGAGAGGCTGGTGGATACAGGCTCATAGAGGTTTATAATGTGTGTCTCTGATATCTGCCCCAATAATTGGGCAGAATGCTTTGAATTTGAGCTTAAGGAAGACAAGTGCTAACTGGTAAAGTTAAGTGGTTTAAAATGCATTTTGAGATATTTCACCCAGACGTGAATTTCTGACAGGTAAATACAATGAATATGGAGAAACCTCTTCTCTGCCCATGAATAACATTTTGCTTTTGGGCAAGTAGGTAAATGCAAGGAGACTGTCTTTCCCAGCTACGCTTAAAAAGTTTAGCACATGAAAAATGGAGCAACTTCCTGGCACACTCAATATTTATTTGTAAGCCTGCTCTGGGCAGAAAAAGAGAAAAAAATGTTTTGAAAGCAAGCTTTGCATTAGCTAGGAGTTTATTTGTTTGCCAGATGATTACATAATTATATTTGCAAAGGAACATATTGGTATGTCTTACTATTTTCTTGTTGATATATTGATGTAAAGTATATTAGACAAATTAGAAAGGAGAAGGGCAAAAATCTGCCTCGTTGTGTACATGTGTGGGCTGCAGAAGATTAGAATACAACTTGCAGAATGTGTTTGCCCATCCATTACAATCATGATTGCCCTCTTCATTCTTCTATTGTGGTAAAATGATTTTTTTTTTCCTGTTTCTTCTCTCTAGTGAGGCTGGCAGCTAGGCCAGCAGGGAACACAGAGCTTTGCACAGAGTAGATGCTCAGTAACTGTTGCATGAATTTTTATTATTAAAATGCTTGCAACATCATCTTCATTAAATTTAACTTCTGTGCATGTAAAGAAGCAGATAATGTTGCATCTGTCCACAGTCTGGTGGTGGGTGATGGGAGAGGCACTGGGGAGTCCCATTCATAGAAAGCTAGTACTGCCTGATTCTGTTAGTTCTTGGGTCTAATGATGAGCTAAGGTCGAACTTGCGTGAGGAGGAGAGTGGTTTTGGTCATATTAATCAAAAGACAGAATTCTGGGGAAGTCAACACTGGCAGTCTGGGAAATGAACTCAGAATGTCTGATAAACAATGTGTCTTATTTAGACCTGGGAGTGTCCCTGATTGTGCGTTCATTTTTTCATTCACTGAATGAATAGTTTTTAAACTCCTTTTATGTGCCCGGCACTGTTCTAGGTGTAGAAATACAGCTGGGAACAAAAGAAACAAAAATCTGTGCCCTGTGAGGCTTACATTCTACTGGAGAAAATGGAAAATAAACAATACCAGGAGCGTGTGACATCATAAGAGTGGAGACTGTATAAAGATTCACTTTGGGAGGCTGAGGCGGGCCGATCACCTGAGGTCAGGAGTTTGAGACCAGCCTGGTCAACATGGCGAAACCGTCTCCACTAAAAATACAAAAAATTAGCTGGGCGTGGTGGTGGGTAGCTGTAATCCCAGCTACTTGGGAGGCTGAGGCAGGAGAATGGCTTGAACCCGGGAGGCAGAGCTTGCAGTGAGCCAAGATTGCACAACTGCACTCCGCCTGGGCAACACAGCAAGACTCCGTCTCAAAAAAAAAAAAAAAAAGACTGTAAGATGCAGCTCATTTCTCATGGACTGGAGACATTGGTGAAACAGGGGCAGGATCCTGCAGTTACCTTTCCAGCTGGGAATTTGACATAACTAAGCCTTCCAGGACTGTATTCCTCAAAGGGAGAAGCAATCAGACTTGCTGCATATATTTAAACGTTCATTATCAAAATAAACCTGCTGCATGTAAGTAGCTTTAACCCAATGGAAGTTATTTGTTTCTCACAGGAGGGCATTA
Organism: Gorilla gorilla gorilla; assembly: GCF_029281585.2. Lineage (NCBI taxonomy): Eukaryota > Metazoa > Chordata > Mammalia > Primates > Hominidae > Gorilla > Gorilla gorilla. The sequence goes on from NC_073230.2 coordinate 162,202,666, forward strand.
AAACAGAGATCTGTTTTAAAACAGAGAGTTAACACCAACTCAGGGCTTTGCCAAGGAAATTTAAACAACAAAGTTTGGATGTAAGAAAATGCTTGGCTATGCTCTGCCTTGCCAATACTTACTTCCCTCTCATTTTGTATCTTTGTATTTATCATCTCTCTCCCCATCTTTCTCCCAGCCCCGCCCCCACCACCATTATCTATGTCTTGCATGCTGTTGCTGCCTCACAGGTTTCCATCAAAAAAGTCAATGCTTGACTCTTGGTGCAGGTGTTACTTCCAGTTAAGTAAATATTGGTGCATTTGCCTTTGCCCTTTATTCAAAAATGGTCAGATTTCTTTAGAAGCATGGCAGATTGAGAGACAGAATAGGGGGCAGGTTTTTCTGTCAATCCTATTTTCTAAAATAAGTTTGTGCTGATATTTCTTTATTCCTCTACCCTCCTTCCTGTTTTTGCCTAAGTCCTCTCTGCATGTGTGTGGGGGTGGGTAGAGGGGACTGGATTATAGAGATGGATCAGTGTGCTTTCTTGCTCTATGGCTGGACCATTTGGTTCAGACACAGGCAGGGCTGTGGGAGAGAGAAGAGGGGGTTTACTTTCCTGCCCCCAAGCCTTGATTCCTGGTTCTAGGGGCATCCCCTGTCTCCATAGCTTCAGGCTTGGTAAGTGTCCCCTTTACGGCCCCAGCTCTTCCAGGATGCCCTGGTTCCTCTTCATGTCCCATTGGGCCTAGGAAGGGCCCCCCCTTCTCATTGCTAATAGTTGCTGGGTGCTTCAACATCCTTGTGCCTATCCCCTATTGGAAATTCTCTCCAGAATTCCACTTGAACAGACCTCTTTTTCCAGCTGGGTCCTGACTGATATTGTAAATCTATTGTAAATCTAAATAGATTTACAACTATTATAATCTATTTAAATAAAATGTTGATATAAAACATTACTATTTTGAAAAAACCCCACAGTTTAAAGGAAAAAACATGAAGATATAATTCAGATACCATGTTTTCCTTAATCATCTTAAATTATTGCCTCCGTGAACCCTATTGCTCTTCCAGCTTCACAGGTGTCACTTCTAGAAAATCACTCTTAGTTTTTTGATTTCAGGTTAGAAATCCTTCTCAAAGGATCTCTTTGACCTGCAGGCATCTCAGCTTCAGAGTCAGCCGAGGAGAAAGACACACACCTGTAACAGTAGAAAGGGCAACTGGGGAAGGAGTCGGGGGTGGGGAGCAACAAAATTCCACCTCGGGGAAGACGTCACTGAGCAGCTGGCATTGTGAACGTCCTTGCAGGATGCCTAGGACGAGGGTGACAAGCAGCAGGTGTCTTTTACTTGTGACGATCTCAGCCCTCGTGCAACTGGAGAAAAGGCAGGTAGAGTGCAGGGTATTTGGGGAACATGAGTAGTGTTGTGTAATTGGAGCTGGGTGGGAGGGTGGGGGCAGCAGACCGGCAGGTCGGGGAGGCTGAGGTCACCCCTCTTCATCGCCCAAACTCATAGCCTGCTATTAAGGCAATTTTCCAAAGGTTCTATTTCCCCCTTCTTTGAGAATGCCATTTACTCTTCCTTTCTTACAGAATGGGGTAAGAAATGTCCTCTTTCTGTCAGTGTGAAAGCTGCTATTAAGAAAAAAAAGATCTGAAGGAAATGATGTTCACCTTTTATGTGGAAGAAAAAGCATCAAGGTACAATTTAGGTATTTACCATACAAAATCTACAATTTAGAAAAGATAAATTTTGACCTTTTCTTATTTTAATTCTTTGTCTTTTAAATTGTAGAGTTTGGATTACTCCTAAAAATGTAAATGCTGATTCCACTAAGTTAGACCCATTCTGCCTTTCAGCACATGCTCCTGCTTGAGTTTCAACATTAAATTCTCATGCATCTATTTGCTTGAGGGTTGGAATAGATTTTAGGAAGAACATTTGAAGGCTCAAAAATGATTTCATTGCAATCTCTTTGTCTTCTGGCCTCCTCTGTTTATCTCATTTCTCCCTTCCCTTCCTTGCTTGTTTTCAGGTTCCTTTATTGCTTCTCTTCTACAAATCCTCACCCTTCCACACACTTTCACCCCCAAGTGGGGCACCTGTCCTATGGGGCCCCCAGGAATGGAAAGACTTGAGCCCAGTGCCCCCACTTGGCTTCACCAGCCTTCCCTAAGTGGGCCCTTGGCCAGGGATTTTCCTGGGATTATGGTGGCAGTGGAAATAGAAAAATGGGTGATGTAAGGGAAGATGCTATTGGTGACAGGGCCTGAGCACTGAGTGAAGAGATGGGAGAGATTTACAGTTGACTCTGAGTTTGTAAGCCTGAGAAATGGGAGCATGGAGGATCATTTGAGAGAAGGAGAGATGAGAAGGATGAGGAGAGAATGCAAGAGGATGGGAGGATGTTTGGAAAAACATTGTGATAAAATGCATATGCTCATGGAGAATGGCATGAAGGTTGTCCTATTAGCTTGAGTCACCTGCATGTCTTGTGGGAATGAAGGGGGCAGCAGAAAAAGGGAGCCATCCAGGCTTGATTCCTGGGACCTGTGGGGAAGCCCAGTGGGGGTGCTGATGATGTTAAAGTTTTAGTCCCTAGACAACAGAGGATGGTAGAAAATTAGTGAACATAGGCTTTGTTCCAGAAATTATTCTAGAAAAATTGATGTAAATGCAAACTTTGATAATGGTACTGTATTAGTTCGTTCTCACGCTGCTGTTAAAGACATACCCAAGCCTAGGTAATTTATAAAGGAAAGAGGTTTTCTTATTTTCACAGTTCAGCATGGCTGAGGAGGCCTCAGGAAACTAACAGTCATGGCAGAAGGGGAAGCAAACACGTCCTTCTTCACAGAGAGGCAGCAAGGAGAAGTGGTGAGCAAAAGTGGGAAAAGTTCCTCATGAGAGCTCACTCGCTGTCAGGAGACCAGCAGCATGGGGGTAACCACCCTCAGGATTCAATTACCTCCCACTGGGTCCCTCCCACAACACGTGGGGATTATGGGAACTACAATTCAAGGTGAGATTTGGGTGGTGACACAGCCAGACCATATCAGGTACCATGTGAACTATGAGAGTTCCGTTTTACAGAGGAGAAAACTGATGCTCATAAGTAACTTGCCCAATATCACATGGCTATCAAGTGTTAGAACTAGAATTTGAAAATAAATATGACTAACTGACAAGTTTCTGCCCCTTTAAAGAAGCTATGTTCCTTATCTGGGAGGTCCTGGGCACTTGGTTGGAGACAGATAGGGCCTCTGGGCATGGGTAGGCATGAGGCTTTGTCACTTTGCACCTCCTGTCCCCACACCAACCCACCCTCCACCAGGAGCAGCAGCAGCACCAGTGTTGTAGTGTGACAGGTCCCCACCAGGCTGCTTAAGGGCATTTGTCTGTATGTTCATGGCTTGGACCCTGAAGGCCAGGTGGTGAGCCAAGGCCATGGTGCCCAGACAAGGAGCAGGTGTTCATTCCTGAGAACTCAAACATACTGAAGTGTACCTGGTAACATACCAAGAAAAATAGTCCTATCACACACACACACGGCAAAGAGCCAGAAAATTAGCTTAAAAGCAACTTAAAGACAGCAGGCAGTGGGGATCTCTAGAGCTGTCTTGCTGCCACCCAGGAGAGCCCTGGATGTAGGTCCCAATAAACTCATTTACTTATCAAGCTGGACTTGATGGAATCATTCTTTGGTCTCTTGGCTCCTTCCCAGTTTGCAGGGGACGTTACCATCCCAAGTTCTTCCTGTAACAAATATGCATTCAGAATGGCTCTCTGAATGGCATGTGACTATGCAATTTATACAAGCTGGGGAGTTAGCCATGAAGAGACCAAGTGGTACATTTCTTTAATGAAATCACACACGACTAGGATCAGTGTTATATGCTAGCTCTGGTTCTCTCTGAATGATGTCCAAGGACTCTGCCTGAACTTGTTAGTGAAAGATGAGCCAATGACAGGGAGGGAATGAGTCAGGGAGCATACATCCACTTCCCACAAGGCTTCCATCAATGGCACCATGCATGGGACTCTAAGCTTGAGCCAACTTGCTGAGATAAAAAATAACTTCATCGTGATCCCTTAGGAGACAGAACTAAAAATACAGATGCCCTCTGTGACTTGAATGAGAAGTGCCTAGAGAAGGAAAGGCACCAGCATGCCTGGTGGGGGTTGCTTCTCTGTGCATCTTCATGTAAAACATCAGGGGCTTCTAGTTTTCTGACCCTTTAAGGAGTTTTTTGACCCTTACTCTCACAAGGTAGGTGGTGTTTTTTTTTGTTTTGTTTTACAAATGTGGAAACAGAGGCAGAATTGTTACATGGTTATGTTAGAGTAGGTAGGTAGGCAGGCATAAGCAGGGCAGAAGAGAGCCCCCCTCCAACCCAGGAATGTCAGGCGAACATCAGGTGATGGGTCAGGTGGTTATTAAATTGTCTCTCTCAAATAATAATTGGTCTCAGCCAGTGTCAGGGAAAGGCAGCCTCACAATAGATAGAAAACACCTGAAGCTGATGATCAACAGCTTCCCAATAAGATCTCAGGAGTTGGGTGGGTGGGCTCAAGCATGTGCACTAAGAGGCAAAATGATGGAGTTTGATGGTGTATTACCTTTATCTAGGAACACTTGACTGGTAAGGGAAGAACACCTCTAGTGAGCATGTGCACAACTTCGGTAAACACACTGTGCATGCAGCCCCTCCAAAGTGCTGGCAGGCCACCGTGCATGTGGACAGCCCACCCCAGTGGAAGAATCAGGGGAGAAAAGATGTTGATATGGTTAGGCTTTTTGTCCCCACCCAAATCTCATCTTGAATTGTAATCCCCATAATCTCCACATTTCAAGGAGAGACCTGGTAGGAGGTGATTGGATCATGGGAGTGGAGTTCCCCATGCTGTTCTGGTGATAGTGAGTAGTTCTCATGAGAGCTGATGGTTTTATAAGTGTTTGACAGTTCCTCCTTCATACACTCTCTCTTGCCTGCCACCATGTAAGACATGCCTCTTCAACTTCCACCATGATTGTAAGTTTCCTGAGGCCTCCTCAGCTATGTGGAACGGTGAGTGAATTAAACCTCTTTTCCTTATAAATTACCCAATGTTGGGCAGTTCTTTATAGCAGTGTGAGAATGGACTAATACACATGTCAATGTATAAAACCCCAAGTCAAAGGTCAAACAGCACACTTGAATCTCTCAAGTCACCTGCTTGGCCCTCTTCCAAGTATACTTTACTTTCTTTCTTTCCTGCTCTAAAACTTTTTAAGAAACTTGCACTTCTGCTCTATAACTTTCCTTGGTCTCTCACTCTGCCTTATGTCCCCTGGTCAAATTCTTTCTTCTGAGGAGGTAAGAACTGAGTTGCTGCAGACCTGTATGGATTTGCCATTGCTAACATACTTTGATGCCATGACTCAGATGCATTCCCTATTGGGAAGACATCTCCATGCCTCACCTGCTTTGGATGGATGCATTCAACCCCCTTTCGTGGGTTCCCTCTCCCCTTTCACTCTCCTGCTTACTAAGCAACCCCCAAAATGATTCCTCTTGGCCACAGTGGTTCTGCTCCCCCTGACTGATCTCTCAGCTCACCCTGATGGGTGGCTTACTGGGTGGGGAAGGACCTTGGAGTCTGCACTGAGTAGACCTGAGACACTAATGGCCGTCCTGTATAGGAGACTCACGAGAGTGGTAGGGTTAAAGCTTAAGACATGCAATGTCTGGGGTTTCCTTTGCCCTTTCAACTAAAATCAGCTCTTTTCCAAGACCCTGCACCATCTACTCTCCTGTTTTCTCTGTGTGTGTTCTGAAATGGCCTTGTGCACCCATGGGACCATTTGCTTGCAGGAGGCAAGTCTGCCTTTTCTCTGCTTTCAATTCACATGCTGTGTGACTTCCTTCTTTGCCCTAAACACACTCCCTATTATTCACGCATCCATGGCTCTTGCTATGTTTGCATAGCAGCAAAAAAAATGGGCTCCCTAGTGGATGTCTGTTGGCTCACTGCTGGGACAGACTGTAATTGGAACCTCAGCTCTGCCAACTCCTTATGACTTATCATACACTTTGCTTGTCATCTGTGTTATGCTGCTGGGCCTAGCTTTTGAAGCAGTTTGTCCACCTGCATTTGTCCTCATTCTGTGGCCCTTTAAGGATCCCTACTTGATTTTTTTGAGTTAGCATCCCTTTGGGAAGAGGGAAAATTCTTCCTTTGCCATTTGTGATCCCTTATCACAGGCCCCATCTCCTCCAGATGTTCTTCCTTTATGTCAAGAGGGCAAATAAACATTGCCCTCTCAAATCCAAGGGCTGCTGCTTTTGCGAGCACATGAAGGCTTTCCATGAGTATTCCTCACACTTCTTCCCACTTCCTCCTGTAGCAGAGGGATTGTCCTGTCTGCTTAAGCATGTGTTCTGTATGTTACCCCTCGAGGATGAGGAAGCCTAAATACAAATTTTCCTCTATTCCTCTAATCACTTCCATGCCCTCAATACACATCAAGGCCTTCAAGGCAATATTAGAAGGGAGGGAAGTCCAGCAGTAGCTGGCCAAAAAACAGGGTTCTCGTGTACTTAAGGAACATGGGAAATGAGAATCATCATTTTGTTGCTAGACTGCTCTGAGTGAGAGTCACTATAAGGTCATGGAGACAAAGATATAGGCCAGCCCATGGCCACAGGCACAAGAGAACCATAGGACAAAGATGAAGGCTGGTCCTAGGCTAACAGATTACCATTAGAAGAGAGAGGAAGGTTGGGGTTCATGGTTAGACCAGTTCATTCCAGTACCTCAAGAATGAATAGGGGTGCCCCTGTTGACTCTGGTATCTCCTCTGTTCTCAAGATGAGAACAAGGTTGAGATGAGGCCAAGGTTGAGGTTACATAGTAAGACTGGTTCATTCTGGAACCCTAAGGATGAATGGTGGATGCCCTGTCCAGGAAAGGATAATAGAGAAATAAGAAGGGATGCCTTCTTATTCTGGAAGTTCTGGAAGGTTTGTGAAAGATTAATCTTGTAAAAGAAATTCTGTATAAGCATATATTGGCTAAAATTAAAGGCGTATTATTCAGTTTAATAAAATAAAAGCAAAGCACAGTTTTCTTAAAGCACTGCTGTGCTTTTTAACAGAAAATTGTAAAGGGTTATAAAAGGTTAATGAAAATCTTACCTTATGGTCAAACTGATTAACATCAGATAAATTTTTCTATAAGGTTTTATTAAGAATTGCATTTGACATCAATAGTACACTAAGGCAAAGGTAAAATTTGGCTTTACTTGGACTGTATTTGCATAAATGTGTTATTGCAATATGTTTCAAAATTATGCAAAACTACTATAATTCTAGTTTGACTTAGTATACAGTAATAATTATAATTGTCATCTTAAATTATTGTGTGCCACAGAGGTAACAAATTTCCTTGTCAATTGTGTCTTCAACTGTGGCTGTCCAAAGACATTTAGTCATCCACAATTGTTATCTTGTTTCAATGCCCTTTAAAATGTAGTTTTATAATCAGCTATAGGACTCTAATAGGTGCTCTTAAATGCAGGTTTCTGATAACTTTGGAGATTGTGACATTATAATAGAGGAAAACTTTTCAGGACTCTCACAGAGAGCTAAAATATTGATGAATATCAAGGAGAAGAGGAATTAATTGCATGGACTGAACTAAGACTAAAATAATACTTTTATGACTTTTTGCTTAAAATGTTGCTAATCCTTTGTTTGTTTTTCGAAGCCAAGGAAACTTTTCAGCTTTTAACAATTGAATAAAGTGTACTTCTATAAACAAAATTAGGAGCACATTTATCTCTCCTGGATTTCTCCAATATTTGGAACTTATTTGTGAGTGCTCATAACTTACATCAGTATAGTTATTTGAATAAGTGTAATAATCTGTTTTTTTCTTTCTCATCTATTGATTTATATTTTGTAAGATTAAAAGGCTCTGTGATCTGAGAAACTGTAAGCAATTGTGTTGCTTTTCATCTTCAGGCCTGCATTTCTTGGAAAGCTAGGTGATATGAATATTGGCCTTCTCACAACTAAACATATAAACTGATACACATAGCTTAAACATGCTGTTTTCTTTTGTAACAGGACAAAATTGGAGACACTGGTTATTTTCCCCAAGGCTTTGAATGAATAACATGTTTTCGGATACAAACAGACTCCTTTAAGAAATCAATGTTAACTTAGAGAGCCAATAAAATCCCCTTGGGAAAAGTGGACTCACACCTTGTCTACACAATCCCTGTACAGGCTTTCTAACCTGTGGTAAGTAAAGAATGTCACGTTCTGACAGGCCCAGGGGCCCCAAGTTGTCTTGGGACCTCAAGAGGGAGGAATTCATCCAACTCATACAGCTGTTTGGTGGCACAATCCCATGCCTGGGCTCAAGACTTTTAAAAGTTTTATCCAAGATTCCTTATGGAACAAAGTTCCATCAAAGCCAATTTAAAAAGGAGCCTATATAACAAATAATTATTCTTGTTGTGCTTTATGCAAATAACAGGCCAAGTATAATATGACTGAAGTTTATTTTGGAAACAAATCAGTCCTATGATGATTTGTTTTTAATAAGAATGAGGACTGCAAAGAGAAAAATTATGTCTCGAGAATTGTGGTACACCTGTAATTAGATTCTAGTCTCATCAGTTGTTTTTGAGTTTTTTTCCTCTGCAAGTTAGACTGACTCTGCTTATTCCTGTGAACCAACCAGTGATCCATGGCTGAAGCTCAGAAGAAACAAGAGGGATGGGCCATCAATCACCACATGATCCTCAGTGAGGGATAACATCCTCTCAATATTTGAGTCACCCTTCTACAGAGGACCCCTCAACTGCCCATCTGTGGGACATGACAGAGGCAAAAATCCTGCCCCTGTCTCTCTCGGACCTGGCTGGATACTGCTTTCACTAACCCACGAAGCAACCATGCCCTAACAGCTAGCAAGAGAATAAGACCCACAGAACAACCACCACCACCTCTCTGTCAGCAGGAAGCAGTTACAGAAGACTGACCTTTCCCAACAAATTGGGTCTTGAACTCTTGAGGGGGGAAATGTTAGAGTAGGTAGTTAGGCAGACATGAGCAGGGCAGGAGAGATCCCTGCCCAACCCAGGAATGTCAGGTGACTATCAGGTTATGGTCAGGTGGTTGTTAACTGTCTCGCTAAAATAATAATTGGCTGCAGGTGGTGCCAGGGAACAGTATCTCCCAATAGATGAAAAACAACTGAAGTTGATGACCAGCAGCTTCCCAATAAGATCTCAGGAGTTGGGTGAGTGGGCTCAAGCATGCACACTAAGAGCTAAATGGCAGTGTTAACAGGTAAAGGACCTTCTTCTAGGAACGCCTGACTGGTATGAGAAAAATGCCTCAAATAAGCCTGTGTACAACTTCAGCAAACACACTGTGCTTGCAGCCCTTCCCAAGTGCTGGCAGGCCACTGAGCATGCAGACAGCCTACCCCAGAAGAAGTAATGGGGAGAAGTAACACAACCCCAGAAGCATCTCAATACATAACACTTCAAGTTAAAGATCAAACAGCACACTTGAATCTCTCAAGTCACCTGCTTGGCTCTCTTCCAAGTGTACCTTACTTTCTTTTGTTCCTCCTCTAAAACTTTTTAATAAACTTTCCTGCTCTAAAACTTGCCTTGGTCTCTCACTCTGCCTTATGCCCCTTGGTTGAATTCTTTCTTCTGAGGAGGCAAGAACTGAGTTGCTGCAGACCCATACAGATTTGCCACTGCTAACAGTTAGAATGAGATATAGAAAAACTGAAAGCAGATCCTGGGTCTCCTAGTACTTAGCCTGCCTCTGTGTAGTATCATAATCTTCAAGACAGAAAACTGAAGTGGCCAATCTCCTCTCAGAGAGTGCAAGGGTTGAGACCAGGAGAAACAGAGGCACTATTAAAGGCCAGGATTGAGGACACACAGCAGAGCCTGAGTGCATGGCACATTCTGCTGCCAAAATCCACCCCCTCTACAAGAAATATTTGTTCAGTGCCCATTATGGGCCAGACCAGGAATGCGGGCATGAACTGGGGGTTCTCTGCCCTCACTAAACTTACTTTTTAGGGGGGAGCTTCAAAATAAATAAGATAAACAAACTAGATAATTTAAGACACAGTGAGTGCTCTGAAGAAAGTGCAAGATGGAGACGCAATATGGTGGGGAATCAGGTTCGTTACTTAGGAGAGCTCAGAAAGGGCTTCCTGAGGGTGTGACTTTTGAACCAAGACCTCAGTGATGATCGAGACTCACTGATGGGAAGACTTGGCGAAGGGCTTCTCCAGGGAAGCTCGGGGGCAGGTTCTAGAAGGGAGGCAGGGCTGGCTGGCTTGCGGACATGCTGTGTGTGAGGAAGCAGTGGTTTTCTTCCTAACCTTTATAGGGTCCTACCTGTCTTGACTCTTGCCAGCTTCTTACCTACAAACAACTAGATGCAAGGGGTCCTATTTATCCTCTAGGGAGAAAAGATGATGCAAGCTGCTCTTTGCTATCATTTAGAATTTTAGACTTTTTCTTTATTACAGAGCGCTGTGTTAACCAGGCTGGGGGTGGTAGACACAGAAACTCTGAAGTCACCAGGGAAACTTCACAGCAAGGCTTTGACTGGGACTATTCCCTGCCTTCATCTGGCAGAAAGGACTCAGTGTAGCTGCCCCATACTTGGCCAGACGTAAAGAGTTCTTTCTGCCCTCTGCATCTGTCCTCAATCCTCCCTCTCGCTCACTCTCTTCTCCTGGAAGGGGTTTCAGCCACATTGTGCCTGCTGCTGCGGTCTTTTTCCTTCTTTCTGCTTCCCAAGTTTATACCAGGCTACTTATTAACACAGGGCCAGGTGTGTTATAAGCATCAGTGTGTATTGTGTGTGTGTGGATGAGCTTCAGTGGAGCACCTGAGAAAAACAAAAACCAACCTTACAGATATTAACCACAATGGCTCCAGTCTGGGACTCCAGCAGGCTGAGGCCTGAGCAAACTCATTCTTTTTTCAGTCGAGGAGCCAGGACATTGCAGAGTGCTGTGAAAATGTCCTTTACGTGTCCCAACACCTTATAAAGAGTTTGCTTATTTCCCCAGTACAGAAATTCATGGTGATCATAAAAATTAGGAAAACACAGAAAGGTAGTTAAAGTAACCACTGGTAATTACAGTTAGTATTGTAATTACAGTTAGTATTATATTTACTGTTTAATAAAAGCCAGATGAAATAATGAGATGGAATTATATAAGAATATTAAAAGATAAAGCATGGCAAAAATTAGTCTAACTATCATTTTATGGCTGTCCAGTAGTCTGTAAGGTGGATAAATCATAGTTTATTAAACATCTACCCTACTGGTATATATTTAAATTCTAGCCAATTTTTCCATTACTTAAAAAAAAATGTAATAAACAGCTATGTGCATTCTCACACAGCTCAATATTCTTAGACTCTCAGCCCAGATTCAGATTATACCATTACTGAATGAAAAAGTATAAATATTTCTAATGCTCTTGATACCTCTTGCCCAAGCAAATTCTAGTTTCTGTGAGAGCCATAGACTGATTTGTGAGGTAGCCACCTGGCCACCCTAGAGGGCCCTACTCTAAGGTAGCTGTGTGCTAGTTTATGCCTATGTGGCTGATCACATGGTCCCATGGTGGGCTGGGAGAGGTAAAGTAGAGAAATGGAGGTCAGGGTATGGGGGGAAGGGCAAACTTGGGGATGTGGTAGGAAGCCCTTGTCCAGAATTCACATGGGTGAAAACATTGAGATACCTGGCCAGAGGCCCTGGAAGACCAAGGCTCTTTAGCCTGGAGATTCTTTCCCCTGGGACCAGTCTGGACAAGGGTGTGGAATGCCTGTGTCTGCAGAGCGTGGCGAAATTCTTTTTTTTTTTGAGACGGAGTCTTGCTCTGCCACCCAGGCTAGAGTGCAGTGGCACCCTCTCAACTCACTGCAACCTCCGCCTCCCAGGTTCAAGTGATTTTCCAGCCTCAGCCTCTTGAGTAGCTGGGATTACAGGCACCTGCCACCACGCCAGGCTAATTTTTGTATTTTAAGTAGAGATGGGGTTTCACCATATTGGCCAGGCTGGTCTCGAACTCCTGACCTTGTGATCCACCTGCCTTGGCCTCCGAAAGTGCTGGATTACAGGCATGAGCCACTGCGCCTGGCCAGAAATTCATTTTTATTTGGAATATAAACTACAGTGAGCAAATTCATGTTTATTTGGTCTATTTGGAAACGTTTGGGAAAGAAACTGCAGTAAGCATTTGCCTGCCTATGGGGCCTCTTGTGCAGCCGTCTCCCACTTTCTCTGTGTGGGTGTTTCTACAGCAAAGTGAATTAGGCTTCCTGCTGTGCCACCACAGTTAGCTGTGTGTCTACCTCCATTGTTAACATCCAATCAAGCAACAAGAAATAGCTGATTAGGAACATTTCTTTCATCTGGAGAACTATGGGCTGAGCCTTTTCTTTCAAAGGAGGGTGGGGTGGACAGCATTTTCCCTTTGGTGATGAACTCTTGTTCCAGAAAGTATAAAACCCACTCACACCAACACTGAAAAACCAAACCCAGAATGTCAAGATAGCAAATATATTGATGTTATACTGCTTAGGGGAAACATTAATATCGTATGTATCAACCTTGTAGAGCAAAGCTTTAGAGCTACTTATGAACCCTGGAAATTAAAAGGGAGCAAAACTGGGGGACACTCTCTCCCCCGTGAGGAGAGTTTGGCCATTGTCACATTACCCAGTGGTATTTATTAAGGTCTGCATGTGTTCTGTTGCTTGCTCTGCAGAAGAAAATGTATTGGGGTAACAGCAAAGGCGCATGTACCCAGGGCCAGTGCTGGGTTTGATGGACGTCCGCATGGTGGTCAGCGTGTGTTGCCAACTGTCTTTGTTTCTCTCAACATTCCCTTTCTCCTGCCTGTTCAGGGTTCCTGTCTCAGAATAAAAGCCCCAGAAGGACCATGACTTTTTTTTACTGCTCAGTTCAGGTAATATACAAGGCTATAGTCATTTTTTATGGCCAACAGTCTTGATTCTGAAATTCGAATGTGCATGCCAAGATGTTAATCAAAATTCTGAACTTGACTCGAAGCGAAATCTTCCACCCTTCTCCAGTATGGGTCTGCGGGGAGGGGATGTGACTTTTGTCCTCTCTGCTTTTCCCTGTTCACCTCCTTCCACACTCAGGAGCTGACATAGAGGGGAGAGAAGGAGGAAGGCCTGAAGGTGTGTAGGGCTTACAACGACTCTTGGAGGCTGCAAAATCCTCTTTTGTCCTCTTGAGTGTACACTTTCTGAGACCTCTTCAGCCCTTTGGCGCAATCCAGTGGACCAGACCCCAAAGGACTCCACCCAGTTCCCTGTCTCCTGTAAATACTCGCCCCTTGTTCAATGAACTCCAGGAGTGTGAGATGACCCATCTACAAATGTACTTGGGCTCTGCTTCCCGAGTGCAACTGCAGGGGTGACCTTCAGCATCTGGAGTGGTGAGGACTCCAACCCTAGTTCACTGTCTCTGCATGGATGGGGCACCCGGTCTCCTTCTCTCCCAGTTCCCAGGACCACAGGTGGAAGCCATCTGCCCTCAAGCTCCTGCCACCTCACCTCCCGCTCCTGCCCAGCTCCGTGGCTCCGGCAGCCCTGCCAATCTGTGTAGACCCTACAGAACCTCATCTCAGGGCCTTGGCGCTGGCTCTTCCCTGTGCTGGAAAGACATTTCCCTCAGTTGCCCACGTGGCTAATCCCTTTTCTCCTATTTGTTCAAAAGTCACCCTTTTAGCAAGTTCTATTCTGGCCACCATATTTAACTTTCTCCTGTCCTGCCTCCAGTCCTGTACCCCTGAGTCTGCTCTATTTTTTTCTATGGTGCTTATCACTTTCCAACCTACTGTGCTATTTACCTGTTTATTATATGTATGCTGCTGATGCACCTGCTTCCAATAGGGTGGAAGCTTGAGAGGGCAGGGGTGTTGGTCTGCACTGCTCACTGTTGGATGCTAGATGATTAGAGGGATGACTCAAAACGTCAGTGCTCAATGAGGTTTTGCTGAGCATGCAAATGAAGCAGCAATCTCTCAAAATCCTCTTTTCTCTCGTGTAACTCTTTCAATGTTTGAAGTCCTGGATATTGCCTTTTAAAACTTACATATTTTGATTTGGCTACTGTCTTTATGCAATTTCATATCTAATTCAGCTGTCTATTGGACATTCAAGTTAATAACCCTTTCAGTATTTTTTCATAGAAAATGGTGGAATTGTGTTACTATTTTTCATGACTTTCAGCATGTTTCATATTAAAAAATTAGTCTTGATTAGTTTATTTTCCCTGGGGCCTGGAAATGACAGAATTTAACAGGTGAGCCAAAACGCCAAATAATGTGAAAGTCACTGTCCGGTTGGACAGAATATTCATAGTGGGTGCCTCTTGTCCTCCTCCTCCAGCCTGAGATCTTGTGCCCACCCATCTGCCCTGTGCACCTCTGCCATCATCACCACCCCCGTTGTCTGTATTCAGAATGACTCGCTGCTCCCCCCACACACCGTGCACTTTAGTCTCTCCTCCTCCGCACCTGCTGGGGAGCCTCCCAGGGAAGCCGCTTCTTTTGTAACCCTGCCTCTTTCTTTTCAGGACACAATTTTCTCACCATCTCTTCCTGGATGCCTTTCTTCATTCCCGCATGTTAGCTGTCACCCTCCTCTGGTCATCATCCTGCACCTGCCTGCATTACAGACTGTTACATTGCACACTGCACTGAACAATTCATATATCTATATAAAGTAATTCTATCACATATCTATCATCTATCTCTATCTATCTATCTATCTATCTATCATCTATCTGATCCCTTCTCTTTCTATCATCTATCTATCTATCTATCTATCTATCTATCTATCTATCTATCTATCATCTATCTGATCCCCTTTCTCTATCATGTATCTATTTATCTATATATCTATCTATCTAATCATCTATCTGATCCCCTCTTTCTATCATGTATCTATCTATCTATCTATCTATCTTTTTTATCTATATCTTTCTATTATCTATTATCTCTATCTATCTATCATCTATCTGATCCCCTTTCTCTTTCTATCATGTATCTATCTATCTATATCTATCTAATCATCTGATCCCTTTTCTCTTTCTTTCTATCATGTATCTATCTCTATCATCTTTTTTATCTATATCTTTCTATTATCTATTATCTATCTATCTCTATCATCTTTTTTATCTATATCTTTCTATTATCTATCTATCTATCTATCTATCTATCTATCTATCTATCTATAATCTATTTATCTGAAAGCTGGAAGGACCTGAGGGCAGTTTCTATGAATCTTTTTTTCTTCATATTTATAGTCCTAGGAACAACCACAGAGCCTGGAAAACACCCAAATGCCTTGAGGGTAGAGACGATGACTTATTTCCATTTGTGTATTTCCTGTACCTATCAAGGCGCTCAATTATATTGAATGAAAAACTGAAAGGATACAATTTATCTTCACAGACCAAGAATTCCCTAGCTCCTGTAAAACTAAGCTGGCTCTACTCTTCCTTTCTGGGGCTCACCATATCTAGCTCCATGCTTGCTGTTGTCCCGTGTGTGCATTTGCTGTACCTGCTGTGTGTTTCCCATGTGTGTTGTGTGTCTCCCGCCTAAGTTCCTTTGGCATCCTTGCCAGCCCACAAGACCTAGACTCTGATCCCACCTCTCAGTGAACTGTGTGTCCTCAAGTACATCAGAACCTCTCTGAGCTCTGCCTTTTTATTGTTAACGTAGAGAAAAATCTATGATGCCATTAGGCTTTACTGTAACCCCGAGAGCTCAGTACTGAGTGGAGTCTTGTGGTTGATGAGGTGCTCTTGAGACTCTTGCCCACAACTTTTCTGCCCTTGAACTTGCTTCTGCCTTCTTGGCGTGTGGCCAGGCCATCCCAGCCTCACACCCCACAGCGCAGAGGATCCCAGAGCACTCCCTGTAAACCCACAGAGGCCCCTGCAGCCCACACACTTCCCAGATCTGAGCAAAGCCAGGCATCTGGCTGCCTTGTCCTTGCTAGATCAAGCTCAGAGGTGCTCAGAATCATGCTGGGAGGGTCTCCTTCCATCACCAAGAATGAAAGGCACTGACTGGGCCTGTGGGTTACAACCAACATCCTCAGCAGCCTCCTCCTATGGGGCTCTGGCCCCCCCTAGCTCACCTGGCATCCTTCTTTCCCATGTCTATAGCCGGCTCCTTGCCTGGCATGAAACAGAGCAGGGAGTACAGCTGAGCCTTTCATGGCAGTTTTCTCTGCAGCATTTTAAACTGCTCATGGCAAAGTCTTCTCCCTAGAAAGAAAGGCCATTCTTGCCCCTCTCCTTCTCTCCAAAGATTTGACTTCAAAGGATATTTTTGATGTCCCTGATACAAGCTACTTTATTTGCGCTATAACTACAGGGGCAATGGGTGCCAAAGGGCACCAGTCACCATTTCTGTGCTTGAGAAATAAAGGACAGATCATATTTATGTATGTGTCTCTATTTGCAACTCAAAGTAGAACAAAGAAAGTGCTGAAAATGGTGGGTAAGTTATGTCGTGAGCAGCACAAGGCCAGGCATAGCCAAATCCACACACGTCTGTCTCTCTCCACAAGGTCAGACTTTACCAATGCTATTTCAATAATAAAAACCACGGGCTCCGTGGGGTTCCTGAGGAGGCAGTTATCTTTAGGCCTCCCATGCACTCAGGAGTCAGAGCCACCGTGGCATGCAGGCTCAAGCCACTGCACAGGCCAGTCAACATTGCAAACCATGCATGATAGTATACTTAATCAATCTATAAATGTTATAGATGAGAGTTTTCACATCAAACAGAGTGACATTTAACATCAACAGAAAATGGGATAACAAACGAACCAGTACAAGGAACGTGGTGTGGACAAGGAGCACCTCTTGGGTGGATCCTGACAGTCCTCAAGGGAGAGTCCTTCAGGTGGACACTTCCTTTGGTGCTGATCACAAGTGACAGTAAGATGTGTATGGAGGTGGCTGTGTTGAGCTGGTGAGGTCCTGCTCTTTGATAGACCATGAGTCCTCTGGTGAGGATGATAGTAAAGGGTCATACCCCCATCTGATTGGATGCCATCTCTTGATTAGGTGCACATCTGGTCCCTGCTGGCATGATGCCTTTTGAAGTATAACATGGGCTCATGTTTTAAGACAGAGTCACTTATGCCAATGGTGCTGTATGTAATGTACCCTCATGTGACTGGGGGACATTATGTTAACCTGTGTAGGGGGTGCTTCTACCAATGACCTCAAAGATTAGAGATCTTCCAAAAAAGAAGGCCATGTCTTTATAACTCCCAGGGCACGGTATGTTGTAGACTCAAATATTTGCTGAATATTGGAGTTTTGAGAAAGGAAAGATCAACTTTGATTTGGCTATTTCCACTCTCCTAGAAAAAGTAGAAAGAATGTTTTACGGGCACTGAGGCACTCAATTGAAACCCTGGTATGGTTGTAGCAGACTATGTACAACCAACGCTCTGGCAGGAACTCGGCCGTTCAAAAAGTGGGGAAGAGGTTCCTGCTCATGGAGGCGGAGGATCCTGCTCCCCTGCCTGGACTGTGCTTCCCCTGTGGAGCTTGTTCCCCACTCAGACCTCAGCTATGAGGTACCTGCTATGCCCACACTGTCTCCACTGGCTTTCCCTGGTTACTCATAATTTTTACACTCCTTTTATAAATTTCATAGCACTTGATGTAACCTGAGATGACTTGGCTTATTCACTTTTTCTTGATTATTGCTGCATTTGTGCATGGGAATGTAAGCTCCCAATGGACCAGGCCCACATCTCAGTCACTGCTCACCCCGAGTCCCTGACATAGTGTGGGGCTGGATGAGGCCTTCCATACCTGTCATTACCTGAGCTGACGGGAAGGTAGCCAAACCCCTTTTGTGACCACAGTATGGAGGCCTCAGCTGTCACGACAGAGGGAGGCAGGTTTCCGGCATATGGCAGCTTGACAGTGCCCAAACAATTGGCTCCCCGTTCTCTTACGTCACCTCACAATGGCAGGGGCCTTTCCAGCACCCACTTCTAGGGCACACAGGGCCTTCCCGGCAAACACTCAAGATGATGCTTAGGTTTGGATCGAGATTTCTTTCTGAAGCCCTGATCCACATTCTGAGATAGAAGGCATTCTCCAGCAGCATTGTCTAAGTCTCCTAAGCAAGATGATGTTGTCAAATATGGCAATAACCCAGCGATTATTTCTAATGCTCCTGAAAACTATGTACAGTAATCCCCAGCCCCACTTGCTAGCAGTGGATCTACAGGCTTACCTGTGGAGCCAGTGCCGCCGGAATTTGGTCTTAGAATTTGTTGATTGCATTGTCCGAGTTAGAAGACTCACTCATGATGTGAACACGGGTTTTGCATCTCAGTTGATCTGTAAAATTCACAGCACCTCAGGAAATCTTTGAAAATTACAAATCTGATCACATCCCTCCTTTTCTTAAAGGGCTTCGATGACATCCCATTTTCCTGAGGATAAAATGTAAACTCCTTAGGTAGTTAAGAAGTTCTTCTAACACCTCCCCTCACCTCCCCTCTTCTCACTCTCCTTATATCGTGGGTTCTGACCACGCAGACTTCTCTTCTGTTCTTAGGCAACATTCATTGTCTCTGAGCTTTCACACATGGTGATCTTCCGCCTGGAACTGCACACTTTTTTTTTTTTTTTTTTTTTTTTTTTTTGAGATGGAGTCTCACTCTGTCACTCAGGCTGGAGTGCAGTGGGGAGATCTCAGTTCATTGTGACTTCTGCCTCCCAGATTCAAGCAATTCTCCTGCCTTAGCCTCCTGAGTAGCTGGGACTACAGGCGCCTGCCACTACGCCCAGCTAATTTTTTATATTTTTTGGTGGAGATGGGGTTTTGCATGTCGGCCAGGCTGGCCTCAAACTCCTGACCTTAAGTGGGGCACCGCGCCTGGCCTAGAATTGTACACTTTTGTTTGTCTACACATAATGGCTAATACCCATTACTGAAATCTCAGCATAAATGTCTGCTCTCCAGGGAGGTCTCCTGGGCCCACTGTCTGTGTCAGGACTCCTACTCTGGGCATCTCAGCAGCCTGTGCTCACCACCATGGCAGTCATGACATGTTATTATGTGTATCTATTTAGTGTCTACCTTCCCTGCTAATTGTGCATGTTAAGAGGAAAGGGGCCCTTTTGCCTCAATTCCTATTCCACCCCTCACACTAAACAGCGTATTTGGCAAATGGAAGAATGAAGGAATAAATGAATGGGGACAGGAAGTTGGCCCAGGAGCTTTCAGAGGTGCTCCAGTTTTAGGACTCAATGATTTTCTCAGCTCCCTTGATTCCAGTTGGAACCTCTCCTAGTTATTTTCCTAAGCCTTGCTCACTCGGTTTCTTACTTCTCTCTTTTACATTAATTTGTTTACTTCTGAGCTCAAGATCTCTGTCAAATTATTCTTCATCAAGTCATCTGGCTCCTGGCTCATTACCAAATTAGCATTTTGAAAAACCACTCTGGCTTTGTGCATGCATGAGAGTACTCAGGTGCAGAAACGGCTACATCGTGACGTGTGCACACTAGACAAGAGGGTGTGACATTTATATCAGTGACTACACGTCAATGTATAGGATTGGGTGCTTCAGAGTAAAGGACAGGGGCTCACGATTATTTTTCTCATTCTGTATCTGACGGAGATAAGATTAATTCCATAAATATCAGCATTTTCTGTAGCATCAATTCCCAGGGAGACTAAAAAAGCCTGCCCTTGAAAGGAACCTACCAGCATCGCAACAGTCTGCACCAACCCCTTCCTCCTTTGCAGAATTTTTATGAGAGCAGTATCTGCATTCAGAATAGACTCTATGTGTTTGGTAGCATTTAGAGATGGTCGAGTGTCTTCATTTGTCTCTGAAATGGGATCCCACGTAATATAAGTTTGCAAGGGATAAATATTCTTAATATGATAAAATGACTATTTGTAATTTTTATTTGTTGATTAATTACTGAGTTGTGCCAACTTTTTCTGGCAGGATTTAAAAATCCAGGCTGGTGTGCAGTGGCACAATCATGGCTCACTGCAACCTCTGCCTAGCAGGCTCAAGTGATTCTCGTGCCTCAACCTCCCGAGTAGTTGAGACCACAGGTGAGCACCACTAAGCCTGGCAAATTTTTGTGTTTTTAGTAGAGATGGGGTTTTGCCATATTGCCCAAGCTGATCTCGAACTCTTGGTCTGAAGTGATCCTCCCTCCTCAGCTTCCCAAAGTACTGGGATTACAGGTCTGGGCCACTGTGCCCAGCTGTCAGTAAACTTTTTCTGTAAAGGGCCAGAAGGTAGAGAGAGTGTAGGCTTTGTGGGCCCATTCATATTCTTTGTAGCCACTACTTAGCTCTGTCATTGTAGTACAAAAGCAGCCATAGATAATGCACAAACAACATGCATGGCTGTGCTCCAGCAAAGCTTTATTACAGCAGTGGGTGGTGGGCTGGATTTGGCCAATGGGCTGTAGCTTGCTGATTCCTGCTTATAAAGGTATTGATACTCAGTAAACACCCCTTAATATAGTCTCCTTTTATAAATGTTCTCGTTACATGTGAAAAGAATGTTTAGTACACTGCTGGAGTGTTCTATACGTGTCAATGAAGTCAGCTAAGGTATAGTGTTGTTCAAGATGTTTATGTCCTCAATGTGTGTTTGTGTTTTTATTGTTTGTTTTTGTCTTTTTGTCTCCTTGTTCTAGCAATTCCTTAGGGGAGCATTAAAATCTCCATTGATATTGTGTGTGTGTGTGTGTGTGAGTGTGTGTGTGTCTAATTCCACTTTTTCTGACTTATTTCTTTCTTTTTGGTTCTACTAGAATTTGCTTCAGATATTTCAAATATCTGTTATTAGGTACATAATCATCTATAATTATGTCTTTTTAATGAATTAACACCTTTAAAATAAAATTCCATTTTTCTTCTTAGTTATATTCCTTGTTTTGAAATCTACTTTGTCTGTTAACATAGCTACTCCAGCTTTCTTTTGATTCATCTTTTATGATATTTATTTTCCCACCTTCTTACTTTTAACATAGCTACAATTTAAAGTATGTTTCTTGTATCCAGAACATAGTTTTACTTTTTGAACCAAGCTAGTAATCTTTGATTTTTTCTTTTGATGTTCAGCCACTTATATTTAATGTAATTGTTGATTAGTTTAAATGTACTGTTTTGATGCTTTTTTCCTGTTTGTCCTATCTGTTCTTTATTCTTTTTTCTCCTTTTCCTGCCTTCTATTTGATTACTTGAGTACTTTTTTATGGATTCATTTTATCCCTCATATTGATTTATTAGCAATACAGGTTTCATTTAGTGTTTCTCTAGAGTTTCCAACATATGATTTAATTTATTACAGTCTACCTTCACTTGGCATCATCCACTTCACCTGCAGCATAAGATACTTAAGACTGTAGACTTCCACTTTCCATCTCCTGTCCTTTGTGCCACTGTTGTTACACATTTTGCTTTTACATGTGGTGGCTCTGAAATATGTCCTCTCAAAAGATGGAGTGTAATTCACCTCCCCTTAGTGTGGCCTGGACTTAATGACTTTATACTAGAGTTTAGAACATGATAGGAATGTTGGTGTGTGACTTCTGACTAAGTCATTACGAGCACTTCAGCCTCTGCCCTGTTTTCTGTCTTGGATTCCTCACTCTGGGGAAGCCAGCTGCAGTGTCATCAGGACACTCACGTAGCCCATGTGGAGAGAAATAGGCCTGCTGCCAACAGCCAGTGAGGGTCTGAGGCCTCCCACCAACAGCCAGTGAGGGTCTGAGGCCTCCCACCAACAGCCAGTGAGGGTCTGAGGCCTCCCACCAACAGCCAGTGAGGTGGAAGCAGATTCACCAGCCACAGTTGAGCCTCCAGATGATGGCATCCTTCACTGACCCCATGACTACAACCTCATAAAAGACTTTGAGCTAGAACCACTCAGTTAAGCCACTTCCAAACTCCTGACCCTTAGTAGCTGCGACACAACAAATGTTTGTCATGTTTGGCCACTAAGTGATTAGTGTATTTCGCGATGCATCAATAGTGAATACAAACTAACTTTCATTGTTATCATTTTTTAAGCAGTCAATCATCTTTTAAAGAGATTATAAATTTCATATTTAACTACATATTTTCCATTTTTCCAATGCTCTCATTCCTTTTTGTTTGTGAAAATTTCTATCTAGTATTATTTTTCTTCTACTTGAAGAACCCTGGTGATTTCTTGTATCCGCTGGCAAAGAAACTGTACTAGGATTGGGGCAAAACACATTATTATACAGAGAATTATAATTGGGATAAGGAAAGGGAGCATCTGTTGAGCCACAGGTGAAAACCACCAAGAAGGACCAGGGCGGACAGGGTCATAGGAGTGTTTTAACTCCTCTTGGAGCTTTTTTTTTTTTTAAAGTTTGTAAATTGGTCTCAACTACTCCTGACCCGTTGAGATAATAGCAGCATTCTTCCTGTAAGAATAAACATGTCCCTCCTTTTTCTGCCGTAAGCAAGTCTAAGGCCTGCCTGTTCTGTGCTGTGACCCGTGCTACCGTAGTGATGTGTCGCTGTAGGGAGGCCAGGGACTCGGCCGATGCCTCAATGGCCAACTGCAGGTGAGTAGACAGATCTTGAGATGTTTGGGTTGAGTGGGTGAGGGCTCCTTTTCCTAGCCCTGATGCCACTAAGGAGGAGGCTAAGGCGATGCCTATTACTAAGGGTAGGAAAATAGCCCGTTTGCTTTTATTTCGCAGCCTTGGCTCGGTCCAGGCTAGCAGATGGCTAAGTTCATCCTGACTATATAGGATCAGGCCAGGGATGAGAGAGACGGGTAAGCACAAGGTGTGATTACCAGTTGAGTTAAGAACTTTAGTTAGTGTGGAGTTACACCAGAAGTAGCCTCCGGGCGGTGCCGGGGCGCTGGTAAGCATCCTCGTCTGGTTTCACCAAGAGGCATTTGGGGTAGAGTAACAGAACGGGAACTTGTGTCTTGTAGGGTCTGAGAATAGTGGGACCTGCCCTTTTGGTACCAGTGGTATAGGGGTGGATGAATTTATTGTATAATTAAAGGGGGTAGGGAGAGGAACTGCTACTAATGGAGGTCTTCTGAGGGCTGCACAGAGGAAGCAGTGGGAGAGGTTTTGTACCCCTGTAGATTGGAGCAATTGTGCACCTTCTGAGATTAAAGTTAACCACGAGAAGGGGGAGGACTTGGCCTGGTCAGCTGCCGGTTGAAGCTGGCTGGCAAGCTCTTTCTCGGCTGACTGGATTGAGGAGGCTAAGTTGGATAACCCTGTGACAGTGGTTTTAAGGGTCCTGGCAATGCGGATCTTAGCTACTGGATACATAAAAGTTCTGTGCTCATATAGTCCTCCATCTACACCAGAGGCCCAGCGGGGGACCCAAGGGTCAGAGATTTGGAGGTTAAATCCGTTAAAGCCGTCCCATCTTCCAGTGGAGGTGTTGACATAGAACATTGGGTCAGATCCTTTTTCAGTACGAATTAATGCCTCATGGATATTGCACCAGTGCCACAGACAGCCTACATTTTCTTTGACCCAGCTGGTATTGCATTTGGAGTTACTTTGGTCATACAGGAAGCAAAGTGCAGGGTTTTTTCTAGCCGTGCCTAGGGAAGAGAATTTTAGACCTAGGAAAGCTATGGGTGCCTGGCACCCTGCTGGCGGGCATGCTGCCGTGGCTACTAGTCTAGAGGAGACTGCCTGTCCGGAACTCCAATTCTCAGTGAGGGAAAAAAACCCAGTGAGAGGGAGTCTGAGAGGGGGCTTGTCAAAGCGAACTTCATGTTGGTGAAAGTTCTGGAGGGAGCCTTGCCACACCAGTTCGTCTATATAGGACAACAGATTTTCAGGCCAGCGAAGGGTGTTAGCAAAAGTAGGGAATGACCAGCTTTCCTCGAGAAGAACCTGAATAAATTGTTGGAGCCTGTCACATGGAGAATTCATGCGGTATTTGATTTAGAGAGTTTCAGTTTGGTTGGGGAGAGGGAGGTGACAGTCCAAGTGGCCTGATGTTGTGTAGGTGCCTTCTTAAGATGGGAAATATGGTACCAGGAGGGAAGGCCTATAAATTTAGCTGCCGTCGGTGTTGTAAGAATTACCGTATAGGGGCCTTTCCACTGCGGGGAGAGACCTCTTGCCTGGAGGTCTTTTACTAGTACCTGATCTCCTGGGGTTATTATGGCCGGACTGTCTGGGCTGAGTGGTCCGGGCTTTGGAAGGCTGCGGTCGGTGTGTTCTCTTAGCAGCTCCCTTAACAGGGTGAGGTAGGGCAGGTACACGCCAAGAGGTGGGGTATTCACAGGGAGCTTTTGAAAGAGAAAGGGGTGCCCATATAGGAGTTCAAAGGGGCTAAGGCCTGTGGGGCTTCGGGGTGCTGCCCGGAGCCGCGCGAGGGGAAAGGGAAGTAAGGTTACCCACGATTGGCGCTTCTAGAGAGCCAATTTGATTAGGTGTTGTTTGACAAGGCTGTTGGCGCGTTCCACTTTTCCAGAAGACTGCGGATGGTATGGAGTGTGTAGCTTCCAGTTAACGCCAAGTGTGGTTGTCACCTGTTTGACTATTTTGGAGATAAAAGCAGGCCAAATCTCGGGATTATCTGTTCAATGAGGGTTGAAGCTACTACCTCTGCTGTTTTATGAGTGGTAGGGCAGGCTTTAATCTAACCTGAGAAAGTGTTTACTAAAGTAAGAAGATAACTTGATGTATTTGCTTTAGTAAGGAATAAAAGGAAGGATGGTAGATTATGGGTTCAAGAAAGTTATATAGTGGTCTAGGCGGCAGGGCAGTGAAGGCGTCTGGCGGTAGGTGGAGGGAGTGCCATCAATCCTTATAACAGAGATTGAGGAGGGGTGGCTGGGCCTGCTAAAAGATGGCAAAACAGAGTAGGTAGCCCTTGTGTCTAGTAAAAAGGAAATGGACTTACCCGCTACCTGAAGCATTACCCTGGGCTCGGCAAGGGTGAGAGGGGTTCCTGAGTCTGGGCCTCTTCAGTCGTCGTCCAGTTGGAGGAGCTAGAGGGCACCTTCACCATCCGGGGAGGGGTCGCCATGTGGAGACACAGCGGCCGCTCCGAGGCTGGGGCAGTCTGACCTCCAGTGCCCCATTTGTTGGCAGTTAGGGCACGGGCACGTTGGCGGCTTGGGGTTTGGGCACTGTTTTGCCCAATGACCTGGATTGCCGCACTTGAAACAGTTGCAAGGCGGGCAGGACGGTTGCTGTTGGCTAGGGCACCGGCTGGCCCAGTGTCCTGAGTTGCCTCACTTGAAGCAGGCGCCAGACAGGGCCCGGGAGATTGTACCTCTACCTCTCCTGCCGGGCCTCTTAGGGAATGCCGGTTGCAGGGCAGCTGCCAGGGCTTGGGTTTGGAGCTGAACTTTTTGTTTCAGGCTTGCCTGTCATTGTACCTCAGCCGCCTCCTCTCAGGAATTAAAAACTTTGAACGCCAGCTTTACTAAGTCCTGGATAGGGGTTTGGGGGCCCTCCGCTGCCTCATCCAGGATTAGCAGATATCACTGCCCACAGCGAATGTGTTAGGAGTTGTAGATGCAGTGGACTGGTATGGCACCATGGGGAGGTGGAAATAAGAATGGGGGTAAGATGGAAGCCAAGGAGTTAGCTGGGCAGGGTTAAAAGAACAAATGGGAACTAATGGGAATTAAAATGGCGGCCGAATGGCAGCAGAAGAACTAAAATGGCGGCAGAGAAAAAAGGAAGTAAGATGGCAGTGGTGAGGAAGCAGGTAGTAAGATGGCAGCAGTGCAGAAGGAGATGGCGGCGGAGAGACTAAGATGGGGGCCCTGGACAGGATTAATGGCAAGAGAGGCTGGCCAGACTTCAAGGGGAAGGCTAGCCACAGGGACTTGTGCCAGCGAAAACACTTGGCGGCAGCGGTCTGACGAGAACAGAGGTCCCAGAACCTTTGAACAAATTTGATTTTTGACTATTTGCCTCGCCTCTGACAAAAATTGGTAAGGTCGTTTAGGATATTGAAGTCGAGTGTGCCTTTTGGGGGCCAGCGAGATTGGTTGTCCAAGGTATATTGCGGCCAGGCAACTGTGCAGAAGAAAATTAGTTGCTTCCGTTTTAAATCTTGGTTGAGTTGTAAAGTTGGAAGGTTACGCAGGAGGCACCCTGAGGGGGTGTTTTGCGTGATTTTGGACTGGGTGGACCCCATCCTCTTCCCTTTATGGCAGCGGTCTGAGGGACAGCAGAAGCATCCTTCTGGGGTCACTCAGACCACGCGGCTCCTGGAGCCTCGGATCGGCTACTTCAGACATGGACGTCTCTGAGTCGTCAGTGCCGATTTGGACTTCCCCTGGGGAAGTAAACTTGGGTCACCTGGTGACCCGGACTGCCCTTCCCTTGATGAAGGAAACTCTCCCTGGGCATGCGCATGACTCTTGGCCAGGGAGGAACGGACAAAAGGAAAAAGGAGGGGTACTCACCTAGCGTCGGCCGAATTGGACTGGAGTAGCTGCAGCAACTGCGACCTGGCAGCAAGTAACCGGATGGAATGGACAGATGGCCGTGGAGGAGAAGCCTGACCTGACTGAGGGAGAGGACTAATCCGACCAGGAGGGGAGTCCCGCTGAGCCTCTGGAGGGGCTTAGGAGGTGTCCCCTCCCGGGTTTCGGCACCAACGAAAGGCAATGGAAGGTCACCATGGATCAATAAGGCCGAGAGGTGAGACAAAGAGGGCAAAAATCTTCTTTATTGAGCCCTCGGGCGAGGTTCACTGGTCCGCAGGGGGAAGGCCAGGGAAGTTGCGCTGTGCCAAAGGTGCAGCGCGCTTTTACGGATGCTGGGTGAGGAGTGGGCGGGGTAGGGGCGGGGTCGGTTGAGTTTCACGCCTCTGAGTGTGACACGCCCTAGTGGGCATGCGTGTTAGTCAGGGTGGCGGGAATAGGAAAGGTGAACCCGGAAATGCTGAGTCAGGGTATCCGAGGTGGCGATCGCCATCTTGGAGTCTTCACCGGAGTCCAATCAATTTCTTATAGTAAAAATCTGGTGGTGATTAATTTTATCTCAGTTTCATCCTCTAAAAAGTGTTTAGCCTTTAGTTTTTAAAAAAATCTTTTCAATTGGTATTAATTTAAATCTCATAGAAGTTACAAATTTAATACCAAGATTTCCCATATACCCTTTATCCAGTTTCCTCTATGATAACACCCTAAACATAGCACATTTATCAAAATCAGAAAACTGACATTACAACAGTACTATTAACTAAACTAAAAATTTAATTTGGATTTCACCCATTTTTACATGCACCTGCTTTCAGGGGCATATCATTCTCTGAGGTTTTATCACATTTATAGACTGGAGTAGCCATCACCACCACAGTGGGGGCTCTCTTTAATTTCCCCTGTTGTGCTGGGACCTGAAACTGCTTCAGGCTGTAATCTGGGGTTATGAGCAGGGTTATCTCATTTTTTTTTCTTTTTTTATGGTTCATATTTTTATACTGTCAAGGTTCAGTGCCTGAAAGTTATTATTACAGATATATTCATACAGTTTTTGACTTGATTTTAGTGGAAAGAGAAATATGATACCTGCTATTTATTATGGATGGAAGTACATGTATACATGCAGGAAAAAATTAAATTCTCAACTAACTTTCTCGGACACAGGTAATGGAGCTGACGAGCTGTCAGGCTGGTCTGTCTCTTCTATTGGAAGAGCAGCAGCTGGAACTTTGAATTTCCTCCTCTTTACTGGATCCCATATTAATATGTACATTATCCCTTAAATGGCTTACTGTTATCTCCTGATTTCCTGCATCAATCTATTTCCCCAAGTTAGAATTAGGTGAAAACGCCTCTCCGAATCATCTCCCATTTTCAGTTTTACTCTCCTGCTTTCGGGGGACTTTCTTTTAATTCTACTTTTTAATCAACAGGCAGTTTTTATTCTTATCTTCAGCAATGTCAGTTTCAAGATGATCTCAGGCTTGGTTCCTTGTTTACATAAATTTTCTCCATCTAATGCTATTGTGTCACCAGGCATTTACAGAAATCCAATTCTCAGAGAATGTCAAAACTGATGAGATTAAATGTTAAGAATGACAGTCATCTGATTTTATAGCTGACAGAAAGAGTAAAGGTTATTAATTATGCAAAAATATTTCTGGAAGGATAGTCAATGCCAAGACAAACTACCCACTGTAGTAAGATTTGGGGGCTTGAGGAAGGGTCATAAAGGGAAAAAGAACAATGTTTTTGCCTCACGTTTAGTTAAAGTTGCTGACAAGCAGAATGAACAAAATAATACAGACGGATATATTTATTGCTTTATTTCTGGGTCTCTGTGGTTCTGAAAAACTAATTTCTCCTTCCCGTTTACTTGCCTGTCATTTGAGCATGATCACTCACGATTTATCTAAACTATGGAATTATTGTGATGATGAATACAAAAGTGTTTTGAAATTTTTTTTTTTTAGTTTCTTACATTTCTTATTATGGGAGAAGGTAGTCATAAATACGAGCTACAATCATGTAGCCAAAATATCTTCACAGATGGGTGTTTTAGTGAAAGGCTGGGGATTGTAGCTAAGCTACATAGGTATCGTTAGCCCATCGCAGTGCACCCCCGTGAACTCAACACCAGACATAACTCCTCAGACCATACGTCATCTCTAACTGAAAAGTCAATAACAAAGTCGTATTTCCACCCAGCATGACACAGCTATCCTGCTTAGAACAAATACAAGCTCACCCTTTCCCCAGAAGAGAACACAGAGTTTTGGGTGAAGTCTATTCTGACATTACAATCTCCCTAAGCATTTGGGCCCCTTCCTGTACAGCATACCAAAGCCGTTGTGGCATTTCAACTTCATCTAGTTGAGCTACCTTTGGGTCCACATTTCAGCCAACCAGCCAACCCACCAGCCAAACAAATGGCCAGAGCTCCTTCTCACCCCTTCAGCTACAACGTTAAGTCCAGAATCGCTGCTTGCTAGGGCACATATCAAGAGATTTGACTTCATTCAACTTGGTGTTTCTTGCTTCACTATCCCATGCTCTTAATATCCATCCCCATACACATTCCTAGGATTTCTGTTCGTATAAATTGGAAAAGTCATTTAGTTCTTTTGGAGCACAGTGCCCTGTCTCATGTGTCACCTTGTACCTCACCTTTTGAGGCTGGGACTTCAGTCTAGTTATGGATATAGAAGCAAAAAAGGTGGTGGGATAGGCTCTGAGGAGAATTAGCAGAGCTTTGCAAGGCAACTACCACAGAGGAGGCCATTGCAGTTTCCTCAGCACAGAAGGTTTGATTTTCCCCGACAGGGGTGGAAGGGCTGCTTCTATTGGCAAAGAAGGCTCAGCAGAATTTAGGGGCTCCATGCTGCCACTTCATCAGGATCTGCCCATTGGTACCATTCCAATATTCAGGATCCAGTTTCTTCCCAATCAATGCTCTCACTTGAACAGAAGATGTTCCGTGAGGCTGAGAATTCAATTTATATTGTAATTCAGCCACTCCCAGAATGAGAGTTTCAGTATGATTTTCAGAAATCTGGGCTCTGTAGCTCTAGGAGATACAGGTTTCTTTAGGCAAGATACAGATCAGGTTTTCTATACACTACATCATCAGGAAGTTCAAATCCCAAAGTTCATCCTTTTCTTTCTTCACTTTTTCAGTGCAGTTGGGAGCAACCAGCTGGCCCTACCTACCCGTTAGTTTGACTAAAATATTCTAAGGTAGCAAATACCTGCTTACCCAGAAATTTGTCTTTTGTAAGTATTTGATTACGAGTATCCAATGTGATATTTTGGCATCCAGCTATGAGCTACCAGTGCCCTCTTCCACACTGGATGTAGCCATTGTGCCTTTAACTCTAATCAGATTAGAGAACCAATCCCAGAAAATCTGGAACCAGATTATCCTAAGCACGAGATTTTTAGAAAACTCATGCTTAAGATAACCTTCCTCTAGCACCAACCCCAGTACTAAAAGCTGTATTAGGATTTTACTAGAGAAAAAAAAACAACAGGAGACATATATGAAGAGCCTTATTGCAGTGAATTGGCTTTCATGACTGTGGGGCTGTCTAGGCAACTCCAACTCCATAGGGTGGCCCAACAGGAGCTCCCATGCATGGGCTGGAGCTACTGTTTATGGGGTGAATTTCTTCTTCTACAGAAAATTATCAGCTGTATGGATTTGTTGCATCAGGTCCAACCAGTTTATTCAGAATAATTTCCCTTACTTAAAATCAACTGATTATGGACTTTAATCTCATCAGTGAATATCTTCACAGCAGCACCTAGATTGGTACTTGATTGAGTAACTGAGGTCTGTAGTCCAGCCAATGGACATACTAAAAGATCATCACATCTAAATTTTTAAAATCCAGATTCTTGGATGTTGCCTAAGTGTTCAGTAAAGACTTTTTTTTCAGGCTTGGCCTAAAATTCTGAAGTTTAAATTACTGTCCACTAGTTTTCATACAGGCATCCTGAGAGAAGACTGTGGCAGATGTTTGAGAGTTTGAGATCTACAAATAAAGAATCTATATGATGGTCAGGCACAGTGGCTCATGCCTGTAATCCAAGCACTTTGGGAGGCCGAGGCGAGTGGATCACTTCAGGTCAAGAGTTCAAGACCAGCCTGGCCAACATGGTGAAACCCTATCTCTAATGAAAATACAAAAAATTAGCCAGGTTTGGTGGCACGCACCTGTAATCCCAGCCACTCAGGAGGCTGAGGCAGGAGAATTGCTTGAACCTGGGAGGTGGAGGTTGCAGTGAGCTGGGATCAGGCCACTGCACTCTAGCCTGAGCAACAGAGTGAGACTCTGTCTCAAAGAAAAAAATGTATACGATTAAAGAAGTAACTTTCTGGCTAAATAGACATTGTGCCTTTGGTTAGCTTATAGATATGGTGGTTTTAAAACCTCGTGTGTGTGTGTGTGTGTGTGTGTGTGTGTGTGACAAAGAGGGAGAGAATGTGCACTGGAAATGGTACAGGACTGACACTGCTTTCACTCTGTGGTTCTTTGAGTCTTTGGACGGTGTTAACAAACCTTGGGATGGAAGAAATGAAGATGATGGGTGAGTCAGGCAGCATCCATTAAGCCCTGAAGCTACACAGCAGTAAAATGTGCAGTTGGCACAAGACAATAAGGAGTGGAATACACTAGCCATATAATGAACAAAGAGTGCAATCCCTATCCATTTCCCCTATAAAAATACCCAAGTACACTTGCTAGGGCGAACCATATGATCTCAAAATTTCTAGGGTTTCTTTCTGTTTCTTTCTCTTCTGCATGACTGGTCTAGGGATAGTGCTGTACTCAGGAAAGGCTGAGGCTTTTGAAACCTGGTGGCCATTTTTAAGGATCTATCCTCAATCTTCAAATTCTGTAAGTTCAGTTCTAATCTTACCTCCTCTGTGAAACCTTGTGTAATACCTCATGCTTATTATTCTCCTTCTCTAAATTGTCGGGGAGACAGGATATGGCGTGTTACTTTCTTACTGCTAGTTGTGCCTTCTGGTCTATAACCACAAGTTTTGAACGTATACTTGTTCCTATTAAACACTGTTGGGAGGCTAATCATAAGAAAAGGAGGGAGGGAAGTGGGTGTCTTTCTTCAGTGATAAATTTAAAAACAGGATTGATGATCCCTTACCTGGTTGTGATTTATGGTGTTAAGAGGGCCATTTGGGAAATCTGTTCTTGGTGATGAAGGCGTTGACTTGTAATTGGAGTCACGGAAGGGCATACAAGGTCTGGGTATGCAACATGAGAGCTCAGCTTTGTTCTGGGAATAGGGTAGAATAACAATATGAAAATCACTTACCATTGAGAAATACTAGTTACAATTTATCAGATATTTTCTCAAAAAATACCTAGTTGAACTTTCTTTTGCTCTTTTTTTTTTTTCCTTTTAGTGGAGAACAGCATCTTGCTATATTGCCCAGGCAGATCTTAAACTCTGGGGCTCAACTACCTTCCCACCTCCGCCTCCCTAAGTACTGGGATTACAGGCATGAGCCACCGCGCCAGACCATAGTCAAACTTTTGATAAAGAAAATGCCCATGTGACAAAAACAAAGAAGGACTGAGAGTCAGACTGGAAAAGACATAAATCAACTCTATTTCTGGCCTATGGTTGGGGATGGGATGGGTGGGATCCATCAAAAATCTTAGAGACCTGGAGCTCAATGATCGTCCCAAGGGACTATGTGACTCAGGAAGCTGGAACCTCAGAAAGGAAGGACTCCAGAAAAATATATAGCAATATATGGTGAAGGAGAAGCTCCATAAAGCAAGGACCCCGAAATTCCACTACTAGAAAGTTACTCTGAGACTCTCATATTTGTGATCAAGAGGACATGTACAAGAGTGTTTGCTAGCAATGGCCCCACAATGGAATCCACCACTTTACAGTCCAGTGGAAGAAGGATGGATAAACAAGCATGGTGCTTAATACAATAGAATTCCATACAGCAGTAAAACAAATGAACTGGAGCCTCTACACAGCATGGATGGGTCTCATAAGGAGTGAAAAGATATGTTACAAAAAAGTACACGTGATAAATACAAACTATATGTAACATTTAATCAACATGAAAAAAGAGCATTCTGTATGAAGAAATGAAATAAATAAACACCAAACTGGGGCAGGGGTTTCTTTAAGGGTGATGCCTTGGTACAGTGGAGAAGCAGAAGGTAATTTCAGAAGACTATTTAAGTGCTTTATTTTTCACTTGTGTGATAAGTTCCCGAGTCCTTAATATATCATATATTAATGTGTTGATCCTATGTTTTGTTAATTCAGGAATATGTAATGAAAACTTACATTCTCATAGTTCATCAACTGGATGGCTCTAGAAATATAGATTATTTTTCTGAAACAATGTGTCCTTATGTATTTATAGGGTCGAATATTACTTTTAGGAACATACAGGGTGTGCACACTCGTAAAGTTTTTAAAGGTCTCCTGCTCTGGTGCTTGCTGGGATCATCTCTAAAAGTTGAGGATGGGCCCGGTGTGATGGCTCACGCCTGTAATCCCAGCACTTTGGGAGGACAAGGTGGGCAGATGACCTGAGGTCAGGAGTTCAAGACCAGCCTGGCCAACATGGCGAAACCCCATCTCTACTAAAAATACCCAAATTAGCTGGGTGTTGTGGTGAGAGCCTGTAATCCCAGCAACTGGGGAGGTTGAAGCAGGAGAATTGCTTGAATCTGGGAGGAGGAGGTTGCAGTGAACTGAGATCGCACCACTGCACTCCAGCCTGGGCGACAGTGCGAGACTCTGTCTAAAAAAAAAAAAAAGTTGAGGATGAGGAATTGTAATATCATTTGCCTCCTTTCCCCATAAGTAAAAAAGGACAATATTTGTGAAATTATAATGTGTTCATCAAAGCACTTTGATAGGTAACTGGGAAAGCTATTAGCTTTGAGTAGAGCCCAGAGCAGGGGAAAGTCATGCAATTACCTGCATGATTGATTGTTGCATGGCTGCAGTGCAAAAATTTTTTCTCCAGCCACTACGGCAGCACATCCAATGGCATTTAATGTGTCAGAGACATAGCAGGACGCTGTGTGGAGCCTGTAGCAAGAGCCTAGGTATATGGAGCAAATCTATCCCTTCTTTGGCAAATAACATTCTTCTTTGGAGAAATAGCTTAGCTTGCCACTAAGCTGACTGTGAACACCAGAAAGAACTCAGTGACATCTGAGCCTTCCAGATGTTGAGTTTGCCCAACAGCTCTCGTTGATCAAACAGAAATGGTATGTGGCAACTTTGGGAGCAGAATCTAAAGGTTCAGGCAATTTGTGAGAATACCTCTCTCATAAACAGAGTGGCTGGTCCTGATGCACTGTTGCTCCTCCCTCAACAAGCACCTGTGCCTGCATATCTGTAAGAAATTATTCATGGATGTGGACTGAAAAAGACAAAATGAAGCCAAGTTTTGATACGGCTCTGCACAGCATGCTGATAACAGCCATGGGCTGCTGTGCCATTGTAAATCTCCAAAGAACTGGGTGGGGGAATGACTGTGTCCTCTTATGCCTTCGCCATCATTCGTGGACCTGATGTCAGGTCCCAGACTGTTTTGGTTTTTGTCAAGAAATTTTCAGACTGTTTTGGTTTTTGTCAATAAATTTTATTTGTGGCAAAAAAATGTGAGGCAATGAGCAGATGCTCATGGGATTCCCTGATCTTATCCAACAGCTTAGCATCCAGAAACTGTTAACCTTACAGAATAGAATGACTCTTAAATATTTAGAATGTCACATAGGGCCAGGCGCAGTGGCTTATGCCTGTAATCCCAGCACTTCGGGAGGCTGAGGCCAGCAGATCACCTGAGGTCAAGAGTTGGACCCCGGCCTGGCTAAGATGGTGAAACCCTGTCTCTACCAAAAATACAAAATTAGCAGGTCATGGTGGCGTGTGCCTGCAATCCTAGCTACTCGGTAGGCTGAGGCAGGAGAATCACTTCAACCCAGGAAGCAGAGATTGCAATGAGCTGAGATAGCACCATTGCACTCCAGCCTGGGCAAAAAGAGTGAAACTGTCTCAAAAAAAAAAAAAAAAAAAACAGCAAGTCATGTAAAGTCAGATACAGTGAAATGGTGAATAATCCATAGTTATTTTTCTATCATAGCCAGAATACATTGGTCTAGGAACAAAATAGCGAATGTTAAGGATGGGTCCTGACAGTTATATCTAAAGACTCACATGCAACTAGTCTTTATTTCCTTTTCCACTAACTATGGACTTAGCTGAATTAGAGGTTTTAGAACCTAAGGGAGAAACGTTTTAACAAAAGACAAAAGAATAATTTCTTTAATTTGGAGGCTGAGATTGATATTTGGGGATTTGGGAATCCTCATATTTCTGAGCAAACAAGAAACAGGGAGTTAAAGAGTTTGTTGGTTGGGTGATTGTTTCTGATTATGAAGGGAAAAGGGCATGCCACTTAATAATGAAGGCAGAGAGGAGTAGGGATGAAAATCACTCTCTTGGGAAATGACCCTAAATCTTCATGAGCAATGGAAATGGCAGGAAAGACTAAGTCTGCAGAATTTGGAAGGAAGTTGCTGGTACTCTCTCTTTAATTCTCTCTCAGGCCCAGAATTTCTTGCTGTTTATTATACTGTAAAGTGGGAGCATACACAGATGTGGAGTGAGGAAGATAGCAAAGCCCTCTTAAACACGTTTGGATCATGGACAGACACAGGACTTCATAAGAAGAGTTCACCAAGCATGGCGTGGACACACTCCAAGGCTGTTCACACTGGCTTGTTTCCAAATGGGTACAAATCCCCTCTGCATACCCAAGTGAATGATCATCTCCACTGCAGTGGCTGAGCTACGCAATTCTCCCATAACTGTCATGTTGATGGTAAAACAACCTGGAGAAATGGTGAGCACACCATAAAGACTTAGGAATTGGCCTGTTTGTCATGTCATGATTACTTTTATTTATAGTATACCAGCTATGTAGGTTTTCTGAATGTATTGTATAATTGTGCCCCATAATATGATAGAGATAACTCATTTGTAGTTCAACACAGGGATCTCCAGACTGCATTTTCCCTCCAGCAAGTCAATTTGTTTTGGCTAGTCTCGGGAAACTATGGTGAGCAGAACAGCAGCTCACACTGACATTTGCTAGGACTGAGGCAGTCTGAAAAATTAACTTTCAAACTCTTTCTGGAGGACTGGCAAGGTGCTGGGGCACAACCTGAAGTGCTGGGGAGGGAAATGCAAATCAGCTACCTTTTGGGCTCTGCCAATGAGGAGCGTGCAGTGTTACGTTATATTTCAGATATGCTTTCTAAGCAGGGTTTTCACATGTGTTTTGAGATATTCTGGTGCAGCATAGAGACTCTTTTCCTGAGTTGCAACTTTTCTTTCATGTCTGTGCTGAGAGTGGTGAAATATGTATTGATGCAATCAGGGAAACAGTGGTGAAATAGGATATGGGTTTTGGAGAAACCCCAGTTCAAATGCCGCTCTTTGATTTACTGGCCATAAGAAAACTGCAGTTCTCTTGTTTGCAAAGGTGGCAAATACTATTTACATTATGAGATTATTGGGAGGTTTAATGGAGAGCTTGTATTAAAATACCTAGTGTAAATAGACAACCAATAATTCTTTGGTTCTCATTTCAGGACTTTTATTTCTTTCACTGCACCATAATACATTGTCTTGGGCTGAAGAATTTTAACTATTACAAAGTGCTTCTATAAAGAAAGTGGAAGAGAAAAAGATATCTACTTAAATTTTAATAATGCATTTGGTTATTCTTCTTGTTCCAGAGAAAAAGACTGGTTGGTTATCATTTCCTTCCAACTATCCTTCACACTTCACTGCACCCATGAGTAAAATTTGTGTAATGAATGCACTGGGTCTGAGCAATATTGATGCCACTGTGTACAAGAAATAATCAAGAAGTTAACAAAGCAACGATGGCGTCTTTGGTAAGTACAGTGCTTAACTTCAGAAATAAAAGTTGAAATACCATGACGTCAAACGTTCCCAGCAAAAGCACTCAGAAAAATGAGAGCATAATGTTTCAAGGAATGGAAGAAGACTGTTTTCCCTCTTATGAGACACAGTCTGTTAAGAAAGGGAGATTGTGAGTGCCTTCGTTTCAACTTCTTGGTCCCTCCCTTGGGGCTTGGGATCTCCCAGGTCAAATGGTCAGCCTGCAGGTAGGCCAGCTCTGTTCTGCGAACCTGGCTTCAATTCAAGGAGCAAAGAAGTTGTCACTTCTTTTTGTTTCAATCTCAGTCCCAAGCTTTGTTCTCCACACGTCTTTGCCATCAAAACAGCTGTTATCCTATTTCCAATTTGACTCCGTTGTTTGTATTTATACTTCAGCAGTCAGAGATCTAAAGGGGAGAAGAGAATGAGGTAGGTAAATGGTAGGATGTGGGATCCAAAGAGAGCCTATCTTCAACATCCTGCAATATTAAAGCTGGAAGAAGTGAAGCCTCCTTATGTGATGAGAAAAATGCAGATCAGCTGGGCGCAGCAAGGTACGCTCGGTCACACAGCATGCCAGGGCGAGAGACACAAGTAGACGTCCGCACGACAGCACAGGTGAATGATCTTTTCCCAAGGCCATCCTACTGTGACTTTGCACCATCTGCCATTGCTCTGCTCTTTTCTCTAGGTTAAAATTTTCCAGAATTTCTAAGCCCTCTTTGTGTTGTTTTCCCATGTTTAGCATCGTGGTTACTGTCCTTTGATTGTGCTCTCATTTGCTAACGCTCATTAATTTTGTGCCCTCACAGAGAGGGCATTGCCACAGACACACTTCAGCCTAATGAGAGGAGTCCAGGATGATGAACTCTTCAATCTGGATGATGTACTTCTATGGGCAACATGTAAGAACAGATCAGCTTTTGTGGTTGTTGATTAACATCGAGCTTAATGCCGAACACATTTAACTTGTCTATGTCATGCCTTCAAAGTCCTCAGAGACATACACCATCAACCTGAACATTGATACTTAATGTGATGAATTCTTTCCATGATATAATAATAATAATAATAATAGAACAGTAGTAAAGACTGATACTTATTCTTTGCTTTGTGCTAGACATTTTACACATCATGCTTTATATGTATTAACTCATTTTAATCTTCACAGAAGTGTTTTGAGTTACCTACTACTATTTTCTCTAATTTACAGATGAGGAAATTGAAGGCAAGTAAGGTAAATCATGTGTTCAAGGTCACACAACCAGTAGGGAGTAATGTCAAGCTTAACCAAGGGAATTAGGCCAGGCACGGTGGCTCACGCCTGTAATCCCAGCACTTTGGGAGGCTGAGGTGGGAAGATCACCTGAGGTCAGGAGTTTGAGACCAGCCTGACCAACATGGAGAAACCCCATCTCTACTAAAAATACAAAATTAGCTGGGCGTGGTGGCACATGCCTGTAATCCCAACTACTTCAGAGGCTGAGGCAGAAGAATTGCTTGAACCTGGGAGGTGGAGGTTGCGGTGAACCGAGATCGTGTCATTGCACTCCAGCCTGGGCAGCAAGAGTGAAACTCTGTCTCAATAAAACAAAAAACAAACAAACAAACAAACAAACAAACAAAAAAAAACAAGGGAATTTGTCCACAGAACTCAAAATCACCCACAACCTTTGGATGCAACTTCTTAAAGACTCAAGGTAGTACTCTATTTTTCTGCTCTTCAGGGTTCTGAGCATTGGAGAATATACCTAAATTGTATTCGTCATGGTGACAGAACCACTAAGAAGAACCCTGCAGTCCTTCAAATATAGGCTTGGGCTATGGTTTGGATGGTTTCTCCCTCTGAACCTCATTTTGAAATTTGACCCTAATGTGGGGGTGTGGCCTAATGGGAGGTATTGGGTCATGGATGTGGATCCCCCATGAATAGATGAATGCCCTCCCTTGGGGGCAAGTGAGTTCCTACCTTTTTAGTTCCAGAGAGAGATGATTGTTAAAAAGAGCCTGGCATCTCCCCATCTTGCTCACTTTCTGGCGGTGTGATCTCTACACACAGGCTCTGCCATGAGTGGAAGCAGCCTGAGGCCCTCACCAGATACTGATGTCCAGTCTCAAACTTTTCATCTATCAGAATCCTGGCAAATAAACCTTTTCTCTTTAGAAACTACCTAGGCCCAGGTATTCCTTTATAACAGCACAAAACAGACTAGGATAGCTTATAATAATTGGTAAGAGAGAACCCAGGTTAATGAATTGAAGTCCATTTTCTGAGTTGGGTAGATGGAAAAAAATTCAAACTCTCTAGTACATTTGAAGATAGGAAGAAAGGAGGAAAACAGAGTTGAAAGGTTGTCAAAGCAGGGCATTCCTCATTTCCTTACCCTACAGAGAGACTAAGTGAGGAATCCCCACCGACCTGAAGTCAGACAATGGAAACAGAAAGAGTATACCTGTAGC
The DNA here is from genome assembly GCF_029281585.2 of Gorilla gorilla gorilla. Lineage (NCBI taxonomy): Eukaryota > Metazoa > Chordata > Mammalia > Primates > Hominidae > Gorilla > Gorilla gorilla. The sequence goes on from NC_073230.2 coordinate 162,241,678, forward strand.
AGAGTGCTGTGTGCTTCAGCACCAACTTAGAATGCAGAGACAGCACCTATTTTTAAAGTATGGACCAATAACTGTCAAGACCTAGCCAATGACATTCACTCTTTCTTTCCTGGGGAAGAGCAAGTGAGAAAATGGAGAGGAGGTGGAAAGGGCTGGAGGTGTAGAGTCCTCCCTTCTGTGGGTCTAATGCTCCATTCTGAGTGGAGAACCCTCAGCAGGCCCCAGCTCGTTAGGGCCTTCAGCATAGATCAAGGAGTCACTAAAGGCATTACTCTTCTGTTTGTAGAATTCAAGCCTGTACCCCCTCCTACTGAGCCTGGACTGTTTTCTACACTCCTAGGACTCTGTTTTGACTGCCTGATGTCAGTAGCAAGGTAGAGCCCAGGAGCTTCTTAGCCACCCAGAGTGGGTAGGGGCTTTCATTTTAGCACCCTCTCAACGGGAAGCCCCTCCAGCAGTCTGGAATCAAGAAAGCAAATTTCCTTATTGGTCTTCATAAACATTTTTCAATATCTTCTTGTTCTGTAATATGGTCTCCACGAAACTATCTAAAGAGTGCCTGTTTCTACTGTCATAAGAAATTATAATTTATAATTCATTAGGGATCTCCTCCAAATTAGGTATTCCTGTGATTATTACTGGAATTGGTAATCCTTACAATAATATAGAGAAAGTAGCCAGTGGTTAAAAAGCATGTTTCCCATTTATAATTAGAATAGCTTATTTGTCTTCTAATTCCTACTGCAGCTGTCAGTTCCTGGACTCCAGGAGTTCTCTGGTTCATGGGGTTAAAAAACAATTTTTAAGAGTCTTTATTGTCTTTCCTTTTTCCCTTTTTTATTTTGACAGGGCATAAAATGAATTTGCTAATTAGTTTTTCCTTCCTGACTCTCATTATCTTATTACTTTAATTCCTCTCTGGTGAGACCAACTAAACTTGACACAAGCTTACACCACTTCTTAAGACCAGTATTAAAAAACCTTTAAGACAATATGCAGTTCAAGTGGAGATTAGCCAGCCGTGACGCTTGGCCAGGTGGGTGGCCTCCTTCGCCTCATCCACACAAGGACAAGATGAGGATATACTATCTCTAGATTTTCTCAACCTACAGCTTCTAAGAACAGAATTTCCCAAACCTGCCTGGAATACTTGTTTACAAAACAACCTAGGTATTCCAAATTTGAATCAGGGAAGAGATCTGGTTTCTATGCATTGCATTTAACAAGCACCACCAGCCTGTTCTTATCATCAGGGAAGTTTTGGAAACCCTAGTCTAGGAGGATAATTCTAGGCTCATATTCAGAAATCTGAAAACAGGATCATGTGCTCCCAGGTGTGACCAGGAGTTAACATGACTTTAAATGTATAATTTAGGTGAATTTGTTTTTTGAGGGAGTGTTGTCCTTCTCAGCAGACACTTTGGGAAGTGCAGTGTTGGTATCGCGTAGCTTTCAATCCAACATGTTCTCCAGCTATTGAATTATATAACATCTGGAGGTGGAGCCCAAGAATTCACATTGTAACATGTGTCCTAGGTGGTTTTTCTTGACACTAGAGCTCCAGAATGACTGTTCCAGAGGAAAGTGATAATCATTACAAACTTATGGATAAATCAATTCTATGCCAAATCTACTGTAATAAGATTTTGCAAACCATACACAACTTTTCTTTCTGTCTAGAAGCATAAGATTTTAGAAATTTATAGCTGGAACACAATCTTCTGATTATTTAGTCCAGTGGTCCCCAACATTTTTGGCACCAGAGGCCAATTTTGTGGAAGACAATTTTTCCATAGATAGGGCAGGGGGGTAGAGGGGATGGTTTTGGGATGAAACTGTTCCACCTCACATCGTCAGGTATTAGTTAGATTCTCATAAGGAGCATGCAACCTAGATCCCTCACATGAGCAGTTCACCTCCTGCTGTGTGGCTTGGTTCCCAACAGGCCATGAACTGGTCTGTGGGTTGGGGACTCCTGATTTAGTCCATGTCAAATGATACAGAAATTCATTTAAAGGGAAAAACATCTCACAGTACCTCCTTCCCCATAGTAAGAGGATCTGCCATCTCAAGAAAGCCTGAGCTAGTGCCTAAACCATCAGATCATCTGAAGTAACTTATATCAGACGTGGGTTCTGGGAAATATACCACATACCAACTGACCCATAGTGTTCAAAGATATGGCTTGGCAATCTGACTTTAGCACAGAAGAATGAGATAATCAGTCAAATTCAAGAACCACTCACCTGTTCTCCTCTTGTTCAATAGATGAGTAAACTCAGTAATAAAGTCAAAGTGATTCATTAAGTCAAATTTGTGGTAGGCCTTTGATTTGTCTGCAACGCCGAACTCTGCTCTATGTGAATCACATAGGACTCTTCTGATGTCTCAGAAAGTCTGAAGGGGCAGTGCCATCCCTCTGAGTAGTAGAAGAAACATGGGGCTTAGAGGAGTTTTCTCAGCAATGATTGACATTCTTCACTAACACTGACTTTCAATGCCTCCTCTCCTCACCTGTTAATTAATCAAGAATGGCTCTAATCAATGGATTCTAATCTGTGATCCACACACAAAGAGAAGGGTTGGGTGGGGGGAAATTGTCATGACACTGCTGGTAGAAGGGAAGAGCTAAGCTGGCGTGACTGGCTTATTGTGGGTCATGGATAATGAAGTCCTTGCAACAAGTCAACATGATATGCAGAGTCAGGAGCATCTTATAAACCACTGAATCCTGGCTTCATTATTATTTTCTTTTCCTAAAATTGTAGAAAAAGTAATGAGCCTCCAAAATAATCTCCAACCATGCTCATGCCCTGGTAGCCATTGCCTCGTCTAGTCCTTCCCACGTGGAAGAGGGATGACTGTGTAACCAGTAAGACATTGTGTGATTTCCAAGGTCAGGCCACAAAAGGCATAATGGCTGCTGCTTGGTTACCTCTTAGTTCATTACTATGGCGGAATCCAGCTGCAAAGTTGTGACGACCCTTAAGAAGTACTATAGAGAGGTCTACACAGCAAGAAACCAAAGCCTCCTGCCCATAACTAGAGCTATCCTGCCAGGCACATGAATGAGCCTCTTAGAAGTGGACTCTCCCGCCTCAGTCCAGCCTTCAAACAACTGCAGCCTCTGCCTCATGACGGCGTTCATGCTACAACTTTCCTATAAACTGCTCCTGGATTTTTAACCTCCAGAAACTGCAAGAAAATACGTGTTTACTGCTTTAAATCTAAGTTTTGGGGTAATTTGTCATGCAGCAATAGATAATTAATGCAAATCTGTTGAATGATTGTCCTACAAGATGGTAGTCTTATGTGCTAGAGGGTGACATGACTCTTTAAAGTCAGAAGAGGAAAGGGAAGCAACACAGGTCAGATTTACAGGCTGAAAAGTCAGGGCCAGGGTGGCGTGATTGCTACCAGGGCATTGTGTCTAGCCCCTTGGATGACTGTAAATAGAGCAGGGGATACCAACTGGGAGGAAAGACATTGAGCCAGAGCAAGAGGTAGAGGCCCTCACCCTGAGGGGAGCAAGTTTAATTTTCTTTCTTTCTCTGGTCTAGGCCACAAAACTATCCTGTTCATGAATCACAGAGGACCTTTTATCCCTATTGGGTGGTGAGGAGAACAACCGTGCCTTCTGGATAGAATGGAAAAGCCTGTGCTGTTTTTTGTTTTTTGTTTTGTTTTGTTTTAATCCTAAGGGGCAGAGAGCAGATGCATCAGGAAGAAGCACCTTTGCTGAAGAGCAGAGCTCAGAGGGTTGCTGCTCAGAGCAAAAATAAAATTTGAGGGGCCCCCAACCATCTGAATGGACTCCCTCCTCATCCAGGACACCCTAAAATTTAACCTGAAAGACTAGTTCCGGCCATGATGGGAAGTGGGGATTGGACATGCCTCACTATTCCCCTACAGCCTTAGCATCAACACAGACCTTAAGTCTGATAAGAAACATTTACTATCTATTCTCCCTAAAGCCCCTACTTGGAGGCTTTATCTGCATAATAAAACTCAGGTCTCCACAACCCCTTATCATAACCCAAACATTCTTTCCTATAGATAATAACTCTTTCAACCAATTGCCAATCAGAATATGTTTAAATCTACCTGGGACCTGGAAGCCCCCCTCCATCTCCCACCCCCACCTCTGCTTCAAGTTGTCCCACCCTTCCAGATCGAACCAATGTAAGTCTTACATGCATTGATCGAAATCTCATGTCTCGCTAAAATGTATAAAAGCAAGCTGTACCCCAATCACCTTGGGTACATGTCATCAGGACTTCCTGAGGCTGTCATAGGCATGTTCTTAACTTTGGCAAAATAAATTTCCTAAATTGGTTGAGACCTTATGGTTTACACAGTCACCAGGGACATCCACACTCTTTGCTGCTGCTTCTTAGTCACTTTTTGGGAAAGATGCTGAATTCATTTTCTATTATCACTGTAGCAAGTTATCACCTACTGAATGGCTTGAAACCATACAAATTAATCATCTTACAGTTCTGGAGTGCAAAAGTCCTGTGGTAGGAGTTATTAAGAAATTATTGGCTGGGTGTGGTGGCTCACGCCTGTAATCCCAGCACTTTGGGAGGCCAAGGTGGGCAGATCACGAGGTCAGGCGATCGAGACCATCCTGGCTAGCACGGTGAAACCCCGTCTCTACTAAAAATACAAAAAAATTGGCCGGGTGTGGTGGTGGGCGCCTGTAGTCCCAGCTACTTGGGAGGCTGAGGCAGAAGAATGGTGTGAACCCGGGAGGCGGAGCTTGCAGTGAGCCGAGATCATGCCACTGCACTCCAGCCTGGGCCACAGAGCGAGACTCCATCTCAAAAAAAAAAAAGAAAAAAAAATTATTTTAGGCAGATAGAGAGGAAACGGGGTCCTTGGAAAGTTTTTGTCGCTTTTAAAGCAGCTCCAGAAATGCTGCTTCTTGTCTAGCAGAAAAGCCCTGGCTCTTAGACCCTGGCTGGCAACCTTTGATATTCAAATGCAAGCCATTAGAAACTGGGTCAACCCAGGCTGGCCACCTTTAATATGCAAATGCAAGCCATTAGAAACTCTGTCCACCATTGTCATTGTCGTAGTCTTCTTGCACTTGCCCCAACATATGCCTGGCAACAGGGCCGCCCCCACATATCCCTATATGTCTAGAACATCATCGTGCCCTGTATTTGCATATTAAAAGGCTAGGGTAGGCCAGTTTTTTTGCAGGCTACATGAATTACATACCTGGTCAAACCAATCCCCTGAGCCCTATGCAAATCAGACACCACCTCCTTCAGTCTACTCATATAAGCAGACACTTTTCCATGGTGTGGCACATGGGGTCTCCTCTTTCCACTTTGGAGCCCCCCCTGTAATGCTCAACCTGGTTTTTACTAACTCTGTTTTTAGACTCTCCCTTTTCCTTTAATCACCTAGCCTTGGTTCCACCTGAATTGACTCTCCCTTAGCTAGGAGAGCCCAACAGACTCCATCTTGGCTCTTTCACTGGCAGCCCCTTCCTCAAGGACTTAACTTTTGCAAGCTGACTCCCAGCACATCCAAGAAGCAATTAACTGATAAGATACTGTGGCAAGCTATATCCGCAGTTCCCAGGAATTCGTCTGATTGATAACGCCCAAAGCCCCGGGTCTATCACCTTGTAATAGTCTTAAAACCCCTGAACCTGGAACTGTTTACTTTCCTGTAACCATTTATCCTTTTAACTTTTTGACTACTTTACTTCTGTAAAATTGTTTTAACTAGACCCCCCCCACTTCCTAAACCAAGGTATAAAAGTTAATCAAGCCCCTTCCTCGGGGCCGAGAGAATTTTGAGCGTTAGCCATGTCTCGGTCGCCGGCTAATAAAAGACTCTTAATTCGTCTCAAAGTGTGTGGCGTTTTTCTAACTCGCTTGGGTACAACACCCCTCCCTCTGTCTCTGTACAGGGGAGCTTCTTCCTTCTTTCTTCTCCCTTCTTTCTTGCTTATTAAACTCTCCGCTCCTTAAAACCACTCCACATGTGTCTGTGTTATCTTATCTAATTCAGCATGAGATAAGAGCCTTGGTGTTCCTCCACTCGTCAGAGCCGTATCAGTCCCAAGTGGGTCTCACGGGGTTAAAGTTAAAGCATCTGCAGGGAAGGCTCCTTCTGGGGCTCTAGGGAGAAGCTGTTTCCTTGCCTTTTCCAACTTCTAGATGCGGCGCACATTCCTTCCACACGGCCCCTACTTTCATCTTCCAAATCAGCCACATTGCTTCCTCCTGGCCCTTCTGCAGCATCACGTTTTCCTCTTAACACAACTGGGACAGATTCTTCTCTTGTAAGGACCCAGGTAATTTGATAGGGCCCATTACCGGTGGAGGGTGACCAGGCTTTAGGTGCTTTAAACAAAGAATTAGACAAAACGCACCAACAAAGCAAGGAAAGGATGAAGCAACAAAAGCAGAGATTGATTGAAAATGAAAGCATACTCCACGGGGTGGGAGCAGACCCAAGCAAGTGGCTCAAGGGACCAGTTACAGAATTTTCTGGGATTTAAATACCCTCTGGAGGTTTCCATTGGTTGCTTGGTATATGCTGTATATAATGAAGAGGATGAAGTAAAGTTATAAAGTCATATACTGGGTGTATGTAAATAAAAGGCTTTCCTGTCATGGCTGAAGTGTTTCCATTTGATTTAGGTCTCAGAAGTCCTTAGTTTCTCTGCCTCCAGGCCCTATTCTCCGGCTAATCCAGGATCGTCTTCCTATCTCGAGATGTTTAATTTAATCTCAGCTGCAAAGTCCCGTTTGCTTTGAGAGGTGATGTATTCACAGGTTCTGGGGATTCAAACCTGGATATCTTTGGGGGCCATTATTCTGCTGATTACAAGTACTTTTCATTGGAAAACATTTAAATGATAGAGTGTTTTCAGGCTATCTCCTTCGGAATAATTTCCTCCCCTGAAGTCCAATATACCTGCCATTTCTCAGGTTATTCTGTACTGATCCCTCTGCTGGAGAAGCTGCTACATTGTCTGGGGTATATACCCTGGGGTTTGTCATCGTGTGGCAGAAAAATTTAGGACAGGGACACACACGGGGAGTTTAGGAGTGGAGGGTTAATAGGCAGAAGAGAAGAGAAAGAGAAACAGCTCTTTCTATAGAGAGAGGGTTCTCCCAGCAGAAAGGACCTAAGGGTGGTGGAGGCCCCAGATTTTATAGTCAGTTTTGAGGAGGTGGTGTCTGATTTATACAGAGCTCACAGATTGGTTCAATCAGCTATGACGTTTACATTGGGGAAGGCTGGCAGCCCCACCCTAATCTTATTATGCAAATTAACTCTCCCAGTGACCTGCGCCATCTTGTCTGCTCCTTACTGTACATGTAGCTGATAGAGAGAAGGGAAGATGCGGCCGCCATTTTGAACATGATTGGCACAACTGCCAGCATCTATGTCTGCAGCTCGATTTTTCCTTCTGTGGAATTCCGTACCCTCACTATCTGCCTAAGTAATTTCTTCTTAACTCTGGTATCACTGGGGAACACGGCTGGGACTCACCTGCTGACTGAAGGCTTCAGAGGGCACCTCCTCCTCCCATCTATGTCGTCTGCCACTTCAAGAGACTCTCTGGTTCAATTTCTCCTGAGAAGGAACCTTCCACCTGCCATTTAGTGGAGAAAGGGCAACTTGGGATGGAAATTTTCTTTATACAGACTTTTAGGTGGTCCTGCTGTTTTTAAAAGGAGACATCTACCCTCAATTTTGAGCATTTCCGGGAGCCTGTTGTGGGACATCAGCCTGCTTTTCTTTCGCCTCCCACTTTGTTTTCCTTTTTGTGGGCACATGTGTTTCCTCCTCCTCCATTCTATCAACCGAGTTATCTTCTCTCATCCATTTTTCATTATCAACATTTTTATTTTATTATTTATTTCCTCTTTTAAAAAAAGTTTTATCTTCTGTTTTTTTCCTCTGTGAATTTGTTGTATTTTTATTCCTGAACAGACATTTCTGGGGCATGGAAAAACAAATGCATGCCAATCCAACATGTTTAAATGAAAAGTTTTGCCTGGATTTTTGTGAGTACTTTAACTCATGGGCAGAGAAGTAACAGTCAAAGAGCATGGAACTAAATGCCAGGAAACTGGGGTCTCACCCCAGCACCTCCCTGCCCTGCTTTGTGGTAAGAACCCTCGGTAAGAATGATGTCAGGGTGTCACATCTTTGTCACACCACTCTTCTCTGGCACCACTTAACATCTCTCCCAGCTCATATCTCGCCCCTGCAAAGCCCTTCTCTAGCTTCCCAGGACACGAGCACTAAACTCCAAATCCTTACTGTGACTTTTGAAGCTCTGCATCATCCAGCTTGGGCTATTTCTGGGTTCCTCTTGTGTGACTCACCCATTTTTTATGTTCCAGCATCCTGGGTTTTGTTAGCCCTTCCCAGTTTCCCTCTTCTGGGACTCTTCCTGCTTCTGTGCAGCATCGTCTCCCCTGACAGGCCTTCCCGAACCCCAAGTCTAGGCCAGGCCCAACTGTTGTCACGGTTTGAGGGGAAATGGGAGTTTGTAAGTTTGTAAGGCTACAAAAGTGAATCGTAAAAACCACATGCAGAGGTATGTCATCAGCTTCTGCTGCACCCACTAGGATCAATGAGGCCAGAGAGAGTGTCTACTCTGTTCGCCACATGCATTAGTCAGCCCCTAGCACACGACCTGGCATGCGGCAGATGATAAATGGTATGTTATGTGCATGAACTGCCCATTTTCTCACCTGTAAGTGGGCTGCAATCTGAAGACAGATGTGAGTGCTTTGAAGTATGGAACATGTAATAGTGTCAGAAGCAATATTCACATTTGAGGATGCCCAGGCATTCACACGATGAGAAACCTCTTTGCTCCTTTATCAGCTGCTTCTTAAGGTCTTCTGTGACTTTTCAGGAGAGAACAAAAGGGCACAACAAGGAGAATGGAACTTATCACTTCACTTGTTTATCTCTTCAGAAGGCCTTGATGTCGAGGGTCTAGTGTTCTTAGAGTGAGAAACTTAATGCCATTGCCTGTCTGAGAGCCAAGGACAGGAGACCAGCCAATGACCTGGAGCAGCTGCCTCCTTGCTGGCCTCCTGGGCTCAAGGGGAAACATCTTCCTCTTTCTTCCATCATTTTAGGATCCAGCTAGATCCCTCACCTTCTGCTATCTGGGCCCACCACAGACTGAATTAGTGGGTTCTCCTTGGAAGGCAGCCTCAACTCAGCTGCTGTCATAATTAGGAATCAGGAAAGTCCCCGCAGACTAGATCATGTTCTGATTCTCTCTCTTTTGGAAATAATTAATAAGGAAGGGATTTGGCCTGAGTTCTGATTCTCCCTATTTGAAACCAGGGGCATGGATGAGCAATGGGCGATAGAGCTGTGTATGGGGAAAGTGGAGAGGGCTGGCCCATGTCCGTTGAAGATCAGTGAAGTATAAGAAGCATAATGAATCAATAAACAGTGTTTTTTCTCACTTTCCTTTATAAACACTTTTCTTAAAAAGGAACAAATGAATTCTATTAGGTAACATTAAATGAAGTTAGTGTCTGCTGCATGATGCCATTCATTTACTAACCACTACCATTTTTTATTATTGTTATCAGTGGGACTTTCTCTTAATCTTTTTCTTTTGAAATAATTTTTGACTTAAAGAAGAGCTTCAAAAATAGTAGAGTTTCCATGTATTCTTCATCCTATCTCTCTTCAATCATATCTTATATGATCATAGAATAGTCATTCAAAACTGAGACATTAACCTTTATGTAATACTATTCAGTAAAGTACAGAACTTATTTTGGTTTCACCAGTTTTTTTTCCCACTAATGTCCTTTTTCTGTTCCAAGATTCCATGTTACATTTTGTCACCTTGTCTCTTCAGTCTCCTGCAGTTTGTGACAGTTCCTCAGTCTTTCCTTGACTTTCATGACCTTGACACGTTTGAAGAATATTGGTGAGGCATTTTATAGAACAACCCTTCAGTTGAGTTTGTCTGAGGTTTCTAGTGATCAGATCAAGACTATGTGTTACTAGAAAGCAGAGATGACATGTCCCTCTCAGGGCATCTTATCAAATAGTACAGTTTTTCAATTTGTGTGTTTTGGTGATGGTGGCCTTGATCATGTGACCAAGAGGCATCTCTACTGTGGATTTTTGGGAAAGACACTTTGAGACTATGAAGATATCTGATATGGTTTAGCTCTGTGTCCCCACCCAAATCTCACCTTGAATTGTAATCCCCATAATTCCTAGTGTCAAGGGTGGGACCAGCTGGAGGTAATTGAATCATGGAGGCAGTTTCCCCCATGCCGTTCTTGTGATAATGAGAGTCTCATGAGATCTGATGGTTTTACAAGCATCTGGCATTTCCCCTGCTTGCACTAATTCTCTCTCCTCCCACCCTGTGAAGAGGTGCTTTCTGCCATGATTGCAAGTTTCCTGAGGCCTCCCCAGCCATGCAGATCTGTGAGTCATTAAACCTCTTTTCTTTATAAATTACCCAGTCTCAGGTATTTCTTCATAGCAGCGTGAGAACTAATACAATATCCTATCTCTGCTTAAACTTTTGCCCACTAATTTTAACACTTGTATCAGTGAATCTTGACTGCACTGATGCTACTCTGTGGTTCTAATGGTAATTTTGGATTTTTCTCTTTCCTTCTTCATTTTTTCATTTGAATTCTTCTGTAAGGAAGAGTTACCACTTCTTCCTTTGACTTACTTATTTGGTTATTTATTTCTATCAGTATGGACTCATGGATATTTATTGTATTTGAGTTATAATCCATCACCATTGTTATTTATTTCATATAATTATTTCCTCAAGTTGTTCTAACTCTGGCCATTGGGAGGTTGGGTCCCATCTTTCAATATGTGTGCTACTTTGTTCAGCATTTTCTTATTTTCTAGCTCCATGGAATGGTCCAGGATCATCTTATATTTTCTTTATTCCAGTCTTTGAATCAGTCGCCTCACTAAGGAGCCCTGACTCCATTATTATTATTACCATTATTACTATAGAATGGTATTTAGAAACCAAGTTGTGTGTGATAATTGTGCTCATTGATACCAGGGTCTTTCTGCTACTTCTAGGTGCCCTCAATGCGTAGAGCTAGGAATATATTTACTTATATAACACATGCATATACACATCTGCATTTATTCCTTTAGTTTTCAGCACATACATTGAAATAAAACCATAAATTTATATTGCTCCAACTCCAAATCCAGCACCACAGAGTTCTTCCCAGTCTCTCCCTTTTCTTGAAGAATTTGTAAAGTATTCCTCCAACAATGAGAGATGTGGTTCTTATTACCTGTATTTATTTGTTCAACCCCAGAACACAGAACAAAATAGTTTCAGAATTCCTAACCCCCGTGACTTTCCTTTTATTCACAGCCTGTGAGGATTCTTTATCTTTTCTCAGTCAATTTATGTTTTGCTTATTTCAGTCTTCAAACAATTGTTTTCAAATTATAATCTCCGAGGACTGATTATTTGCTTCCCCAAGTCTCTTTTAAACATTGTGCTTTTGCCCCTTTAGCCTGTGTTCCTCTGTGCTGTGCTTCACCTGAGTCTTACCCTCTTTAGCAAGGCTGTAATAGAGGCTCTCATTTTGTCTCTGGTGGAGGGCAGTGCGTTCTTTGTTCTCTTGGACATTGCTTCTTGGAGATTCCCTTGTTGTGTTTGCCTCACACTAATCGTTTCTCTTTCTCCCCCTTCCCAAGTGCCTCACGTTCTAACCCTGCCTTCTCTCTGCATGTCTCCTATTTTCTTTTAAATATGAAGCATGATGGAAATACAGAATGTCTTTCAAAACCAGTAATGATATTTCTGGGAGATTCTCTTCCCTCCCATGCCATTTAAAATTCTGTATTGAAGTTGGATGACCTTGAGAATTTTTAGTACACGATAAATCTAAAGGAATTTCTGATGATTTAGCATGGGAAGAATGTTCATCATTTCTCATGAGTTCCAACTGGGCCATTGTTTTGGTAATTTGTATGAGAGAGGGGCTTCCAATAAACAAGTCATTCATCAGGAAATGGTAAACACTTCAAGGATATTGAGGTATTTTATGTTTCATATGTTATTATAAACTCCTGAGGGCAAGTACAAAAATGTGCTCACTTACGGGCCCATACTCTCATTCATACACACATGAAATAGTATGGTAGCCACAATAGTGAAAACAGGAATAAAAGAAACTTCACAGGAAATACAATCTGAACTGCCAAGTTGAAGGCTTTTTAGTGTTTAGAAAATAATTGGTAATCACTAAAAGCCAACATTACACTCAGTTTTTTCAGTTGAAAGTTGGAATGGGGAAACTGGAATTCTTTTTTTCTTTTTATTATTATTATTATACTTTAAGTTTTAGGGTACATGTGCACAACGTGCAGGTTTGTTACATATGTATACATGTGCCATGTTGGTGTGCTGCACCCATTAACTCGTCATTTAGCATTAGGTATATCTCCTAATGCTATCCCTCCCACCTCCCCCCACCCCACAACAGTCCCCGGTGTGTGATTTCTTTACAGCTGTGAGTGCCTGGACCTTCCCACACTGCTCCGTGAAGACCCAGGTTTAATGAGTTTACCAGCTTGTCATCCGCAGGCTCTGTGAGTTACATGTTTCCCATTTGTAGCCCCCTGTTCTCATATCTGAGAGCTCAGGCATTCACCTAGGTCCCGCTTAGCCCTCAGGCATAAGTTTTTCACATTTGATTAGTATCAGTTTGTTACTTATTCACCCAGTGATTCTGCTTTGCTGTTGGCTGGTAGTTTCGTTTAGCCCAATGATGATCTTTGTGGGATGATTTTCCCTCTCTGTATCTGCGTGCTCAGTGCCTCTCGATGAAGACCTCTGTTGGAGAATGTTAATGCAGCCCCCAAGGCTCTGTCATGCCATGGCGGGTTGGTAATGAGAGAAGACAGACAAGTTAGAGGAGACCCGGTGTTTGTGAGATGCCGCTCACCCCTTCCCTCTCTTTGCTGTGGGAAAGAGGATCAGCTGCTGTTGACTCTCCTCACTGCTCTCTTGTGGGTGGCAGCTCATCTTCGTCCATCCTCTGGAGATGTGTAAAATATTTATTATTCCTGCATTCTACACACCACCCAATAACTCCTGGAAAGAGATACAAATTCCACTGAGAGGCAACATCAGTAAACAGAGACCTCGGGATCATCAGGTGGGCGTGATCAGCACCTTGCAGGATCACTTGCTTAGTGAAAAGAAATGATCCTAAAAGAATTCAGTTGACTGAGTGTGATATATCTACATTAGCTACCCCCAAATTCATTCTTCACTCATAACAGAGTTTCTCAGGCCTTTATCACATGTCTTATTTATTCTTAGTTTAGATATACTTCTAATAAGCTTTTCACCTGGTCTCACAATCTGAATCAGAGATATTTGGGGAGGATGAGAAAGTACCTTCCTTGGCTGCGTCACTCGGAGCCTGTGTAAGCTGGGACAGGTCATCTCAGCAGCCTGGAAGCAGGATTCATATCTATGTATGGACGGCCTAGAGTAGATGACTGCTAGAATCCCTCCAGCTTACATATGTGATTTTCCAGCATTTTGTAAACCTTCCCAAGGCCCCAGCCAGGTGCCGGGCACAATGAACCACTGGGTGAAGTTCGGTCGGCTGTAGAGAGAAACAAGAGGGGAATGACAAAGAACTTCTTGTCTCTAAACCATGGGTCGCTGCTATGGTCTGAACCTTTGTCACTCCCCCAGACCCCAAATTTGTATGTTGAAATCCTAACCGCCAAGGTGAGGGTTTTAGGAGGTGGGGCCTTTTGGGAGGGGATTAGGTCGTGAGTGCAGAGCCCTCATGAATGAGATAGGGCCCTGATTAAACGGACCCCAGAGAGCTCACTTGGCCCTTCCGCCATATGAGGACACAGGGAGAGGGTGCTGACTCTGAACCACAGAGTGGGCCCTCCCCAGACACCAAATCTGCAGCATCTCGATCTCAGACTTCCTGCCGCCAGAACTGTGAGAAAGACATTTCCGTTGTTCATAAGCCATCAGTCTATGGCATTTTGTTGCAGCCACCCAGATGGACTAAGACAGTCACCCAGAGATCAGGGACATTGGGGAATTCTCCCCTGATGAGGTGAAGTAGACTCGGAAAGGACTGTTGGAAGAAAAGGACCTCCCAAGAGAAAAGCTACCAAGGCAAGAAGGTTGGTTCCATCTGACTCAGTGAAGCCTCTTGTCTTCGAGAGCCCTCACAGGGCTGAGTCCCATTGAAGAGACTCTCATTCTAAGCTTGGAATGGAAGGCCGAGGGGACTTCCTGGGAGAAGCCCACTTCCTCCTATCTTTGGGCTACAACAGGAATGACTTGGAAGGTCCGCTGCTTAATGAAAACTGCAGGCAGCTGGATCTGAGAAAGCCCAGCCTGGACTGAGTGTTAAGTAGGGAAGAGATTTTACCATGGAAGTCTGCTCGCAGAAGGCGGACACATCTGCTGCCAGTATAGAGATGAAACCAGGGAGGATCTGACCACACAGCAGTTTTTGGAGGACATTTAATAACCTGTGTGATTTCCTTCCCCATGAAGCATGAAGACCACTGGCTGCTAGGCCCCCAGAGAGGAGGCTGGACGATGGTGCTGGCTGCCTCCTGTGTCGTCCACCTGCCTGTCACCCGGCCCCTCTGCCCAGTGCCCTGCACATGGCCCTTGCTCACGGAGTGGCCCCTGCTGTGCTGCTGCTGCTGCTGTTATGACCCAGGGCCGGTGCTTATGGATCTCAGAGATGAGGAAGATCAGTGTGGGTGGAGCAGCAAGGACATTCTTTTTGAGAGATGAGACATGCTGGGCGCTGGGGGAGTTACTCAGGTTTTATCTTTTACTCACAATAGAAGACAAAATGGAATGTGTAGGAGGAGAGCCAGAGAATAGAGAGGGCAAGAAAGGAAACGAGGAGAAGGGAGTGAAAGTGATGAATGCCGTGGCAGCGAAGTCAAGGATGCAGACAGGAAGGAAGCTCCCATGCCTTTTAAAAAACCCATCCTTAAAGATGGTATCCTGTGACATCTGGACTTAATCATTTTGATGATATCTTTGGTGCACCTGAGAATGAATTGGCATCATAATAATAACTCACACAGAAATAACTCGAAAATTAGCAAGGTACCTAACAGTCCTCGTTCAGGAAGAGGCGTAAGAGCAACAGGCAAGAAGAGTTCAGGAACTCCTAAGGGGTTTAGTGCACCCAGCAGGCTGAGGGGAGGAGCGGGGTGAGTTCCACAATGTCACTCTCAAGTCCAAACCCTCCCCCCTGTGGGAGCCCCTCCCTGCCTCGCAGGTAACCACCCGCACTCAGGTGCAATGACACTGTCTTCCCAGCACACCCACCTGTGCCTTGTTCAACTGCACCCTGGCCATGCACGCTGCCCAGAAAGCTCACTTTTCTTTGTCCCCACTCGTCTGAGTCCTCCGATCCTTCAGATCCCTTTCTGGTCCTGTCTGCAACATGAATCCTACTCTGAGTGCTTCACGAACCCTGAGCTCATGGTCACCTCCATAAAAGCGTTTTGTAATGATTTCATGTGTGAATTTTGTGACTGTATCGTGATGTCCTGTTCTACCCTAGATTTCCCAATGCTTTGCAGAGAGCTGGAGGACACAGGACACACTCAAGCCGTAACCCTGTTGGGCCCACTCTGTGGTTCAGAGTCAGAACCTTCTAGCTGTGTCCTGGCATGGTGAAGGGGCAAGTGAGCTCTCTGGAGTCCCTTTAATAAGGGCCCTATCTCATTCATGAGGGCTCTGCACTCACAAGAATGGCACAACAAACACAATAAAGGCACAATAATCTACTCCTATTGTGTTTGTTGATGTACTGGTGGGTTTCCTAAGATGATCTTAATGATTAATGGCTGAGTCAAGTTAAAATTCAGATTGCCTGCTTCATCTTTCAGGAATTTTTGGAAACTTAAACAGCAAAGACCCACCCAAACTTCAAATTCCCTGCTCTCTAAAGCAATGCTTTGTAAACCGTCTTCTACAGCACAACAGAAACCCTTCCAGAAAGGTCCAGGCAGTGCAGGAGTGTTGAGTGTAGGCTTTGGGTTTGAATGTTGACTGTGGGCTTTGGATTTGAGTGTGGTACTAGCAAGTTTGAGAGAAAGAGAGGTAATGTTTCTTCATCTGTTAAGTGAGAATCATGTAAGAGACAGTGCTCACACAATGCCAGACATATAGTAAACAGCCCCAAGTGTTAACTATTGATAATTATGATTTATTCAGGGATCTCCAGACCCTCCTCCAGCCAGTATCCTCTGTCTAGTGTAAGTGTTAATTATTACAAAATGATTGAGGTCTCATTGAAAGTATAATCAAGCTGCATTGCCCATCACGTTGTCAATCAATTGCCGCAAGTGACATTGACATTCAGTTACTGATATGGTTTGGCTCTGCATCCCCACTCAAATTTCACTTTGAATTGTAATCGCCATAATCCTCATGTGTCAAGGGTGGGACCAGGTGGAGGTAACTGGATCCTGGAGGTCGTTTCCCTCATGCTGTTCTCGTGATAGTGAGTGAGTCTCACGGGATCTGATGGTTTTTATAAGCGTCTGTCATTTCCCCTGCTTGCACTTACTCCATCCTTCTGCCTGTGAAGAACATACCTACTTCTCCTTTGCTTTCTACCATGATTGTAAGTTTCCTGAGGGCTCCACAGCAATGCGGAACTGTGATTCAATTAAACCTCTTTCCTTTATAAATGACCCAGTCTTGGGTATTTCTTCATAGCGGTGTGTGAATGGACTAATACAGTTACCAAAACTGAACAGGCAGGCATTATTAGATATAGCCTTGGCACTCTGTCTTGTTGATAAAACTTTTAGTAAGAATAAATCCTGGGAAATGCTGATTAGGTAATAACAATATTAACTGTAAGACTTTGCTTAAAAATCTCAGGAGAGACATATCCAAGGTGGATGGTAAATAACAGATATTTACCTGGGGCTATTCAAAAGGAAGTGTGATGACCCAGTACGGAGAGAGAACTGGGTTGGAGGGATGCCAGGGGGAAGTGCTCCAGCCAAATGGTCCAGACTGGCATCTGTGTGCAGCAAGACAGTGTCACCCCACAGGACACACCGAGAAAGACACCTCTTCCCTGTTCTCTTCTTCCCAGTAATGAAGGGTCCCAGTTGAATTAGCAGAAAACATCAGGCAGCTGGCTGCTGCTTTGTCTTTTTTGCTGCATTTATGTCTGAGCTCACCCAGGGTATGTCATAGGGCACTGCAAAGTCTTTGAGAGTAACCGGCTGCAGGAAACATATATCTTCATTAGAAATGACTTTAGACATAGAGACTCCCCCGACTTTCTCTTCTGAAGCAGACCTCTCTGTAAACTTGTAACCACACTGAATGCCTTTGAAAAACATCCTTCAAAAAGATCCATAGGGAACTTTTGCTCTCCCTGTGTAGTTTCAGAGTGATTCACAGACATTTTTTTCAAACTTAAGTCAAAAACTCAGTCCACTTGGACACTAAATTATTTACAACCACTACAGAGCTCTTCTTAGCTGCCGTTGCCAAGGGGATTTGGATGTCCACACTGTAGATCCTTGGCTTGTTTTTAAAATTATTTTTGACATCCCTTTTGCCTCTCCTCTCCAAGTGCTCAGATTGTGCTCAGAAGGTGCACAGGGATCATGCCTACCACCTATGATGTACAGAAGACTGTCCCAGGTGTTTAGGGCTTAAAGAAAGCGCTGCATTCAAGTTTCCTGGAGTTCTGTGGGGACGGTGAACAAAAAAGATCATGTTTAAGGAGCACAGGCAGACTGTGCTCTGCTGGCTGGAGTGGTCAGAAAAGGCTTAATGGACGGGCAGTACGGACCCCACAGGGCTCCGCGGGAGGTGGGACTGGGTAGAGCAGGGGTGTGTTCTGGGGGAAGGGAGGATTGAGGATGAGGTCTCAGATCAGAGCATCTGAGGTGTATGATGAGAACGGTGGGCCAATGCAGCTGCCTGGAGAGAAGGATTCTCCCTGGAAGTAAGCTTGAGTAGTAGGTGGGAGCCTCACATGCCTGAGAGGAGAGTTTGGGTTTTATTTTACAGATAATAGAGTATTAAAGACAGTGCGTAGGAGGCATGATGTTGTGATGTTGTAGTGGGAATGGACACAAGTCTGGGCACTTCATTTCTAGAAGTGAAGAAATTATGAGGCCTATTGCAAGCACTTAAGGTCAGTTTTATCTGATGGCAATTGCAATAGGATAGCAAGGAAGATTAGAAGACATGTCACAATGAAAGCTTGGATAAGACCGTTACTCACTGAATACAGAAAGAAGAATGAAAAGGAAGCATTATTGGTGTAAGGTGATGGGATAAGGTAGAAATGAGATGTGACTGGACACCTGGAGCCTGCTGTTCTGGTACAATGTTTTCTTTAACTAGCTAGCTCTGTGACCTAGGAAAGCTGGGTGGCTTCTTTGGGTTACCATTTAATCATAGATGAGCCAAGTACCAATAAAATGAGGCCTTTTCCTTCTCAAGTGCACTTGCGAATGAAATGAGAATTGATATGAAAGCATTTTGAAAAGTCAGAAATATCATTGAAACAATTATCATCATTAATATTACTGTGCAACTGGAATCTTTCCGATTCATTAATTTTGCAAGCCATGCCCAGCTGAAGGGAGTTGGAGGACATGCATCTCGCTAGCATATGTCTGTTTCTGGAGGGAGATCAAAAGACTGCTCTGCATCACTGCAAGAAGGGAATTTCCTATTTCCAGGCAAAACAATAAAAATGAGCAATCTCTCTCGAGCTTGTCTCTGAAAGACATGATTCTCATAGAAGTCGTAATTGCGGCATAACCATATGCAGTACATGAGCGCTATCCTCAGCTCCCCTGCTGTGCGAGGAAGTTTTCCCTGGCTGTAATAAACACAAAATACCAGATAAAGCCACAGCCTGCATGATCACGTGGGCAAAGCGCTCACTCCACTGCTGACTTTTGGGGTACAGGCTTCCAGAACACTCTAACTTCCAAGCCCCATACTGGGGCTGAGAGAGTTATTGCACACCTGCATGTGTGGCTCTGAGACAGGAAGACCTTGTATGAAGCCCTGGGACTCCTAGACCATCTTGCCACTTGGTCCTCACTCCCTGTGCCTTTCCCAGCCAGAGGCCAGCAGACGTGGGACTGAAGGCAGGAAGGAGTTGGGGCAGATGTTGTAGCTGTGGGAAGTACCAGCCTTTAGGTAATAGGTGGGGACATGCTCAGCCTTCAGGCTCAGCTGTAAGAATGGTCAAGTGTCCTGCAGATGTCCAGGTGATTCATGTTGTCGTTTTGCCAACTCAACATTAATATGAGGGGGTAATGAGATCTCAGTATGTGTTTGTTGTTAGTGCTATGCATCCCATTCTGTAACAAATGTTTCCCGTACATTATCTTATTTAATCTTCACTAGCACCTTCGAAAGTAGACATTCTTATAATGCCTGCTTTATGGATGAGAAAACAGTGTGGAGAAGGCAAACACTTTTTATAAAGCTTCAGAGCTAATAAATGGTAGTTCCGGATAACACCAAAGCCGACAATTCACCTAAGAGTTTCACTAATTTTGGAAACTTTCTGACATCCTGGGAATGAAAGTCCCCGCCCCACAATTTTACCTCTATACTTGGCACACGCTAAGCACTCAGAAAGAATTTTTGGATTGATTCATCACAGATGGAATGAGGGTGGAAATGTAGCATCTGCAGCCCAGCGTGAGAAGGAAATTAGCTGGACCAGGGCCTCCGAGATCATGGCAGCGCCGAGGCTGACCTTGGGAGAGGAGATAGGAAAACAGAAGCCATACAGAGCTAAAGGAGGGAGAAATGGGAGAAAAGTGGAGAAGATAAAGCAGAAAGGGTTGAGAAAGTGGAGGGAAAAGCAGAGGCAGCTAATGGAATCAAGTGTGAGGCATTAGAAAACTTGACTTCGTGTACTTGTCTAAGACCACTGTACTCTCAGGTAATGGCTTTCTTATATATTCATATTGAAGTAAAGAAATGGGCCCAGGTCAGGTGTGGTGGCTCACGCCTGTGATCCCAGTGCTTTGGGAGACCGAGGCGGATGGATCACCTGAGGTCAAGAGTTGGAGATCAGCCTTGTCAACATGGTGAAGCCCTGTCTCTACTAAAACTACAAAAATTAGCTGGGCATGGTGGTGGGCACCTGTAATCCCAGCTACTCAAGAGGCTGAGGCAGGAGAATCACTTGAACCCGGGTGGTGGAGGTTGCGGTGAGCCTAGGTTGTGCCACTACACTCCAGCCTGGGCAACAAGAGTGAAACTGTCAAAAAAAAAAAAAAAAAAAAAAGAAAAGAAAGGAAGGAAGGAAGGAAGGGGAAAGGAAAGGAAGGAAAGGAAGGAAACAAAGGAAAGAAAGGAAAGAAAGAGATCCAATTGAGCAGTTCATGAATTAAATGTGTGCCCTGCAAATCAAAGCTCTGGATACCTTTGCTGAACAAGAATACTAGGTACATAGGTTGTGGGTTTATTTTGTCAACTTTGGCCACAGATGTCTTCGCCCCCTTTCTTCTGAGAAAGGGAATGGAGCTGTCATTGAGAGGACACATGCTTCCTCCAGGTGTCCCTCCTGTGGTGAAAGCCCCACACACCCGGGGGCAATTCGCCCTTTCCGGGAATTGGGGAGACTGTGCTATAGGTCTGCCTAATCCTTCATAGACACTCAGCTGTCTTGGGCAGCTTCTCAGCCCCGTCCTTCTGTTTTATTCCCTGGGGAGCAGGGGGCTACCTGTAGTCTTTTCTCTCCTAGCTTATTCCTCCCAACTTATACATCTCACCTTTGGTCCATTATAGCATATTTTTTACTTTATAATTTATGGCCCATGGAGCAAGCCAGTTACTTTTGCTTCAAATTGTAGGACATGTCAAGAAAAACAATAAATACAAAATTTTCCATGTAGGCAGACCAATCCTCCCTCTTTCTTCACTGAGTCCTTGTATGGAAACTCACTGGTATAACGAGACCCTTAAGACACAAAGAATTTTCACTGACAATTTAATTTGAAATAAAACACTTGAGAGGAAAACAAGCTGTGTTTCAGTCAGAAGTTGGAAGGTGATGGAGGAAGACAGAAAGCCCAATGGTGACGGCAGGAAGGGGAGGCTGCTGGGGTTTCAGATCGTGGGTGGCTCTCAGTAAAGCTAGGAGTTAGGGCTTTAATTCATGCCGTCATCTCTCCTCCACATCTCCCCACCCCAAGGCCTGTTCCCTTCCAAAGCTCTGAGTGCTTCCTTTTGTCATGACTTGTTTCAATGCTGCTGATTCGAAGGTCCAGAGGCTGGTGGTGACTTGGTGACCTGGGGGAGTCCTGCAGGTCGGGATGTGCCTATACAGAAGAAGAGAGCATGATTTGGGCCAAAGAGAGAGAGAGAGATGGCCTCAGGTGTGATCCTTATGGGTTTATAGGGTCCTGTGTGCTGGCGTAAAGACCTCAGCACTACAGTAGAGCTGGGAATAAAAGTGCTTTCCAAATCCTTAACAACTGCCTTAAGAGAGGAATACCTTCATAAGTTTGGAACTGCCTTTGAACTGATAATGAAATTATTTCCCCTTCAGGCTCTCCTGCAGTTAGGCGTGGCCCAGGCGCAGAGTCCTGGGTGATGGAATGTGAGCGTAGTTAGGTGCACTGCTTCCCCACTTCCTGAGCTAGGTCTTCTCTGCCCCTCCCCTCTCCCTGTCCCAGTGCAAATGCATGATGCAGCCTTGACAGCTGTGTGTTGGACATGGTGGTTTCTCCGGATGGGAGGAGCTTGGGTCTCCTTATAGACAAGGAGTGCTGCCTGTGGGTCGGGAACACTCATGTCGAGTGTTACATGAGTGAGGAATAAATCTAAAAATGTGCCATAGCTCAAACACAACAAGATTTATTTGTTATAGCAACAAATGGAGTTAAGAGAGCTCTCTGTTTCTCAGAAACACCGTTTTTCATTAAAAATAGCAAAAATGAATCTAGGTTAAAAAGAAAAGGTAAGTCATTCTGAGGCAGGCCAGATTTTATTTTATTCTTTTTATTGGCACATAATAATTGTACACATCTATGGGGTAAGTGTGATATTTGATACATGCATACAATGTGGAATGAGCAAATCGGGTTGTTGGGTGTCCATTGCATCATTTATCATTTCTTTGTGTTGGAAACATTTCAAATCTTCTCTTCTAGTTATTTTTTGACACATATAATAAATTATTGTTAACTATAGTCACCCAACTGTGCTATCAGACACTAGAATGTACTCCATCAAACTGTAGTTTTGTACCCATTAATCAACTCAAGTTCCATTCCACTCTCTACCTCCTTGAGATCAACTTTTTTAGCTCCCACATATGAGTGAGAATAGGCAGTATTTGTCTTTCTGTGCATGGCTTATTTCACTTAATCTTTAACAAATATTTGAGTAAGCAATTATTTATTTTTCGAGGGGGCTTCATGCAAAGGAGATGTCTTTAACAGGAATATGGCCATATCTCTGCTGTCATGAGGCTTGTAATCTAGCAGAGAGGAAGACTAAAAATAGTTGTAATTATGTAATTAATGACTTTAATATATTCAAGGAGACAGCTATGAGACAATATAACAGGATGACCTACTCACTCTGTAGGGCTCAAAAAAGACTTCCGTGATTGTACAATTTAAAGTTATAATTTACAAAATTTGTGCTTAGTATCTCCCGAGACAGCAGTATGTACAGGGGTCCTGAGTCAGAAAAGACCTTCATTGGAATTGAAAGAAGAGCAGGGTGACTAGAGCACAGTGAGTCAAGGGAAGGGATTCCTTACAGCCAGATCCTCCAGGGTTTCTTGGACCTTGATGCAAATTCTCCACAATAGCCCATTCATGCATGTTACCTATTATATATTTTGAACAAGAAGTGATATACAAATAACACTTTAGGGTGAGCACTTTGGTTGATGGGTATGAAATGCTTTAGAATCCATCAGAAATGGATAGCAATTAGGAGCCTATTGCTAGTTCAGGTGAAAAATTATGGCCTCCTTGGAATAGTAGTGGGTAGAGATGGCGGAGGTAAACTGACATAGCCAAGATCCCCTGTGTGGAAATAGAAATGACAAGACCTGGGGATGAATTGGGTCTGAAGGTTAGTGATGACAAGAAGAGGAAATGATTCCCTGTTTCCAGGGTTGAGCAGTTTGTTCACGGAGATGACAAGGGCTGGAGGGAAGTAGGGGGAAATCTTACATGGTGTGAATCCCAGCCCAAGGCATTTACCTCCTCCAATATACATCTCCTGGGATGTGATCAGTTGAGGATTGGATTTGGAAAGATAGACATGTTTTAAATCAAATAAAAATATGTGGGAGTTATGGAGAATGAGAAGAACTTTAGATGATCATGTATTCATGCCCTTCTATTCAAAAAATGTCTTAGTAAAAATTCTAGGTCTTTTTTTTTCAATAACTGTTTGATCTTTTATAAAACTCCAGTGGAATGGCATTTTCTCAAATAAAACTCTTCTAGAATTACCAATAAATGATTTACTAGATACATTCCTATGACTTTTTAGAATTCAGGGTGTGGAAATGACAGCATCAACAAAGCCCAAAATGTAACCAATTGCTTTCCCAAACAGTGGCTTAGCTTTGGAGAGAAGAAAACTAATTCTCAGTTAGAAAACTTGTCAATACCTTGTATACTTGTACAATTTACAAAAACAGTGTTAGGTGCTCTGGTCTGGAAAAGAGAAATGCAGGGAAAAAATGCAAGTAAAACTCCTTGCAATTGTTCAAGCCCTGGGTAATGCTATCTCTTGCAAGTGTGAAAGAATTTAAGATTTTATTAAGGAGAAATAGATCTATGAGACCGAAGAGCCTATTATTTGCTTTGATTTTATTTTCAGTATATGCATTGTGTACATATATAAAGTTTATTAAGCTGTAAAATACTGATTCTTGTTTTGACATGAAGAGTCTTATTATATTAAAAAATGTGAGAGTTTAAAGGGAACTCCTAATCATTTATTCCTGAGAATGAATGAATGTAATCAGCAACTTTTGTCCCTAGTTACAGCTGAAGAATGTTTGATAGTGGGCAGAGAAGATATGATTTAAGATATTGGGAAAAGACACACTGGGCAGTTGAGGGTAGTCAGGAAAAGCAGGCTTGTGCAGAGGGAGAAAGGGAATGTAATATGAGTACTTTTCCAAATGAGGATGTCTCCTTTCTAGACATCTTTGCAGCCACACAATTTAACACAGCAAATTTGCATGTTTAGGAAGTATTTATTGAGTTGAATTACAATGAAAAATATAGAAGAGATCCCAAGAGATACTTTGCCTATTTTAATCCTAGGATTGATCCCAAATTGAAAAGGCCCAGACAGGTGGACTCCTGTGCTGGCTGTTTCCATGGGCTCCTCTGCAGGCTCCGGGACTTCAGAAATGCCCTGGAAGAAACCCTGACCCAAAGGACTCCATCACTCATCACTCATTGGACAACAGAGGCTTCTTGATGTTTGCTCAAGTGGTGGTGGGGTGAAAGCTCAACCTAGTTACCCTCTTCTGCCTATGTGATAGAGCATGTGTTGAATCAGGCCATTAATTTGGGGTCTTTGATTGTTCTTTAGGGTTATGTTTGATAAGAACATTTGTCCTCATCTGGCTTAACAGAGACACAAGCAATGCAGAAACCATTGGAAAATTTGTAGTGAAAGGTGGCTTCTGACTCATAGAAAGGAAAGGGTTTTATAAATATTTAAGGTAGGTATAGGCCTCTCTCTCTCTCTTTCTCTCTCTGTCTCTCTCTCTCTCTCTCCCTCTCTCTCACTCTCTCATCTATCCATCATTTGTCCATAGAAAGGAAAGAGTTTTATAAATATTTAAGGTAGGTATGGGCCTCTCTCTCTCTCTCTCTCTCACTCACTCTCTCTCTCTCATTCTCTCTGTCTCTATCTCTCCCTCTCTCTCTCATCTATCTATCATCTGTCCACACAGATACAATAGATGTGGCATGAGGGAGTCACTCAGTGAAAAAAAGAAACTAAGGTTTCTTGGCCTGATTAAATGAGAGAATGCACTTACCATTAATTGGGTTTTGGAAGACTATGGGAGTGGCACATTTGGGAGGAAAAATCAAATTCTGTTTTGAGTGTTCTGTTTGAGTTCCTATCAGACATCTGGGAGAGAGTACTTATGCAGAACTCAGGGGAGAGGCCACATATGTTTGACCACTTCTGCATATGGATGGAAATTAAAGCCAACTGAATGGATGAGATGAGCTCACAGATAAATGTAAGAAAGACAGGAGACATTTGGAGACTGAGTCTTCATGCAATGCCATGCTTTGGTTAGGGAAACGAGTAAGAGAGGCTGAGAAGGAGTGAGTAGGGTGGCAGGAGGACATATGAGAGAATGGAGAGAATGGCTTTTTGGAGATCAAGTGAAGGCAATGTATCGTGAAAATGAGAGGTGCTGATGGTGTCAAATGCTGAGTTGAGTAAGATAATCCTGGAAAAATGACCATTAGATTTGATGACATGGGGTTGACCTTGCCGAGGGTGATTTTCCTTTTATTGTCAGTCCAATTGAAGTGATTTCAAAAGATTATGATGGAAAAAAAGATGGGATTCAGGGATTGTAGATGCTTTTGATGAGTCCTGCTATAAAGGGAAGAAGACATCTCGACAAGAAGCTAGAGAGGCATGTGAGAGGTTCTTTTCTTTCACTGTTTTTCAAGATGGGAGCATCTTTTCATGATCATGGAAATGAGCCACAGAGAGGAAAACATTTTGTGAGAGAGGATGGAAAATTAGGACACTGATATCTTTGAGTAGACTAGAGGGGATGACATTCAGGATACCAGTGGAGGGAGGGGTTGTCCTTATATTCAGGTAAACAGATACTATCAAAACAATGAACTCAAGAAAAGAGGGGATTAACCTACTGATTTATTGATGACCGTAACAACGATAGATAGCTAATCATATTGTCTACTGGCAAGAACTAGGTTTTTTTATGAATAAGAAGGGATGATGCTCTAGAAGCCAAATGAAGAGTTGGGAGAACATCTACACCACCTCCAAGCCCACTGGTTCAAGGGCTTTAAAAGAACAGGCTGAAGGAGATGCAGTGTCCCCAAGGATCAGGCAGGCTTCAGCTAGAGGAGAAAGGTGGAGGGAATGCTCAGAGATGTAGCTGGAATATAGATTATTTTGCTGATGACCTTGAGTTCTAGAAGGCAGAGTGGAAGGAGTTGGGCTCTGTGGAGGCATCAGGGCTCAGAGATGTACACAATGAAATGGGGTAAGTTTCTGGCTGGTAAGGAATGACTTGTGAATTAGTGACTAAGGTATATAGGCTGAAGGACTGATAAGATTATTTCATATATGTTGTGGTGAGGGTATTCATACTGGGAGCAGGGATGAGAAGATTTCCCCAGAGCCAAGCATATAATAATGATGGAAACAAGATGGGATTCAGGAATTGTAGATTCTTTTGATGAGTCCTGCTATAAGGGAAAAAGACAACTGGACAAGAAGCTAGAGAGGCATGTGAGTTCAAGGGAGATTCTTTTCTTTCATTGTTTTTAAAGATAGAAGCGTCTCTGCACTTCAGTGCCATCGCTGTGATGGTGGTATGACGCCTGGGAGAGGGCAGTGCATGCAGAGCTCTGTGGGCATTCCCTGGCAGTTTTGCCAAACAGGGCTTCCTCATATGGCTGTGCATGTTGGACACTGCACAACTCCAGAGAAAGCTATTTATATTCATTTGATGTGAATGGTACCCTGTACAATGGTAGCTCTTTCTTTATAGGTGAGTGACACCGGGTGTGCATGTGGGGCTTATTATTCCTCATTTTATTGATGAGGCAATTGAGGTACAGATGAGTCCGGTGACTTTCCTGATTTCACATTGCTATCAGTAACGGAACCAGATTTTGATTCCAGCATTTGTAAGCACTCTTGAGCTCAGTGCTGCCTCTTGAATGCCAATATCCCTCTGTCCCTCTGAGGCTATTACTAATAATCAAAAGCAAACAAACATTCAAATGCCCTTGAACGGAAGAGAGTCAATGTATATAAGATAACAATTTACAAACAAAAACTGTCTTTAATATTACAGGCTTGCTTCAATTTTTTGATGGCTTTTGGCTGTCCATTCTTATTTAAGACCGAGAGATGAAAAGTCATTGGAAGCCATGTGTACATGGTCATTGAATGCTAAGATTCCATTTAGGGTTGTCAGACTGGGACTTGACCATTTTGTTAGAGAGATCCCAAAATATCAGTATTTGTAGGTCTTTCACCTTGGGCTAGATTATTTCTCTAGGGAAGATCCTGCAGTTCCTGCCTGAAGTGTCTGGCTACCAGTATCCTGAGACCAAAGCAAGGAAAGTGGGCTGGGATAGCCTCCTTTCAGTATTTGGGTTTTACATTAAAGCCTTTGTTTTCAGCCCCTTGCTAAAACCTCCCAGCTCCTTGCTAAAAGCTCCCACTGTATCTGAAACTTCCAAACCCAGAATCTTCAGTTCAGTAATTGTGTTATTACGGAAACCTCTTGCACCCCACTTTAAATCTTCTCTGTCCACCTCTTATTCCAGCCACCAGTGTGATGACAAATCCCATGTGGGTGTGGCTAGTCTGACGCAGGGACCCTGGGTAGCACTTGGACCCCAACTCCTGGCCCTGCCCCTGAGCTCCTCTGGGGCCTAGAAGTGCAAAACCAGTGGGCACTGGCACAGGGCAACCTGGCGGGGTAGGGAAGCTGACACCATCCGTCAGTGGTAGACGGAGATGAGAGAAAGTGCATTCCTCTTTCCTCACCTGGGGAAGATGGTTCTGAGCCCATTTCACAAGCCTTCTTAGACAGTCCCATCGGATGGAGCAACTTGTCACCCACAGCCCTGGCCAATATGATAATGACCCTGGCTGTTTCACTTTTCACTTCTGCTATTCCTTTACTCCTACTTCTTGGGATCATATTCCTAGATGAACGACACACACATAAGTCCTTAGCTCAAGCCCTGCCTTCCGGGGCATGTGTATGAAGAGGTAGGTGTCTGCATATATGCGTAGCTTTCAGGAGCTGGGTTGGCCAAGTGGCTGGGAAAGAGGACAGAGCCATCTGAGGCTGTAAGTAGTCTGTACACCAAAGTTCCCCCATCTCCTCTTCTTAGCCCCCACCCCACAGTCCTACTTTCAGTTCAATTCCTGAGGCTTTCTCACGGTTCAGTGGTGTAAATCACCTTGCTTTTTATTGCTTTCTTTCTCTGCAGATTAGGTTTCAGCTCTTTCCACTCTGATATATTATTTACCACCCATGCATCCGCTTTGCCTCTTCTAAAACCTCGTTGACGTCTCTCATCTGGCATCATCTCAACTGTTCTTGTTGTCCTTTTGGGTTCGTGTGTTCCCGTCATGCATTTGCTATCTTTTTAGGGGGCCTTCCAGAGGGACGGTCCAGAGATAAACACGCTTCTTCTATACCATCCTCATATGAGGCCTTAGCATTTTCTTTGATACACGCTGTCTCATAAAGAGCCCGAACCCTGAGCTTTCGTTCTTTGTAACTTGTGATTAATGAGATTTGGGGAGAGACAACAAATGCCTCAGAGCCTTGATTTCCTCATCTGTAAAATTAGCTGTGTGAATTGATCTCTGAGATCTCTTCTCGCTCTAAAGCACTATTGATTATCTAACCTCCACCTTTGGCCCTCTGAGAAACTCATAGAAGCTACTAGTGCTCAGTATCTAACGGCAGAATTTGATGAATGCTTTGGTTTAGGGAGACCACGTTGTGCACTACCTCCCAGGAAATGCCTGGATGGATGAGATTTCCATCTGCTCAAGCCCTGGAGACAGCTTGTATTAACTCTGCAGGAATGTTTTTTATTCAATGTGTTTTTGTCTCTCTGGAATCCATTTGATAGTTTCTCTCCTTTGGCACCTTCAGAAAGCTTTGCAGGACATTGACCTTCAATTCTATAGAAACTCCTGGGCTGCTGCATTCACTGTTTTCCTTTTTCTAGAATTACTTATTGTCTAAAATGGATTTGGATAGAGGGGTCAAAAATGGACCCTAAACCCATGGCCTATTTGCACGTACACACACACACACACACACACACACACACACACACACACAGATGGGTTGGGGAATGGAGGGAAAGGGAGAAAGAGAGAGAGCGCAATGGGAATATCTCACTGTCTTGGACTCCTAAGTTCTCCCAGGCATCAGTGAAGTATATTTGCTGTCTAGGGACAGGGCTGGCTTCTCTCTAATTCATTTATCAAATCCCAGTCCTCACTGGTTTCAATCTCCCTTTTTTTTTCCCTACAAATGATCTGACATTTAGTGTGTGGCAGCTCTAGAAATGATTTTTGAATTCTTATACGAGCTAAAGAACATGAAAGGGAAGTATCTGGTGACATTAAACCTAGAATAGCACCTGTCTCTGTCTCCACGCAGAAGCCCAGTGCCTCCTATTCAACCTTCAAACTCGGCTCAAGTATCACTTCCTTTGAAAAGATTTCCTTAATTGTCCCAGACACGGTGAGACACTCCCTCCTATTTTTTCTCCTGGATTACATCATAATTCTATGGCAATATATACATGTTTCCCTTAAAATAAATATCACCTTGAATTATAATTCTAGATGAGAAAAAAGTTAGTAAAATGAGACTCATTAGTTTGGGCTGGAAACAAAAAACTGTATTGCCACATTTTAAGGAGAAGAGCTAAATGGTTATATAGGCATTGCCTGAGGAATCAACTAAAGCTGGCTGTGTCTGTGCACCATTAATTTTTCACCTCCATCCCCTGTGAGAAGGTGAGGTTGAGGAGGCTGAGGAAGGAAATTCCTTTGAGGAGGGCTTTCAGAATAATCGGACACTTCCCTCCACTTGGCTGCCTCACCACTGCCACGGGGATGGGGAAAATGGGATGTGCTATTCTTGCCTCATGATGACTGAAAGGCAATTCAAGAAAACTACGTGGAGGCTGCAGAAATTTCCCCTGGAGTGTACAGAATCGACAGCCTGTCGTCTGATCCCCAGATAAGCTCAAGGAGAGAGGATGCGGCTGCAGCTCCATGGCCAGCAGCAAAGCCAAGAAGAGTGGTTTTTGTGAGCAAGCGTCGTCTCCACAGACAGCAACACAGAGCTGCGGATCTTCTGAACATTCTTCTTTTTGGAGATGCCTGGGGATTGTCTTCAAAGTGATCAATTTCAGGAAGATCACCATGGGAGAGAGGAATCCTGAGAGGGAGGTGGTCCATAGACACTCGGGGGCAAAGGGGAGAATTGTGGGGGCAGCTGGGATGAGGCGTTTCTCAGTTGGAAGGACAGAGAATCTTAAGAAATGTAGAAACACAAGAGGGGGAAGAGACAGAGATAGAGAGACAGAGACAGAGAAAGACAGAAACACAAAGATGGAGAGACAGGCAGAGGTAGAGAGACAGAGAGAGACGCACACACACAGAGAGGGAGAGTTGTTTATGCAACCCAGGGGGCACCAATGCCAATCAACAGTTGTACCTTCCCTGTAAATGTAAAAGACACCTTCTCTCCTGATGCCCTTGCACCTACATTCAGCCTTGGAAGCGTCAGCCATAGGAGCTAGTGAGGCAGGGATGAAGTTGAAGAAAAATCAGCAACTGACCACACTTTCCTTCATGGCCTTGTCTGTCCAGTGACCGCAGCAAGGGCTCCTCTCGGCTCTTCCATATTTTGTTTGCTCTCTGATTGACATCCAGCTCTTTTCTGTATCCTACACCCTGAATGCCTTTTCCACTCCCTTACACGGTCACCACCAACCTTCTGAACTCAGCTGAGGCACATATTTAATATGATTCTATTCCTGGATCATTTCTATCTCTGAAATTCTTCATCCGTGGTGAGCACTAGCATGTCTAAGGGCACGACACAAGGCATATGGTTGTGGCAGCACCCCTTGCAGGAGAGGGGAAGGCTTGCCCATGGCAGAAACTAAACTGGTCCGTGGAGGGTCTGCCAGGTAGGGAATAGGGTCCAGGTAGGAAACAAGCTGTATTTGATTTGGACAGTGGTTGGCGGAAGCAGAATCTCCAACGAAGACTGCAGAGTTCTGGTGCAGATCAAGGAATCTGGAAATGCGGGCTCTTCAGCCAGGCTGTCTTCTGGGAACTTGCTACCACATAGAGTGTCCTGCCGGGCTGTGGTTCAGGAGGAGAGTCTTACACTGGAAGAAAGAGTCCTGTGTACTGGAATGGGTAAAGAATGTGACACTTCCATTTATTCATCCATACAATTCAGTTCCACTTTGAAAAGATTAGGTGTGGTTGACATGATTCTGGACTCATGGTTTTCAAACATTCGTGTGCATAGGCATCACTTGGGGGGACCAATACTGATTCTTGGGACTCACACTGTGATTCGAGTTTAGGGTGGTCCCTGGAAATATGTACTGGAAGAAGTTTTCCAGGTGACACGACAGATGGTTCCCAGACCCTCAGACCACTAGGCATGTGACCTCCCACCAATTTCCACTTTTCTAGAGGCTGAACACAGACTTTGCCTTTTCTGCTTCTCTCTGCAGTGTTATGTAATTAAAGCTAAGTCTTTGAGCAATTCAAGAGGGGCTGGTGGATGGAGGTTGCAATTAGATTTTTCTGCAGTAGCGTGACAACGGATTATTTCAGCCCATGGAGAGGCAGGTGGGGACTGATTCTAACAATGGGCAGAAAGGTCTGTGAGTCACTCTCCTGTCTTACTAAATGTTTGCCCACACGGAAGATTTGTTCCATCACTTCATAATGATGCTATGAAATTGTGCTTCCTCCTTGGCACTGCCTGCTGAGTAATTTATAGGACACAGAGGATGAGGCAAGTAATTAGGTTTTGTTTTTTGTTATTGTTGGGTGACTCAAATGCAGTTGTTTTCTTGTCATTCCTGATTTCTGCAAAGTGCGCTGCTCTGACACATCCACATGTGGAAGCCAGAGCATATTTACAGTTTATCTGAAAAGTACCTTCTTTCAATGCTGTTTTTCTTTCTGCACACAACAGAGATTAAAAATAGAAACCATTAGCCCCAGAGGGAGTGGGGAGCAGAATCCCTGGGTTCTGAACAGCTTAGGTAGTTTAGAACAAACAAACCTTTCTCATCTATTTTTAGTAGAGAAGGCAGTATTTCCAACAAGTGGACTTTAAAAAACAAACAAACAAACAAAACCTGTGGAGATTGTTTCTTAGTTGCACAAATCATTCCTTAGACACTTACCGAAGGGATGACTTGGATGCCAGGTTTGCATGCAAAAAAGAAGCTCTCCAGCAGATGCTAATGTGGCTTTTGTTGTGTTTTTTCAAGGAATGGGTAGTTTCTAGATGACCTATAATGTATTATTCTTTCCCTTGCTCAGTGCTGCTATTTACAACCTCAAGAACAGAACAAAGCAGACCAGCTTGTTGTGGTACTGAAATTATGCAGTCTGCTTCACAAGTATTGTGGCTAAATGGCCCCCTTCGTTAATTCACTCATTCATTCCACATATGTTAATAAAGAACTTGATGCTGGATACTGTCCTAAGCCGTGGGGATACAGCTGTGAGCAAAACAGCAACACATTTCTATGATAAGGTTAAAGTCTGATTCCAGGACCTTTCCGTTAGTGGTTTCTGTATGACTTTGGAAAAGGTGACAAAACTCCTTGAACCTGAATTTCCTCACTTGTCAAATGAGTTTTGTGTTATCAGTGTGTCTCAAAATTTCCTCCTCACAGCCAGGAACAGTGGCTCATGCCTATAATCCCAGCACTCTGGGAGGCCGAGGTGGGGAGATCACTTGAGCTCAGGAGTTTAAGACCAGCCTGGCCAACATGGTGAAACCTCGTCTCTACCAAAAATACAAAAAATTAGCTAGATGTGGTGACACACATCTGTGGTCCCAGATACTCAGGAGGCTGAGGTGGGAGGAAGGCTTGAGCTTGGGAAGTGGGTTTTGCAGAGAGCTGAGATCGCGCCACTGCACTCCAGCCTGGGTGACAGTGAGATCTTGTCTCACAAAAAAAAAAAAAAAAAAAAAAAAAAAAATTCCTTTGTCATAAGCATCCCCAGGAATGCTTGGTGAGCAGAAGCAGCTCCCTTGGAGGCTCTGATTCAGTATGTCTGGACCAGCCTTGTCCAGTGGAAATATAATGTGAGCCACACATAGAATTTCAAATTTTATAGCAGCTATAGTTTTTGAAAAGTAAAAATAAATAGATGAAATTAATTCTAATATCTTGTATTTAATTTACTATATTTGAAATCTCAACATTTCAACACAGAACTAATTTAAAGTAGTAATGAGTTATTTTGCCTTCTTCTTTTGCATTTAGTCTTCAAAATCTATTGCGTTTCCTACACTTGTAGCACAACTCAATTCAAAGTAGCCACATGTCATGTGCTCAGCAGCCACCAGTGGCCAGTGGCCACCATATTTGACAGTGCATAGGTCCTTGGAATCTACCTTTAACAAATGGCCCAGGTGGTTCTTCTGATGGAGCAAGTGGAGAGAGTAGTCTAGGTGGTCTCTAAGTGAGCTCCCAACTCTAATATTCTATCAGAATATGAAGGGTTGGGGAAAGCACATTAGTGGGTCTACCACTCAATTGGCAATTAACGCATGTTCGTATTTTCAGAACATCAATTTCATGACTGATTTTACTTTCCTCTGTTTTCTCTCCCTCCCATCCTCCGTGTCTTTTAAGCTGACAATCAGGAAGACATAATGGTATTGGAGATGATTCAGAGAAGAGAATTTCAAATGATCAAGGGGATAAGAAAGCTGTCTTATAAGGATAAACTACAAAGAACAAAAGTTTTCAAGCTAGAAAAATCAGGCTGAAAAGTAAGGATGATCAAAGTCTGTAAAGTTATGAAGTCGATGGAAAAAATGAACATGAATGTTTTAAAATCGAAAAATAGCACAACAACAGGAACAACTGGGAAGCCATAGGACAAAATAATGAGAAAAAAGTACATTAGGCAGCAGATACAGAAGTTAGAGAACTCATTCCCTATGGTATAGAAAAGGATATATTGCAAACAATTCAAATAACATTTTGGCATGAGTCATACCTTCTTACAATATCCCAAGACATTCTGTATATCCTTAGTAAGTAGTTAAGTTTGATTTTAGAAAGAACACTTTCTATCTGTACATCTATCCTCCCGCCCATGTATCTGCTCATTAAATTTTATAAGGGCCTAAACTGTAAAATAGGTTTTGTTGGGGGTTTTTAATATGTAGAACATTATTTAATATACTCAATAATCATCCAAAGTACATACTATTATATCTATTTAAGAGATGAGAAAGGCCTCAGAGAGATTAAGTGACTTGTCCAATGCATTTGGCTGGCAAGTCATGTTAATGATTGGTGTATTTTAAAAATAAATTTCATTGTATATATTTAAGGTAAACAACATGATGTTATAAAATGCATTTATATCTATGCAGTCTCCCCTTATCCATGATTTTGGTTATCTTAGTTTCAGTTACCCAAAGTCAACTATGATCCAAAAATAAATGAGGACAGAAAGTTGAAAACTCCATGTTCTTAGTCATATGTAGAAGCCAAAAAAAAAGTTGATCTGACAGAAACAAAAAGTAAGACGTTGGATACTAGAGGCTGGGAAGGGTGGTGGAAGGGGAAATAGGGAGAGATTTGTTAAAGAACACAAAATTATAGATAGATAAGAAGAATAACTTCTAGTGTTCTACATTACTGTAGGATGACTATAGTTAACAATGATATATAGTTTCAAATAGCTAGGAGGATATTGAATGTCTGACACAAAGAAATGGTAAATTTTTGAGATGATGGGTATGCTAATTGCCCTTATCTGATTACTATATATTATGTGTAATACAATTAATATCTATATCATAAATATGTACAATGTCATTTAAAAATTAAAATATTTTTTAAAAGATATTTTGAGAGAAACCATATTCACATAACTTTCATTAAAGTATACTGTTATAATCATTCCATTTTATTATTAATTATTGTTGCTAATCTCTTATTGTGCCTAATTTATAAATTAAATTTTATCCTATGTGTGTGATATGGTTTGGCTATTTCTCCACAACCCCAAATCCCACCTTGAATTGTATTAATCCCCATGTATCAAAGGCGGGGCCAGACAGAGATAATTGAATCATGGGGGCAGTCTCCCACATACTGTTCTCTTGGTAGTGAATGGGTCTCACAAAATCCGATGGTTATATAAACAGGCATTTCCCTACACATGCTCTCTTGCCTGCCACCATGTAAGATGCTCCTTTGCTTTTCCTTTGTCTTCCACCTTGATTGTGAGGCCTCCCCAGCCACGTGTAACTGTGAGTCCATTAAACCTCTTCCCTTTATAAATTACCCAGTCACAGGTATGTCTTATTAGCAGCATGAGAACAGACTGACACAGTAAATTGTACCAGTAGAGTAGGGTGCTGCTGTAAAGATACCTGAAAATGTGGAAGTGACTTTACAACTGGGTAACAGGCAGAGGCTGGAGCAGTTTGGAAGGCTCAGAAGAGGACAGGAAGATGTGGGAAAGTTTGGAACTTCCTAGAGATTTAGAATGGCTTTGACCAAAATGCTGATGGTAATATAGACAATGAAGTCCAGGTTGAGATGGTCCCAGATGGAGATCAAGAACTTGGGAACTGAAATAAAGGTGACTCTTGCTATGTTTTAGCAAACAGACTGGTGGCATTTTGCCCCTGCTGTAGAGATCTGTGGAACTTTGAACTTGAGAGAGATGATTTAGGGTATCTGGTGGAAAAAAATTTCTAAGTGGCAAAGTGTTCAAGAGGAAGCAGAGCATAAATGTTTGAAAAATTTGCAACCTGACAGTACAGTAGAAAAGAAAAACCCATTTTCTGGGAGGAAATTCAAGCCAGCTGCAGAAATTTGCATAAGTAATGAAGAGCCAAATGTTAATCACCAAGACAGTGGGGAAATTGTCTCCAGGGCATGTCAGAGACATTTGCAGCAGCCCCTCCCATCCCAGGCCCAGAGGCCTAGGAGGAAAATATGGTTTTGTGGGCTGGGCCCAAGGCCCACCTGCTGTGTGCAACCTAGACACTTGGTGCCCTGTGTCTCAACTGCTCCCGCCATGGCTAACAGGGGCCAAGGTACAGCTCAGGCTGTGGCTTCAGAGGGTACAAGCCCCAAGTCTTGGCAGCTTCCAACAGCTGTTGAGCCTGCAGGTGCATAGAAGTCAATAGTTGAAGTTTGGGAACCTCTGCCTAGTTTTCAGAGAATGTATGGAAGTGCCTGGATGTCCAGGCAGAAGTTTGCTGCAGGGGTGGGGCCCTCATGGAGAACCTCTGCTAGGGCAGTGCAGAAGGGAAATGTGGGGTTGGAGCTCCCACACAGAGTCCCCACTGGGATAGTACCTAGTAGAGCTGTGGGAAAAGGACCATTGTCCTCCAGACCCGACAGCTTGCACTGTATGCCTGGACCTGTATGTATCCACAGATACTCAACACCAGCTGGCGAAAGCAGCTGGAAGGGGGCTGTCCCTGCAAGTCCACAGGAGTGGGGCTGCCCAATGCCATGGGAGCCCACTTCTTGCATCAGCATGACCTGGGCTTGAGACATGGAGTCAAAGGAGATCATTTTGGAACTTAAAGGTTTAATGATGACCCTGTTGAGTTTTGGACTTGCATAGGGCCTGTATCCCCTTTGTTTTGGCCACTTTCTCCTATTTGGAATGGGTGTATTCAATGCCTGTATCCCCACTGTATCTAGCAAGTAATTAACTTGGTTTCAATTTTACAGGCTCATAGGTGGAAGGGAATTGCCTTGCCTCAGAAAAGACTTTGGACTATGGACTTTTGAGTTTATGCTGAAATAAGTTAAGTCTTTGGAGGATTGTTGGGAAGGCATGATTGGTTTTGAAATGTGAGTACCTGAGATTGGGGAGGGGCCGGGGTGGAATGATACGGTTTGGCTGTGTCCCCACCTAAATCTTACCTTGAATTGTAATAATCCTCATGTGTCAATGGTATGTCTTCATTAGCAGCATAAGAACAGACTAATATAGTATGTATGTATGGGAAAAAAATAGTATGTATTGTGTTTGGTACTTCAGGCATTCACTGGGGGTCTTGGAACATATACTCCAGGGATAAGGGTAGACTATTCTAAAATGGTTACTTTCTTAGTTTGTTTTTCATTGCTGTTACAGAATACCACAGACTAGGTAATTTATACATAAAAGTTTATTTGGCACACAGTCTGGAGGCTGGTAAGTCCAAGAGATTGGTTTCAGCCACTGGCAAGAGTTCTTCCATGGTAGAAGGATGACAGGCAGAAGGGAGTACATGAGACAGAGGAAAAAATAGGGCCAAACCCCCATGATACCACAATAGCAATAATCCATTCATGACAGTGGTACTCTCACAATCCAATCACCTCTCAAATGCCTGACCTTCCAATACCATTACAATGGCAATTCAGTTTCCAGCATGAGTTTTGGAGGAGACATTCAGACCATATCAGTTACTATAGTGGAACAAGTTGATTGCAACTATATTTAGTGCTCTATACAAAAGGCAGGATGTGGGGACAGATCTCTATGAAGCTGGCCCAGGATATTCTTATGAGTACACTGGAAACTTCCTTTTCTCAGGAGATCTGTCACCAAGACTGAATTGAGTGCTTCTGCCAGAACTCCATGGTACAAAGCCAGCACTCCCAGTACCCATGTCATGTGTAGGTTTTTGGAAATGCCCTGCCAGGGCTTCTGGGAGCCTTTGTATTACTATCACAGAGCAGTTTCAGATGTGCTCAATCAGTTTGGTTTGTTAATCTTTCATGAGACAATACAGTGTGACAACCTTTAGGAAATACTAAACCTTGTTAGAATCATAAAAGTACACACTATCAAAACTAGAGGAAACCATTAAGTTGATCTTTTCCAACTTGATTGTTCATTAATGACTCAACTGATATGTATTAGTGACCTTAGACCAGAGCTGGAATTAGAATCAGTAGCCTGGGTCCCAGTCCAAAGCCCTTTTCAAGTTAGTAGGTTTGGCAGACAATGACCTTTCATTGGTATCTAGTATGCAAAGTAAGTCAGCATTTG
Source organism: Gorilla gorilla gorilla (assembly GCF_029281585.2). NCBI lineage: Eukaryota > Metazoa > Chordata > Mammalia > Primates > Hominidae > Gorilla > Gorilla gorilla. The sequence continues at coordinate 162,279,806 of NC_073230.2, forward strand.
ACATTTTATTTCTTGATATTTGATTGGGGTACCTGAAATATGTCACATTGAACTGAAAAACATCAGGCCTAATAATATGCAAAAATTATTTACAGCTTGTAATTGAAGATTAAATGTTGAAGAAAATTATTCTGGGTGACCAGAGGAGAGGCTTACATTTCTCCCCTTTCTTTTTGTTATGTTCTACTTTTGAGTTCTTTGCACATGTTATTTTCTCCATCTGGAATATCTTCCTCACTCATCTTTCTCTATTTGGTCCATGATATTGTTTGGCTCTGTGTCCCCACCCAAATCTCATCTTGAATTGTAATCCTAGAATTCCCATGTGTTGTAGGAGGGACCCAGTGGGAGATAATTTGAATCACAGGGGCAGTTTCCCCCACACTGTTCTCGTGGTGGTGAATAAGTCTCATGAGATCTAATGGTTTTATCAGGGGCTTCCACTTTTGCATCTTCCTCATTTTCTCTTGCTGCTGCCATGTAAGAAGTGCCTTTCCCCTCCTGCCATGATTCTGAGGCCTCCCCAGCCATATGGACCTGTAAGTCCAATTAAACCTTTTTTTTTCTCCCCAGTCTTGAGTATGTCTTTATCAGCAGCATGAAAATGGACTAATACAGTAAGTTGGTACTAGTAGAGTGGGGTGCTGCTGAAAATATACCCAAAAATTTGGAAGTGACTTTGGAACTGGGTAGCAGACAGAGGCTGGAACAGTTTGGAGTGCTCAGGAGAAGGCCAGAAAATGTGGGAAAGTCTGGAACTCCCTAGAGACTTGTTGAATGGTTTTAAACAAAATGCTGATAGTGATATGGATGATGAAATTCAGGCTGAGGTGGTTTCAGATGGAGACGAGGAACCTGTTGGGAACTGGAGCAAAGGTGACTCTTTTTATGTTTTAGCAAGGAGACTGGTGGCATTTTGCCCCTGCCCTACAGATCTGTGGAAGTTTGAACTTGAGAGAGATGATTTAGGGTATCTGGCAGAAGAAATTTCTAAGCAGCAAAGCATTCAAGGGGTAACTTGGGTGCTGTCAAAGGCATTCAGTTTTAAAAGGGAAACAGAACATAAAATTTGGAAAATTTGCAGCTTGACAATGAAATAGAAAAGAAAATCCAATTTTCAGAGAAGAAATCTAAGCTGGCTGCAGAAATTTGCATAAGTAACGAGGAGACAAATGTTAATACCCAAGACAACGAGGAAAATGTCTCCAGGGCATGTCAGAGGTCTCCATGGCAGCCTCTTCCATCACAGGCCTGGAGGCCTAGGAGGAGAAGGTGGTTTTGTGGGCATGGGCCCAGGGTCCCTATGCTGTGTGCAGCCTAGGGACTTTGTGCCCTGCATCCCAGCTGCTCCAGCTTTGGATGAAAGGGCCAACATAGAGCTTGAGTGATGGCTTCAAAAGGTATAAGCCCCAAGCCTTGGCAGCTTCCAAGTGGTGTTGAGCCTGTAGGTGCACATAAGTCAAGAACTGGGGTTTGGAAACCTCTTCCTAGATTTCAGAAGATGTATGGAAATGCCTGGATGCCCAGGCAGAAGTTTGCTGCAGGGATGGGGCTCTCATGGAGAACCTCTGCTAGGGCAGTGCAGAAGGGAAATATGGGATTGGAGCCCCCACACAGAGTTCCTACTGGTACACTGCCTAGTGGAGCTGTAAAAAAAGAGGGCCATCATCCTTCAGACCCCAGAATGGTAGATCCACCTACAGCTTGCAATGTGTACCTGGAAAAGTCACAGATACTCAACACCAGCTCATGAAAGCAGCTGGGAGGGAGGCTGTACCCTGCAAAGCTACAAAGGCAGAGCTGCCCAAGATGATGGGAACCCACCTGTTGCATCAGTGTGACCTGGATTTGAGACCTGAAGTAAAAGGAGATGATTTTGGAACTTTAAAATTTGACTGCCCTGCTGGATTTCAGACTTGTGTGGGCCCTGTAACCCCCTGTTTTGGCCAGTTTCTCCATTTGGAATGGCTGTATTTACCCAATACCTGATCCCCCACTGTAACTAGGAAGTAACTAGCTTGCTTTTGATTTTACAGTCTCATAGGTGAAAGGGACTTGCCTCATCTCAGATGAGACTTTGGACTGTGGACTTCTGGGTTAATGCTGAAATGAGTTAAGACTTTGGGGGACTATTGGGAAGGCATGATTGGTTTTGAAATATGAGGACAAGAGATTTGGAGGGGCCAGGAGTGGAATTATATGGTTTGGCTCTGTGTCCCCACCCAAATCTCATCTTGAATTGTACTCCCAGAATTCCCATGTATTGTGGGGGGACCTGGTGGGAGATAATTGAATCATGGGGGTGGTTTCCCCCATATTGTTCTCTTGATAGTGAATAAGTCTCACGAGTTCTGATGGTTTTATCAGCGGTTTGCACTTTTTCTTCTTCTTCATTTTCTTTTGCCACAGCCATGTAAGAAGTGCCTTTTGGCTTCTGCCATGATTCTGAGGCCTCCCCAGCCATGTGGAACTGTAAGTCCAATTAAACCTCTTTTTCTTCCCACTTTTGGGTATGTCTTTATCAGCAGCATGAAAATGAACTAATGCAGTCCACATTCTGTGATACCCACTGTATTCACTGGAATAGAACAGATATGCTGTGGTGGCAAAAGAAAAGCCCTGGAAAGACTGTATTTCTCACAACATTGTCAGCTATGGGTTGAGTGGCTTCTCTGCATAGGCTCCCCTGCAGTGCTCCCTTGCATAGGTCTTCTGCATGGGTCTCCTGAAGGTTCTCCTGCTGGGTCTCCTGCAGTGTTCTCCTGCATGGGTCCTTTGCATGGTCTTCTATCAGCTCTCCTGTCTGAGTCTCCTGAAGGTTCTCCTGCTGGGTCTCCTACAGTGCTCTCCTGCATGGGTCTTCTGCATGCATCTTTTGCAGTGATTCCCTGCATGGGTCTTCTGCATGAGTCTCCTGCAAGCACTCCTACATAGGTCTCCTGCAGTGCTCTCCTACATGGGTCTTCTGCATCCATCTTCTGTAGAGCTCCCCTGCATGAGTCTTCTGCATGAGTCTCCTGCAAGCTCTTCTGCATGGATCTTCTGTAATGCTCCCCTGCATGGCTCTTCTGCATCCATTTCCTGTAGTGCTCCCCTGCTGACTCTTTTGCATGGGTCTCCTTCAGTGCTTCCCTGCATGGGTCTTCTGCATGGGTCTCCTGTATGAGTCTCCTGAAGTTTCTCCTGCATGGGTCTCCTGCAGGGCTCCCCTGCAGGGGTCTTTTGCATGGGTCTCTTGCAATACTGTTCTGCATGACTCTGCTTTGTGGCTCTCCTGTTGACACAGGCTCTCTTATTGGCAGAGACCTAAACTACTTCCATATTGCAGTGGCTCCATGTTAGAGTCCTTTCCTTCTAGCCACATGGTGAGAGGCAGTGAGAGACAGAGAGAGAGGAGAGAAAGGAGAAGTAAGATGAAAGTGCAGATGCCTAGAAAAGACACATACGCTGGTATTTGCCTCAGACCTCAGCTAGCAAGAGAGACAACATTCCTGCTCATGTCCCAAGAATTAGTTAAATGACCTCATCCAGGTATCCTGGTCTGGAAGTTAGGAGGATCATGTGGGTACTTGGTGAGTAGGAAAGGTCTCTGCCATGTCATATCTGGATGCTGTCTCTCTGCCCCTATTATCCTTCGAGAAGCCTTCCATAAGAACTCCATTTTGAGCTTTCCTTCAGCAAGATGGGTTTGAATTGTTTACTGACAGTCTCAGGTCAATGACAGAGCAATAAGCTCTTTTAGGGAAGGGAGCTTGTAAATGTCTCTTATATGATGCTACCACCTTTTCTGCATCCCCTCAACCTTTCCTTCCACTCCTCCTCATTTTTCTCATTCACGATGCTAAGTGTGATGCTTTGCCCAACATAGGTGATCAATATGGGCTGGAAGTTGGGTGTTAGGCTTCATTGATGGCAGAGGGATAAATGTTACTTTGATTATCCATTTGAGCAGAAAAGGGAGTCATGGCTTACCAGCTACATACCTGAGAAAATCATGGGGTTGTTATTCACCATAAGTGCATTACTTTGTGGTCAACATGTTGTGCTAATTATACAAGTGAATCTAGTCCCTAACTGCCTTGTGATTCTAGACTATAGAAGGTGACCATTCTACCATATCCTGGAGTATTGTGTTCATTCTGGAAACCCTGAAAGTAGAGATTTGAACAAATGAGTAGGTGAAGGAACTGAAGCCTGGAGAATCATAAAAAGCATGACTTACATTCAAATATTTGTAGGTTTATATTATAGGCTGCTAAGTTGATGTTAATTGGTTTGACCCCAAGGAGCAAAGTATAATTTATAGACAGATAGGTCTGAATTTCATGTTCAGAAAAATGTTATTAATAACAGGAAGTTTCTGAAAGCAAAGTGGAGCTGTGAGTTATTGTCCATACATGGGCAGAAGCTGGTAGATCTTGCTGAGGTCGTATTAGAGAAAGTTCCTGCATCAGACACAGCGTGGGAATACCTGATGTGCTTTGCTTTCGTCTCTGAGATTCTGTTATACTATCTTATCTTTTAGTCTTAGATAAGCCAACTGAATTTGGCTTTCCTCAACTGAATTTGGCTTTCCTCAGACATCATGAGGAAAATAATGTCCTTCCTAAGCCTTTAATAACTGTGTAGGGGGAAGGTTTGTCTTCAGAGCAAAATTTTTTTTTTGATGGAGTCTTGCTCTGTTGCCTAGGCTGGAGTGCAGTGGCGCAATCTCGGCTCACTGCAAGCTCCGCCTCCTGGGTTCACACCATTCTCCTGCCTCAGCCTCCCAAGTAGCTGGGACTATAGGTGCTCGCCACCAAGCCTGGCTAATTTTTTTTTTGTATTTTTAGTAGAGACGGGGTTTCACTGTGTTAGCCAGGATGGGCTTAATCTCCTGACCTCGTGATCCACCTGCCTCGGCCTCCCAAAGTGCTGGGATTACAGGCGTGAGCCACAGTACCCGGCCCCAGAGTAAATTCTTAGAAGTGAGATTGCTAGGATAAAAACCAAATGCATATGTAATTTTGTTGCATATTGCCAAATCCTCCTTCAGAGAGATGGTGCCTTTGCTGTTTCCACCAGCAATGTAGGAGAGTGTGTTTCCCTACAGCCTCGCAAACAGAAGGCATTGTCGAACTTCCAAGTTTGCCAGTCTAATGGATGTGAACTAGGATTGGGGTTTTAACTTGCATTTCTCTTATAATGAGAGAATCTGAACATCTTTTCATATGTTATCTTTTGTGCATTTTTGCTTCATGTCTTTGCTAATTTGCCTATGAAATTTTTTCATTTTTTTCCTCTTAATTTTTAAAAGATGTTTCAAGTTAGGAGTATTAACCTTTTATGGGTGATGAACACTGAAAATCTTTCCTCCCCGTACTCATTCGTCTTTTAACTTCTTTGCTTACGGTGTTTACCATTTTGAGTAGTTTGTGTATTTGTTTTAGTTTTTTGCTTTTGACACGCAAAAATTTTATTTTTATGTGGTCACATTTATCTTTCGGTTTTCTGTATGGAGATTTTTAACAATTAGAAAGGCTTCCTCCATACTCAAGGTGCAGAGGGAGTCCATCATGTTTTCTTCTTCTAGTGTGTGTATATTTTTATTTTTTTACTTTCAGATCTCTGACATCTCTGGAGTTTATTTTTTGTGTGTGGTATCAGAAATGGATTTAATTTTACCTTTTTCAGAATTGCTCTCCAGTTGTCAAAGCTCCTCTTAGGCCTTGGATAACTTTGGTGGGGGGCAAAATTTTTGTTTTGAAACAAAAATTACTGTTTTGTTTCAAAACATTGGCCACCGCCCTGCTGCCTAAATCTAAACTCCTCAGGTGCTCTCAGGCCTGGCTGGGCTCCACCTCTTCACTGTACTGCAGACCTCAGCCTGATCCATGGTCTGCACTCCTGAGCACTAGCGTTCTTTGCCGTAGAGGACAAAGCAATCCAGAAGATCCTCAGGTGCCGTGTGAATTGCTTCTCTCACGTTAGTGCTATTGCCTCTCGTAAATGGCAAAGTCCTTGAAGGCAGCAGCTATGCTCTTCTATCTTGGGTGACCCTACAGCACCAAACTCAGACATGAGAACACAGTGAACATCCACAAGTGCTTCTGGACTTACAGATATTTTGAGATGTGAACAAGACACGCTATCTCCCTAAAACACACATGATTCCCCCAGTCATGTCTCCTTGAGTGGCTGCTATGTGACAGGCACTGTGTGACAGGCATAGTGTGATAAGCACGGGCACAGCAAAAACAAAGTCCCCTGGAGCACAGAGTGTGGTTGTGGACGCCAGCAATAAATAAAAAAGCAGAGATGCAAGCTCATGGCATGGCAGGTGGCATGGACTTTAGTAAGAAGAGCAGGGAAGTAGGATCAGGGCTATGCTCAGTAAAGTGAGTGACTTGAGTGAAGTGGAGGGAGGACCCCGGTGAAGACATGGAGAAGGTGCATGCCAGGTAGAAGGTACGGAGGTGAGGATGCTTTGCCGGGAGGGAATGATCTTAGAGTTTGAGTAACAGCAAAATGCTTGCATATGGAGGGAATAAACTAAGGGAAGGGCTGGAGGAGCTGAAGTCAGAGAGAGAGGCAGGGGCTTTATGCCTGGTGGCCCCATTGACCACAGATGTAAATGAAGGGAAGGGAGCAGAAACGCGGCCTGTGTGCCATGGTATATGTGGAAAATGGAACATCAGCCACAAGTGTGGATGCAGCAAGAGCAGCAGGAGGCTGCTGGTGTCTGGGCAGGACACATGTACACATGTGGCTGAGGCTCAGTGGGAATAGTGGAGGGGGTGAGAGAGGTTAGATTTGGGATCTAGTGTGAGGACGAGGCCAGCAGAACTTTCTTCTGTGTTGAATGTGGGAGTGAGGGAAAAAGAGATTTAAAGATGATGCCTGATGCCTATGTTTCTGGTCTGCATAACTGATAGATAAGGGTGTCATTTTCTCATTTCCAAGTGGACCTAGCATCTCATGATTTCCCTGTTCATAGCATCTGGGTTCTGTCAGGTAACTGAAGCAGGCTGAACCTTAAAATGACCACCTCTCCAAGGTTGTAACCGGGGAAATAAATGCCGTTTGAGCCTAACGACCTTCATGAAGGATTCAGAGGCGCTCATGCTCATCAGCTCTGGCAGGCATTGATTCGGGGGAAGGGGGTGCGCAGCTCAGAGAGAGGCCAGCTCTCCTGCATCTATCTGCTCGTATGGGCAGTTGGCAGAGAGAAGGGCAATGCTGACCTTAAACCAAGGTCAGGAAGGGTCTGTCGATAGGGTGGAGCCACCTGGCCTTTTCTAATGTAGGAAAAGCTTTTCACACTATCCTCTGTTTCTCTCGGCAGCATTTAGAGTGAGCACCGTGAGCCGGGACGTGCTCTGGGTGCTCTCGCTGCTCCCAGGAGAAGGGTTCAGCCCGAGGTGCAAGGTCAGATGAGCGGATTCCATAGCGTGCACGGCAGCGAGGCATGAGGGCAGTGCAGAGAGGAGCAACATGTCTCAATGTTAGGAGAAAAGAGAAGTTCCTTAAAAGGGGTCATTAGCATCAGGAAGAGAGTATGGACCAATTCACAAAGAATACATTTCCCAGACAGAATTCCAAGCATTAAAAATGTACTGGGTATGCCTGTAATCCCAGCACTTTGGGAGGCTAAGGTGGGCGGATCACCTGAGGTCAGGAGTTTGAGACCAACCTGGCCAACATGGCAAAACCCCATCTCTCCTAAAAATACAAAAATTAATAGGGCATGTTGGTGTGCACCTGTAATCCCAGCTACTTGGGAGGCTGAGGCATGAGAATCGCTTGAACCCAGGAGGCAGAGGTTGCAGTGAGCTGAGATCGTGCCACTGCACTCCAGCCTGAGGGATAGTGCAAGACTCTGTCTCCAAAAAAAAAAAAGAAATGTATTGGGGAAAAAACAGCCGTGTAAGACCTCAGGCCTTAAGGAAAGGGTGACGGCCAGTGCTTAAAGGAAAGAGAGAGCCTCAGTGCCCAGAAGGCGAGTTAAGGACCTACAGAAACTGGTGTTTCGTGTGGCCTGCTCTCTAAGGATATGGCAGAAAGGCAGATTAAGGGGTATAGTATCAAAAGGGAGGAAGCACCACAGTTGACCTGAGTCCCTGATACTATGGTCCAGGACTCTGAGATTTCACTCTCCAAGGACAGGATTAGACCCTCAGTGTGAGGCTGAAGGTTAAGTGCTTCCACCGGCAAAGAGCGAACGGTTGCTGGGGTATTGAGCCAAGAACAGCCACAGTGAAGGTTCACAGTGAGTGAGTGATACCGCTGGGAATCAGCCAGAAACAAAGCACCACCATAAAGAATATCACTTATAAGGATAGGACTTTCCTGTCCATTTAGGAATCACTGTCCTGGAAAACTCAGTTCCGTTCGTGTTGCCTTTGCGTTGGCCAGTCAGCGGTGCCGGCTGGAAGATACATAGATGAAGCTCAGTGGTGTGGATCAGGCAGGGTTAAGCACTGACAGCAAAGTCATGGTAGGGAGACCACATGGAAAATGTGACCAGAGAAAAGATCCAGGAGAAAAAGTGTCTTGCTTGGTACAGGAATCTAAGACAGCTGGATTTTTCTTGAGTCTTTTTGGATCCTGTGGTCAGCAGAGTAACCTGATACATCTTGGGTGGTGGTTAACTATTTGTTTCAACTTGGCGGGGCCACAGTCCCCAGACATTTGTTCATTCTTGTGGGTGTGCTTTGAGGGTGTTTTTGGGCGAGATTAACATTTGGACAAGCAGACTGAGTAAAGCAGGTTGTCTTCCTTAATGTGGAAGGACTTCATTCAATCAGTTGCCTGAACAGAACAAAAGGTTGACCCTTCCCCTAGTAAAAGAGAATTCTCCCTGCCTGGTGGCCTTCAAACTGGGGCATCAGCTCTTCCTTCTTCTACAGCAGCTGCTGCTCTTCAGACTCAGACTGGATCATTGACTCTGCAGATTGTGAACTTGCCAGCCTCTATCTATCATCTGTCTATGTTTCTGCCTGTGTGTCTGTCTGTGTGTCTGTCTACCTACCTACCTACCTACCTATCTCTCCTGTTGGTTTCTGTTCCCCTGGAGAGCCCTGACTAACAGATCTTATTATAGGATTAGTCAGAACTCCCAACAGTTTTGCCTGGTGAAGTCTGCTCAACAGCTGCCAGGTTCCAAGGTCAAGCATCCAAAAAGGGAGAGGGAACCAGCCAGAAGCTGTATCATTTTAAGACCTGACCTTGGAAGTCATTCAGGGTTCCTTCTACCAGCTTCTCTCATTAGAAGTGAGTCACTAAGATGACCTGTATTCAAAGAAAGGGAAATTAGAGTGCCTTGTTAATGGAAGAAATATAAAAAATTTGCAGACATGTTTTCAAAGCACCATTTTCCACTCTCTGGCCACAATTTGTTTACACTTCTCCCACTCTCTTACCTCCCCTCAAGATCCCACGTCTTATCTGTTGTGGGATCAGACTCACAATCTTGTCAACTGAGTAGGTCCAAGTGCAGGTCAGGTGAGTGAACTGCTGAAGATGTGAACAAAAGAAACAAATCGCCCAGTTCTCCCACTCTAGAAATCCTAAGAGCACTGAGGGAAGGAACTGTATCTCTTTTTAGCCCCCATGATGCTTAGCACAAAAAATAGTGAAGGTTGTTAAGAACAACAAGAAAGTTGTTGTCCTTTAGAAAGAATGCAAGATGATTTTTTTCTACAGCAATAAACATAAATAAATAATAAAACATCTACATCCCTCCTTTCTGTTCCCAAGTACAGAAGTCGCCCCCTCCAATCCATTGTTTCACTTTCCTCAGTTTCTGTTACCTGCAGTTCAGCATGATCTGAAAAATGTTATATTTTCAGAGATAAAGAAGCTATATTCACATAACTTTTATCAAAGTAGGTTGTTATATTTGTTTTATTTTTTATTATTTATTATTTTGAATCTCTTACTGTGCCTAACTTGTAAATTAAACTTTATTATACATATGTATAAGAAAAACAGTATATAGAGAGTTTGGTACTTTCTGCAGTTTGAGGCAACCACTGGGGGTCTAGGAACATCTCCCATTTGGATAAGAGGTAAGTACTGTAATAGAATTCCTTGCCTTTGAAGGTCAGAGGTTGCAACAGTGGACACTGCAGGACCTCAGAGAGTGAGCAAACACTTGTGCTCTGTGCACATTGCAGACATGTTTTCAAAGCACCATTTTCCACTCTCTGTCCACAAATTATTTACATCTCTCCCACACTCTTACCTCAGTCAGCACTCACAGTGGGAGGGCTTTACAGCTCAACCAGACAGCACTAAACCCTCTTAACTTCCCAAATGACTGTAGCAGTTTCACCTTGCTCTTGGGCCCTGCCCAGCCAAGGTTTCTCTACCTTTGGGATTTAAAACCAATTGGAAAATCAAAGCAGTAGCTTTGTATAAGGGGTCCCCAGCTACTCTGTTGGTTACTTTTACAGCCAAATCAATCGTGGTTAATAAACTGAGATACTGAGAGGGTGGAGACACTGTCTTCGACTGGAGCCTTGTTCTGACTCTATGACGAGGGATGCCTAGGAATAAAAGAAATTAGTCTCCTCCTCTCCCCCGCAGTCTTCCATTTCTTGCCCATATTTCCACTAAATGTTTCAGAGTGCCCACACATGCATACTCCTACGAGAGAAGCTTGGGCTATGTGCTTTTCCCCACCATGCTATGAAAGTCAGACCATGTGTGCTAAGTACAGGAGCTGAGAACATCCTATAAACAGAGTCCTAATATAGGGTTAACAACATTCCACCTCTAGGTCAGAAATTTTATGTAGACCAATAAGGAAGCACAGAGAATATGTACATTGATTTACCGTTTACGATTATTGGCTACCATGTATTGGGTGCCCTTGAAGAGCTGGATACTATCCTAAGCATTTTACATATTTTATTCATATTCTTCAGACCTTTGCAATGTAGTTGTGTGGATGTGGGACTTAAAGCATGGAAAAGTTAAATAGCTTGCCTAAATTTTGCACAGCTGGGATGTGAATGCAATCTCTCTTGAGTGCACTTCTCAGCTTGCCATGTAAAATTACTGACATCCATTTGACCTGGTTGTGCCTGTCACCTTTGCAGCCCTCTGTGTAGTATTCCCGACTCTCCATGAAGTTATCAATTTGCTAAAAATAATTTCTGTGGCTGATGGATTTTTAATGTAGCGTGCTGTCTCAGGCCCCTCCCTAGAAGTTTATGGCCAAGAAACTGAGCGGTGGGGAGGCTTTTGGAGCTCCTGCTAATGTTAGCAGACTGTAGGGCTGAGGCTACCACTGGTCTGATTTCTGCCTCTTCTTATTTTTAATGAGGTCAAGGGCATCTACTGGCAAAGGGGAGGGGGCTGTCTCTCCTGACAGTGTCTGGGTACCTGGAGCTCTCTGTTGACCACTCTTGTTTCTTTTGCGTCTCACACACAGCCTGAGGTCAGAGGCAGAGACATTACTCATAACTAATTCTTGTAGGGTACAGCATTTAGACTTGGTTACCCCAAAATTAATGAAGAGAGAGGAAAAACCTCTTTGTCTTTCAAATACCACCTGTTCTTCACGTCCAAAAGACCATTTCCTCACTAGATTCTGTGAAGTGGGCCTTGCCTCTAAGGGGGTTGTGGACAGGCAGAGAGAGCAAACTCGACTCTGAGACACAGAGTAGCAGAGGGGGATGTCCTGTATCTCAGACTGGACACAAAACTGGCTCTAGAGACAGTTTGGACTTGGAATTACCCCAAGAGAGAAATGGTTAGGAGACTCTGGTCATGCAGAACGTAGAGTGGTCTAGTGGGGAAGACACCAGCTTAGGAGTCTGGAGAGCTGAACTCTAGCTTGGGTTCTATCAGAAGCTAGCTGCTGGGCAATGCATTTCACCCCTGAGGACCTGTTTTCTCATCTGCGGCATGGAGATGATAACTCTCATCTCATCTCCTTTGTGAGCACTGTCAGTGTAAAGTCATATATACAACTTGGTTTGTGAAATTGTAATTCAAAGTGCTTTTCGCTGTCCTCTCCATGGCCTGGCTTCTCGGCCCTGTTCCTGGCTCCTCCAGCCCCATCTGCTTCCTGCTTGACCTTTTTGTCTATGCAGTCATGTCTGTGCACATCCACATGAGCCATGGACTCGTAATCCTCCTCTTGCCAGCTTGGACACCTGGCCTGCCTGGAAGCTCCAGCCACGCTCCTGCAAGCTTTACTTTAGGGAACTCACATTACTGTCATCTGGAAAGATGGGAAAAGGCAGGAGGCAAATATTGTCACTAAAAATGTGCTACCTTTAAAAGATACTGTGAAAACACAGGGAATTAAATAAGATATTTAAGATATATTAAGGCTGGAAGCGGTGGCTCACGCCTGTAATCCTAGCACTTTGGCAGGCTGAGGCGGGCAGATCACCTGAGGTCAGGAGTTCAAAACCAGACTGGCCAACATGGTCAAACCTCATCTCTACTACAAATACAAAAAAATTAGCAGGGCATGGTGGTGGGCGCCTGTAATCCCAGCTACTCGGGAGGCTGAGGCAGGAGAATCACTTGAATCTGGAAGGCAGAGGTTGCTGTGAGCCAAGATCATGCCACTGCACTCCAGCCTGTGTGACAGAGCGAGACTCTATCTCAAAAACAAAACAAAACAAAAAAGATATATTAAGATAATAGCAGAATGGAAAATGAATGATAACAGCAGAATGGAAAAGAAAGAACTGTTTAAATATATAGCACTCAGTCACTAAAGACTGAATGAATAAATCAAAGAGAAAAAATTAAACGAACTCCACAAAAATTCAAAATTTCTGTTCTTAAAAGAGTACCATTAAGAAAATAAAAAGACAAGCTTCAGACTGAAAGAAAATATTTGCAAAATTATGTATCTTATAGCATATATTTACTATACCATCCAGAAATTTTCCTCCTAATTATATACTTAAGAGAAATGAAAATATATGTCTACATGAAACTTTGAACATTAATTCTCATTGTAGTGTTATTCATATTAGTCTAAAACTAGAAATAATCTAAATGTTCATTAACAGGTGACTAGATAAACAAAGTGTATAAATCTACATCAATATCAGTATCTATGTGTATATGTCATGGAGTAGCACTCAGCCATCTAAAAGAGGAAAGTGTTGGTACAAATTGCAACCCCTGTATGGATCTTAAAGTAATTACATTGAGTGAAAAACATGCTCAGTAAAAGCAATCTTCATATTTTCATTAATATAAAATTCTACATCTTTCAAACTAATGCCTGTTGACCATCTTGTTGATGGGACAGGGCAGGGATGGCCAGGAGGGACAGAGGGGAACAATGATATTTTCAAGAGTGTGTACATGTCAAAACTTATCAAGTTATGAACTTTAAATATTTTTAGCTTATTCTATGTCAATTTTTGCTCAATAAAGCTGTTTAAATTATATCTAAACATCAACAGAGAAAGAAAGAATTGGACACCAAAAGTATTTAACTTATAAAAGGCAATAAAAAAAGAGCAGAGGAACAAAAATGCATGAGGCACACGGAAAAGAAATAGCAAAATGAAACTTAAACCCAACCCCATCAATAATTACATTAAATGTAAATGTTCTATATGCTCTAATAAAAGACACAAATAAGCAAAATCCAACTCTGTGCTGGCAACAAGAGAAGCACTTTAGATTCATGGAAACAAATAGGCTGAGCATAAGAGAGAAAAAGTAATTTTTTTCATGCAAATAGTAATTGTGAAAGACCTGGAGTGACTACATTAATATCAGAGAAAATAGACTCAAAGACTAAAAATATTGCTAATGTCAAAGAGGGTCAGTGATAAAAGTATCAATATACTAGAAATATATAAAAGTTATTAAGGTATATGGGCTTCAAGACGGTTGAGTAGGGGCATTTGGTACTTGCCTTCTCCTTGAAGAATCAAACTAGCAAGTAGATCATCACACTTTGAATCCATCACCGAAGAGAGTGCTGGAATTTAAAAGAGAAGGGACAAGAAATACCTAAGGCAAGGAAGGAGACGGAAGCCAGGTAATCTGTTCGGCTGAGATCTGCTCGGTGCTTGGATAGGCTCCCCAGTATGGGGAAAGGGTGAGCAGCCCCCAGTAATCCACATTCCCACTTTGGACTCCTGCACTCCTAGGCAGCAGAAAGCCCCTCAACCCACACAGGCCCTGAGACTAACATAGGAAGCTGCCTAGAGACCACATGACAGCATTGCTCTGGAGTCAGAGCTCACCCTGGATTCCCCCCACCACCCCCAAGTGCTAAGCAGCTGCAGCATGGTGCTATTTTGAGAGCCCAACCCCCACTAGACCACACCCTGCTCCAGGGCCCAACAGATCCTGCATCTCCATGCCCTTGGAGCCCCATGGATATCCCTTGTTCATAGCTGGGTGCTGCCACAGGCTATTGCCATCAGAGCTGAAGTGTGAGTCATTGGCAGTGACCCCTTCACCCCCTGTAGTGGGGCTGCTGCGCATTTACAAGTGCTCTGAAGACAGGCTACCCCACCTGCAGCTGCTACTTGGGGCCAAAGTGTGCACTCCCCAGCTACATGTTTAGCACTAAAAGCAACCCTGCCTTATGTGAATCACTTGACAAATAATTCAAAATGTCCCCAGAAGCAGGTCCACAGAACAGCCACTGCTGCCCCTGCCCAAGCACTCTGCCAGGGGACTGGGCATCACTCCACCACTGCTTATGACAGTCAGTGCCCATATGCACCATTGTGGGACTTGAGGAAAGGATTGCCAGCTTAATTCCTCTGTTTCCAGTGCCCAAGCACACTATCCAGGGTCCTGGTTATTGCAGTGCCCCATCTGCCACCATTGGCACCTGAGCACTCCTCCCAGGGCCTGAGGATAGGCCCACCTAGCCTGCTGCTCCGACCAGAGCTGGCACTCACTCACATGCACCAACCATGGGCCTGGGGACTGGCCCATCCAGTTTATCACAGCAACTACCAGTATCGGTGTGGACAGCATGAAAGCCAGAGGGTTATGCAACTACTGCTACTGCCATCGCCCATGCCACACCTGCAACCAAGGGGACCAAGGACCTAGCCACCCAGCCAGCCCACTGCTGCCACTGTTGCCACCCAAGCAAGCTGCTTAGTGACTCAATAACCCGTCCGCCTGTAGCCACTAAAATTGGTGCTGGTGTATGCTGCCCTGGGGCAAAAGGACAGGCACACTCAGCCAGCCACTGTCACCTCAGGGGCTCAAGGACTGGCCCACCTTACGTCTCTGTCCCCAGCAAAACTTTATCATAGCCTCCACTAACAAATGCACTCTAAGCCACTGATAAAATCACAAACTCCACTGACACTATTTACAGCATATGAAGCTGTAACAGCAAAGAAATCATATGAAGACCGTACTAGCGCATGCACCAGAACCAAATCCAAAGTGCCCCACCAAAACAACACCATAAATACAACTTCAGAAAAATGTCCTCCCCTATGAAAGAAAATTTTAAAAATTGGAAGATGTAACTGTTACAACAAATGTACAGATATCAATGTAAGGACACAAGAAACATGAAAAAGCCAGGAAATATGACATTTTCAAAGAAACAAAATAATTCTCTGAAAACAGATTCCAACATAAAAGAAATTTCTAAACTTCCAGAAAAATAATTCAAAATACTGATATTAAGGAAGTTTAGCTACATACAAGAGAAATTAGATAAATAGTATAAAGAAATCATAAAAACAATTCAAAATATGGATAAGAAATTTACCTAAGGGATAGATATCATAAAAAAGAACCAAACAGAAATTCTGCAGCTGAAGAATTCATTGAATGAAATAAAAAATAAATCAGAAAGCTTCAACAACAGACTAGTTCAAGCAGAAGAAAAAATTTCAGAACTTGAAGACAGGTCTTTTGAAATAACTTAGACAAACATAAAGAAAAAATAATTTAAAAAATGAATAAAGCAATTAATATGACATATAGGACACCATAAAGTGACCAAATATGTTAATTTTCTATGTCTCAGAAGACAAAGAATAAAAGAAAGGGGTAGAAGACATATTTAACAAATTAATATATACAAATTTAGCATTCATTTAGCAAGAGATTTAGACATCCAGATACAGGAAGCTCAGCGATTCCAAAATAGATAAAATGCAAAAAGTTCTTTTCCATGGAACATTAGAGTAAACTGTTTAAAGTCAAAGACCAAGAGAGAATTCCAAAAACAGCAAGAAAGAAGTATCTAGTTACTTATAAGGGAACCCTTATCAGATTAACAGTGGATTTCTCAGCAAAAGCCTTATAGACCAGAAAAGAATGGGATGATATATTCACAATGCTGAAAGAATAAAATTTCAGACAAGGATACTATACCCGGCAAAGCTATTCTTCATAAATTAAGGAGAAATAAAGTCTTTCCCAGATAAGCAAAAGTTGAGGGAATTCATCACCACTAGACAAGTACTACAGAAAATGCTTAAGGAAGTCCTACTCCTGTAATCAGAAAGGCAATATCTACCATCATAAAAACATGTGAAAGTATAAAACTCACTTGTAGAGAAAACACAGAAATGAGGAAAAGAAAGGACTCAGATATTACTACCAAAAAAACCCTACCAAACCACAGTGATAAACAATGAGAGAAAGAAAAGAACAAAGGATAAGTAAAACAACCAGAAATCAATTAACAAAGTGACAGGAATAAACTCTCACATATCAATAATAGCCTTTAATGTAAAAAAATTAAACTTTCCACTAAAAAGGTATAGACTGGCTGAATGGTTAGAAAACATACTCTATGCTTTCTATAAGAAACTCATCTCACTTTATCTCACCTTTAAAGACATATGTAGACTGAAAGTAAAGGAATGGAAAAAAATTCATACAAACAAGAACCAAAACCAAGAAAGAATAATATTATTATATTAGTAATTATTACTAGTAATTATATTATTAATAATTATTAATATATTAATATACTTATTTCAGGTAAGACAGACTTTAAGTCAAAAACAGTAGAGAGAGACAAAGAAGATCATTATATAAAAATAATGGGATCAACTTAGCAAGAGGATATAACATCCTAAACATATATGAACTGGTGCATGCAGATATATAAAGGAAATATTATTATACCTAAAGAGAGAGGCCGGGCGCACTGGCTTACGCCTGTAATCCGAGCACTTTGGGAGGTCGAGGCGGGAGGATCACGAGGTTAGGAGATCGAGACCACCCTGGCTAACGCAGTGAAACCCTGTCTCTACTAAAAAAATAACAGAAAAAATTGTCCGGGCGTGCTGGCGGGTGCCTGTAGTCCCAGCTCTCCGGAGGCTGAGGCAGCAGAATGGCGTGATCCCAGGAGGCGGAGCTTGCAGTGAGCTGAGATGCGCCACTGCACTCCAGCCTGGGCGAAAGAGCCAGACTCGGTCTCAAAAAAAAAAAAAAAAAAAAGAAAGAAAAAAAGAGAGAGAGAGAGAAATAGACTCCAATACAAAAAGACTTGAGGACTTCAATACCCTACTCTCAGCATTAGATGATAATCTAGACAGAAACTTAATAAAGAAGTAGATTTAAACTGTACTTTAGAGTAAATAAACCCAATAGACTTTTATAGAACATTTCATCCAACAGCTGCAGACTATGCGTTATCATCAGCACATGGAACATTCTCTAGGATAGACCATGTGTCAGAACACAAAACAGGCCTCAACCATTTTTTTAAAAATTGAAATCATATCAAATACCTTCTCAGAGCCCCATTGAAACAAGAAATCAATAACGGGAGAAACTTTGAAAACTGTATGAATACATGTAAATTAAAAAACATGCTCTTGAATGACAGTTGGATCAATCAAGAAATAAAGGAGGCAATCAAAAAATTTCTTGAAACAAATGAAAACAAAAACCAACATATCAAAACCTATGGGATACAGCAAAAGCACTGCTAAGAGGGAAGCTTATAGCAATAAACTCCTACATCAAAAAAGCAGAAAAATTTCAAATAATTTATCCAATGATATGCCTCAATGAAGTAGAAAAGCAAGAACAAATCAAACCAAAAATTAGTAGAAGGAAAGAAATAATAAAAATTAGAGCAGAACTAAACAAAGCAGAGGCAAAAAATACAAATAATCCATTGAAAAAAATTTTTATCAAAAAGACAAAATTAATAAACACTAGACTAACCACAAAAAAGAGAGAAGACCCACATAAATAAAATCAGAAGCAAAAAAGGAGACATTACAACTGATACCACAGAAATACAAAAGATCATTGGAGACTTATGAAAATTATACACTAAAAAACTGGAAAACATGGAGGAACTGGATAAATTCCTGGATACATATAACCTACCAAGATTGAATCAGAAAAAAATAGAAAACCTGAACAGACCAGTTGAATCTGTAGCAAAATGTTTCCCAACAAGGAAAAGTCAGGACTGGATTGCTTCATTGCTGGATTCTACTGAACTTACAATGAAGAGTAAACATCAGTTCTCTTTAAAGTATTACAAAAAATTAAGAGAACAGAATTCTCCCTACCTCCTTCTACGAGACCATCATTACCCTGATACCAAACCAGACAAGGATGCAGTAATAGAAGAAAACTACAGGCCAATACCCCTGATAAACAGAGGCAAAAATCCTCAACAAAATACTAACAAACCGATTTTAACAGCATATCAAAAAGATAATACACCATGATCAAGTGGGATTTATCCCAAAGATGCAAGGATAGTTTAATATATACAAATATATATTAATATATACAAATATATATTAATATATACAAATATATATAAATATAACACATCACATCAACAGAATAAAAGACAAAAACAATATAATCATTTCAGTAGATGCAATAAAGGCATTTGATAAAATTCAACACCCTTTATGATAAAAACTCTCAAAAAACTAGACATAGAAAAAAAACACAAAACTTAATAAAGGCCATATATGACAAACACATAGCTAACATTATTTTGAATGGGGGAAAAGCTGAAAACCTTTCTTCTAAAAACTAAAATGAGACACAAGTGACATGGTTTGGCTGTGTCCACATCCAAATTTCATCTTGAATTGTAGTTTCCATAATCCCCACATGTCATGGGAGGGACCCAGTGGGAGGTAATTTAATCATAGGGGCAGTTACCCTCATGCTGTTCTTATGATAGTGAGTTCTCACAAGATCTGATGGTTTTATAAGGGGCTCTTCCCCCTTTTGCTTGGCACTTTTCTTGCCTGTTGCAATGTAAGATACGTCTTTGCATCTCCTTTGCCTTCTGCCATGATTGTGAGGCCTCCCCAGCCATGAGGAACTGGCAGTTCCCCTGCACATCCTCTCTTGCCTGCCACCATTTAAGACTTGCCTTTGCTCCTCCTTCAACTTCCACCATGATTGTGAGGTCTCCCCAGCCATGTGGAAGTGAGTCCATTAAACCTCTTTTTCTCAGGTATTCCTTCATAGCAGTATGAAAATGGACTAATACAACAAGTATGCCCACTTTCACCACTCCTATGTTGAATAGAAGCTGTTCTACATAGCACATGCTGTAGTGTTGAAAATGCTAGCCAGAACAATAAAGCAAGAGAAAGAAATAAAAGTCTTTCAGATTGGAAAAAGAGAAAGTCAAATTGTCCATCTGCAGATGACGTTATCTTAAATTTAGAAAAACCTAAAGATGCCACCAGAAAGCCCTTAGACCTGATAATTACACTCAGTAAAGCTGCAGGATACAAAATCAATATACAAAAATTAGTAGTGTTTTTATACACCAATAATGAACTAGCTGAGAAATATATCAAGAAGCAACTTTCATTTATATAGGTACGGAAATTAAAATATGTAGGAGTAAATTTAACCAAAGAGGTGAAGGCCTCTACAAGGAAAACAAAACTAACACTAATGAAAGAAGTTGAGGAGGATGCAAACAAATACATTCCATTTGTTTGTATCCTCCTTAACTTCTTTCATTAGTTTTAGTTTGTGTTCCATACTCATGGTTTGGAAAAATTAACATCTTTAAAATGATAGTACCTGTATTAGGGTTCTCTAGAGGGACAGAACCAATGGAATGAATGAATATATACGTATATATGAGTTTATTAAGTATTAACTTATGTGATCATAAGGTCCCAGAATGGGCTGTCTGTAGGCTGTAAAGCAAGGAGAGCCAGTCTGAGTTCCAAAACTGAAGAACTTGGAGTCCAATGTTTGAGGGCAGGAAGCATACAGCATGGGAGAAAGATGTAGGCTGGGAGGCTAGACCAGTCTCTCTCTTCACATTTTTCTGCCTGCTTATATTCTAGCTGTGCTGGCAGCTGATTAGATTGTGCATACCCAGATTAAAGATGGATCTACCTTTCCCAGCCCACTGACTCAAATGTTAATCTCCTTTGGCAACATCCTCACAGATACACCCAGGATCAATACTTTGTATCCTTCAATCCAGTCAAGTTGACAATCAGTATTAACATCACAATATTCAAAGAAATCTATGGATTTAATGCAATCTGTAGCAAAATACCAATATCATTTTTCACAGTAATAGAAAAAGTAATCCCAGAGTTTATATAAAACAATTAAAAAGCCCAAGTAGCCAAGCAATGTTGAGCAAAAAGAACAAAGCTGAAAGCATCACATTACCTGACTTCAAAATATATTATAAGCCTATAGTAACTAAAATGGCATGGTATTGGTGTAAAAATGGACACATGACCAATGGAGTAGAATACAGAATTCATGTATTTAGCAAAATTTTGACAAAGGCATCAAGGATATACACTGAGGAAAGGACATCATCTTCAACAAATAGTGCTGGGAAAATTAGATATCCATATGCAGAAGAATGAAATCGGACCCCTATCTCTCACCATATATAAAAAAATTAACATGAGATGGATTCAAGACTTAAATGTAAGACCCGAAGCTGTAAAAATACTATGGAAAACTCTTCTGGACATTAGTCTAGGCAAATAATTCATGACTAAGACCTCAAAAGCACACACAGCAAAAACAAAAGTAGACAAATGGGAGCTAATTAAAGTAAAAAGCTTCTGCACAGCAAGGGAAACAGTCAGCAGGGTGAAGAGACAACCTATTGAGCTGGAGAAAATATTTGCCAATTATTCATTTGATAAGGGAATAATATCCAGAATAGACAAAGAACTCAACAACTCAACACTAAAAACACACATAATCACATTAAAAAGTAGGCAAAGGCCATGAGTAGACATTCTCAAAAGAAGACATAAAAATGGACAACAGGTATATGAAAAATGCTCACATCACTAATGATTGGAGAAATGTAAATAAAAACCACAATAAGATATCATTTTATCTCAGTTAGAATGACTATTATTAAAAAGACAAAAATAACAGGAAATGGCAAGGATGCAAAGTAAAGAGAACTCATATACCATTGGTGGGAAGGTAAATTACTACAACCACTATGGAAAACAGTATGGAGATTTTTTTTTGAACACTTAGAACTACCAAAAGATCCATCAATCTCACTACTGGGTATTTATCCAGTGAAAAAGAAATCAGCCTCTCAAAATATCCCTGCACCCTCATGTTTATTGCAGCACTATTCACAATAGCAATGATATAGAATCAACCTAAGTGTTCAACGCTAGAAAAATGGATAAAGAAAATATTATATATATATTATATATTTTATATATTATATACATTGTATATTTATATATATTATATATTATATATTTTTATGTGTTATATATATTATGTATATTATATATATATATATGCAGTGGCCATACAAAAATGAAATAATGTAATTTGCAGCAACATGGATGAAACAGGAGGTCATTATGTCAAGTGAAATAAGCTAGGCAAAGAAAGACAAGTATTGCCTATGCTCACTCATGTGTGGGAGCTAAAAATGTTGATAGCATTGAGTTGGAGAGTAGAATGATAGTTTTCAGAGGCTGGGAATGTAGAAGGGTGGGATGAAGAGATGTTTGCTAATGGGTGCAAACATGCAGTTAAATAGAAGGAATACATTCTAATGTTTAATAGCAGAGTAGGTGAATATAGCTAACAACAATGTATTGCATATTTTAAAATAGCTAGAAGAGAGGACTTGAAATGGTCCCAACACATAGAAATGATAAATACTTGAGGTAATGGAGGCCCTACATACCCTGACTTGACCATTACATGCTATGCATGTAACAAAATATTACATGTACCCCACAAATATGAGCAAATATGTCAATAATAATATTTTTAAAATAAAAAATTAAGGTATAAACATCTAACAACAAAGTTCTAAAATACATGAAGTAAAAACTGACAGATAGGAAAAGAAATGCAGACAAACAATTTAAGTTGGAGATTGGATACTCCAAATTTTCACATTCAGTAATGCATAAAACAACTAGACAAATAATTAATAAGGACATAGAAGGCTTGAACAACACTGTCAATCAACTTGACTTAATACTAACATGGAGCTTCTCGAGGATATACTCTATTCCCTGTTCTAGACCATAAAAAATCTCTCAAAAACTTTAATAAAAACCATACAGGTTATGCTTTCTAGCCACAAGATAATTTAAAAATCAATAACAAAAATAAATGTGAAATATCCCCAAATATTTGAAAATTTAAAAACACGCAGGCTTTGTTTAAAATTTTTTAATCAACTTTTAAGTTTCGTTACATGTGCAGGATGTGCAGGCTTGTTACATAGATAAACGTGTACCATGGTGGTTTGCTGCACAGATCAACCAATCGCCTAGGTATTAAGCCCAAGACCCATTAGCTGTTCTTCCTTATGCTCTCGCTTCCCCTACGCCACTGACATGCCCCAGTGTGTGTTGTTCCTCTCCCTATGTCCGTATGTTCTCATTGTTCAGCTCCCACTTGTAAGTGAGAACATGTAGTGTTTGGTTTTCTGTTCCTGCATTAGTTTGCTAAGGATAATGGCTTCCAGCTCCATCCACATCCTGAAAAGGCCATGATCTCATTCCTTTTCATGGCTGCATAGTATTTCATGGTGTATATGTACCACATTTTCTTTATCCAGTCTGTCATTGATGGGCATTTGGGTTGATTCTATGTCTTTGCTATTGTGAGTAGTGCTGCAAAAACATATGTGTGCATGTATCTTTATAATAAAAGAATTTATATTCCTTTGAGTATATACCCAGTAATGGGATTGCTAGGTTAAATAGTATTTCTGCTTCTAGATCTTTGAGGAATCTCCACACTGTCTTTCACAATGGTTGAACTAATTTATATTCCCAAAAGTGGCGTAAAAGTTTTCTTTTTCTCTACAACCTCACCTGCATCTGTTGTTTCTTGAATTTTTAATAATCACCATTCTGACTGGTATAAAATGGTATCTCATTGTTGTTTTGATTTGCATTTCTCTAATGATCAGGGATGTTGAGCTTTTTTTCATATGTTTCTTGGCTACCTGAATGTGTTCTTTCAAGAAGTGTCTGTTCATGTCCTTGGACCATTTTTTAATAAGGGTGTTTTTTTTCTTGTAAATTTGTTTAAGTTACTAGTAGATTGTAGATATTAGACCTTTGTCAGATGGATAGATTGCAAAAACTTTCTCCCTTTCTGTAGGTTGTCTGTTCACTCTGATTATAGTTTCTTTTGCTGTGCAGAAGCTCTTTAGTTTAATTAGGTCCCATTTGTCAACTTTTGCTTTTGTTGTAATTGCTTTTGGTATTTTGTCATAAAATCTTTGCCTGTGCCTATGTCCTGAATGGTGTTGTCTAGATTTTCTTCTTGGGTTTGTATAGTTTCGGGTTTTACACTTTAGTCTTTAATCCATCTTGAGTTAATTTTTGTATAAGATGTAAGAAAGAGGTCCAGTTTCAATTTTCTGCATATGGCTAACCAGTTTATTGAATAGGGAATCCATTCTCCATTGCTTGTTTTTGTCAGGTTTGTCGAAGATCAGATGGTTGTAGATGTGTGATCTTATTTATGAGTTCTCTATTCTGCTCCACTGGTCTTCGTGTCTATTTTTGTACCAGTACCATGCTGTTTGGGTTACTGTAGCCTTGTAGTAGAGTGTGAAGTCAGGTAGCGTGACGCCTCCAGCTTTCTTCTTTTTGCTTAGGTTGTCTTGGCTGTATAGGCTCTATATTGGTTCCCCGTGAATTTTAAAATCGTTTTTTCTAATTCTGTGAAGAACGTCAATGGTAGTTTAAAGGGAATAGCATTGAATCTATAAATTACTTAGGGCAGTATGGCCATTTTCATGATATTGACTCTTCCTATTCATGAGCATGGAATGTTTTTCCATTTGTTTGTGTCCTCTCTGATTTCCTTGAGCAGTGGTTTGTAATTCTCCTTGAAGAGGTTCTTCACTTCCCTTGTTAGCTGTATTCCTGGGTATTTTATTCTCTTTGTAGCAATTATGGATAGTAGTTCATTCGTGATTTGGCTCTCTGTGTGCCTGTTGGTGTATAGGAATGCTAGTGATGTTTGCACATGGATTTTGTATCCTGAGACTTTGTTGAAGTTGTTTATCAGCTTAAGAAGCTTTTGAGCTGAGACATTGGGGTTTTCTACATATAGGATTATGTACCTGCAAATAAAGATAATTTGACTTCCTCTCTTCCTATTTAAATATCCTTTATTTCTTTCTTTTACCTGATTGCCCTGGCCAGAACTTCCAATACTATGTTGAATATATGATAAACCCACAGCCAATATTGTACTGAATGGGCAAAAGCTGAAAGCTTTCCCCTTGGAAACTGACACAAGGCAAGGATGCCCTCTCTCACCACTCCAATTCACACTTTCAATAATATATTAGTCAAGAAAAAAACAGAAAACTAGAAAATTAGTTGAATGAAAATAAAAACAAACATTTCAAAATGTCTTGTGTGTTAGTTTTCAATGTATTGCATAGGAGCTCACAGCCATCTTTGTTTAGCTCTGTGATAATGGAGGTGGGCTTTGTTACTATTTCACCACTGCCAGTTGGCCAATGTTAAGGTTGTCAGTAAAGGATGCTGGGGAGACATGGCTCTTACATTTCTTTTTCCAGTATGTCCCACTTGCTAGTATCCTGCAAAGAAGATTTTATCTAGTTCTAGAGCCCTGAACACTTGAAGTTTTTCTTGTGGTACACTGCTGCAGGGTGCAGTTTTCTCTAGGATTCAGCTTTTACAAAGCTTGTTGTTTTCCTGTGCTAAACTCCTCAAGGGTAAAGTTTCCTCCATATCTAGTTCTGCAGGGTCTGATTTTTCCTGCATCTGACTCCTTCAGAAGATTACTTCTCCAGGTTCTAGTTTCAGATTCTGTGGTGGCCAGAAGCTTCCAACAGCCAACAACTTCTACTAGCATCTCCTCCAGATGATTTACAGTGGAGTTCCACCGGCAAGACAGCTACCAATAAATGGCCTCTCTTAGAACCCTATCAATAGACTGTACTGCAAGCTCTAACGTGCTGAACATCCCTGTGGGTGGCTTTCTCTGGCAACCCAAATGACATATTTAAGCATGTAATCTCAGCAGCTTCTCATTCATCCAGTAAGCTTTGCGTGTGCCCTTTCCAATAAGGTCTTGATTATAGCTTGGAGTGTGTGTGAGATGTTTTTCAGGTGTTCTATCTCAGTCCTATGGTTGATCTTTAATCCATTATTTCTGTATTATTTGGAGTCCTCTTTTATGCTTTTAGCAAGACCTACTAAAAACAAAAGAAAGATACAAATTACTAAAATGAGTAATAAGATAGCAGTGTCTGTCAGACTGCAGAAATTAACAGGATATTAGGGAATTGTGATGAGTAACTTTATGCAAAAACACTTAAAAATTTAGATGAAATGGACAATTTCATGAAAAGACACAAGTAATCAAAACTGACTTAAGGAGAAATAGAAAACTCAAATAGACCTGTAACAAGTAAATAAATTGCATTAGTAATTTCAAACTACTTCATAAAGAAAAGTCCAACTTTGGAGGGCTTCATTTATTATTTCTATTGGACAACTCTGGAATAAATAATATCAATCGTACAAAGACCTTTCAAAAACTAAGGGAGGAAACACTTCCTAGCTATTTCTATGAGGCCAGTGTTGCACTGATACCAAGCCAGACAAACATCTCAAGAAAATAAAATATTATTTCAGTATCCTTTATGGACGTAGACACAACAATCTCTAATAAAATATTAACAAATCAAATCTGGCAGTATCAGAATAAGATTATACATTATGACCTTGTGTAATATATTCTCAGAAGGCAAGTTTCATTAACATTTGAAAGTCAATTAATGCAGCATATCAAATTATCAAATAATTATTTCAGAGACATAGAACAAACATTTGATACAATTTGACATTCATTTATGATTTTAAAACACATACAAATTCTCATCAATCTAGAAGTGGAAGAGAATTTAGCTTGAAAAAGGGCATCTGTGGAAAAAAAGAAAAAAATGTCAGTTAATACCACACATAATGTTGAAAGACTTGGTGTTGTCCCCTTACTAGGAGATGCGGACAATTCTGTACTGGGCTGGTGCAAGAATTTCCAAGGCAATTATAATAATTAAAGTCATAATATTGTCTTTGAAATAATCTAGGCAAATAATCTCTGTAGATGAAATAATCTTGTTTGCAGAAAATCCAATGCAATCTGCAAAAAAGATCTGATATGCACATTTAGCAAGGTTGTAGGATGCAAGATCAATATATTGAATTAATTACATTTCTATAGGTTAGCAACACACAGCCCAATAATGCAAATAAGGAAAGAATTCCATTTACAATAGCATCAAAAATAAAATTGTGAGGTAAGAACTGAACGCTGAAACTAAAAAACACTGTTGAGAGAAAATAAAAATACAAATAAATGGAGAGATGATTGTGTTCAAAGATTGAAAGACTCAATTTGTTAATGAACATTTTTCCAATATTGTCCTATAGATTCAGTGCAATTGTTATCAAATTTCTTTTAGTTGTTTTTGTGGAAACTGACAAGCTTATCTTAAAATTTGTATCAAAATACAATGACCTAGGATGGCCAAAATAATTTTGTAAACAAGCAGTGTTAGGGCCTCCACAACATGATATTAATAAAGCTACAGTTATTACAGAAAAAAGCTGCAGTTATTAAGACATGTAGCATTGGTGCAAAAATACACACAGAGATCAATAGAACAAAATAATAAGTCTAGAAGTAAGTTCTCATCTTTTTGGGTAATTGACTTTTGACAATGATGCATTCATTATTCAATGCATAAAAAATAGAAGATATTTTCAATGAATGCAATTGTGCCTCCACATACCAAAAAAAATCAGAAAGCAAAGAAGGAAGGAAGGAAGAAAGAAAAAAGAAGGAAATAACTGAGTCCCCTAGCTCACACAAAACATTCACCAACTGATTCTATACTTCTTAACTTTGTCTAGAGTACTTCTATCTCCACCGCAGCCTCCTTAGAAGATATTATTTCTCACTTGCATAAATCTGAGTTCCCCCATCTAATCAGTCTATGCTTCCCTAAAAACATTCTGAAATTGTTGTCAGAGTGAACTTTCTGAAAACTAAATAAGATGTTTTAAGCCAGTTAAGAGCATACCAATGGTCTTTGAACAAAGAAAGAAAGAAAAAAACCCTTAACATAGCCAATAAACTCAACATAATATTGCCCCTATATTTTCCCCTATCTAATATATTTTTTTCAAATTTTCTAGCACTCTCCTCAAACCAAAAGAAGGCCAGTGTGCTTGCTCAAACTCACTATACTTCCTCTTCTTACAGAGCCTTTGCATATACTGCCTGGAATATTCTCTCTCCCATTCTTAATTTACTTCAACTCATTATTTCATTTTAGAATCCAGTGCCATTTCTCAAGGAAGTTTTCTTTCTTGTGTTCCTGTAGCACCATGTATCTCTTGTATTTCCTGTATAGCATTTTCACATTAGTAATTTTCCAATTTTAATAATGTTTCTCTTCTGTGCTAGACATAAGCAGACAGACTCTATTTTTATTCACCATTTTATCCCACTACTTAGCACAGTGTTTGACAGTTAGAACATCTTCAAAAAATATTTTCTGAATAAATAAGTGGCTAAATAAATGGAAAATTCTCAGATTGATGCATACTAAAAACAAATATAAAACTAAACAACCCTTTTGTACTAACTCTGTAAGTGCAAGAATTGAGGTTCAGTCAACTTCAGAGCACTCTTCTTTTCTATCTCACCTGGCAGTGGTAGAGACCTTTGGTGTCTTGGGTTTCATCTAAAATGCCCCATGATAGCTAAGCAATGCCAAGCACACAGAAGGCCCTCGATGAACAACTGTTGAATTACGTGGTGCATTGATTATATTTGTTCTTTGTAACCAGATTCGGTTTTAGGATTCCATTCTTCCTTAAGAAAGACTAATGATGACATCAGAAATAGGGACCTCTGCAATATGACCTGAAGGCTCAATGCCTTTTAATGAACTGGAGTCAGTTGATTCCAATAATGACACAAATCCATCCCTCCTAATTCAAAGGAACCTGCAGACATGTGCTTGATGACAACACTATACGCACTTTGGCTCTGTTTTCCTTTGATTAATATTAGGTGTGTCATCAAGTACATGCCTCATCCCCTGTTGGAGGAGATGGTGTCTTGTTAGCAGGGCTTTTTCCTTGTGCCATCCTGTGTTTGAAAAAGGCTTTTTCAACTGCAACAAAAGCAAAAATTGACAATGGGATCTACTTAAACTAAAGAGCTTCTGCACAGCAAAAGAAACTATCATCAGAGTGAACAGACAACCAAAAGCTTTGGAGAGGTCTTTTCCCCCTTCATCTTCATATCAAACACCTCTCTAGTTGCCTTTGCTCATTCGATCTGATCTGTAACAGGTAGTAGGGATCAACTGAATCACAGTTTTTCAAACTATGAGATACTATTCATTAGTGGGTTGTGAAATCAATTCATAGTTCCCCATAAAATTTTTAAAATATGAAATAGAATAGTGAAGACTAGAGAGCATTAGAAAACAAGGTGATTAGTAAGAGTAAGTCTTGTATCATGTGCATGTGTGTCTGTGTCATGTATGTGTGTATGCACGTGTGCATGAGGTCACAGTATAAAATGCATATCTTTACTCAGGTCAATAGGCATATGTATATATGTATGTATTTTCTTCCTTCCCCAACTGCTATTTGAGGATGTTTGGTTAATGTGTTTAATTAGTTATATCCATTTCAAGTAATTAAAATCAGTTAAAATCAGAGGAATCTTTAAGTAGTAACCCAAAGGCTGAGTTGACTGTGTTGTCTCATGTTTAAAAGTCATATGGTAAATCCCTTCTCTCAGCATAACTGTGATGGTTGCTGGAGCTGAGGGCCAAGTCTTGCGGAAGTGTCCACCACATCATAGTACAGCGTAGGCACAGGATGGAAACTTCTTCGATTATCCTCAGTGATAGGGTCTGGCTCTGTGTCCCCATCCAAATATCATCTTGAATTGTGATCCAAATTGTAATCCCCATGTGTTGTGGGAAGGAACTTGCAGGAGGTGATTAGATCACTATGGGAGGTCCCCCCATGCTGTTCTAGTGATAGTGAGTGAGTTCTCATGAGATATGATGGTTTTATAAGGGGTTTTCTCCCCTTCACTGTGCATTTCTCCTTCCTGCTGCCCTGTGAAGAAGAATGTTTGCTTTCCCTTCTGCCATGATTGTAAAGTTTCCTGAGGCCTCCCCAGCCCTGCAGAACTATGAGTCAGTTAAACCTCTTTCCTTTAAAAATTACCCAGTCTTGGGTAATTCCTTATTAGCAGTATGAGAATGGACTAATACAGTAAATTGGTACCAGGTAGTGGTGTGCAGCTGTAAAGATAGCCAAAAATGTGAAAGTGACTTTGGAACTGGGTAACAGGCAGAGGTTGGAGCAGTTTGGAGGGCTCAGGAGAAGACAGGAAGATGTGGAAAAATTTGGTATTCCCTAGAGACTTATTGAATGGCTTTTACCAAAATGCTGATCATGATATGGACAATGAAGTCCAGGCTGAGTTGGTCTCAGATGGAGATGAGGAACTTGTTGGGAATGGGAATGAAGGTGATTCTTGCTATGCTTTAGCAAAGAGGCTGGTGGCATTTTGCCCCTGCCCTAGAGATCTGTAGAACTTTGAACTTCAGAGAGAAGATTTAGGGTATCTGGTGAAAGAAATTTCTAAGTAGAAAAGTGTTCAAGAGGAAGCGGAGCATAAATGTTTAGAAAATTTGCAGCCTGGGCCAGGTGCGGTAGCTCACGCCTGTAATCCCAGCACTTTGGGAGGCCAAGGGAGGCGGATCATGAGGTCAGGAGATCAAGACCATCCTGGCCAACACGGTGAAACCCTGTCTCTACTAAAAATACAAAAATTAGCTGGGTGTGGCGGTGCATGCCTCAGCTACTCAGGAGGCTGAGGAAGGAGAATCATTTAAACTAGGGAGTCAGATGTTGCAGTGAGCCAAGATCACACCACTGCACTCCAGCATGGTCAAAGAGCAAGTCTCCATCTGAGAAAAAAAAAAAAAAAGAAAGTAAAAAAGAGAAGAAAATTTGCAGCCTGACTATGCAGTAGAAAAGAAGAACCCATTTTCTGGGGAGAAAGTCAAGCCTGCTGTAGAAATTTGCATAAGTAACCAAAAGCCTAATATTAATCACCAAAACAATGAGGAAAATGCCTCCAAGGCATGTCAGAGACCTACACAGCAGCCCCTCCTATCACAGGCACAGAGGGCTGAGGGAAAAATGGTTTCATGGGCTGGGATCAGGGTCCCCCTACTCTATGCAGCCTCAGGACATGGTGCCCTGTGTCCCAGATGCTTCAGCTCCAACCATGGTTAAAAGGGGCCATGGTACAGCTCAGGCCATTTTGGAGGGTGCAAGCCCCAAGCCTTGGTGGCTTAAATGTGGTGTTGGGCCTGTGAGTGCACAGAATTCAAGAACTGAGGTTGGGGAACCTCTACCTAGATTTCAGAGGATGTATACAAATGCCTGGATATCCAGGCAGAGGTTTGCTGCAGGGGTGCAGCCTGTGTGGAGAACCTCTGCTAGGGCAGTGTGGAAGGAAAATGCAGCATGGGAGCCCTCAAACAGAGTCCCCACTGGGGCACTGCCTAGTAGAGCTGTGAGAAGAGGGCCATCATCCTCCAGACCCCAGAATGGTAGATCTACTGACAGCTTGCACCGTGCACCTGGAAAAGCCACAGACATTCAATGCCAGCCCATGAAAGCAGCTGGGAGGGGTGCTGTCCCCTGAAAAGCCACAGAGATGGAGCGGCCCAAAGCCATGGGAGCCCACTTCTTACATCGGCATGATCTGGATGTGAGACATGGAGCCAAAGGAGATCACTTTGGAATTTTAAGGTTTAATGACTGCCCTATTGTATTTTGGACTTTCATGGGGCGTATAGCCCCTTTGTTTTGACCAATTTCTTCCATTTGGAATGGGTGTATTTACCCCATTCCTGAACCAAGATTGTATCTAGGAAGTAACTAACTTGCTTTTGATTTTACAGGCTCATAGGCAGAAAGGACTTGCCTTGTCTCAGATAAGACTATGGACTTGGAATTTGGGTTAATGCTGAAATGAGTTAAGACTTTAGGGAACTGTTGGGAAGTCATAGTTGTGTTTTGAAATATGAGAAATATGAGATTAGGGCAGGGCCAGGAGCAGAATGATATGGTCTGGCTCTGTGTCCCAACCCAATCTCATCTTGAATTGTAATACAAATTATAATCCCATGTGTTGGGGAAGTGACCTCCTGGGAGGTGATTAGATCATGGGGGCAGTCCCCCCATGCTGTTCTCATGATAGTAAGTTCTCATGAGATCTAATGGTTTTATAAGGGGTTTTTCCCACTTTGCTCTGCACTTCTCCTTGCTGCTGCCCTTCACACAAGAGGGACGTGTTTGCTTTCCTTTCCACCATGATCATAAGTTTCCTGAGGCCACCCCAGCCCTGTGGAACTATGAGTCAATTAAACCTCTTTCCTTTATAAATTATCTAATCTCAGGTATGTCTTTATTAGCAGTGTGAGAATGTACTAATACACTCAGCATGCTTGAAATCATTCATAATTTTTAAAATGCAAATGGTATTCCTTCCAGGCACTGTGAGGGCCCATGCTAGGACATATTGTATGAGAATCTGCCCTGTGTGTCTCTGAGTTCACCACATCAACATTCCTTCCATTTCCAAGCACTCTCATTTCTGGTGCCCTGCATCTGCCTCATCTCTGTGTTTCTAAGAATTGAAACACTGGTTAATTGGAAGCAGCTTCACCAGCAGCAGGAACAGATCTAGAAATTGATAGAAAGTTGCAGTCCAGCTTTTTAAAATACCTTCTGGTGCCAAAGGACATGCCAGAAAGCAGAGGAAACCAAGAGTTATTGGGCAGAGGCCCTTGCACTGAAAACTGCTAGAGTGATTAGTAGCTTGGACCTTGCTTGTGTATCTGATGCTCCTTGACCTTGGCTAATTATAACCATGGGCTTTTGAGTGATTTCAGACAAAAAATGAATATCAAAAGGCAGTAAAACGAATCGTTTCTGAAATCACCACTGCTCCTTCATTCCCTAGAAATCAGAGGGAATTTATATTTCTGGGGTGAGCTGATCAGCATTGGTGGCAAGTGATGGGCTGGTGACCTTGGAGAGCAGAGGAGCTGTGGAGGGGCACAGGTAGGCATCCTTCACTCTCCTAGAAACACTCCAGGTAGCTCAGATCATGTCTTTGCCAGGGGACCAGACCCTCATTTAAATGGCTTGTCCAAAGTAGAATCAGGCTGCTTTAAAAAAACTTCGTACAGATGTTGGACCCCACTGGCGATCATGTGGAGTCAGAGTGTGTTTTCTGTAGATTCCTTTGCATGTTAAGCTTCAGGTCAGGGAAAAAGCAGCAGTCAGTTAGAGGGTGTTCTTAAGTTGACATGACTGACTCTGAATGGGGCTAATTGAATCCATTCTCCAGGGGACAAGCTAGGGACCTTGAAGATGGCTTAGTCTCATGAATTTGATGGAGATCTCTAAAGAGGGTGCAACTTTCTAAAGGCAGCAGAAGAGGAGTAAGGTGTTGCCTCGGTTCATTGGGGCTGCTATCACAAAATACCATAGACTGCATGGCTAATAAACAGCAGAAATTTATTTCTTAAATTTCTGGAGGCTGGGAAGTCCAAGATCAGGCATATTTGGTGTGTGGTGAGGGACCACTTTCTGGTTCACAGATGGTGCCTTCTCACTACATCCTCACTCAATGGAAAGGGCAAACAGCTCTCCCATGTCTCTTTTATCAGGGCACCAATCTCATTCACAAGGACTCCACCCTCATGGCCTAAGCACCTCCTGAAGGCCCCATCTAACCTCATCACCCAAGGGCTTAGGATTTCAACATATGAATTTCAGGGGGACACCAGTATTCAGACAACAGTAAGTGTGATGAGGCTCACTAGACTGAACTCCAGAACAACCTCCGTCCTTACCCCATAACAGAACCCTGCAGAAGGCACTGAAAAGATCTTTTGAATATTCAGCTTCTTCGACTGTGAGGTGAATAGTGGGTAGATGAAAGGGGTCTGTGCTATAAATGGTGAGATGTTCTTTCCTGCTTCACAGGGATTTTAAGTGGTGTAGATGAGGAGGCACATGGGCACACCTCACTGTATTGAGCCTTGCTGTACTGCACTTCACAAATGCTGCAATTTTACACATTGGAGGTTTGTGGCAATGCTGCACGGAGCAAGTCTACTGGAGCCACTTTTCCAACAGCGTGTGCTCATTTCATGTCTGTGTGTCACAGTTAGGTAATTCTCACCATATTTCAGAACTTTTCATTATTATTATATCTGTTATGGGGATCTGCAATCAGTCGCTCTTGAAGTTGCTATTGTGATTCTTTTGAGGCTTCACATGCCGTGCCAATATATGATGGCAAACTTAATCCATAAATGCTGTGTATGTTCTCACTGCTCCACTGACCAGCCATTTCCTGTCTCTCTTCCTCTCCTTGGGCCTCCCTGTTCCCTGAGACACAATAATATTGAAATTAGGGCAATTAATAACCCTCCAGTGATCACTAAGTGTTCCAAGTAAAAGGAAGAGTCACATATCTCACTTTAAATCAAAAGCTAGGATGATAAAACTTAGTGAGGAAGGCATGTAGAAAGCTGAGATGGACCAAAAGCTAGGATGATAAAGCTTAGTGAGGAAGGCATGTAGAAAGCTGAGATGGACCAAAAGCTAGATCTCTTGCAGCAAACAGCTAGCCAAGTTGTGAATGCAAAGGAATATGTCTTGAAGGGAATTTAAAAAGTGCTACTCCAGTGAACACACGAGTGATAAGAAAGTGAAATAGCTTTCTTGCTGATAGGGAGACAATTTTAGTGTCTAGATAAAAGATCAAACTAGCCATAACATCCTCTTAAGCCAAAACTTAATCTAGAACAAATCCCTAACTCTCTTCAATTCTATGGAGGCTGAGAGAGGTGAGGGGGGTGTAGAAGAAAAGTTGGAAGGTAACATAGGGTTGGTTCATGAGGTTTAAGGAAAAAAGCCATCTCCAGAACATAAAAGTGGAAGGTGAGGCAGCAAGTGCTGATGGAGCAGCTGCAGCAAGTTATCCAGAAGATCTAGCTATGATCACTGATGAAGGTGGCTGCACTAAACAATACATTTTGAATGTCAATAAAACAGCCTTCTACTGGAAAAATATGCTGTCTAGAACTTTCCTAGCTAGAGAGAAGTCAAGGCTTGGCTTCAAAGCTTTAAAAGGCAGGCTGACTCTCTTGTCAGGGGATAATGTAGCTGATTACTTTAAGTTAAAGCCAATGCTCATGTGCTATTCCAAGAATCCTAGGACCCTTAAAATTATGCTAAATTAACACTGCCTGTGCTCTAGAAATGAAACAACAAAACCTAGATGAGAGCACATTCGTTTACAACATAATTTACTGAATATTTTAAGCCCACTGGTGAGACCTACTGCTTGGAAGAAAGTTTCCTTTAAAAATATACTGCTCAATGACAATAGACCTAGTCAGCCAAGAACTCCGCTGGAGATGAATATTGTTTTCATGCCTGCTAACACAACATCTACTCTGCAGTCCATGGATCAAAGAGTGATTTTGAATTTCTTTTTTTTTAAACCTTTAGTTCTGGGGTACATGTACAGGATGTGCAGGTTTGTTACGTAGGTAGATGTGTGCCGTGGTGGTTTGCTGTACCTATCAACCCATCACCTAGGTATTAAGCCCAGCATGCATTAGCTATTTTTCCCAGTACTCTCCCTCCCCCCACCCACCCCCAGACTGGCACCAGTGTGTGTTGTTCCCTTCTCTGTGCCCATGTGTTCTCGTTGTTCACCTGTCACTTATAAGTGAGAATATTCAGTGTTTGATTTTGTGTTCCTGCCTTAGTTTTCTGAGGATAATCGCTTCCAGCTCCATCCATGTCCCTGCAAAGGAAATTATCTTATTTATTTTCATGGCTGCATAGTATTCCATGGTGTATATGTGCCACATTTTCTTTATCCAGTCTATAGTTGATGGGCATTTGGGTTGATTCCATGTCCTTGCTATTGTAAATAGTGCTGCAATGAACATACATGTGCACGTATCTTTGTAATAAAATGACTTATATTCCTTTGGGTATATACCCAGTAATGGGATTGCTGTGTCAAATGGTATTTCTGGTTTTAGATCTTTGAGAAATCACCACACTGTCTTCCACAATGGTTGAACTAATTTACATTCCCATCAACAGTGTAAAAGTGTTCCTATTTCTCCACAACCTTGCCAGCATCTGTTGTTTCTTGACTTTTTAATAATCGCTACTCTGATTGGTGTAAATGGTATCTCATTGTGGTTTTGATTTGCATTTCTCTAATGATCAATGATGTTGAGGTTTTTCTTCATATGTTTGTAGGCTGCATGAATGTGTTCTTTTCAGAAGTGTCTGTTCATATCCTTTGCCCACTTTTGGTGGGGTTGTTTATTTGTTTCTTGTAAATTTGTTTGATTTCCTTGCAGATTCTGGATATTAGTTCTTTGTCAGATGGAATAGGTTGCAAAAATGTTCTCCCACTCTGTAGACTGCCTGTTCACTCTGACGATAGTTTGTTTTGCTGTGCAGAAGCTCTTTAGTTTCGCTAGATACCATTTATCAATTTTTACTTTTGTTGCAATTGCTTTTGGTGGTTTCATCATTAAATCTTTGCCCATGCCTATGTCTTGAATGCTATTACCTGGATTTTCTTCTAGGGTTTTTATAGTTTTGGGTTTTACATTTAAGTCTGTGATCTATCTTAATTTTTGTATAAGGTGTGAGGAAGGGGTCCAGTTTTAATTTTCTGCAAATGGATAACCAGTTCTCAGAGCACTGTGTATCAAATAGGAAATCCTTTACCCATTGCTTGTTTTTGTCAGGTTTGTCAAAGATCAGATGGTTGTAGATGTATGATCTTATTTCTATTCTGTTCCATTGGTATATGTGTCTTTTTTCGTACCAGGAACATGCCTCAAATAATAACAGCCATTTATGACAAACCCACAGCCACTATCATACTGAATGGGCAAAAGCTGGAAGCATTCCTGTTGAAAACTGGCACAAGACAAGGATTCTCTCTCTCATCTCTCCTATTCAATGTAATATTGGAAGTTCTGGCCAAGGCAATCAGGTAAGAGAACTAAATAAAGAGTATTCAAATAGTAAGGAAGGAAGTCAAAATGTCTGTTTGCAGATGACATGATTATATTTCTGGAAAACACCATTGTTTCGGCCCCCAAAGCTTCTTAAGCTGATAAGCAACTTCAGCAAAGTCTCAGGATACAAAATCAATGTGCAGAAGACACAAGAATTTCTACACACCAACAACAGGCAAGCAGAGAGCCAAATCATGAATGAACTGCCATTCACAATTGCTACAAAGATAATAAAATGTCTAGGAATACAGCTAACAAGGTACGTAAAGGACCTCTTTAAGGAGAACTATAAACCACTGCTCAGGGAAACCAAAGAGGACACAAACAAATGGAAAAATATTCCATGCTCATGGAGAGGAAGAATTAATATCATGAAAATGGCCATACTACCCAAAGTAATAGATTCAATGCTATTCCCATTAAACTACCATTGACATTCTTCACAGAATTAGAAAAAGCCTGTTTTAAAATTCATGTGAAACAAGAAAGAGCCCGTATAGCCCAGACAATCCTAAAGAAAAAGAACAAAGCTGGAGGCATCACGCTACTGGACTTCAAGCTATACTTATAAGGCTACAATAACCAAAACAGCATGGTACTGATTTTGACTTTCAAGTCTTATTATTTGAGAAGTATATTTCATAAGGCTATAGCTGCCATAGATAGTGATTCCTCCATGGATCTGGTTGGGCAAAGTAAATTGGAAATCTTCTGGAAAAGATTTCTAGGTGCAATTAGGAACATTTGTAATTCATGGGAAGAGGTTAAAAAAAAACTAGCATTACCAGGAGCTTGGAAGAAGTTGATTCCAACACTCAGGTATGACTTTGAGGGGTTCAAGACTTCGATAAAGGAAATAACTGCAGATGTGATGGAAATGGCAAGAGAATTAGAATGAGAAGTGGAGCCTGAAGATGTGATTGAATTGTTGCAATGTCATGATAAAACTTGAATGGATGAGAAGTTGCTTCTTAGGAAGAAGCAAAGAAAGTGGCTCCCTGAGATGGAATCTACTCCTGGTGAAGATTCTGGGAACATTGTGGAAATGACAACAAGGAATTTAGAATATTATACTAACTTAGTTGATAAAGCAGTGGCAGGGTTTGAGAGGATTGACTCCAATTTCAAAATAAGTTCTACTGTGTGTAAAATGCTATCAGACAGCATCATGTGCTGCAGAGAAATCTTTCATGAAAGTGTAAAAAATCAATCAATGTGGCAAGCTACGTTGTCCTTTTTTTTTTTTTTTGAGGCTGAGTCTTTCTCTGTCACCCAGGCTGGAGTGCAGTGGGTACAATCTTGGCTCACTGCAACCTCTGCCTCCCAGGGTTCAAGTGACTCTCGTGCCTCAGCCTCCTGCATAGCTGGGATTACAGGCACCCACCACCACATTCGGCTAATTTTTGTATTTTTAGTTGAGATGGGGTTTCACCATGTTGGCCAGGCTGGTCTCGAATTCCTGACTTCAATTGATCCACCTGCCTCACCCTCCCAAAATGCTGGGATTACAGGCACGAGCCACCATGCCTGGACTTTTGTCTTATTTTTTTAAATTGCCACAGTCACCCCACCCCACCCCACCACCCTGATCAGTCAGCAGCCATCAACATTGAGCAAGACCCTCCACCAGAAAAAGGATTACAACTCTCTGAAGTCTCAGCTAATAGCATTTTTATCAAGAAATTGTTTTAAAATTAAGGTATACACATTGTGTTTTAGACATAATGCTATTGCAAACTTAATAGACTAAAGTATAATGTAAACATAACTTTTATATACACTTGGAAACCAAGAAATGCACATGACTTGCCTTATTGCAATATTCACTGTAGTGTGGTGGTCAGGAACTGAACCTGCAATATCCCTGAAGTATGCTTGTACACTGTTTGGGAAGCCAAACATTTCCACGTTAATATATTTAATTTGTCATTGTTTCATTTCTGCTGAAAGCAGAGAGAATTTCCTGGAAGGTTGTTATAAAATGTTTATGTGTATTCATCTTAAACCCTGCAAGAAGTAATCTGCTGATGATATGAACCACCTATAACATTGTTCCAGTGCAATGGGATTAAGAAATAATCTCCAAATTAAACTTCATTACATAGTCTAATGTTTCTTCTTATTAATTTTTCAATTGAATAGTTGGGTTTATTAAAAATAAAAGAAAAATTGAGAATTATTTATCAGGCATCCTTCCAAGTGCTTCAAGCAATTATTAATTTTAAAAAGCTATTTAAATTATGAGAATGTATTTTTTTAAATCAGAAATGCCTACTCACCATCATCGCATAAAACTTTAATGGTGAAATATTATGTGCTTTTCATTCCATTATTGCGCAAATGAATTATGTATGGAGATATAGCTGGTGCTTCTTTCCTTATTTACATTTATGAGTAGATCTCCATGCAGATAACGTGTTTGGTGAAGCAGGAAGGCAGAGGCCAGCTACACTCAACAGAAGGGGCCGTTTGAAGTCTGAGTTGGAATAACGGAGGAAGAATTTGACAACTGCAATGACACTTGACAAATGCATTGACACTTGACAAGTCTGGCTCCTGACAAAAAATACCGGCCACTAACAGTGCATATAATTCCAGTTAGCCACTACTGCTACAAAACAATGCCCATCTTGGGGCTGAACTGATCTTAGAAATAATCTTTCCAAACAGTCCAGATATCCAACACCTTCATTTTACAAATGAGATCGAGATGTGTGGCCTCTTGCCTAAGGTCCCATAGCCCTGTCCCTTGTGTCTGTATCCTCTAACCCTGGCAATAGTGCGTGCTTAACTGCTATCCCTGGGTCTATTTGAAAACTTGGCCTCTGGAGTTTATGATCGTGGCCTGGAGCAGAGCACAGAGCATCGTAAGGAACCCAGGATCCACCAGGCCTTCTGCAGCTGATTTCTGAGTCAGCCTTGCAGGGCCTGCTGCGTCTTCTGCTTGAGGGGCCTGGTGCTGGATTCTCACCTTGTCTCCTGACTCTGGCCCAAGTTCTTACGCATTAGTCTACCCACTCCTGGCAGGTCTCTGCAGAGCCAATGGCTTGGGAAACTGGCTGGCCACTTGCTCTGACTCTGTAGGATCCAGGGCTGCCCTGGCCTCTGCTTATCATCCTGAAGCCCTTTCTGCACCCACGCCTTGGTTTTAGTGCCCGGTAACCTAACTCCACATGGCTGAGCCAAAATTGATGGTCCTCGGTGTGACTGCCTGTTCAGTTGGATTCGTCCTCTGAACCTCCCAAGCCTTCCTGCTACCGGGTGGATCCCTGCCGCGTGCCTGGTTGGTGTTCTTTCTACTTCCTGAACCCTGTCTGCAGGGAAAGCTGCTGCTGGCTTTTACACTCGCCTTAGCGTGGCTATCTTTGTCCCCCTGAGGTTTGTTCTGACTGCCCCCAAAACCCATCCTTTAGCATCCTAATCTACTCCCCATGTGTAGGGAGTAGATTCATCAGTCCATGGCTTTGCCCTCCAATCTCCCTTCACCTTTTGGGCTTGATAGATGTGTGGCGCTTGTGGACAGTGCTCTCATCCACTGAGTGGACCGCGCTGCGGTTTCCGGGAGGGTGGCTGCACAGTGGACTCATGCGAAGGGGAAGGCAGCCTTTCCTTCTGCCCTGCGTGTCCCCATCCTTTCTGTCACACAGAAAAGTTTAGCAGAGAGCACTCCGAAATGCTTTCCCTCCTTTCCCGACGTGTCCCAGGCCTTTCTGGTGTGTTCCGCATTTCTTGTTCTGTCCCCGCTCTTCTCTGTTTGAAGGTTCTGTCCTTTGAAACCCCGGTTTCCTGGGTTTTGTTGCCAGCTGGTTTCTGGCTTGATTAGCCAGTGGGAGACTCGTGCCAGGGAACATTCCCGTCTCTCTGTTACAGGCAGGGTCTCTGGCAGTGGCTCCTCCTACCACAGGTTCCCACTCTGGCCAGGCAGTGCCTCCCTCCATGACCCCAGTGTTAAAGTACTAAGCCTCCCACTAAGGTCCCAGCTCCCAAGCCACGCAAACTCTGCTTGAGGGGTGTCATCACGGTCTCCTCCCTGTGCATCCACAGCCCGGTGGTGGCTGCGGCCTTGCTGTTGCTCATTTCTGGGCTGCTGTGCTATGTCCTGTTGGGTCTGACTTCATTAATTGTTAGTTGTGTCATCAATTTAATAGCAGCTTGTGATGGTTAATACTGAGTGTCAACTTGATTGGATTGAAGGATGCAAAGTATTGGTGCTGGGTGTGTCTATGAGGGTGTTGTCAAGAGATTAACATTTGAGTCAGTGGGCTGGAGAAGGCAGACCCACTCTGCCTTCTCTAGCCCACTGGTGAGCACAATCTAATCAGCTGCCAGCGAATATAAAGCAGACAGAAAAACATGAGAAAGTGAAACTGACCTAGCCTCCCAGCCTCCATCTTTCTCCCATGCTGGATGCTTCCTGCCCTCAAACCTCAGACTCCAGGTTCTTCAGTTTTGAGACTCAGACTAGCTCTCCTTGCTCCTCAAGCTTGCAGACAGCCTATTGTGGGAGCTTGTGATCATGTAAGTTTATACTTAATAAACTCATATATATGTATTTTTTCTGCATTTCTTACACTTACGAGACTACAGCTACATTTTATTTGATATCTATCAATAAAATTAGACGCGACTGGTGTGACTTCACAAGCTGTAAGCTTCTAAATGAGTGTGATTTAACACTGCTACATTTGTGATAATTTTTTATGCAGTGATAAAATACATTATATATAATACGTATAATGTACATTATACACATGTATATATTATATACATGTATATAATGTACATATTATATACATAAATAATATATATGTATATATTATGTACATATATAATTATATGTATATATGTATACATATATAATTATGTATTATATATGTATACATATATAATATGTATACATGCATTATATATGTATACATATAAAATATATCTACAT
This sequence comes from Gorilla gorilla gorilla, assembly GCF_029281585.2. Lineage (NCBI taxonomy): Eukaryota > Metazoa > Chordata > Mammalia > Primates > Hominidae > Gorilla > Gorilla gorilla. The sequence goes on from NC_073230.2 coordinate 162,321,391, forward strand.
GTATTATATATGTATACATATATAATACATAATTATATATGTAATTATATTATTATATAATGCATATATTATATATCATGAGATATATATTTTATAAATATTACATATACACACACACATACACATCCTATTAGTTCTATACCTCTAAGGAACCCTATTATAGATAATATACATATTGTATGTATATATTAACTATTATGTATATATACAATATGTACATATTATATATTACGTATATATTATACACATATAATATGTATATATTATGCGATATATTATATAATGTATATATTATGTATATGAGATATATATTATATAACATATAATATATGAGATATATATTCTATATCATATTATATATAATATATGAGATATACATTATATATCATATTATATATAATATATGAGATATATATCATATTATATATAATATATGAGATATATATTATATATTATATATAATATATGAGATATATATTTTATATTATATATAATATATGAGATATATATTTTATATTATATATAATATATGAGATATATATTTTATATTATATATAATATATGAGATATATATTTTATATTATATATAATATATGAGATATATATTTTATATTATATATAATATATGAGATATATATTTATATATATTATATATAATATGAGATACATATTTTAAATATAATTTATATGATATATGAGATATATATGTTATATATATTATAAATAATATGAGACATATGTTATATATGTTATATATGAGATATATGTTATATAATTATATAGAATATATAAATATATATGTTATAAATATTATACATAATATACGAGATACATATGTTATATATGTTATACATATGAGATATATGTTATATATTGTATATAATATATGAGATATATGTTACATATATTATACATATGAGATAAATAAGTTATATATATTATATATAATATATGAGATAAATATGTTATATATTATATATAATATATGAGATATATATTTTATATATATTATATATAATATGAGATATCTATTTTATATATTATACATAATATATGAGATATATATTTTATATACATTATATACATGAGATATATATTTAATATATATTATATATAATATATGAGATATATATTTAATATATATTATATCTAATATATGAGATATATATTTCTCATATATTATATATAATATATGAGATATATATTTTCTGTATTATATATAAGAGATATATATTATATATATTATATATAATATATGAGATATATATGTTATATACATTGTATATAATATATGAGATATATATGTTATATTTATTATATATGAGATATAAATATCATATATATTACATATAATACATGAGATATAAATATCATATATATTACATATAATACATGAGATATAAATATCATATATATTACATATAATACATGAGATATAAATATCATATATATTACATATAATATATGAGATATAAATATCATATATATTACATATAATATATGAGATATATGTTATATATATTATATATAATATATGAGATATATATTTATATATTATACATAATATATGAGATATATATTTTATATATATTATATATGAGATACATATTTTATATATATTATATATATAAGACATATATTTTATATATATTATATATATGAGAGATATATTTTATATATTATATATGAGATATATATTTTATATATATTACATATGACATATATATTTATATATATTATATATGAGATATATATTTTATGTATATTATATATGAGATATATATTTTATATATATTATACATAATATATGAGATATATATTTCTTATATTATATATAATATATGAGATGAATATTTTATATATACTATATATAATACATGAGATGTATATTTTATATACATTATATAATACATGAGATGTATATTTTATATACATTATATATAATATACGAGATGTATATTTTATATACATTATATATTATATACGACATGTATATTATACACGTAATATATGAGACGTATATATACACGTAGTATATATGAGATGTATATTATACACGTAGTATATATGAGATGTATATTATACACGTAGTATATAATATATGAGATGTATATTATACGCGTAGTATATAATATATGAGATGTATATTATACGCGTAGTATATAATATATGAGATGTATATTATACGCGTAGTATATAATATATGAGATGTATATTATACGCGTAGTATATAATATATGAGATGTATATTATACGCGTAGTGTATATGAGATGTATATTATACGCGTAGTGTATATGAGATGTATATTATACGCGTAGCATATAATATATGAGATGTATATTATACGCGTAGCATATAATATATGAGATGTATATTATACGCGTAGCATATAATATATGAGATGTATATTATACGCGTAGCATATATGAGATGTATATTATACGCGTAGCATATAATATATGAGATGTATATTATACGCGTAGCATATAATATATGAGATGTATATTATACACGTAGTATATATGAGATGTATATTATACGCGTAGTATATAATATATGAGATGTATATTATACGCGTAGTATATAATATATGAGATGTATATTATACGCGTAGTATATAATATATGAGATGTATATTATACGCGTAGTATATAATATATGAGATGTATATTATACGCGTAGTATATAATATATGAGATGTATATTATACGCGTAGTATATAATATATGAGATGTATATTATACGCGTAGTATATAATATATGAGATGTATATTATATGCGTAGTATATAATATATGAGATGTATATTATATATGTTATATATAATATATGAGATGTATATTATATATGTTATATATAATATATGAGATGTATACTATATATGTTATATATAATATATGAGATGTATACTATATATGTTATATATAATATATGAGATGTATACTATATATGTTATATATAATATATGAGATGTATATTATATATATTATATATAATATATGAGATGTATATTATATATATTATATATAATATATGAGATGTATATTATATATATTATATATAATATATGAGATGTATATTATATATATTATATATAATATATGAGATGTATATTATATATATTATATATAATATATGAGATGTATATTATATATATTATATGTAATATATGAGATATATATTATATATAATATATGAGGTATATATTATATATAATATATGAGGTATATATTATATATAATATATGAGATATATAATATATAATATATGAGATATATATTATATATAATATATGAGATATATATTATATATAATATATGAGATATATATTATATATAATATATGAGATATATATTATATATAATATATGAGATATATATCATATATAATATATGAGATATATATCATATATAATATATATATGAGATATATATCATGTATATTATATATATGAGATATATATCATGTATATTATATATATGAGATATATATTATATATTATATATAATATATGAGATATATATTATATATTATATATAATATATGAGATATATATTATATATTATATATAATATATGAGATATATATTATATATATTATATATATGAGATATATATTATATATTATATATAATATATGAGATATATTATATATATTATATATAATATATGAGATATATATTATATATATTATATATATGAGATATATATTATATATTATATATAATATATGAGATATATATTATATATATTATATATAATATGAGATATATATTATATATATGATATACAATATATGAGATATATATATGATATACAATATATGAGATATATATTCTATATATATGATATGTAATATATGAGATATATATTTTATATATGTGATATGTAATATATGAGATATATGTTTTATATATATTATGTATAATATATGGGATATATTTTTTATATATATTATGTATAATATGTGAGATATATATTTTATATATATATTATGTATAATATATGAGATATATATTTTATATATATATTATGTATAATATATGAGATATATATTTTATATATATATCATGTATAATATATGAGATATATATTTTATATATATATTATGTATAATATATGAGATATATATTTTATATATATTATGTATAATATATGAGATACATATTTTATATATATTATGTACAATATATGAGATACATATTTTATATATATTATATATATGAGATACATATTTTATATATATAATATATAATATATGAGACATATTTTATATATATTATATATAATATATGAGACATATTTTATATATATTATATATATCAGATATATATTTTATATATATTATATATATCAGATATATATTTTATATATATTATATATAACATATGAGATATATATTTTATATATATTATACATAATAGATATATATTTTATATATATATTATACATAATATATGAGATATATATTTTATATATATTATATATAATATATGAGATATATATTTTATATATATTATATATATTATATATAATATATGAAATATGCATTTTATATATATTATATATAATATATGAAATATGTATTTTATTTATTATATTTTTATGAGATATATAGTTTATATATTATATATAATTTATGAGTTATATATTTTATATATATATTATATATACACACGCACACACATACACGTCCTATTAGTTCTATTCCTCTAAGGAACCCTAACACACAGCCTTTGGGGATAAATGAAGTCACACACACATCTGCTATGCATAAATCAGCTTAAACATGAAACTGCTTCAGAAATACTAAAATGTAAAGAGCGGTACACTTCATAATAGCATTATTATTATCCCCCCTTTAGAAGATGTAATGCACATAGTTACAGGAATTCTCAGGGAATTTAGTCTTGTTCTCATTTAGCTTTTTTATTCTGCATTTCTTACACTTACCTGACTGCAGCTGCATTTGTGTTTGGTATCTATTAGTAACCAATACAAATATGTTTCTGGTAATAAATACTGAGAAATATTGTCAACATATTAAAAACACATGGCTCAAAATAAGACCTCACATAGCCCATCCGTTTTTTGCTTCTGTCTTTCTCTTTCTGACAACCTACGGCTGAGTTTTGAACCTTCAGTGGAGAGCAGTTTTCTCTCTGCTTTTCAATGGAGGAGAATTCTCTTTTTACTGTTTCGTAGAGCCATAGACTGTTGGGTCTACAAGGGTCTGTGGTGAGCACAATTCTGAGATTGCTCGCAAGAATCCAGGCCTCTGGTGAGCACACACCTTCTTCCATTTACTGAAACACTAACGTATCTGCTGTTGTGAAAATATTTTGCAGAGGTAATTAATGTCTCAAATTAGTTGACCTTAAAATAAGAAGAGTAGGTGGGTCTGACCTAACAGGGTGAGCCTTAAATGGGAAAGGACTCTTTTGGAGCATGAGATTCAAAGTATGAGGGGCATTTGATGCATGAAAAATTCTCCTTTCCTGCCTTTGGAGAAGGTGGGGGCCGTCTGGCAAGCCAAAGTGACCCCCACTGACAATCAGCCAGGAAGTGGGACTGCAGTCCTGCAACCACCAGGAACTGACTTTTGTCAGAACCGTTTGAAACGAGATGAGAATGCTGTCTGGTGGACATCCCTATTTTGGTTTTGTGAGACCCTGAGTAGAGACTTTGGCCACAATCACAACACGATTGGACTTCTGACCTCCAGAGCTGTAAGCTTCTAAATGGGTGTGGTTTTAAGCTGCTACATTTGTGATGATTTTTTATGCAGTGACTGAAATCTAATACATGGACATGTTTTTCTTTTTGCAGATGAGGAAGCTGGGGCCAGGGGAAGTGAAGAAATGCATCTTCCACTTTCTTAGTGACTCCCATGGGCACTATGCCCATGTCCAGTGGTGCGGCCATGGTGTGCCTATGGGTCTCTTTCAAATGACAGTTATTTTTAAGGAAAGAAAACACCTGGCTTTCAGTGAGAGTAATCAGATAAAGCTGCTTATGTTCACTGCAAACCTCCCCTGAGGTAATGAGTGGGAGGCCCTCGGTGGAAATGTCAGAAGGGCCAGCCCTTTATGCTTTATTTTCTTTATTCCCGGTCCAAAATTAGATGCAACTGGTGTGACTTCATAAGTGCTGTCCTCGGTCCCAAGCCGGGATGTGGCCACTGTTTGCCAGGGATCCTGCTGCAAAGGATTCCAAAGCTTGGCTCCCAGCCCAGATGCCCCTGCACTCCTGAGGCAGAGGCTCTGCAAGGCTTCTCCTTTCTCATTCCCGAGGCTGGGGCTTCATCCTTACAAAGTGTCCTTACGAACTCCTCCTTCCAAACCTGGCTTCTGATGAGAGGGTGCAGAGAGAAATCGGGCTTTGGAGGTAAATGTATTCTTCTCTGTATTTCATTATCTCCTGGCACCTAGCACTAGAGCCAGCCTCGCTCAATGGGCATAAAAATAAACATTTACATTTGACAGTTCATTGGTAAAATCTGAATCTTGACCTCAAGGTTTGCCTCTTTGTAACTGGTCAATCTAGGATAGATTCAGAAAACCACAGGATGGGATTTAGAGCATCTATGACCATTAACTCAGACTTGGGCTAATCTGAATAGGCAGTTCTTATCTAAAGGGAAACTCACACCACCATCATTCATTTACATTAAGCTGTCTCTCCAAACTCTATGACTGGTATATCCAGTCTACTAGGTCCTCTAGAAAATGCCTGAGCAGGCTGGACATCGTGGTTTACACCAGTAATCCCAGCACTTTGGGAGGCCAAGGAGGGAGGATCACTTGAGACCAAGAGTTCAAGACCAGCCTGGCCAACATGGTGAAACCCCATCTCTACTAAAAATACAAAAATTAGCCGGGTGCGATGGTGCACGCCTGTAATCCCAGCTACTCAGGAGGCTGAGGCAGGAGAATCGCTTGAACAGGGAGGCAAAGTTTGCAGTGAGCCAAGACTGCCCCAGTGCACTCCAGCCTCGGTGAGAGAGTGGGAGTCTGTCTCAAATAATAAAATAAAATAAAGAAAAAAAGAAAATGCCTGAGCAATAAATACATAAATAATAATAATGTATAATTTATACTCTGAAATAACTTGTAGGCAATAAAATACAGACTAGAGCTAAATGACATAATTTGAGATATAGACAAAATCTACTATGTAATGTCCTAAGCCAGAAGAAACACTGTGTGCTGAAGTTGATTGAGCATTTTTGTGGAAGACCTAAAACTTGAAATGGATCTTGAAGAAATATTCAGTTTTACAAGCTTATTCTTACTTCAGATAGACATATGGAGAAATAGATCCATTAAAGAAAATTTGGAAAGAAGAGATTTAAGGAGGCAAATGTTTCTTACAGTCCCCCAATCCTTAAATATCCATATGTAACAACCAGGACAAAGTAGCCCATTATCTTGGTTTATTCCATGTATCTCAACCAGAATTTATCCTCCATCAGGCACTAACACAGTTTTGAGATGTCTTAAAAATTAAGCACAATTAGGAATAAGAAAACATTTTTAAAATTATAATAACCCTTCTAACGCCAAGTAAAAACCTATTGCTTGACTTCAGCTTATTGATTTTCTTCTTCTTAGCTTCCTTGTTACCAAGGCAAAAGAGAAAAAGCATTAACTTACATTTCTGCTACTTTCTGAAGACAAACTTTCTGCTTTATTTATCAGCTTTATCCTGTTACTGAATTCAAATGAGAATGCAGTCAGGAAAACCAGGTAACATAATGGACAATGCATTTAAATACACATTTTTAAAACATGTAGACAATGTTGTCCAAATGGATGAGCGTATACCTCTCAGTTATATTAGTTGCCTGCAAAATTATTATTACTTTGTTACAATACAGTGTGTGTTTGTTGTCATCCAATGTTCTGGCTTCATCTAGCAAAAAATCATTAAAAATCCATGGTACTGTCAGTGAATGTGTGCATTAGATAGCCCCTCTCAAATATCACATATCTCAAGTGGACCTTCACCAGGCGCTGGATTGCCATTTATCCATATATGAATTCTCCAGCCTCAGCTTGCAGCACGGAAATTCTTCGTGGCTCATTAACATACAGGAGTCTTATGTGTTACACACCAGTCATGCATGAGGAAGAGCTGTCATTCTGATGTGTAAGACTAAAATTTAGCACAGTGAACTGCAGGGGAATCTGAAGGACAGGAATTAAAAGTAATGGGATCTCACTTTTCAAACTAAAATAGTCTCCTCCATATTATGGGACATGGAAATCCAGACTGTCAAACACATGGTCCAGTCAAGGGAAAGTGCTCATCAAATTCTCATTAATTTATTTACTGATTGTACTGACTCAGTCTGAATATAATTGCATATTAGTGGATCACAAGAATGAGTAATATATAAAATTCATAGCCAAACAGTCTAATAAATTTTCCTGGGACTGTTGTCTATTTAAGTCTCTCAGTATATCCAACTACAACAATTTAATTTTCATCTATTTGAGTCTGTGAAGCTTAATTCAAAGTGCACTGGCTTTGAATTTTAAAATGGTAGTGATTGCAACCAATATATTTCTCTGAAAGGAGAACCAATCTAGGGCTTTGATAAAATGCTGTTTATTCTCCCCCTCAACCCTAGACCACAGGGCGGGGGCAGGCATTTCTCCTTCACGCTGTTGAAGGGTGGAACTTTTCAAGAACGCAGGAGAAGTCAGAGCCAGTTTTTGAACACATAGTAAGGGTGCTGATTGGAGGGTCATTTCTTCTCAAGAAAATTACTCACAAAGCTGCTTTATTGGGGTGGTTTGTTTAAATATTTTTTTCTTTCTTTCTCTCAATTGCTTATGTCCTGAGAAATGAACTTGATGCAGAAACCAGGGCTGTAGATACTAGTGACTACCTCCTTTATCCAGGGTGGCTTTTGCTGTGTAATCTTTCTCTGTCCGTCTTCCTGTGCTCTAGGAATCCTGCCTCCTCAGATGTTCCTACGAAGAAGTAAACTATCTCGAAGAAGTAAACTATCTCTGAGAAGTCTCAATGTTGAACTTTATTCTGGAGAGACAGGAAAGGCCTATAATTAGAGCGATGCTTGTGTTTATATCTACTGTCTGACAAATTGACTTTACTATAAATTAGCTAAATTCCAAAACCATTTTCAGAAATAAAAATATCTTCCAAATTTAAAATGAATTGTAAATATATATTAAGATTAAACATCCTTTGTATTGTTTTTATACATATTTTAAAAGTAACATGGGCAGAGTAATTATGTCTGGAACATGCTCACTTCTCTGGGTACTGAGGTCCTAGTGATCGCAGAACAAATTCTGCTAAGTGAACAATATTCTCAGTTTTCTTTATTTTTGCTTAATTTATGCTAGATTTTCTAATTTTTTTTTTACAAAATAAAACACATAAAATTCTTTGGTAAATTAAGAAATTTGTATGCTACAGATCATTGACCATTTCCATGTTATTCTATTCCACTGCAGAAAATAAATGTATCCATTAAAAATGTTGAGATATTAAAAAGTACAATTATGGAATTTCAAAATTATATTTTTATACTATTTGAGGTTGCTCCATTTTATTTATCAGGTTTCTTGCTTTTGAAGGAATAAATTTCAGCCCCTTCTCCTTGCATGGTTTACTTTCAATTACAATTTACTAAAAGCTATAAAATCTAAAGTTATTCTTGTCATATTGGGTGTTGAAAATTTTTGAATAAAATGATTTGCACCTGAGAACATTTAAAATCTAGTCTTTAAGAAATTTTGAAATATACAATGCATTATTATTAATTATAGTCACCATTCTGTGCAATAGATCACTAAGGCTTATTCTTCCTGGCTAGCCAAAATTTTGTAACCTTGGATCAACATCTCCCTTTTTCCCATCCACCCTCCTCTCCTGCCTCTGAAAACCACCAAATTGGTAAGTGTACTAGGTGATGGAGATGTTAATTAGCTTGCTTAAATCATTCCACAATGTAAGCATATTCAAAATATTACATTGTACCCCACAAATACATACAACTATTATTTGTCAACTAAAAATAAAATAAAAATTTTTGAAAAGACTTGAACCTGACTTTGAAGATCATGTGATCCAAATTTAGAGGCTGAATTTACTAAAAACTGAGTTTAATGCCATGGCAGGACCCTGAGGTTGATTTATAGTGAAGTTCTTCAAAGGCTTATGCATTTCTACTATTGGACTGATGATAGACCCAAAGACAGAATGTGGGTGTGACTAGGCTCATGTATTTTATTGGATTCAACCTCATCTTTTTTTAAACAAGATTTTGTAGTTCAGTTTCTCTCTCTCGCTCTCTTTCCATTCACGCACACATACACATTTAAACAAATTGTAATATTTTACCAATCCAAATAGAAGTTACCATAGTTTTCCTAATTTAGAAAATTATTGTTTTTCCATCACTCTGCTCTACCACAATTTGCACTGCCACCACAAAACCATTTAATAAGTAAATACAAAATATATAAAACTGTTGCCATTTATTTATAAAGTTCTACTGCTGTTGAAGGAATCAAAGTATTAACAGTCATCCCTTGCTATTTTCTTACACACACACACACACAGAGAGAGAGAGAGAGAGAGACAAATTTGGAGAAGAAAATTATTAATGACTAATTTAGAAGAATAGTTCTCTGATGAAAATAAAAACTACTCTGCAGAATGAAATGAAAATAGTTTCTGTAACTGTGAAATCATTATCTGGGGCACAGATCTTTGTGTCCTGCTTTCATGTGGTCCGTGACCTTATTCTGACTTCTGAGACTGGGGCTCTACACTGCCTTCCTCCTAGGGTTTGGAATCTTGCCTCTGAATCCCAAATCCAGTAGCTGGGATCTCCTAGCAGTCCCAAATCCCCTAACATAAACCAACCATCTGCGTGTTGGAATTGATGTAATTGTTCTCTATTCCCCTGCTGGGATACCATCCACTCACGGGATTTTCCTTCTCCGTTTTGCCTTGCTAAACAACCACCAACACTCTAAGGCCCCTTTCTCTGTGATGACCACACGATTGCCTCCTGGCCAGCACTCATCTGTCTCCCTCACTCACCCTGTGATAAATTGAGGTGTTGCCTCTCTCCTCCATTAGCCTTATTCCATTAAGCTAAGCATCTCCGTTTCCTTCTCACCTAATATGCAATGAAAAGCTGGCATCGTTAGAGGAAGTGGTCAAGAGAAAAATTTGTTAATAATTAATTTGAGGTGTTTGAGGATATAGGTCACCTTTCAAATCTACTTTTCACAAATGCTTTCCCAATTAACTTCACAAGTGATATTTTATATCCTGTCCAGAAAAGTGGGTTCCAATCTTTGCCAAATAATTCTGGAAGCAAGGGACTTTCTCTAGGGGAGTTCCCCTGGTCATTGAGTGATAGTGTAGGTAAAGTTACTTAGTGTCACTGTGACGGGGACCTGGTGAGCTGGCAGGACCGAGGGGGTTTCTCTCATTCCTGACATGATTGTTAGAGCTATAGCAGGATCCCAGTCTCATTGACCCAGGATGAATGGCAGGCTCCCGGCAATGGATTAAACCAATAAGACAGAGACCCAGCAAACAGAAGGACTTGGATTTAAGGGTGTTTCAGAGTTTAAAAAACACATTCATAAACATGTGGAAGCCTCCCATACAAGGGATAAGGCACAATGCATTTATTAGGAACAATAAGGTCAAATCAGACAGCCATGGTGTCAAGACCCTGGCTCCTAGTCCAAAGCTGATTGAGGATATTACTCCAGGCCAAACAGACTTAGGGATAGTTGGAGGATGGTTTATTGAGATTATCAGAAAGACAGACCCCTCCCAAAGCAACTCGTATTCCCTTGGGAGCCTCCTCTCTTGAGTAAAGAAGCGGAGAAGGCGTTCCAGCCTGGGGTTTATTTGAAGGGAACAGCTTGAGTAATCTCAGAGAAGAGAGAAGCTTCTCAGAAGGGGGTTGGATCCTCCCCACTCCCAGACTGTGAGTCTCATACCTGTTATTTTTAGCAGGAAGAAATTGGAGACCTGAGCATCAGGTAGAAGTCTAAGCTGGAGCCCAGATGAGCAGTGTGGAGAAGAGGAAGGAGGAGACGAGGTTCTCCAAGCAGTTATTCTGGAAGGAGAAGATGCACTTTGGTTCATTTTGGTGTGAGGGATGGGGAACTGAATGCAAGTGGAAAAGGGTGATGGGTATAATGGGCTCACAAAGAAAGGCAGATCCTCGCATTTCTTTTACACAATAAATGACACTCTTCTCCTGGAGGACATAAATCCAAGAGAAACTGCATTCCAACATGTGAATAAAAATGTTCCCGAGCTCAAAGGCTCTTATGGTACTCAGCATGCCACAAAACTCCGGAGAAACAAAACTCCTTCTGAAACTGCTGATGGAGCACAGAAGAGAGATGGAGCAATAGGAGGACCTTGATTTAGACAGAAAAGAGGCTTCATCCTTCGGGTCCGTCCTAACCGTTGCTGAGAAAGCAAGACATTGTGGTTGTTCCACTGCACACAAGGAAAGAAGAATAAACAGATTCAAGCACAAAATAAATCTACATGCGATGCTGTCACGCAGGTGACGACGTCCCTGTTTTCACGTACTTACTAACGTCCCTGTCTTGTTAATGTGACCATCCCTCAACTAGTTTTGGCAATTTAAGAGAGACCATAGCAACTAAAAATCTGGGCGTTAGAGGGAGACCATGTGTCTTCATTTACCAGCCCCTCCACTGATTACCTCGGCCACTATGGGCAAGTTACTTTACATCTTAGAAACATTTCTTCCTCTATAAAATGAATATGAGCAAAAAACAACCCATAAAAAATTGGGCAAAGGACATGAAAAGACACTTTTCTTTTTTTTTTGGAGACCGAGTCTCACTCTGTCACCCAGGCTGGAGTGCAATCGTGCAATCTCAGCTCACTGCAACTGCTGCCTCTCAGGTTCAAGCGATTCTCCTGCCTCAACCTCCCAAGTAGCTGGGATTATAGGTGCCCGCCACCACGCCCAGCTAATTTTTGTATTTTTAATAGAGACGGGGTTTTACCATGTTGGCCAGGCTGGTCTCGAACTCCTGACCTCAAATGATCTGCCTGCCTCAGCCTCCCAAAGTGCTGGGATTACAGGTGTGAGCCACTGTGCCTGGCCAAAAAGACACTTTTCAAAAGAAGATTTACATGCAGGCAACAAGCATATGAAAAATGCTTGGTATTTTTAATTATTAGAGAATGCAAATCAAAACCACAATGAGATACCATCTCACACAAGTCAGTATGGCTATTATTAAAAAGTCAAAAATTAACAGATGCTGACAAGGTTGCATAGAAAAGGGAATGCTTATACACTGCTATGGGGCATGTAAATTAGGTCAGCCACTGTGGAAAGCAGTTGGAGATCTGTCAAAGAACATAAAACAGAATTACCATTCGACTCGCAATCCTATTATTGGGTTATACCCAAAGGACTATATATTGTTCTATTATAAAGACACATACACATGTATGTTCATAGCAGCACTATCCATAATAGCAAAAACATGAAATCAACCTAAATGCTCAGTAACAGTAGACTGGGTAAAGAAAATGTGGTACAGGTACACCATGCAATACTATACAGCCATAAAAAAGAATAAGATCATGTTCTTTGCAGCAACACGGATGGAGCTGGAGGCCATTATCCTAAGTGAACTAACACAGGAGCAGAAAACCAAATACTGCCTGTTCCCATTTAGAAGTGAGAGCTAAACACTGAGTACGTATGGACACAAAGGAGGAAACAACAGACACTTGGAGCGGGGAGAAGGGGGAGGATAAAAAAAAAACTACCTATCAGATACCATGCTGATCACCTGGGTGACAAAATAATCTGTATACCAAACCCCTGCAGCACACAATTTGTTTATATAACAAATCCGTACATGTACACCTGAATCTCAAATAAAATTAGAAAAAAAAAGAATATAAGACCTTTTTGACTTGCTAGGTTTAGTAAATAAAAATACAGGACAACCTGTTAAATTACTATTGTAGATAAGATACAGATCCTTTTATGTACGACTCTGTCCCAAATATTGCATGGGGCATAATTACACTATTTATTTGTTGCTTATTAGAAATTTAAATGTAATTGGGTGTTCTGTGTTTAATCTGGCAACCCTAACAAAGTTTCATTTATCATCCTAAATAATTCCCATCATGAAATGCTAACACATTGTGTGGCTATAGTAAGCATTAAAATATTAATTACCATTGTTTTCATTCTATAAAGATGATCTAGAACAAACTACATATACAGTAACTTAGGGAATTGAGGCTTACAAAGTATATGCTACTTACCTGAGATCATGCACACAGGTTTTTTTGTTTTGTTTTGTTTTTTTAATTTCATTAGTGATAAAACTGAGACCTCTAGCCTCCTCACTGCTGATTTTTCTACAGCATCTAGGTCAATCATCCTGGTGAATGGGAAATCCATCCATAGCGGTCCTTTAATTATGCCTTCCCTGGGCCTAATGCTGTGTCTTTACTATGAAAACTGTGGCCAGAGCACCAGCAGCTACTGCACCTTCTGGGAGCTTGTTAAAAACGCGCAGTATCAGGCTTCACCCTTCATCAGAATCTGCATTTTAAACAGAATCCCCCAGGGGTTTGTTTTGTTTTGTTTTGTTTTTGAGCTAGAGTTTCACTCTTGTTGCCCAGGCTGGAGTGCAATGGCGCGATCTTGGCACACTGCAACCTCTGTCTCCTGGGTTCAAGCAATTCTCCTGCCTCAGCCTCCCAAGTAGCTGGGGTTACCGGTGTGGGCCACGACGCCCGGCTAATTTTGTATTTTTAGTAGAGATGGGGTTTCTCCATGTTGGTCAGGCTGGTCTCGAACTCCCAACCTCAGGTGATCCGCCCCCGCCCCCCTCAGCCTCCCAAAGTTCTGGGATTACAGGCGTGATCCCCCAGGGATATGTTTGCACATTAGCGTTTGAGGAACTCTTTCCTGGCTCAGCCTCAGGCCTGTCTCCAGCCTTTATAAGAGTGGTTCTTGTTCCTGGCTGTAGATTAGAATCACCTGAGCAGGTTTTAGAACCCAGTGGTATCTAAACCCTGCTCCAGAGATTTTGACTTCATTGGCCTTGGGGTGGGCTCGGGGAATTGGTGGTTTTCTTTCAACTCCCAAGTGCTTCTAATTGTCTTTGCTTTGAATCACTGATTTAAGAAGAGCTTTCCCACCTAAGGCAAAAGACACTGAAATAAATCGATGTCTCCAATGACATATATTTTCCTTTAGCATTGACAGACTGAATATAAGACCAGACCATATTAAAAAAAAAATAGAACTCTGACCCACAGTCCTCAGCAATCAGCCCAGGAGGCCAACCCATTCTCTACAGCGAGTTTATCCAACCTGCAGCCTGCAGGCTGCAAGCGGCCAAGGATGACGTTGATTGCAGACACAAATGCGTAAAATTTCTTAAAACATTACGAGATTTTTTTTTGCCATTTTTTTCTTTTAGCTTATCAGTTATCGTTAGCGTTTGTGTATTTTGTGAAAGGAAAATATCTTGGAGCCTCGAAATCACTAAACTAAAGGCAAAAGTCAAGCTGGGAACTGCTTAGGGCCAACCTGCCTCCCATTCTGTTCAAAGTCACCCCTCTGCTCACCGAGATAAATGCATCTCTTATTGCCTCCTTTAGAGAGGCTCATCTGAAACTCAAAAGAATGCAACCGTTTGTCTCTTATCTACCTACAACCTATAAGTCCCCTCCCCAATTTGAATTGTCGTGCTTTTCCAGACCGAACCACCATTCTCTTACATAGGTTAACTGATGTCTCACATCTCCCTAAAATGTATAAAACCAAACTGCGTTCTGACCACCTTAGGCACATGTCATCAGGACCTCCTGAGGCTGTGTCCTCAACCTTGGCAAAATTAACTTTCTACATTAACTGAGACCCCTGTCTCAGATTTTCGGGGTTCACAATTTCATGTGTAGCCCAAGACAATTCTTCTTTCAGTGTGTTCCAGGGAAGCCGAAAGATTGGACACCCCTGACTGCAGAAACCAGTCCAGGAAGCCAGCCTTCTATCCACAAGCCAGACTTACAGGCAGTCAGACCACTTTCTCCAGCAACCAGTTCAGGAACCCAAACTCTAAGCCCTCTAACAACCAGGTCGAAGTGGCCAGGGCTTGATTAATATCTGACAGCTTCTCAGATTTTCAGTTCCACTTCTAACTTAAGACCAATCAAGGAAGGACAAATACAGTCCCCTAACCAACTGCCCAGCATGCCCTTTTTCTACTTAGCCGACCCCAGCTTCTCCACACCAACAGCCCCAAGTAGGGGCACCCCTTTCTGCCACCATAAGGCTTTCCCACTGCCATGCCTACCTTTGAGTCTCTGCCAATACACGAGCAATGCTGGTTGACTCCCTTGCTACAGCAAGCGCTGAGTATACAGTCTTTCTTATTCTGGTTTGGTTGGTCTTTGTCTTTGTCCTCAGCCTGCTGCTGGAGATGAGCTGGGTGCAGGATAAGCATGTGGGTCAGAGGGAACAGACTTTCAATACACCGTGAAGACTTCTATGCTTACCCCGCTACTCCTCTCAAGCCTGCCTCAGCAAACAGTGGGATCAAAGTTAGATGAACTCAGCCGTTTGTCTCCACAAGCCCCCAAGTCCTGCTCCTTATTTCTCCTCTGTCATCTGACCTGCCTCATTCTGGCCTGTGCTTGTGAGAGTCCTTGTAGGGCATAAGCTCTGGAACTTGAACGGCTTGGTTTGAACTGAAGCTCCATAGATTAGTTGTGCAACTGCGAATTACAGGACGAATCATTTTGTGCCTTGGGCTCCTGATTCTATCTCTGGGGGTGTGGTGAGAACTAAACAATGGATGCCTCTGAAGTGCTTAGTCCTGGCCGGGCTCAGTAACTTCCCTGTGAGCGTAAGCACCATTCTCATCATTCTGCAAGGGGCTATTTTTTCTCCTCACTTTGTCACTCAAGCAAAGACAAAGACTCCCTCCCTGCTTGAATCAAGGCATTGTATATAATATAACTTACTAAAGGTTGGAGAAAAGGCAGGGCTGTATCAATTAGTTTGACTGCCATAACAAAATGCCATGGGCAGGTGCCTTAAACAAAATTTCTTTTCTTTCGGTTCTGGAGGTTAGAAGTTCAGGGACCCAGCTGATTCCATTTCAGGTGAGGGCTCTCTTGTTGGCTTTCAGGGGGTTACCTTATTGCTGTGTTTTCATCTCAGGTGGTCTTGTAGAAAGAGATCAAGCTCTCTGGTGCCTCTTGTAAAGACAATAATCCCATCGGATCAGGGCTCCAATCTTACGACCCCATTTAATGTTAGTTACTTCCTTATTCCAAATACAGCCACACTCGGGGTTAGAACTTTAACATGAATTCTTGGGAAACAGATATTCCAGTCCATAACAAAGATACTTTAAAGAGAAATAATAAACATAAAAGTGCCTATTGGCTGGGCGCGGTGACTCACACCTGTAATCCCCACACTTTGGGAGGCCGAGGCAGACGGATCACGAGGTCAGGAGTTTGAGGCCAGCCTGACCAACATGTTGAAACCCCGTCTCTACTAAAAATACAAAAAATTAGCTGGGTGTGGTGGTGCATACCTATAATCCCAGCTACTCGGGAGACTGAGGCACAAGAACTGCTTGAACCCAGGAAGTGGAGGTTGCAGTGAGCTGTGATCGTGCCACTGAACTCCAGCCTGGGTGACAGAGCGAGACTCTGTCTCAAAGAAAAACAAAGGGCATATCAGACATCCTTGTCCCAATTGGGCTCTTTGTGGTTCCTGCTGCCGGAGGCCCCCTGGTATCTCATTCTCTTCTCAATCCAATGCAAGTGAGGCTCACATTCATTGTTTCGAGGAGCTGCTCTTGTTTCCAGAATCCAGGGTCTCCTTGTTTCCAGCCCCCGTCCTTCGGCCTTTCTGTCACCCAGGCTTTCCAGAGGCTGGTAATCAATTAACATGTGAACAGCTTCTGGCCCCATAGGTACCTTTTACAACGTCAAAGATTGCTATTCAGCTCTCCCTGTTTCAATAGCTCTTTACCTTACTTCAATCTTTTCAGGATAGAAGACATCAGGTTTAAAAACCCACTGAATTATCATACCTTCATTTGTTCAGACCTATTCATTGAGCTTCCGCCATGTGCCAGGCACTGTGCTGAGTGATGGGAATGTGGCAGTGAGTAGACAGAGTGCCTGCTCTCACGCAGTGAACACTTGAGGAAGAGAAGAAAGCTGGCTTAGACTGGGGGTCAAGGAAGACATGTGAGGGAAATTACTTGTCAGCTGAGGTCTAAATAATGCAAGTTTTCTTGGTTAAAGGCACATGTGTGGGGATGCCTGGATGGAAGGGGTAAGGAATTGGAGAGACCATTCTGGAGAGAGAGACTACATGGAGAAAGATCCATTATCAGAAGGAAATAAAACATCAGGACTTTATCGGTATATTAGCCAGGGTTCAACAAGGAAAACAGAAACCACCTGTAGTTCTTAAACCAGAAGAAATCTGGGAGGAAATTGCTTACTTTGATAAAGGGAAAGCTAAGAAACCAAACAGGTGACCGTATGCCACAGAAGGGATTAGCAACAGCAGGCAGCTGTTCTTACATTTCAGTTCTTAAATGTAAGAGTTTTTGCACTTCAAAATACACCATAAGAAAATTCAAAGGTAAGTTACAGGCTATTAGGTAATATCTGCAAATCATACCTCTGATAAAAGATTGATATGCCAAATATATAAAGAACACTTACAACAACAACGATAGTAACAAGCAACTCGACTTAAAAATGGGCAAAAGACTTGAGTGACATTTCACCAAAGAAGGCATATAAATGGTTACTAAGCATTTGGAAATGTGTTAAACATCAATAAACATTAAAGAAATGAAATGAAAACCACTTCACACCCACTAAAGATGTCTACAATTTTTAAAAAGACACACAATACAAAGTTGATACTTCTAACATTTAGAAAACCTGGAACCTTGGCCGGGCACGGTGGCTCACGCTTGTAATCCCAGCACTTTGGGAGGCCAAGGCGGGTGGATCACCTGAGGTCAGGAGTTTGAGACCAGCCTGGCCAACATGATGAAACCCTGTCTCTACTAAAAATACAAAAAATTAGCTGGGCGTGGTGATGGGTACCTGTAATCCCAGCTACTCGGGAGGCTGAAGCAGGAGAATTGCTTGAACCCGGGAGGCAGAGGTTGCAGTGAGTCCACATCGTGCTGGCCACTGCACTCCAGCCTGGGTAACAGAGTGAAACTCCATCTCAAAAAAAAAAAAAGAAACCTCATACATTGCTGGTGACAATGTAAAATGGAACAGCCACTTTGGAAAATTGTGTGGCAGTTTCTTAAAAAGGTAAATATAAACTTCCCAAAGACCTTGTAATTACACTTCTAGGAATCTACTTGCGATAAATAAAAACGTACATCCTCAAAAAGACTTGTATGTGAACGTTCGCGGCAGCATTCTTCAAGGTGGCCCAAACTGGAAACAACGCACATATCTGTCACCTGGTGAATTCAGAATTTGGTATCTCCATGCAACGCATTATTATTCAGCAATAAAAGAGGAACTACTGACACCTCCTATACCATGGACAGAACTCCAAAACATGCTAAGTGAAGGAAGCCAGACACAAAGAATCCTTATTAAATAGAAGTTTACGGAGCCAGAAAGCAGATTGGTGGTTGCCTGAGGCTGGCGATGGGAGCGTTGATTGACTGCAAGGAGGATGATGGGAAATTTTTGGGGTGATGGAAATGCTGCAAACTGGATTGTAGGGATGGCTCAGCTGCACACATTTACCGAAAATCATTGGATTGTGCCCTTACAGTGGGTGGAGTGGGGTTAAATTACATCCCAAAACAGTTGTTAAAAATTACAAATAGGGGTCAGGCACGGTGGCTCACACCTGTAATCCCAGCACTTTGGGAGGCCAAGGCAGGTGGAGCACCTGTGGTCAGGAGATTGAGACCAGCCTGGCCAACGTGGTGAAACCTCATCTCTACAAAAAATTCAAAAATTAGCTGGGCGTGGTGGCAGGCATCTGTAATCCTAGCTACTCTGGAGGCTGATGCAGGAGAATTGCTTGAACCCGGGAGGTGGAGGTGCAGTGAGCCAAGATTGCGGCACTGCACTCCAGCCTGGGCAACAAGAGCGAGACTCCATCTCAAACAAACAAACAAACAAAAAGTTGCAAATAATATATCTTGTTGCAATAATATAGACTCAGCATCAACATGGTCATGTTGTCTCTCCTGTTCTATCTCTCCGAGTCTGTGAGCTGCTCTTGAAGATTTTCCACCCATTTCTGACAGCCTTATT
The DNA here is from genome assembly GCF_029281585.2 of Gorilla gorilla gorilla. Classification (NCBI taxonomy): domain Eukaryota; kingdom Metazoa; phylum Chordata; class Mammalia; order Primates; family Hominidae; genus Gorilla; species Gorilla gorilla. Next base: position 162,341,763 of record NC_073230.2, read on the forward strand.
GTTCCATTTCTAGTAAAGTTCACAGGTATTAAATTCCTCATTAGAACGTGATGTTCTTCGTTCTGAAAACTGCTTTCCTTCAAGCAATTATTAACCACTCTTGTCAAGGCCACCCCTCATGCCAGCTGGCTACAAGTCTCTGCACACTCTTGGACCATCCATCACCAAGGAGCAACATCTGCTGCGTGCTTTTGCCTTCGCTGCCTTATAAAGCAGAGGGAGATCGGAGTCCTGCGCCTGCCTCCCTGTCTCTGATGCTTGTACTCGGAGCTGCTTTTCTGACTCAGAGCTAATATAAGCCTGACCTCACTCCTCCCTCTGGAATTTGAAACAACAGAAGAACAAGGACAGTGCAGAACCTTTTAATGGGTTTCAAATCTCCAACAAGATTCTGTACAGGCAGATGATCCACATACCATCATGAAGTAAAACAGGAGGCAAGAAAAAAGGCAAAAGAAAAAATACTGGCAAATCCTGTCTCTGGGCTTATGCTCAGGAGCAGCTCAAATTTTTTCTTTCTTTTTTATAAAAGAACTATTCTTTCCACGCTTGAGCCTATCAGGGTGAGATCTGCTATCTTTATTTTCAAATATTCAGTCAAAACCAACCAATCAAACAAACGAACAAACAGAAAAAAATACTCATCCTCTCTGCCTCCAGCCCACACCCCCCAAAAGATAAAAATAATCTTGAACTCTGGCTCATAAGTGAGGTAAACAAAAATTTTAGTTCCGACTCTGCAGCTGTGTAACCTAAGGCAAGACCCAAAGACTTGGAACGGACTCATTTTTGTCCAGGAATCTCCTAGGAAAGAGGGATTTGTCTTCTTAGTTGCACGAAACCGAGCTACAACAGTAGATCTAATGGCATGTTGAAAAAATAATTTCAACATATTGAGATTAATGTCACATTTCCTAACCCACTGAAAAGAAACTGAATGTCGGTATTGAAAAATGAGTAGAATGATTTATTCTCTTTTATTAATGACTTAGTATTCTGATGCTTAGAAGCAGGCATAGGTAAAAGTATGGAGACAGAATTGATTACATAATTTATCATGCAAAACAGGATTAAGGAGTGAAAAAATGCAGTAGTCATCGTGCTGGGACTTCGGGAAGAAGAAGAACTGTCTTGGGCCCTCCTTGAAGTCTACTTGGTTTCGCCAATTTAAGAATTTTGAATGGAGCTTGATTTGCTTGGCAGGCAAGCTGGCTTGGGTCCATCAGGAGCCTGGGCATGGGGAGGAACATGCCAGTGTGAGTGCCAGTGGAGGGAGAGGTGGATAGGACTCTCCATGAGGGAGAGGCACTGGAAAGCTCTCTTCCCACGCCTCCTGGAGCTGCCATGACAAACTCCTGCAGACGGACAGCTTGAACAACAGAAGTTTATTTTTTCGCAATCCTGGAGGCTGGAAGTCCAAAATCAAGATGTCAGTTTCTCCTGGGCCTCCCTGCTGGGTTTGCAGAAGGCCGTCTTCTCTCTGAGTCTTCACATGGTCGTTCCTCTGTGTGTGCCTGTGTCCTCATCTCCTTTTCCTATAATGACATGAGTCAGGTTGGATGATGGCCCATCCCTATGGCCTCATTGTAATTTAGCTATTTTTTAAAAGACGCTATCTCCAGAGACAGTCCCATTCTGAGGTGCCAGGGGCTGGGACTTCAGCACATGCGTTTTGGGGGGAACGCCATTCACCCCATAATGTGGCCTTTCTTACATACCTGTGACTGGAGCCTTGAGGGCGCCTCAGTCAGAGCTGATCACCCAAGCGCTCCCAGTCTGTGCCCTCCCTAGCTTGCTCTGACCCTGGCATGGCCTCAGGAGCCCTCTGTAGAGCTCCCTGCAGCACCGCCTCTGTGCCAATCCAGGGTGTGAGCCAGGGAGCAAGACAGACGGGGAGTGGGGAGGAATGAATTGAACAGCCTCAGGGTCTGCATGCCAAATGCAGAGCAGGCCTGTGCCTTTAAACAGAGGACCATTCCTTTCCTTTTAAGCCTGTTCTTGGCCTCCCCCGCCCACCTCTGCAGAGACCAGGGGCTGAGGCCAGTGGGGTGGCGTTTGTTTTGGTGACTGTGTTTATGTTCTCACTTCAGGCGGCTGACAGGAACACACTGCTAATGAGAGCTTTGCCTGTTAGGGAGATGCTGTTTATGCAACTTCCGAAGAAAAAGAACAGCCGCCTGTGTACTAGGTGTTCACAGGGTGGGAGGGAGCTTTTTGGAGCCTCTCCAAGGAGGAGGTGGAGGGAGAGGGTTGTAGCTGGTCCACTAGCTCCGTGTATGAATCGTCTGCCCTGGCACAGCCCCATCATACAAGGTCACATCCTCCTAGAATGAGAGAAAGGAGTGGGCGGATGCCATCCTGGTCCTCAGTATGCTCAGAGCTCAACAGTAGTCAAAGGTTAAACAAAGTCACATTAAAACTCCCCAGGAGGAAGCATTCAAATAGCAAAAAAAGCAAAGTTAGGAAATATAAAATGTCAGCTAAATATATGATTTTCCCCTTTGGCTTATTCGTTCCTCAAATCCTACTAGGGTGGTGTTACGGGGGCGGCCCCACAGTGCTTACTCAGGGGCCATGTTTCTGGGGGTAACACTTCTTTCCTAGGGAACCCCTCTGGTGCCTTCCGATGAACCATGCAGTGAATCTGAGGAAGCCGTCATTCTGATTCAGTGAAGAAGAATCACAAAGATGGCTGGCATTGCAGACCTGCGGAAGACCTGTCATCTCAGAAAGTCTTTGGACCTTCCTTTCAGTGCTCCTGCTGCAGGGGTGTCTCCCAACTTGAGCTTCTTGAGCAGCAACTCCATCCACCGCCTCAGCTGGGCCCTGGTGTAGGAGCTCTGCTATAGGCATGGTGGCCTCCCTGGTCTATCCACACAAATTGTGACTGAGCTGAGGGTCACCCACTGCACTTGGTCTCAGTCCACAAGCCCCTGATGGTTCAGAAGGTGACTTGGAGTAGGATATGACTTCTTTTTAATGAAATGGCATAGACTATAACTTAAGAAGGCATTGTTTCGAGAACTAGCTAGTTTTCCTGTAGGGGAAAGCAGCACAGAGCTCGGGCAGAACCATCCTATTTAGACGGCAATTTGTGAAATATTTTTTAAAAGGTTAGTCCTCCATGCCCACTGTTTGCATCCTGGGTTCGGACTTGGGAGCAGAAGGATGGAATTGGCAGTGGCAGGCACATCACATATGCAAACCGAGACCCTGTGAGAAGATGGTTTGAATGTCCGAGATAACACTGTTATTTCACCAGTGAGACACGGGAGCCTAGACGAGTACTGATCCTAATCAAAGAAACTCGTGTGCCTTCCTGGCAGCATGCCTCACTCCATCCTCCAGGTCCTCAGAGCACTTTCTCCACCCCACTGTGTGCTCCAGGCATGATGCAGACAGTCACAGACCTCTCTTTACAGGAGCCATCTCTCAGGATCCAGAGCAGGGGTGAGGGTCACGAGTGCTGGTGTTGGTCACACGTGGGCCCCAATCCCAACCTTGCAACTATGATCTCTGCAATACTGGGCAGGCCCCTTAGTCGCTCTGATCTTTGGTCTTCTCATTTGTTAAGTTGACAGAATAATAGTAGCTCTCCCACCAGGTGGTTATGAGGATTAAATGAGATAATGCATGCACAACATTCAATACAGTAAGTGCTCAGCATGTGGTTACTGTGAATATCCTTGAGGCTAAATTGGGCATCCTTAAGATTAAAAAAAAACTCACAAAAAAACAAAAAATAGCACTTTGCTCATATCCCTAGTGTCCAGCAGAGTGAGCATATGTAGTAAATGTTCAATGCATAATGGCTGAATAGATGAATAAACAAATATATTCATTGGAAATCAGATTGCACAGATATATGCACATTTGGCCTCCTTTTAAAAATAATGTTAACACAGAATAATTTATTTAAAAAGAGTTTTACTAGGGAAAGAAAGGGAACATTGCATCCAGAGATTCTAGCAGAAGAAAGTTCCTACATTTATTAGTAATACTTAGTTCTGAACTCTATAGCAACCAACATTTGCCTTATATATATTTATATGGGCTGCACTCAAGATGAAAAATCAAGAGAGCAGTAGAACATAGTGGTAAATAATACAGATTTTGGAGCCAGCCTGCTTGAGTTCAGATCCCAACTCTACCACTTTCTAGTGGTCTGACATTAGCCACTTAACCCATCATATTGGTGCCGTCATTTTCCTATCTGTGCATATTCCATAGGATTATGAAGATTAAATAGGTTAATTTGCATAAATCACTTTTATATGGCTTACTATGTATCAACTACTGTTTTCTTTTTGCTTTCCATTGAATTTGGGTATTTATTCATCACCTTGAAGACGACTGCATAATCTGCCTCTTCCTGTGGGATTTAAACAACAAATTAAATTAACCATTGGGGTTATAATCATGTTGGTAGCTGAGATTTGTACCAGTGAAACAGTAAGAGGACCCTGAAGTCTTGTGCTAAATGCCCAAGAACCTCTCCGCCCCCAACTACATAGTCTGGGATCTCAGGATGTGGGGAAGGTCGAGCTGTGGCTCCTCCAGGACGAGCGGGGTCTGCCCAGGATGAGAGCCCCTGACTGAGATGGCACGGTGAGGGCGGTGGGGGCAGATGGGCAAAGCTGTGGAGGTGGGATCCACAAGGACTACAACTGGGGTGTGGGAGGGAATAGAGAAGTGGAGGGGGCTTCGTGCAGGACAGAAACAGGACACATGGCGGAGTGGGAGCTCGTGCACCGTGGAAGCCCTGACAGAAGGCCTGGCAGGGAGAAAGCGCAGCCTGCTGTGTGTGTGACCTCACTTGGAGATGAATATTGCCTGGGGAATTCTGGATGCAAATAAGCCCCCATTCGACCTTGGAGCACAACCTGGAGCCATGGCAGGGCCAGAATTGCATGTGACCCTCCTGCTGTCGCAGACCCAGCGCCTCTTCTCACTGCAGCTCTGTGTGTGAATGTGCTGGGTTGCTCCTTGTGTCCCCAGAATCCAGCTCATCACATCCAGCATGGAGGAACAGGTTGACGCTCCCTTATCCAAAACGCTTTTTGGATTTTGGAACATCTGTGTCATACCTAATGAAATATCTTGAGGATGGGACCCAAGTCTAAACAGAAAATCCATTAATGTTTCATATACACCTCAAGCACATCACCTGAAGGGAACTTTAGACAATATTTTTAGAATTTTGTGCATCAAGTTTTGACTGCATTTTGACTGAGACTCATGACATGAAGTCAGATGTGGAATTTTCCAATTGTGGCATCATGTCAGTCCTCAAAGAGTTTTGGCTTTACAGCATTTTGATTTTTGGATTTCTGGACTAGGGATGCTCAAACCTGTACTCGATTCATTGGATTAATCCAAGGACAGAGAAGGATGGAGCTAGAGAATTAAGGTAGTGGGGGCTGGAAAGGGGCAAAGAGGCTCCCACCTGTAAGGGGAACAGGGGCCTCAGGGGAAGCCTGGGGAGTCGGTGGCTTGATGCCCTTTGCTTCTCTTAGGATGGGACCACTTTGCCTTCCTTTTCCTGTAGTCAAGCCATACTGCCCATGCTGTCTTAGGCCGTTCTTGCATTGGTATAAAGAAACACCTGAGACTAGGTAATTTATAAAGGAAAGATGTTTAATTGACTCATGGTTCTGCAGGCTGTACGGAAAGCATGACACCACCATCTGCTTCTGGGGAGGCCTCAGCATAAGAGTTAAAGAAAGAGGAAAGAAACACGAAAAGCAGCTTAACAGTCAAAGGCAGGTTTATTTTGGAGAATAAACTTGAGAGGGGCTTCTGGCCAATTTCAGTCAGGAACGTTCTCTCTTACAGTCTAAGGGAATTTAAGGGTTTAGGAAGGGGGAGCTTATTGCAGGATTGGAATGTTTCTATGTGAGGAAAATTTTATTGTGGGGTTGGCATGTTTCTGGTCGGAGTGGGGTTTATCTTAGGGTTGGAATGTTTCTGGTTATGCTGACACTAGTCATTAGGCTGATCTTTTGGGGCTGGATTTAGGCAGTTTCTTTTATTCAAGGGGAACTTAAATGGTGGTGTTTGTCCAAGATGGTGATGCTCCTGCTCTGTCACTCAGGAACCTTCCAGTCATGGCAGAAGGTGAAGTGGGAGCAGGCTGGGAATAGGAGCCAGAGAGAGAGGAGGAGCTGCCACACACTTTAAAATGACCAGATCTTGCAAGAACTCACCCACTATTGAGAGGATGGTGCCAAGAGGGATGATGTTTAACCATTCATGAGAAACCGCCCCCATGATTGAATCACCTCCCATCAGGCCCCACCTCCCACATTGGGGATTATATTGCAATATGAGATTTGGGCGGAGACACAAATCCGAACTATATCACCTGACTGAGGCACCACCCACTTCTCCAGTGGGCCTTTTCTGAGAAGGGGCACCTTTGGAAAGAATCTATCATCTGGCCTAGAAGAATATGAGTCATGGCCACTCTCCATGAACTGTTACAGGAGTGTTTCCCAAACTCTGGGGAGAAGGCACCCTCTCTTCCCCCTTTTTTAGGCCAAAAGAAATAACCAACAGTTTATTAATGAGTTCGGTCCAAACAACTTAGCAAACACCTATGCCTTAATAGCTTAGTACTTACTTGTTAGAGGAATACATTAAAAATCTAAATAGTACTGTTGTATTACTGCTTGCCATAGTTATTTTCCCTTGCAATGCTGCGCTGCATGGTGGAGGTAAATTGGGTTCGCATTTCCTCTTCTGCGTTGGTTTCCAAGTGGTGCTCATTTTTTTTTTTTTTTTAATCACAGCAGCCACCAAAACCCAGCTTTGCAAAGATAAGGCAGTGCTGTCTGACGCTGGGATGTCTGTTACCAGAGCAAATCATGCGTGGTGTGTGGCAGGGGTTCAGGATTGCTGTGTTTCCCTTGAGTATTTAAAGCCTCCAGAGGGACTCCTGTGAGTTCACACAGGCCCCGAGCACTTGGGTGCATGTCTGGGACCCCCAGGATCAGGGGCAGCCCTGGGCCAAAATGGAGAGGTAGGTTTGTTGATCTCAGGCTTCCCCTTGGCGCTGCCTCAGGTCTCCATGGCTGTTGTGGCTCAGGGCACCCACTGTGGCACCTGGCTCAGCCACAGAATCACTAATCCAAGTTCAACCTCTCACCCCCAGGCCAGAGGTCCTCTTAAAACAACCCTTACAAAGGGCCCACTGATGTCTCCCCTCGAGGGAAGAGTTCTACCTGGCAGCACATTTCGTGGTTCCAGGACATCTGCAGTTTCCCAGCGCTGGCCTTGCTTCTGGTCATGAATGTTACCCAGAGGAAGCATCCCCTTTGCTTCCTAAAGCCCCTTCCCTGACAGTCTCTCTGTAAATGATGCTTGCTGAAGGTGGGGCCCCTGTCTGATTGCCCCTCAAATCACACCGAGGTGTGCATTTCCCAGTCTTCTAGGACATAATTTCTCCCTTCATCCATCCATATATTTTTGTTTCCTTGAACATAGCTTTTCAGGACAAAGAACATGAACCTTCCAGACATTTGTTCCTTCACGTGACACATTTCTCAGCAAGAGGTGGAAACAAGCCCAGAGCCCTCCCCAGGCCCCTTTGGGAAGACGGTCACCTGCGGGCCAGGGCTCTTAAGACTGACTGGGGTGGCAGCCCTGGCGGTGAAGCCCAGCAAGGCCCCTCTGATTGAATTGGTCCTGCTCATCAGAGCTGAAATGCACTTTAACCAGCCTTCGACACCTCTCCATGCTCCTCACAGAAACTGTGGGCTCCGCATTGGTGCTACAGGTGCTACAGGGCCACGAAAACTGTTTGAGATTTAGCTCCTTTCCCCAAGCATTTGCTGTTTAATGATGGAGCCCGACGCATGAATCTAACAGCAGACATGTTGGGAGCATGCAAGTGCAAGCTGATTAGAAAAGGAAGACCTCACAGTTGCCAGCACACAAAGCCCTAGAAGCGCAGAGGCTTCCAGGGGGGATTAGGAGATATTTCACGCCAAGGTGACTCTGGGCTTGGCCTTGAACAAAGGTGATTTGGGGGAAAGGGAAAGGATTAAGGATTGCAGGAAGAGGACAATATAATAGAAATTCCCAAATAGAATGAACACAAATGTTCTGCAGAAGGAGCTGAGCTCAGGGTGTTACTTAAGACAGGGAGGCTTTGAAGGGTGGACAGACATCAAGGGCCTCGGAGGCCAGGTGGGGTGTGGAGACCCGGTGTCACTGTGAGCTGGTGAGCCTGGGACGGAGGCTGGAGGTATTCCAGGTTCCCATCACTGGTTTGTTCTGACTGCCCACGCCTCGGCTCAATGCCTCCTTGTAAGCTTGTTTTGCAAAGTGTTGTACTAATTACCACCTGTGAGTCCATCTGTGCACCCACAAAGGCCTGCAGCCTCTGTCACCCGCTCCCCCCCCAAACAGGAGTGCAGGCCGCAGCCTATTGCCAAGGGCTGGAGCCAGGAGAACCTCCACCTGGGAGCTGCGCTGCTATGGGGCCAGATCGGGGCAGAAAGTGGAGCAGCAGGTCCTATTTCAGCTGCTCCCACCATTCTCTTTCAGCTCACCCTCCTCGCCATGTTCATTCACACGCACACACAACATACAACACACACACACTGCACACAACATACAACATGCACTACACACCACACACTAGATATACACCAAACACAATACACAGTACACTACACACAGAACATACTACACACACAACACACTCCACAGGCATAACACAGTAGACACACTAAAAACACACACAGTCCACTATGTGCTACACACAGAACATACTACACATACAACATACTTCACAAACAACACACACACTAACACACACAGCACACTATACCCACACACTACACACACTGAACACACATCGTATACACACTACACGAGCAACACGCACACGTAGTCCTTCATGTTGCTTTGACACAGAGACCGTCTTCCTGCGCTTCTAGTCTTAGCAGACACGTAATTTAGGACTTTACCAGGTGTCTGAAGCTAATCTGATAAGTTATTGAAAGTTAAATATGCAATAGCATTTTCTTATCTATTTTCATTTCTACTGGGGCTTTGTATGCTGTTTTGGGCTCTCCAGCCCTTCTTCATCCTTGCCCACATCACACAGAAATTCACATTCTGGCCATTCTGAGTCTACTGTTCTTAGTGTGTGCCAAGTGTGGTGGCTCACTCCTGTAATTCCAGCACTCTGGGAGGCTGAGGCAGGTGGATCTCCTGAGCTCAAGAGTTCGAGACCAGCCTGGGCAACATGGCAAAACTCCAGCTCTACCAAAAAATACAAAAATTAGCCTGGCATGGTGGTGCACACCTGTAGTCCCAGCTACTCGGGAGGCTGAGGTGGGGGTACTACTTGAGCCTGGGAGGTGGAGGATGCAGTGAGAGGAGATTGCACCACTGCACTCCAGCCTGGCCAACAGAGTGAGACCGCATCAAAAAAAAATTAGCATTCTGGTGGTACGAGTGTTGCTTGTTATTCCTCCTCTTTTGTACCACTGGGGAAATAAAAACAGATATCAGATATAATGAGCACAGAGTTGACCTCATCAACACCACCCCTCCAACACACTTCTCTTTCCCCTGTGGAATTTTTGGTTATGTGAAGACAATTTCCATCCAATATTTGGGGAAAAATATTAATCCAGTGAAGAAGCATGAATGCAGGTGTCTTATACTGACAATGTGCTGTCTATTTGGTAATTTGAGTATATGTTGAATTAGAAGTATGTTTTGGGGGCTGGGCACTGTGGCTCACGCCTGTAATTCCAGCACTTTGGGAGGCCAAGGCAGGTGGATCACTTGAGGTCAGGAGTTCAAGACCAGCCTGGCCAACATGGTGAAACCTCATCTCTACTAAAAATACAAAAATTAGCTGGGCATGGTGGCAGGTACCTGTAATCCCAGCTACTCGGGAGGTTGAAACAGGAGAATCGCTTGAACCCGGGAGATGGAGATTGGTTGCAGTGAGCCGAGATCGTGCCACTGCACTCCAGCCTGGGTGACAGAGCAAGACTCCCTCTCAAAAAAAAAAAAAAAGAAAGAAAGAAAGAAAAAAAGGAATATGTTTTGGGGATTCTTACTTATTGCTTCTCTGGTAAAACCCACCTGAATCCTGCTCCTCCTCAAGTCTTCTCCATCTTAGTAAACAGAACCTCCAACCCCCACTGCTCAAGCCAGAAACCTGAGCATCCTCCTTCCTCCATTCACACTTAGCATCTGCACCTGACAGCCAGCCATAAATCCACCTCGACTATTCTTTCAAAGAACTCCAAGTACATCTACTTTTTAAAGACATCTTACTGGGAAATGGTGGATGGGAAACAGATACCGGGGAATTGGAAGCCCTGTAAGTTGACTTGTCTAAATAGGACAATGAACCTGAGATTGAGCTGGGAAAATATTCCTCAACTCCAGGCTCTGCACAGATGGTTGAGCCAGAGTCTGCGGAGGACTTAAAAATGTATCATTTCCCAAAGATGGTTGCAAAAGAATGAACCAAGAGGAGAATTAATACTATAATTTTATATTTCTTTTTTTCAATAAATGTTTTAATACAAAGCTTGAGGGTTTCACCAGTTTGACACCATGTTACATGTAATTTCTATAAAAGAATCATGCTTTGTGCAGCCCTAGCACATAGTAGGAATGCAAATGTTTTCTGACTAAATGAATGAAGATGGAATTAGTGAATGGATAACAGAAAGATTGACTGGTGGTAAGGAGCTTAAATTTGTAACTGTTTACAATAGCCCTCTGATCAGTTGCCTTGGCAGTCACAAGAGTCAGAAACAGTATCAGTGTTAAGATTTCATTCATTTCTTCGGAGCTATTAATCAAAAAATGGGAAACAGGAATGTTGCAGCTTCGTAAGGGAGAAATACACATTAAGAGGTGCCATTTAATGACATAGATGGTTAAATACCTAAAGGCTACATTTGATCATTCAGCCAAGAAATATTGATTGAATGCTTACTCTGCATTAGGCACAGAATTAGGGCTGGGATGGAGCAGTAAAAAGCAAGCCAAAATATGCTACCTCTAGGGGTCTTATGTTCTACCAGGAGACACAGGCAATAAGCAATAAACATAAAAGGATTATACATATAATGTATGCAGAGCGGTATACATATTTGTGTGTGCATATATATGTGTGCTTACATAGGTTATATATATATATGCACACATATATAAAATGTAATATGTTAGAAGGTGATAAATGACATGAGAGTGACTTAGGGTGGGGAATGGGTAATCAGAAGCTCCCACATGGGGATCAGGGGAGGTTTCAATTTGGAACTGGGCATTGTGGAAGATATCACCAGAAGCTGTTACTTCAGCAAGCACTTGAGGAAGGGGAGAGAAAGCCACACAGACATCTCTGGTAGAGCATCTTAGGCTGAGGGAGTCACCAGCTCAAGGGTCCCGGGTTAGGACATACCTGGAATGCCTGAAGATGGGGAGGCCTGCTTCTCCCAGGAAGAGCCAGCTAGTCTGGGCCACAGACTTTGCTCAAGTCCATGGGAGCCTCATGGAGACAGAGTTGGTGACGAGCACTTTGCTGATTCAGAGAAGAGTGAGCAAAGACAAGTTTGCCTCTTTGGGGGTTTCAGAAGAGATGTTTCTGCTTATACCTGACAATATGAGCTGTTGGGTGTCTCCCATCTGCTGTAAAAGAGAGCCTTGTATGAGTTAGGGTTTCCTGGGGAAATAGAACCTATCTATCATCTATCTATCTATCTATCTATCTATCTATCTATCTATCTATCTATCTATCTATCATCTATCTATCTACCTATCTATCTATATCTATCTACCTATTCTGTGTGTATATATATATGTGTGTGTGTTCTGTTTATATATATACACATGCATGTGTGTATATATATGCTCTGTTTATGTATATATATATATACACACACAGATATATATATATGTGATCTATTCTACATCTTAAGATATTTATTATGAGGAATTTGCTCAGAAATTTTGGAGGCTGAGATGTCCCAAGACCTGCAATTGGAAAGATGAAGACCCAGGAGAACCGATGATGTCATTCCAGTCTGAGTCCAAAGGCCATAGAATCAGTAGAGCCCATGGTCTACGTTCTAATCTGAAAGCCAGCAAGCTAGATACCCAAGAGCCAAGGTTCAGTTCAAGTCCAAAGGCAAGAAAAGACTGATGTCCCAGCTCAGACAGTCAGGCAGCAGGCCTTCCTGTTCCTCTGGAGAAGGCTGGCATTTTGGTTCTATTCAGGCCTCCAACTGATTGGATGAGGTCCACCTACATCAGGAATGGCTGCCTGCTTTACTCAATCCATCACTTCAAATGCTGTTATCACCCAGAATTATTCTCACAGACACACTCAGAATTATGTTTGACCAAGCATGTGGGACCCCATGTCCTAGTCATAGTTGACACATAAAATTAACCATCCCAACTCTCCATCTTTTAGCTTTCATTTACTTAATCTCATTTAAGGATCATGTTTGGCTCTGTGTGGTGCATGTCCACCCTGTAGGCCAATCCCTGCAGACAGGGGGAAAAAATACCATCACTGACTCTGTCATCAGGATGCAGTAGGTGGGTCACTTGTTGATGGTCCCAACAGAACCATACAAGAGTAGTCCCCCACAGAGAGATGGTGCCAGATGACAAAAGCAATAAAAAGCCATTGCAGATGAAGTTTTGCACAGTAAATGTTTATACTTGTATGTATATAAGGTGCTTTACTGTATGTTATCTTATTTGATTCTCACAATCACCATGTGAGATAAAGGTCTGATAAAACTGTACCATGGAGAGATTAAGTGGCCTACTTAACTATGGTCAGAGAGCTGCAGAAAGGAAAGACAGACTGACTCCCAATCATAAGTGATTTCTGCCATTACCTGGCAGGAAGAAATGGTCCCATTTGGAGTCATTACCTTTTCTGATGTCCTGTGACCACAATGGCTATGTAGAAGTGATTTAGAGATTGTTGGGGTACCTACGGTGGTCCCAAAACTGCTAGGTTAAGACCTGTTTGTTCAATACTCCCATCCTCGTCCCCCCAGCTCTCACTAGTTTCTCTTGCAATTCCTGACCCAGGCTTGCTTACTTCCTGTTAATTTTGTGCTTCATACCTGTGATGGTTAATATTGAGTTATTGAGTGTCAACTTGATTGGATTGAAGGATGCAAAGTATTGTTCCTGGGTGTGTCTGTGAGGGTGTTGCCAAGGGAGATTAACATTTGAGTCAGTGGACCCAGAAAGGCAGATCCACCCTCAATCTGAGATGGGGGGCACAATCGAATTAGCTGCCAGCGTGGCTAGGATAAAAGCAGGCAGAGGAACACGGAAGGACTAGACTTGCTGAGTCTTCTGGCCTTCATCTTTCTCCTGTGCTGGATGCTTCCTGCCCTCCAACATCGGACTCCAAGCTCTTCAGCTTCTGGACTCTTGGACATACAGCAGTAGTTTGCCAGGGGTTCTCAGGCTTTTGGCCACAGACTGAAGGCTGCACTGTCAACTTCGCTACTTTTGAGGTTTTGGGACTTGTACTGGCTTCCTTGCTTCTCAGCTTGCAGAAGGCCCGTTGTGGGACTTCACCTTGTGATCATGTGAGTCAATACTCCTTAATACGCTCCCTTTCATATACACACGTATCCTATTAGTTCTGTTGGCCTAGAGAACCCTGACCAATACAATACCTTTCTAACCACATAACTCCCATCTGTACCCACCTGTGACTCCTAAGATCAGGCACTTCTCCTTCTCCAAGGTCTCTCTCTCTCTTTTTGTTTTTTTGACAGTCTTGCTCTGTCGCTCAGACTGGAGAGCAGTGGTGCGATCTCAGCTCACTGCAACCTCCACTTCCCAGGTTCAAGTGATTCCCCTGCCTCAGCCACCCGAGTAGCTGGGATTACAGGCACCTGCCACCAAGCACAGCAATTTATTTTTTTTTCGTAGTTTTAGTAGAGTAAATTTTTTTTTGTAGTTTTGTAGTGTAGTAGATAGAGTACACCATGTTGGTCAGGCTGGTTTCGAAATCCTGACCTCAAATGATCTGCCCACCTTGGGTTCCCAAAGTGCTAGGATTACAGGCATAAGCCACCACACCTGGCCAAGTTCTCTTTTTGAGTAAATAACCAACTGAGAAATGTAGACTTCCTAGGATGGTTGTCAATTGAGAAGTCATCTGTCATAGCTGAGGGTGTGCAATTGAGGGAATCTCCTAGAGACAGTGCTTTAAGACAAGGGAGAAAAAAGACAACCTTCTATGACAGAAATTTTATTATCTGTGCTTCCAAGAACAAGGATGATCTGGTGGCCTCAGACCGGCAGGGCTAGGGTCAGGAACCAGGATCTCAGGGCACCTATGAGATTCCAGCCACCAACACTCTCATCAGAGTCAGCCAGCCTCTGATAAAGTGGCTGTGGAAGTACTCATTTCTCTACAGATTAGGGGTCTTGGCTGTGGGATCCACAGATGGAATGAGTGGGGAAGCTGGCCAGGGAGAAGCCGGGAGCTCGGTCACTCTCTGGGCCATTCTTGCATCCATGGCCCGACGTTGAACTCCCCACAGAGCTTGGCTGCCTATGGGCTTGCATTGCTTTCAGCACTCCTGCTAATTGAATATCTTCACTGCAGTCTTCTTTTTTGTTTTTTTTTTTTCAGGTGGAGTATTGCTCTGTCTCCCAGGCTGGAGTGCAGTGGGCTCACTGTAACCTCCACCTCCCGGTTCGATCTATTCTCCTGCCTCAGACTCCTGTGTAGCTGGGACTACAGGCACCCACCAGCACACCCGGCAAATTTTTGTATTTTTAGTAGAGTCGGGGTTTCACCATGTTGGCCAGGCTGGTCTTGAACTCCTGACCTCAAGTGATCCACCCACCTCGGCCTCCTCGCCAGATGCTCCCTTCTCTTTGGAATTGGGAGGCAAAACTCATCCCCTTGCTGTGCTTTTTCAAGCATGATTTAGGGAACTTTGTGATTCCACTCAGCAGAATCTTAGGGGTGTGTGGGAAGGGTTGGATTCTGCCCCACCCCAGGTCCTACTGTTTAAAAAGCAGACAAGAGACAGGAATGGCTTTGAAAGGGCTCCTCGAAGCCTGCGCCGGAGCCTGCCTCTGCTGATGAGAGTCACGGGCACTGGGAGCATATGGGGAGCAGAGAAGCAGCACAGCCAGGAGTGAGTACGGGATCCCTGTGATGTCTGAGTGTCTGACCTCCTTCCAGTCACTTCCTTCCCAGTCACACAGCCCCGGAACTCCAGCGCACTCAGGCAGCAGGGGCTCAGCGTCTTGTCCTGCCACCAACACAGCAAGGACTTTAAACACAGACAGCTCAACAAAAGCTTTCCTTTCTTCACTTTGAATTCTCAGTCTCATTTACTCCCCAGATTTCAAAGTGATCCAATAGAATGGGCTTTGAAAACGAGATTACCACAAAGGTGTAATATTTTAAATGCACTATTTTTTCTGAATTTATTCTTCATATTCTCCAGACTTAAAGAACACTTGATAGCTGAGTCTCAATAGGTTGACTGTCACAGTATTTAAATTTTGTTTTCAGACTTTCTATTGTTTTAAACAAAGTAAAATTGTAGTCATTCATTGATACCTCCTTATCTTCTGCCTTTATTGAATTTAATCATTGAATGAGGAATCTAAACAGAGTTCAGATTTTGATTTAAATAAATAAACAGGAATGGCTGGGTGTTGTGGCTTATGCCAGTAATCCCAGCACTTTGGGTGGCCGAGGCGGGCAGAACACTTGAGCTCAGGAGTTCGAGACCAGCCTGGACAACACAGTGAAACCCTGTCTTTATCAAAAAATACAATAATTAGCCAGGCGTGGTGGCAGGCAACTGTAGTCCCAGCTACGTGGGAGGCTGAGGCAGGAGAGTCGCTTGAACCCAGGAGGCAGAGGTTGCAGTGAGCCAAGATCATGCCACTGTACTCCAGCCTGGGCAACAGAGTGAGACACCATCTCAAAAAACTAAAATAAAAAAATTAAAAAACAGGAATGCTTGTGGCAATTATTTTAATTTTTTCTCTTTCTTTTGAAGAGGCCATCTTCCATCAACAGTAATGTCTCTAACCATTAATTTCTCTGCATTCTCCTTAATTAAAATATGTAATTTTATGTTCATTCGAGCTGTGATTCTCAAGTGAGGAGCAATAATGAATAAAAAAGTATTTATCCCAGAAAAATGACTAGTAAACATGGAATTCCTCCTAGTCCTGCCTTATTGTTTATTCAATCATTTTTTTCACCCAATATCTATTTACTGAGGACCCCCTCTATGCAAAGCACTATTCTGGGGGTGGGTGGGTACTAAAGGTGAGTAAAACAAGATCCTCATCCTCATGGAGAGAAGATGATTCTTTCGAAGCGTGCAAGAAAGGAAGAAACCATAGCTAGAGAAGGGATTCAGGAAACGAGGTGATGGCATTTAGACTCACTTAAACTCAGAGTTGATGTCACTGTAACCTTGGGGGCTCCCGAGGATTTCGTGCTGATAGGTTCATGCAGATCAGGCTGCTGGTCTCTCATCAGAAGTGGGCTAAGATGTGGCCCTCCCATAAAACGTGTGGCCACACGCAGGACTGTCATCGACGGCTCTCACCTCTCCTTCCTGCTGCTTCTGCACTTAGCAATTTCTTCATGAGCTTGGCATGCCTTGGTTTGGACCGTCTATATGCCTCATTCTACAAAGGAAGAGGGCAAAAGAGAATAACTAGTTATTTGAAGAAATCCTGTGGCATGAAAAAGAAGGATGGGGGTAAGTAGAGCAACCAGCAGAAACAGACAATCAGGGAAATAAAGGAAAAAATTAGCATCTTCCATCAGAAAATGTAGAAAAACTTACCAGTTTACAAAACCAAACAAAACACGGTGTGAAAAAGACTCAATTAGAAAGCAAGAATTAGCTACTGGAAGATAAAATCAGATTAGATTTTGGAAGAGAGTGTTAATTAACAATTCAGTGTAAAGGTTCAAAGGGAAGGCTGAGGAAATCGTCTAGAATTTAGAGCACAAAAATAGAGAGTGGGAAAACGTGAAAAAGACAAGGGGGCCAGAATTTTAATCCAGAGGTCTAACATTTAATTAACACAACTTTCAGAAAGAGAGACCAACAGGAATACAAACAGCTAATAATCGAATAAATACTACAGAAAATTATCCAGCCCCAAGTGATAATTGAGTCTTCAAAGCGAAAGAAGCCTTCAAGCGTCAGGAGGGATTAATGCAAAGATAACCATAGCTGGATATGCATTTAGGAAATGTTACAATGGCAGGTGAAGGAGAAGATCATAAAAAGCTTTGAGAGAACTCATAAAACAGGTAACCTACAAAGAACTGAGGCTTTAGCTGGTGTCAGACATCCTGTCAGCAAGAAAACAGTGAAGCGCCCTCAGAACCTTTTAGGAAAATTATTCTGAACTTAGAATCGGTACCAGACCCTCAATCATGCCTAAGAACAAAATCAAGTCACTTTCAGCCAAAAGAGAAAAAAATCGTACCTTCTAAAGCCTTCTTGATGAAGTCTCTTCAATTCATACTCTAGCAAAATACCCCTGAAAGTGAAGGAAAGGGAAGATGTGGGTATCAGAAACAGAGAAACTAACCTGAGTTTACTGAAGAGCCATCCTCGGATGACCGTTTTGTCGCAGGGTATGCAAACCATGTGTCCAAATTAGAGCAGGAAGTCAGTAAGCTTCAAAGGCAGTGCCTATCTCAGGAGAGTGGAGTGGGATGCAGGCAGTGTACAGAACGAGAACAAGGAATATCATGAAAACGACGTAAGTTTCAGCTCCCCTCCCTCCCCAAATGAAGTCCATTTGAAACTCTAGGAAAAAAACTGTATAAGGAAATTATAGTCTAGATATCAAGAAAACTAAAGCACAGTGTAGGACCCTTCCATTGACTCTGGAAATAGAAAAATGAAGACTGCATTTCACCACGAGCCTACAGATAATGGTCTTAAGTCCTAAGAATCGTGACATTGGAATTCTAGAAAGGAAGTGATTACATTTTTGGTTTTTCAAATTTTCAAGATATAAACAAAGCCTAGAAGGCTTCATTATGGATGCTAAAAAGAGTGTAAATATTATTAATATTGATGATAAAATATAGAGTACACAGAATTTGAGAATAGAGAGGTACAAATACACTCTCTAAAAGTGTGGGTTCAAAAGATACTTGTGAAGGCTGACAAAGACTTAAAATAATATACTTAAGTTTTAAATGGGGCCAATTCGAGGAACTAGAAGAGAGTGAAGTAATTGTAACAACTTGCAATGAACGGAAGGTGGAAATCATGATAAGAGCGCCGAATCCTTTGCTCTTACAGATAGAATTCAATAAAAGAATAAAAGAATTGAAGAAATAGGGTGACAACATATTATTTAACAATGCAGAAATGACAATCAGAAGAATTAAAGCTGCAAAGAGGTAGAAATGGTTATCTCCTGGAAAGGGACTGTTATAGTACTTTTAATACTTGTGTTACATGTTTTTTAATATTTGTTCAAGTATTACTTTGATAAAAATTATTTATTAAAATCTGTTCTTCAACTAAAGTAACTTCAGACATCTTTATCACGTAGGCAAACCTTGGTAGTTGGATAATCAATGACAACATAATTGTATAATCAATATGCAGCTATGCATACAGTTACAGATACACATACGTATACAAAATATATAATCTGCTGTATGAATCTCCTCTCATCTGCTTGGTGCCTTCATGAGGAACATAACCTTTTTTATTTGTTTGTTTGTTTGAGACGGAGTTTAGTTCTTATTGCCCAGGCTACAGTGCAATGGCACGATCTCGGCTCACTGCAACCTCCACCTCCTGGGTTCAAGTGATTCTCCTGCCTCAGCCTTCCAAGTAGCTGGGATTACAGGTGTGTGCCACCACGCCTGGCTACTTTTGTATTTTTAGTAGATATGGGGTTTCACCATGTTGGTCAGGCTGGTCTAGAACTCCTGACCTCAGGTGATCCATCCACCTCAGCCTCTCAAAGTGCTGGCGTCAGCCACCATGCCTGGGCCTAACCTTTGCCTAAAATGATTTTCTCATTCTAATTCACTGAGTATTTATTTAGATTTAATTAATATATTTAGATTATTCTATTGTCTTGCCAGCCCAAGACTCATTTGTACCTTGAAGACTATGTAGCATATCCTAATTCTGATCTGTTATTGTGTGGACTTTAATATTCTAATAGGTTGGCTTTTTCTCTCATTTCCAAATTCCAGTGGCCATGTCACTTTTTTGCTGAGGCAACTCAAGGGAAAAACAGGGCTGGTTTGGGGCTTACATAGTCTTAAATGTGATGTGAACTATCCAATTAGGTTATGTGTAGAAGAGAGTGTCCACTTCCCATAGTAACTGGGGTGGTGTAGGAAGCAGAAGTTATGGGGTAGAAATGCAGGGATCAACCAGTAGGAACTATTTTCTTGGACATTCTGGCTTTGAGTGTCCATATGTGCTGTTCCCATTATTATGTGTGGGGAACTCTGCCATCACCACCCCTGCCTGGACATAGAAGGCAAATGACCAGCCTCATTATTTGATTTTGAACAAATTACTATCCTGTCTGTTAGTCTCAATTTTCTTATCTGTGAATATGGGAATAATAATAATGATCTTGCAGGGCTGCTATTAGGATTAAATAATAGAGTTGATGTAAAGCATTTGCCCATCAGATGCTAAGTCCCCAGTGCCAGATATTACATAATAATATTATGATTTCATCAGCTTTTAATGTTTGAATGGAATCCACTGGGATTTATTTGTCAGCTTAAATTGTGAAGCTAGCTAAGTGATTCTTTTATTCAGTGAACCACACAACCATTGTTTTTAAATTACCAAGTCTACATGACTTTTTATTTATTTTTTTGAGATGGAGTCTCACTTTGTTGCCCAGGTTGGAGTGCAGTAGCTCAATCTTGGCTCACTGCAAACCCTTTCCCCCCAGGTTCAAGCAATTCTCCTGCCTCAGCCTCCTGATTAGCTGGGATTACAGATGCAAGCCAGCATGCCTTGCTAATTTTTGTATTTTTTGTAGAGACGGGGTTTCACCATGTTGGTCAGGCTGGTCTCAAACTCCTGACCTCAAGTGATTTGCCTGCCTTGGCCTCCCAAAGTGCTGGGATTACAGGCATGAGCCACTGTGCCTGGCCAGTACATGGCTTTAGATTAGCTATTCTCAAGAGATAGAGACTATAATAAGATCCTGGAGAGGAGATGGAAGTGGAAATTTTATATTTATCACAAGAGGTCGTATGTTTAAGAAAAGATTGAACAGAACGCAAATGCTGTATGATTTCACTTATATGTGGAATCTAATACTGTCAAACTTACAGAAGCGAAGAGTAGAATAGTGGTTACCAGGGCCTTGGGAGAAGGGGAAACCGGGAGATGATGGTTAAAAGATGCGAAGTTTTAGTTATGCAACACCAATAAGCTCTGAAGATCTACTGTACACCATGTGCCTATAGTTAACAATACTGTATTGTGTACCTAAAATTTGCTAAGAGGGTAGATCTTATGTTTCGTTCTTACCACGAAAACCTCAATAATAAAAATAAAGGGAGAAGGAAAAAACTTTGAGAGGTAAATGATTATGGCCTTGATGGTGGTGACAGTTTCACAGGTGTATACTTAACCCCAAACTCATTGAGATGTACACATTAAACATGTACAGCTCTTTGTACTTCATTATATCTCAATAAAGTGGTTAGAAAAAAATGGTTGGGAGAATAATTCTCTGAAAACTTTTATTAAAATATCATTCTGGTACGTAGGTGGCCCTTAATAGATATTTATTGTCTATTATCTAGATAGATTGCATAAATGATGCATGCCACCAAAAGAACATAGGTTTTCCACATGCATTTTCTATAGACATTTAAATTACCTCTTTAGATTTGAATTGACATGTGAGCCAAACTGTAATTGCCTGCAGTTATTAAAATATAATCTACTTTTTAATGAGAACCTGACATTTAAAAAATTCTAAGCTCATGTTATTATTATCGTAAGAACTATAAGTTACCCTTGTAACTATCTCCATTACATCTCAGAGCATGCGCACACCATCCACTTCAGCTTCACGTGCCTGTTACATTCTAATCCAGGCAAACGAAGAGGGCACTAAGTTACCTGATAACTCCCAAAAAGGAACTATTTCAGAACCTAAACAACATGACAACTGGGGGCCTTAAGTATAGATTAAGTTATTAACACAGCGTATTGCACATTTTGCAAAGTGGTTTTATAAAAAGTAATTTTAGGCCAGGTGCAGTGGCTCATGCCTGTAACCCCAGCACTTTGGGAGGCCGAGGCGGGCAGATCATGAGGTCAGGAGATCGATACCATCCTGTCCAACACGGTGAAACCCTGTCTCTACTAAAAAAAAAAAAAACAAAAATTAACCGGGCATGGTGGTGCACACCTTTAGTACCAGCTACTCAGGAGGCTGAGGCAAAAGAATCCCTTGAACCCAGGAAGCAGAGGTTGCAGTGAGCCGAGATTGCACCACTGCACTCCAGCCTGGGTGACAGAGTGAGACCCTTTCTTGAAAAAAATAAAAGTAATTTTAGTAGATGAACATTAATTATACAGAAAATTAGCAATAAGACTGTGAGAAGCTTATTGCAGTATACAAATATTTGTTACAGCAGGAGAGCAAGAATTCTGGAAAGGGACATGGCTTTGTTGTAGTTGGGGGCTCTGGGCTCAGAGGAGGTGTTCCATGGGCTGAGACCCAGATCTCTGAGTAGGGGTCCTGTCCTGCTGGTCTCCTCAGGGGTGCCATGAGGCTGATGTCGGAACAACAGAACTCAACTGTCAGCAGGGAGAAAGAGCATGGTGCAGTGTTCCTGACAGGGAGAGGAAACCAACAGGAAGTAGACAGGAAGTACGATGCCTTTCTTCCTCCTCCAGTCCCCCAATCTGTCTCTAGTGACCCTTGTTGGTAGAGCCTGACAAGAAATCAATTGGCAAAGAGAAAATGTGGTTTCCAGAATTTCAGCTCCAGCACAAAGTGGGGACATGTACAAGGGTGCTTCAAAGCAGAAAGAAAACACTTTAATTACTGGCTATGATTAACCTATGGTGAGCTTCCCAGATCCCCATACAACCCACCCTTTCAAAACAAGGCACTCTGTCTGCGAGATGCCTGGGCTGTTGCCTGGTGTCTTAGTCCATTTTCACGCTGCTGATAAAGACATACCCTCGACTGGGCAATTTACAAAAGAAAGAGGTTCAATTGGACTTACGGTTCCATGTGGCTGGGGGAGCCTCACAATCCTGGCAGAAGGCAAGTCCCATCTTACATGGATGGCAACAGGCAAAGAGAGAATGAGGAAGATGCAAAAGTGGAAACCCCTGATGAAACCATCAGAACTTTAAAAACCTAAGTTTTTAAATTGAATAATAGCATTTTTTTATTTTTTACTTTTTAAAATTAAAAAAGAAACTTTTATTTTAGGTTCAGGGGTCCATGTGCAGGTTTGTTATATAGGTGAACTCTTGTCATGGGGGTTAGTTGTACAGATTATTTGAGACTTATTCACTACCACTAGAACAGTATGGGGGAAACCGCCCCATGATTCTACTGTTTCCCACAAGGTCCATCCCATAACGCGTGGGGACCTGGGAGTACAATTATGGGAGTACAATTCAAGATGAGATTTGGGTGGGGACACAGAGCCAACTCATATCACCTGGTGACCTTTCACAGCCAACTCTTCCCCAGGAGTTGCCCTTGGACAGAGAAGGTTACCACTGGCTGGAGATAACCCAAACCCAATGACTGGTGACATGAAGGAACAAAGGCCTGACCCCATTCTTGTCTGCATTTAGGAAAGCTCTGGAGGCTCACTCCAGCTCCAGTCATCCCTGTGGGATCAGCTGAGGACTCTGCAACAGCTACAATTAAGTTCTGCTCTGTCCTGCTTCCTGCACAGGTGTTCCTGTGAGCACTTCCCAACCAACTTCCTGCACACACCCCCATCTCCAAGATACTGGCAATTCCCACAACAATCCATAGACAGAGTTTGTCCGTGTGGCCAAATATACGGGTGGCTTACGTCAGTGGCTCTTTTACCTTCAACAGGTGGCTTCTAAGATCACCAAAGAAGGGAAAGAGTGGAGAAGGCAGTCCTCCTTCTTCATCATGTTGGTCACAAAACTACATACATGTTTCTGCTCACATTTCATTGCTTATAAT